>NC_136057.1:931989708-933189708 GCF_964261635.1 Lissotriton helveticus
TTCAGGGAGAGAGGGATTGTCTATGTGTATATTAAAATCCCCCAATAGGAGGAAGTCCTCCTTTGCCCTAATATGCCGGGCCAATAGTTCTTGTAGGGACAGAGCAAAATCTGGGTTAGAGCCTGGAGGGTGGTATACTAATGCCCCTTTCCACGAGAAAAGACTTGCAAGATTAATTTTAAAGCAAATGATTTCCAAAAGTGAAGTGAACTTTTGTTCTAAAATGGCAACCTTATAGATGTCTTTAAATAAAATGGCTAATCCACCCCCAGTTTTAACAGGGCGATCCACATGTATGATCCTATAACCTGCTGGGACCCCTAATGTGATCGCTGAAGTCGTATGGGGTTTCAGCCATGTTTCCGTAAGGAAACATATATCAGGCTGCTGGCTAAAAATCAGGTCCCAGATCTGCAATTGGTGTTTGGGGAGGGACCTTACATTTAAAAGAAGGCACTTAAGTTCTAAGGAAGAAGTTAATTTAGGAGCCTTGGTGTGTATGCTATTTATATCCACATCCAGTTGATATTGACATTGTGCACACGAGAAGCGGCCCTCGAGCTGATTGCATGCTAGGCGGGTATCACATGCCCTCGTAGGTTGTAGCTGTCTGAGTGTATCCGCAGTATATGTTATAAGTGGGGTGCCTGCAATGTAGGGGGTCATGGTGCCTTGGCCGCGCCCTTACGCCGCGTACTGTCGCGGACGGGCGCAGACGGGCAGCTCTTTGGCTGGTCTTCGGCGACGCTGCGCGCGACCGCTGCGCGCGTCAAAGGGGCGATGGCTAAATAGGCCCTCAAGCAGCATCCACTAGAGCGCTAACCGCTCTGTAAGTGTCCCCGCAGGAAGTCACTGGCTCTCCCTGCCCCGCCCTCCGCGCAACGGTACTGACTACCGCGTCGGACCGGGGCGGGCAGGGGTGATGACGAGCACAGGCTTCTGAATTTACTTTCAGTGTTCCCTCCCCTTTGTAAACAGGGTGGGGGCGAAGATAAAGATCGCACCAAGCAGCAGCTTTAGCGATAATGCAATGCGTGTAATTTGCTGTGAGTAAGTGTAATTTTTTTAAATTGGTTAAACAAGCTAAAACATCGTTTGTGACTCAACAATGGTTTTAAAAAGATTATGCAAGCTAATCACATCACAGTTCTTACGTGCATCAGTACATGGAGTAGAGCGAGGTACATTCGTGTTTCCCTTTAGCAAGCTAAGCGGAATTGAGACTCTGCCACCGTCTATCAATGGATAGAGTGAGGGTGATGGATAGATAGAGTGAGGGCGATAGAGTGAGGGCGATAGACAGATAGACAGACAGAGTGCGGGCGATAGACAGACAGATGTGTGTGGTTGTGTGTGTGTGGTTGTGTGTGTGTGGTTGTGTGTGTGGTTGTGTGTGTGTGGTTGTGTGTGTGTGGTTGTGTGTGTGTGGTTGTGTGTGTGTGGTTGTGTGTGGTTGTGTGGTTGTGTGTGTGTGTGTGTGTGGTTGTGTGTGTGTGTGTGGTTGTGTGGTTGTGTGTGTGTGGTTGTGTGGTTGTGTGTGTGTGGTTGTGTGTGTGGTTGTGTGTGTGTGGTGTGGTTGTGTGTGTGTGGTGTTGTGTGTGTGTGGTTGGTTGTGTGTGGTTGTGTGTGGTTGTGTGTGGTTGTGTGTGGTTGTGTGTGTGTGTGGTTGTGGTTGTGTGTGTGGTTGTGTGTGTGGTTGTGTGTGTGGTTGTGTGTTTGTGTGTGTGTGCGTGTGGTTGTGTGTGGTTGGTTGTGTGTGTGTGTGTGGTTGTGTGTGGTTGTGGTTGTGTGGTTGTGGTTGGTTGTGGTTGTGTGGTTGTGGTTGTGTGTGTGTGGTTGTGGTTGTGTGTGCGGTTAGAGAAAGATGTATGTGGAAGAGAGCAGCAGATCAGCACAGGAGAGGAGAACAGGGAGTTAAAGAAAGAGGTGGGTGGAAGAGAGCAGTATATCAGCAGAGGACAAGAGAGCAGGGAGTAAAAGAAGGAGGCGGGGTGGAAGAGAGCAGCATATCAGCAAGGGAGAACAGAACAGGGAGTTAAAGGAGGCGCGGGTGGAAGAGAGCAGCAGATTAGCACAGGAGAAGAGAATAGGAAGTTAAAGAAGGAGGCGGGTGGAAGAGAACAGCAGATCAGCGCGGGAGAAAAGAACAGTGAGGGCGATAGATAGAGTAAGGGTGATAGATAGAGTGAGGGTGATAGATAGAGTGAGGGTGATAGAGTGAGGGTGATAGAGTGAGGGTGATAGAGTGAGGGTGATAGAGTGAGGGTGATAGAGTGAGGGTGATAGAGTGAGGGTGATAGAGTGAGGGTGATAGAGTGAGGGTGATAGAGTGAGGGTGATAGAGTGAGGGTGATAGAGTGAGGGTGATAGAGTGAGGGTGATAGAGTGAGGGTGATAGAGTGAGGGTGATAGATAGAGTGAGGGTGATAGAGTGAGGGTGATAGAGTGAGGGTGATAGATAGAGTGAGGGTGATAGATAGAGTGAGGGTGATAGATAGAGTGAGGGTGATAGATAGAGTGAGGGTGATAGATAGAGTGAGGGTGATAGATAGAGTGAGGGTGATAGATAGAGTGAGGGCGATAGATAGAGTGAGGGCGATAGATAGATAGATAGAGTGAGGGCGATAGATAGATAGATAGAGTGAGGACGATAGATAGATAGATAGAGTGAGGGCGATAGATAGATAGATAGAGTGAGGGCGATAGATAGATAGAGTGAGGGCGATAGATAGATAGATAGAGTGAGGGCGATAGATAGATAGATAGAGTGAGGGCGATAGATAGATAGAGTGAGGGCGATAGATAGATAGAGTGAGGGCGATAGATAGATAGAGTGAGGGCGATAGATAGATAGAGTGAGGGCGATAGATAGAGTGAGGGCGATAGATAGAGTGAGGGCGATAGATAGATAGATAGAGTGAGGGCGATAGATAGATAGATAGAGTGAGGACGATAGATAGATAGATAGAGTGAGGGCGATAGATAGATAGATAGAGTGAGGGCGATAGATAGATAGATAGAGTGAGGGCGATAGATAGATAGATAGAGTGAGGGCGATAGATAGATAGAGTGAGGGCGATAGATAGATAGATAGAGTGAGGGCGATAGATAGATAGAGTGAGGGCGATAGATAGATAGAGTGAGGGCGGTAGATAGATAGAGTGAGGGCGATAGATAGATAGAGTGAGGGCGATAGATAGATAGAGTGAGGGCGATAGATAGATAGAGTGAGGGCGATAGATAGATAGAGTGAGGGCGATAGATAGAGTGAGGGCGATAGATAGAGTGAGGGCGATAGATAGAGTGAGGGCGATAGATAGAGTGAGGGCGATAGATAGAGTGAGGGCGATAGATAGAGTGAGGGCGATAGATAGAGTGAGGGCGATAGATAGAGTGAGGGCGATAGATAGAGTGAGGGCGATAGATAGAGTGAGGGCGATAGATTGATTGAGTGAGGGCGATAGATTGATTGAGTGAGGGCGATAGATTGATTGAGTGAGGGCGATAGATAGATAGAGTGAGGGCGATAGATAGAGTGAGGGCGATAGATAGAGTGAGGGCGATAGATAGAGTGAGGGCGATAGATAGAGTGAGGGCGATAGATAGAGTGAGGGCGATAGATAGAGTGAGGGCGATAGATAGAGTGAGGGCGATAGATAGAGTGAGGGCGATAGATAGAGTGAGGGCGATAGATAGAGTGAGGGCGATAGATAGAGTGAGGGCGATAGATAGAGTGAGGGCGATAGATAGAGTGAGGGCGATAGATAGAGTGAGGGCGATAGATAGAGTGAGGGCGATAGATAGAGTGAGGGCGATAGATAGAGTGAGGGCGATAGATAGAGTGAGGGCGATAGATAGAGTGAGGGCGATAGATAGAGTGAGGGCGATAGATAGAGTGAGGGCGATAGATAGAGTGAGGGCGATAGATAGAGTGAGGGCGATAGATAGATAGATAGAGTGAGGGCGATAGATAGATAGATAGAGTGAGGGCGATAGATAGATAGATAGAGTGAGGGCGATAGATAGATAGATAGAGTGAGGGCGATAGATAGATAGAGTGAGGGCGATAGATAGATAGAGTGAGGGCGGTAGATAGATAGAGTGAGGGCGATAGATAGATAGAGTGAGGGCGATAGATAGATAGAGTGAGGGCGATAGATAGATAGAGTGAGGGCGATAGATAGATAGAGTGAGGGCGATAGATAGAGTGAGGGCGATAGATAGAGTGAGGGTGATAGATAGAGTGAGGGTGATAGATAGAGTGAGGGTGATAGATAGAGTGAGGGTGATAGATAGAGTGAGGGCGATAGATAGAGTGAGGGCGATAGATAGATAGATAGAGTGAGGGCGATAGATAGATAGATAGAGTGAGGACGATAGATAGATAGATAGAGTGAGGGCGATAGATAGATAGATAGAGTGAGGGCGATAGATAGATAGAGTGAGGGCGATAGATAGATAGATAGAGTGAGGGCGATAGATAGATAGATAGAGTGAGGGCGATAGATAGATAGAGTGAGGGCGATAGATAGATAGAGTGAGGGCGATAGATAGATAGAGTGAGGGCGATAGATAGATAGAGTGAGGGCGATAGATAGAGTGAGGGCGATAGATAGAGTGAGGGCGATAGATAGATAGATAGAGTGAGGGCGATAGATAGATAGATAGAGTGAGGACGATAGATAGATAGATAGAGTGAGGGCGATAGATAGATAGATAGAGTGAGGGCGATAGATAGATAGATAGAGTGAGGGCGATAGATAGATAGATAGAGTGAGGGCGATAGATAGATAGAGTGAGGGCGATAGATAGATAGATAGAGTGAGGGCGATAGATAGATAGAGTGAGGGCGATAGATAGATAGATAGATAGAGTGAGGGCGATAGATAGATAGATAGATAGAGTGAGGGCGATAGATAGATAGATAGATAGAGTGAGGGCGATAGATAGATAGATAGATAGAGTGAGGGCGATAGATAGATAGATAGATAGAGTGAGGGCGATAGATAGATAGATAGATAGATAGAGTGAGGGCGATAGATAGATAGATAGATAGATAGAGTGAGGGCGATAGATAGATAGATAGATAGAGTGAGGGCGATAGATAGATAGATAGATAGATAGAGTGAGGGCGATAGATAGATAGATAGATAGATAGAGTGAGGGCGATAGATAGATAGATAGATAGATAGAGTGAGGGCGATAGATAGATAGATAGATGCTGTTTAGGAGGTGGGAGGGGAAGTAGGAGAGGGGGGAGTGATAGGGATGAAAGTGCTAGCGGCCGCATGCTGGCAAATGGTGACCTGCAGAGCGCGTGAATGGAAAGAGCGGCCGTGGGAGGTGGGAGGGGAAGTAGGAGAGTGGTGGTGTTCGATGTGCACGCGGGGAGCGGCAGCCTTTGAAGTCTGATGCCGAGGCACAGACAAATGGTGGTGTGTGACGTGGCTGGCGGTGTGCATGCGCCTGTCGCACATGAACTGCGTCTAATCCGCCGCTTTGGTAGACTTTTCGGACCATTTACTATAATCTCGCCGGAGCAATGCGCAAGCGCATTGGCTCAGGCGAGACCTAAAAATGGTCGTGTAAAACAAGAGACATGGAAAATTCTCTTTAATGCACTGGAGGCAACAGCCAGAGTTCTAGATTTTCAGCCAAACAAATTTGATATTCTCATCTCACTTCTTGAGACTCTAGCCCAATATACCATCTCCATTTATTCCCGTTTTGAAAGGCTTCATATTACAGTTAAGGAATTACTTGCAACTGCCCAAATGAGGGCTCATACAGCACAGCCTAGCAATTCTGATGAAGATCTGGGTAACCTAATTTTGGAAACCTAACTTCACTACCCTCCATCCTGCCAACTTCGGCAAGAGAAATTAAAACTCTGAGAAAACACATAGTGATTGAGTACAAAGTACAGGGAGGTAATTAAATCCGGATCTGAATGTTCCAAGGGTTGTCCGGTAAAACACAGTGCCATCATCAAATATGGCATTAACAAATCCAAGAATACTACCGCATGTGGCAGAAGTTCACAGAGAACCTGACTAGGCCACCTATGAGGTAGAGGAAATACTTAGAGGTTTAATCATCACCCCCTCCGAAATCTTTTCTTTGTCAGAGGGCAATTAAGAAAATTATGAACATTGAATAAAAGGGGAGAGAGAGAGAAGCTAAAGCCAAAAGAATAAAAGATGTGACTGTAAAATTATTTCCAACTTTTTTAAACAGCTGCATGCTTTGCCCCTAGAGACAGATCTCAAAGAAAAGGAATCCCAAATCCAGTTGACTCAAAAGCAGAATTAGAACAAGCTGCCATAGACTCATAAGAGCCAAAGTTAAAAGGAAAAGTGATCCATCAAAATGTAAGTAGATCATTGGAGATTGCAGCGAGCTCGACTTGTGAACTAGAGCCTAAACAGTCCCGTAAATCAAGCTCCTAAAGATGTGCAAAAAAAGGCCAATTGAGCCAGTTCTGCAATTAGCATGCAGTCCACTAATCTTCCAAATGCAGGAACGAGTCAAAAGTGACCATTACCCTCAGACCTTCACATTAACCATCACCCCAAATGGGTCAGTGCGAGCTAAGCCTCTCACACTACCAATGCAACTCTATAATTTAAAATAGTTAACTTGGAATGAAAACAACATCGACTCCATAATGGAAATATGCTGCTCATTATTAACATCACCTGAAGCAGACCAAGATGGCATAGAGGCCTGGGAGTTATTTGTCACTAATTTATTTGATTTGATTTATTTAGGAGTTTATAAAGCGCACAGCTACCCCCAACGGGGTTATCCCGGCGCTGAGGCAGACGACAGATGACAGGCGCGGATAAGAGAACTAGAGGTTGCTGAACAACCAGGTTTTCAAGGCACGTTAAAAAATGGGTTCTGACTCTGCTGAGCAGATGGAGAGTGGCCGGGCATTCCAGAGTTTAGAGGTTATGAATGCCGAGGCTCTGCCACCAATTCTTGTCTTGCAAAAACGGGGGATACCAAGGGGATGCTGGTGGTTTGATCTAAGGGTCCGGTCGCGATGATAGTGCTTGAGTGTGGCTCTCAGGTATGCTGGACCTTGTCTCCGGAATGCTCTGAATGCCAGTGTAACAGCCTTGAATGCAATACGTTTATTCAACAGTAACCGGTGTAGATTCTTCAGATGGGGAGTAATAGAGTGGTGGAAAGGTATTCTACAATTCACTCTGGCCGCAGCGTTTTGTATTATCTGCAGACGCCTAGTCAGATAGGAGGGAGCACCCAGATAGAGACTGTTGGCGTAGTCCAAGTGGGATGTAATTAAAGCATGAATTGCCATCCGACGGGACTCAGTAGAAGGAAGTGGAGGAATTTCCGCAACATGCAAAGCTTTCCAAAGCATGAGGAGGACACTTGTCTGATTTTGGTTTTGCAGGATAGTTTATTGTCTAATCTGAAGTCGAGATTTCTCACCGAGTGAACAGCTTGAGACAGTTCAATGACATCCAAGTCGAGATGTTACTCAGGCAGTTTCCAAAGTTACAAAATGCCGCTTCGGAATGCTCTTCGAAAGAGAACACCAGTTGGGTGTCACACTCATAGGAGAACACCCACACCCTGCAGGATTCTACCAGCGGCGCAAGATGTGATAGGTAGGCGTTGAAAAGAGAGGGCTCAAGGCAGAACCTTGTGGGACCCCGCAGAGCAGGGGTTTCTCGTCGGAGATGAAAGGATGAAGAAAGACTTGTTGAGACCCGTTTCACAGGAAGGACCATATCCATGCCAGGGGCGTGCCCTGAATATCCACGTCACATAACCTATCCAGAAGAATAGGGTGGGCGACCGTATCGAAAGCCACGGACAAATCAAGTAGCACCAGCATATCTGCTTTGCCCAAATAGACACTAACATAAACAAAAAAAATTCAAATTAACTACAGCCGCCATAAAACCCCTAGAAGCCGATGGGCGCAGTGGTACACATCAAAAATACGGACAACAAAAACACGGCTAAATAAACAACTAAGGACACTTCGAACCAAGGGTTCCCAACCGACTCAACTGATCCTTACTGCAATAGAAAAAAAGAAAAAGGGACCTAAAACATGAAATAAAGGCGGCCAAGCAAACATACAAGGAACAACTTGAGATCAACATGCTCCATGCTAGCAATGACAGAAACTCTAAACAGATTTGGGCAAACATCAACCTTCTGCTAAATGGCAAACATCAAAAAGTCAGTGACCTGAAGTACACCCTTATCTTATATGCGTAAAGTTCCTTTGGTTTTCATCTAGTTTGGCGTGCATCACTCGGTTAGTGCCCTGGATTAATTTGCATACCTGTTTACATGCGGCTGTGCCACTCATTTGACCCGTAATCTGCGAGTCACATTATCAGATTAAACGGCAAACATCGCCACTTCAACTCTGATACAATGGAGCAAACCTGGGGAGCCCACATTGAAGAAACATATAACACCACAGCCCCCTCGTGTGCAGCTAGCACTGCTGATGCTCCAAACAGATCGAAACGCCGACTAGAGACCTGAAGACCTGAACCAAAGCATTAATGAGGAACCAGATTCTTCTCATAGACGACCATCTGCGGAGTCATTAGCCAACGACTCAAAAAACTTAGCCAAAGTCACACCTGAAAAAGAAATTGGGGACATCCAAAAAGAAAGTCGAGAGCTGACCAAGCACAAGCTAAGGGAAGAACAAGTACAGATTACTCAAAAGCAGGTCTCAAACATAATTAAACCTTTGAGATCGGACGGGGCTCTGGCCCGAACGACCTACCGAACGCCTTGTTCAGGAATGATCTGGCATTTTGGTCTAGCCACAACTCCTCTGTTCATACACAGCCTAGAGACCAGTATCATCCCTGACTCTTGGCGTGGCAGCATCCTTCAGCCCATACAAAATTCAGGGACACGCTCAGACCCAAACAACTACAGACTGATAGCCCTCATTGATGTAGAGGCTAAGATCTATGCATCAAACTTATTTTTCAGATCTGGAGAACTGGGTCAGCAGCATAAATCTGATTCCGAAAACGCAGACTGGATTCCGGGCCGGCATGGGCACCTTAAAAAATATATCGTCAGTTACCCTTTTAGCCAATCAAGCAATTGTCAAGACAAACATCCTCTATGGATGCTTCGTAGATCTCAAAGCAGCTTTCGACAAAGTGCCAAGCTACGGGCCAAAATGAAAGCCTGAGCAGCCCCTTTGAATTTACTGTGAGCAATCGTTAACCTGTACTCGCAAACATGGGTTCAAATTAAAACAAGCATTTACAATGCAATGGTCTCGGCATTATTAAAGGTAGAGCTATTGGCGTTGCTCATGACATTTTTTTTATTTTTTTTAATCATAAATAAATGGCATTGTCATTTACATTGCCAATAGCTTAATTGTTAAATAAATGGCATTGTCATTTACAATGCTAATAGCTTAATCGCACACAAAGCCACCCACACACACATACAGAGCCACCCACACACAGCCATTCACATAGAGCCACCTACACAGCGCCACCCTCACACAGACAGCCACCCACATATAGACCCACCTACAAAAAAAGCTATACACACAGAGCCACACACACACAGAGCCACACACAGCCCCCCCACACACACAGCCCCCCACACACACACAGCCCCCCACACACACAGAGCCCCCCACACACACAGAGCCCCCCACACACACAGAGCCCCCCACACACAGAGAGCCCCCCACACACAGAGAGCCCCCCACACACACACAGCCGCCCCACACACACAGAGCCGCCCCACACACACAGAGCCCCCCCACACACACAGAGCCCCCCCACACACACAGAGCCCCCCCACACACACAGAGCCCCCCCACACACACAGAGCCCCCCACACACAGAGACCCCCACACACACAGCCCCTCACACACACACACAGAGCCCCCCCACACGCAGAGCCCCCCCCCCCCACACGCAGAGCCCCCCCCCACACACACAGCCCCCCACACACACAGCCCCCCCCACACACACACACACAGCCCCCCCCACACACACACACACAGCCCCCCCCCCACACACACACACACACACAGACCCCCACACTACAAATCCCATGACAATCGCTACCACCACTCAGAGCCTGCTGGTATGACCCACGCCTCCAGGATTCCCAATCTGCATACAGCTCCTTGGTGCAACAGTAATCCCTGCTCCGCCACACTGCAACGCACCTTCAGGCCTCGACAAGAGGTAGGAACGCGCTGTAGAAATGCCGCAGCCAGTGCCCTCCCGCATGCCACAGCTTCAAGGCCAGAATCCCCGGCTTCGCCTGAGCCCCCGCCCCGTGCGCTCTTTTCCACGCACACATCTCCCGCCCATCTTTTACCCCAGCGTCAGCCGCGAACCTAAATACGGACCTCACAGCCGCTTCCTGGTTCGAGCCTGGGCGAGGGGCTGCAGCCAGTGGCTGTCATATTCCAGAGGCCCGTCTCTCGCAGCAATGGTGGGACTGTCTCACTACGAGGAAGGACAATCACCGTGCAGGGTTCCGGGCTGTCACATTGCAGCAGTGGTTCTGTCACGCAGCCGGGAGGGGATGTCACACTCCACGGATGCCCTGTCACGCTACAAGGATGCTGAGTGTCACGCTACAAGGATGCGAAGTGTCACACTACTGCAGGGGCTTTCACTCAAGAGTGAGAGTCTGTTGCTTCTCCGTTGCGAGGAATAAGCGGGTCCATTATTTAATTATCAGGGTCTCTCTGTAGCCCTTTCTTGAATTTGGAGACGGGGGGGGGTGGGGGTTTAATTTAGAAGAAATGTTGTGGCTGTATCTCTCCTGGGAGGCCGACCGCCGGTGATTAACTACGAAACTCATGACAACCAACGGGCTAAAGCAGGGATGTGTCCCGGCTCCCAGCGTATTCAACATCTACACCGCGGACTTAGAATGCAATCTAGGTCTAACCCAGGGTGACTCCCCCCCACCCCAAGTTGGGAAATACCCCAATAGTTAGCCTACAATATGCGGATAACATTGTGCTGCTCTTCCAAACGCCTCTTGGTCTGCAGCGGCTGATCTCTCAACTAGCACTATACATCCCACAAGAACAACTAATAATCAACCTAAAAAAATCAAACGTCTTATACTTCTCAAGTACCCATAAAAAAAGCCCCTAATTTGTTTGGAGGATAAATTCCAGCATCTTATCTCAGGTGGACGTATGCAAATAATTGGGATCTCCATTTAGATCGCCAACTCGGCTACAAACTACATCAAGACCTTGGCCAAACAAAAGCAAAACAGCTACAATTTGCCTTTAACCCCTTGCCTGCGCTGAACGTTCTGCGCTAGTGCGGAACGTTCCATTGCGCGGGCAGGGCCGCGACGTCCAACGGATATGCGCAGCACTACCGAGGTAGTGCATGTGACGTCCGTTGGACGTCGCCAGCAGCAACGGGGTTAAAACTCTGCATAAAATACTAATCAGTAGTTCAACAAACCACTCACTAAAGGTTGTAGCAGCCAAATTTTTGGCATCTATTACCTATGGCTTCGAAATGCAAAACACCAGGGACTCGACAACATTAAACATAGCCCAATCCAGATTATTTCAGAAACTGTTCACAATCCCACGTCACATCTCCCAGGCTCAGATAAGCCTGGAATACGGTCTAAAAAATAGATACCAGCTAGACAAAGAGCCCTGGCCAAATACTACTGGAGGATGAGAGCAGCTGAAGAAAACACGCTAGCCCATCACTGCTGGGAGGAGGTCGAAAAACAATCAAGACCAAACAAGTTATTTGAATTTTAAAGCAAGCCCTTTCAACATTAAAGCTCGAGGAAGCCTGGCACACATTAATGCCATACTCTGCATTCAAACAAATCACCAATAAAGCTATCAAACAACTATCGCTGCAAATAGATAAAGCCTTACTGGCCGGCTGAGGTCATGCATGGATGGTAATGCCTACCTACAAACTGCTGAAACTGCAACCATATTTACAAGAGGGCTTCACAGATCACCACAAGAGGAAACTGACCCTATTGAGACTTGGGTTCCTTCACCACAAAAGATCTTACTCCAAAATGGCTATGGACCTAGTCGAATACGGATTGCTGCCTCTGTGGAAATGGAGTAGAGTCTCTATTACACCTACTACGCATCTGCCTGGCTCTAACAATACGAGGAAGATCCTTTTACGGTCAATCTTGAGAGAAGAACAAATAAGGACTTGCAGTGCTGCAGTTATAAAATGTCTCAGTTGTTCCTCTGTTCAACTGTCTTGCAAAACAATCAAATTCTTGAACATAGCAGCAAAAGAACTTGAAAAGAAGGACTCGGCGATCAAAGAACTTTATAAGAAGAACAGATGACCAGAATTCCATCATGCAGTCGGGTTGAGTCCTCCCCAGAACTTTTAATCCGTTTTTTCCCCCTCCCCTTCCCCACTTCAGCACAAGAACTTTACCTGAAGTAGGATACATAGACACATGTATAACTTAATTTTAAAGACCTCAGGTTGAGGTATTTTATTACAAGATTTTGGACCTTGGAATTAATTACTTTACTATTTATCAAAAAATGGTTTGTTGCAATTTTTAATCTAGTTTACTGCGTTACATTGTATATCCCATGGTGGTATTTTCCACCCCTTTACGATCTTAAGAAATCAAATAAAAGTATATCTTTACTTACTAATCTTCCTACGACGTAGAGTGAACGAAGGATTGTTTAATTTGCACCAAATGAGCCCAGTTATGTATTGGCTTAGAATGTAAGAACCACGCACTAATAACAGATTTAAGGAAGGAGCACAGTCCTTTGCAGTCGATAGATTTGGGCATAAAGCTGTGTGCACCCGGACAGGAACAACCACTATCTGGAAGCAGTAGTTATTATATTGCTAAGGCAACCTTCTACCTTGAATATAAATCTAGAATACAATAAGTTATACTGATTAGGGGCAATATTTGAAAATTATTAGCAGATGATATTAATCTCCGGGATCTAAGTTAAGCACAAATTGTAACAGTTGAATTCAAAACTCCCCAGAGAAAGGGAGCTGAATGAAACAGGCGTCTTATGGGCAATATTGTAAATAGCCCAGCTGATTTTATGAAAGCAGAAGGCCTTTTGGGAATGGGGTATCATTGCTGCCGCCTCTGGTAGAGGCACTGTTATTGGGTGAGCCTGAGAAAACAGCTTTGAAAGACCTTGGGTGCACAGCAGGTCCCGTATTAAAGAACAGAATGGGATAACACATTCAACCTGGGATGGGCTTGATATTAAAGCAGACACATGGGCCGGAGCATAGTCTTAGTGATGTCAATTTAAAGAAGATCTTAGTTACATGGGATACTAACGTGGATTGTCAGTGTAAGTTCGAGTATCCATCAAATGAAAAAGGCGGTGGACTGGGGATGGCTCTCCGAGGTCGTAAACCTTAATAAATATGCATGACTCTCACTGTAACGAGGCTTAAGTGGCAAAATGTATACAATTTCTATCCTTTCTTGGAACATTGCTGGATTAAACAGTTCGACAGTGGAGGCAATAATGGAAGCATATATCATGAAACATGCTTTGATATTCTTCCAGGAATCATAGATAGAAAATGAACCTCCATTAAGTGGTTTTAGTGAGTATTATGTTCCGGCTGACAAGACAAAGAAGAAAGGTCATCCGAAGGGAGGTCTGTCTTTCTGTGTTTCGATTAAGTATGATTTTGTTGTAACTAAACTAAATATTGATTCTGCAAACCGGCTTGGCATGTAAATAGAAATGTGAACATGGGAGCAAGTTCTAGTCCCCTGATGGTGATAAATGTTTACATACCGCCAAGCCAATGTTGGAAGAAGCACATTATCAATTCAGTTAAGCAAAAGCTTAAAGGAGCCTTTAGTAGATCTGACACTAGTAGTGGAATTCCAGTGCAACTTTCCAGGTACAGCAAACTGGAGAAGGTAGCTCATCCTCTCCTTGCATACCTTGAGGGCCTTGGCTTAAAAGTATTAAATGGTTGCATTCCCCCTGATGTCCCCATGGTCTTCATGCAAAGAACAAGCCAGTCTACTTCAATACTGGACTACACGCTTATCTCCATGGGGCTTTTTAATAATGTCTGGAAGTTCAGAATTACTCCAAGATGTGAAAGTGATTACTATCCGTAGCTTAGAACTATTAGCAACTCTAATAAGATGGCAGAACCAGCTAGAATGGTGGGCTCCGCTTCAAGCCTAGATCAATGGCATAGAGTTTCATGGAATAGTAGCTCATTGGCGAAATACGTTGTTTGGAAGCAGGCAGGGGGAATGCCCTGTAAGAGGATGGAGGCTTTGATCACAGCTTTGGAATTAACATTCAGTAAGCCCAGAACCGAGTTAGTGGGTTATCGACATCATTATGACAGCACAAGGAGACCAAATAATAAAAATTGGTATTTAAGGGTGCTAAATGCCCTAAGAAAAAGCCGTTGGCCAGGATGTCAAGAAATTGAGCTCTTATGCTAAGAAATTGAGGGAACTGAGGAAGGCATATAAAAAGATTTCTATGGGATGCGAGGAAAGGTACAGAAGATTCTAAATGGTTTGGGCCTATTTCAAGTATGAAAAGTAAAAAATCAACAGGCCGTCTGCCATTTTATCAACAAGTTGGAAAAAGATTGAAATTTCTTAGAGGGAAACCCGGTCGATTCAGCATCATTGGTTCGTTACATAAAGGATGTTTACTATTCACAGGAGATAGTGTATGTCCAGTAAAGTTAGGCTCAAGGAAAAACCTCCATGGTATACTTCCGGCCAGAAATAATCATCAACTGTCAAGGGGACAGTGCACCTAGTCCGAATGGTCTTTCTGCTGCGATATACAAACAAGACCGAGTGTACTGGGCAGGTGCCTGCGAGAATTTATTTAACTATTGTTTGGCTGTTGATTCTATACCAGAATCTTGGAAAGGGACGATTTTTCATTCAATATTTAAAAAAGGATTACATACCAGTCCTCTCTGTTATTTATTTGAAAAGTTTTATAAAGCGCGAACATGACCCTTACGGGTATCGGAGCGCTGTACAAAGTGGCGAAAGCAAAAGTAAAACAACACAATGGAACAGATGAGATAGTTGCATAACTAGACTGTCAAAGGGGGAAGCAATCAAGGTCCAGGGGCAGGGGAGTCAGCCAGTCTGGAGGGACCAGTACAGTTTCAGAAGGTCAATTGAAAGATGTAGATTATTATAATTCGAACAAGCGGTATAAAAGAAGTATCAAACCCGGAGAGAGAGAGGAGGCTTGAGAAGGTAACAAGGTTATTGTCTAATAAGCTTAATGGATATTGAAGAAAAGATTTTTGAGAGTTTACTCTTTGCTGAACTGGAAGCTTTGGCAAGGAGAATCTAATTCATTACAAACAAAAAAGCGTATGGGCAAAATGCAGCACTTGGGACAACTAGATCTTCTTGTCTATGTTTATGAATACATTCAGAAAAAAACAGCTACTCTATTCCTGCTTCATTGATAAAAGCATTCAATTATATCGATAGGAACTATGTTGAAATTGGCTGTCTCAAATATTCCAGGCACCTTGCTGCATGCTGTTCAACTTCTTGACTCCCATAATCCAGTGCAAATAAAGTTTAGAGGCAATCACATGTTCTCAGAAAGAGTGCAAACAAACAGGGGTCTGAACTTTGGGGAACAAATAAAAAAGAAACGCATTTTGGTGAGATTAAGATCACAAGGAGTCAAAGTTATAAGTACTTGGGTGTGTGAATGCAAGAGCATGGTTCAGACCTGTTGCAGAATTGTGTAATGAAACCTAAGCTGGAAGCATTCATTTATGCTTTTCAGACCCTTCTCCGTAAATTACCAAGGTAGGTAAAGCAAATTTAAATCCTACATTTTCATATGATATTAGTCTTCCCTGTGAACATGAGTAATTTTTATAATGTTTCCCAAAGTAAGGTGTACTGGTTGCTATTCGTCTTCCCAGCAAGGCATCTCAATCTCTGGTGACACTGGCAGTTGGGCTAATTGATCAACTGGCAGCTCTGAAGGCTTCTATGATTAAGTATGTCTTGTCTCTGTTGAAGGCGGAGGTTGATACATTAAAAGCACATATATGGAAATAGACGCAGACAAGGATTTTACAAAACCTCTGGATGATAGAGTTCTTATCTGCTCTTTGTATTAATTTGTCAAACAAATGACATACAAAAGGCATTTTCTTTGTTCACGGCGACACAGGAAGTCACAACGGCGTCGATAGTCGTGAATATGGTGTGTTTTTGACAAAGTGTTAAACACATATATAGACATGTTTTATTTAAAGTTTGACTCTAGCTATTTAGTGGGATATTGATTTAATTTTCTCCTTGTACACATTTGTTGAAAAAAGTACATCTGAAGTGCATTTTCCTTCTTCGCGGCGGCACTGGAGGTCGTGATCACGTCAGTAGTCATTTCATACATTCAATAGCTGACAGCAAAGATTCAGTAGCCACCACCACATTCAAAACCTATAACTGCAAAAGCGATAACTAACACAATGAACACACTACTATCTAAAAGGCTCTATGATAGTGTGTATAACTCCCTAATATCTCTAAAACACAGTGTATAACTCTTTTAGTGGAACCTGTGACTGCATACATCACTGTATCAGTAAGTCTCTCATTGACTATTAGTATTTCAGTGGACCTGGGAGATTTTGCATCAGTCTATCAATAGTTCTGTAATGAACTGCGTGACTGTCTCAGTGCAAGAGCCTGGGTGAGTCTCTTGAGTGGATGCGTGAATTTTTGAGTGAATGAGTGGGTGTGTGTGCATCTGAGTGAGTCTGTGAGTGAGTGACCGAGTGCATAACTTTGAAATGATCTGTGACTGAGTTTGGGAATGACTGTATGGGTGTGTGAGTGGGTCTATGAGTATCTGAGTGGATCTGCGAGTGGGTGTATGAGTATCTCACATGGTCTGCAGTGGGTGTGGGTGTCTCTGAGTACATATGTGAGTAGGTCTGTAAGTGGGTGCGTAAATCTCTGACTGGGTCTGTTCATGAATGCGTGACTCTCCGAGTGAGTCTGTAAGTGGGCGAATGAGCATCCAAGTGGTTCTGTGAGTGGGTGCATGAGTGCCCAGGTGGGTCTGTGAGTGTGTGTAAGAATCTGTAAGTGGGTATGAGACTGTATGCATAACATTATGAGTGGGTCTCGAGTAGGTGTGTTCCTCTATGAGTGGGTCTGTACATGGGTGCGTCTCTCTCCAAGCAAGTCTGTAAGTGGGTGCATGAGTACCTGAATGACTATGTGACTGGGTGCATGAGTATCTGAGTGGGTATGTGACTGAATGTATAAGTGGGTATGTGAATGGGTATAGAAGTGTCTGAGTGAGTATATGATTGCGCACAAGAGTCTGTGACTGTGACCAGCGAGGGTGTGTAGATAGATACTTTTTGTTTTATATTTCCACCAATATTTGCGATGACATTGCGATATTCGCGACATCACACCGGGGCTGCTCTTACTACTGCTGTGTCGTTGCGAATATCCTGTGCGATAAAAAAAAGTTTGGAAACATAACTTGTGTAACTAATACCCCCATTTCTCAGTCATGGTTAAAGTATCTCCAACCTGGCCCCTTATCTTAGCGTTGACACAAATTTTCAGCCGCAGGAATCGCTCCCGGACAATTAAATGTCGGACACAACTTTCTGTTCAGGTTGCATCCAGTCAAACGAGCTTTACCGCTGGCGCACGCTTTTGAGATTTACCTCAAACATGACGCGATGTACCCGCGATCACCGCAAAATGCTGCTAAATATCTGCGACCAGAGATATCACTATATCGTTTGGATTCAATTTCACAAAAACTACTGAACACATTTGCACCAAATAATAAGAATCATTATCTGCGTTACAACATCTACGTTTCTGCCAAATTTGGTATAATTATGTCCAGTGGTTCCAGCTGTAGGCGTGATAACTCAATCCCATGGGGATTAACATTACAAACACACCCTTATTTCACACCTTTATTTCTCAGTCCCCATTGTACAGATCACCCCCAAATTTCCATGACACACTGAACCTAATTTGACACTTTTTTGGGAAAATTGCATGAAGATTGGTCAAATGACGCCAAAGTTATAGACAAGTAAAAAAAAAAATCAGTTTCCTTTGGAAACTAGGTCTTGTCGAATAGAAATGCATGGTAAAGGCAGATGCATGTTAAAGACTTTTGTTGTAATGGCATGCGTGGTAAGGAAGCATACATTGTAATGATGGCACAATAACAGCAAATCATTCATTATTAAAGGGTTTTGTTGATAACTAGAAGTCTGCTGTAAATTATGTATTTTGTTTCTCATATTTTGCTGCATCATTGGATCTACAGGCATATTCATATTGAATTGCCCTTAATTTTGCCACTTCTGTACAGAAGTAGTTGGTATGGGCAACTGACTGCATTGCATTCTGTGTCTGGCTTGCATTCTGCTGCATTTGAGGAACTAAATCATTTTAAATTCGATTTGGATTCTGTCTAAATTCCCATTTCCAGTTTAGGCACCCAAAGTAACGACAAGGACAGGGAGTACTCTTAAGCATGTTAATATTCCCATTCATCCAATTATTGTTCCTAAATCCTCTACCTCTACCCTGAGGAACCACACCCTTCTGAAAATGCTTTGTCTTTACAACCATTAGCTCTTCCTTTAGTTTTCTCTGATTCTCATCTACACAATCACTGCAGTTCTTAATACGTTTGAGTATTTCATCAATACATTTAGTCTGACTGCACGTCACACTCTGCTGGATATGAGAACTCATCTCAGAACACAAACCAAACAAAAAACGGACACAAACATAGTAAGCATGCACTAATTCTTGACCAATTCACCTCTTTCTCTAGGAACCTTTCGATTTAAATGTGTTATTTCCTTGTAATCCTCTATAACAGCAAAAACTGGACTATTTTGAGGAGGAATTCTTTGTGGCTCCTCAGTGGCCATGCAAAGTTACCCTGCCTTCATCCCACAAATCTTTCAGGACAATAATTTCAGACAACATATTCAAACCTACCCAAAGGATCTTTGAAATCGTCATTAGTCTCTTCACCCCATATACCATTTATGTGACTCGTTCCTCACCTGCAAAAAAGTTGTTGTGAATACAGAGAGAAAGACCTAGTCCAAAGAACATGCACATATGTTCCTCCATGCACTTTTCGAAAAGGAAATTCGGTTACTACCAATTCTTTTTGACATCCACTCATAGTCATTCTCACGTCTTCTGATTCATGTTTCGTATCTTACCACTTTCTATCTTTTTCCCCTTATTTTAGTATTTCTTTTAGTCTGTACAATCCTGCTTTGTACAACTAATTAATTCTCTGATGTGTGCATGTAGGGTTAATAAACGTATTTCATTCACCTCAGTTTTGCTCTAATCCATTTGGGAATTTCTGTGCAAATTTCTTTCTTTATAAGTCATTGTTACATTCATCCTCTAAATCTTCAAGCCTACAATATGCTTCCTGAGCACATGTAGCCGCGTCTCTGCTCAAATATTTTACTTCTTCATTGCATACAGTCAATCCCTCTATACCAATAGTGCTATGTAAAATTTCTCCAACCACTGTTTTCAGTTGGAAAATATTGATCTCCATTCTTGCTGGTTCATTTAGTTGCACTCTAGTAACAGTAGCAACGGCTGTAGAATCCAGATCATCATTCGATGGAATGACATTAGTAGGACCTGCTTTATTTTCTGAAGCAGCCAGCACTCCCCATGCATGCATACTCACGCTTGCTTCTCCAGCACCCATATCCTGAGCAGGTTGTTTGGGTGTCTGTGAAACCTCATTATGTGGAAAACGTCTTGAGTCTAACAAATCAATTTAAATGTCTTCTCAATGTCTTTTCGTTTTTTAATTTCATTTCATCATCAGTTTTCAGCATCTTATCCTCCTCACTCTCTTATGTGCTCCCCGTTTTTAATAAAACCAATGTCTCTTAACATGTCTAAACTGGTTCTTCATTCTTTTTCGTTCCTTTTCTATTGCAACTCAATGCCACTATTTCTATGCTTTGTACTGTACAGGTTGTGGTTTTCTCTCATACATCGTACTCCTTAGATGCCCAAGCTTTCTCACACAAAAGGTACCCCCCAATGAAAATTGCTTATTCTTGTCATCAGATGTGATCTTATTCCATTCTCTAAACCACGTACACCTATAAAGATCCAAATTTAACATCATTTCACAAGCAGGAAAATGTACCGGGTGAAAAAAACCTTTTCTCCTTCCATAATAGAAACCTTAACCTTTTTCAAAGCAGCACCCATTTTTTTCAATTATTCAACTCTTCTCGATGCACGAGATAAACAGCCAATCACAGCTCAGCTATAGTAAACAATAGCCTATCACAGCATGTGCTTTAGCAACAACGAGCCAATGACAGTGACATTTACTGTAACAATCAATCAATTGCAGCACAGGTCACTATGATGCAATGCCTTCAGAACCGTAAGCAAACACAAACAGCAAATGCAATTAATAACGTCTTGTCTGTATAAATAACAAAAAATAAAAAGAAGGTAAATCAATTTGTCTTAATAGGAATAGTATCTTGTGGTCAGTCACTCTAAAAAAAGTTTTCGATTAGCTTCAAAGCACATTTTGATCAGCGGGTTTATTTCTGTGCACCTAAGAATAAATGAACACCAATCTAGGTTAGAACACATTCAACAAATCCTTTAGTAATTCAAAACATTGATTATCCTTGTGTGACTGTGACGCCTCACAATAAACAACTCAACTTTGCAGACAAGTTCAATAAAATGTATCTTGAGATCTTGGATTTTGAGAAGTACGTTTACCAAACCAAAGAAAATACAACAAAATTCATAAGTCAATATTTCAACACATCTGACGACAACACATAAAACGGGCTCCAGCAACCTCTCCTCAAAAATATGACAACATCACAATAACTAAGCCTCCTAATAGCCCGCAAATTAAAACTGCATAGCCTAAACGTTCTCAGACACTATAATTGATGAAGTCGCAACAATCCGCATCCAACTAAACGTACCACAATGTGCTCAGTCAGAGCCAAATTTCAATGCAATTCATTCGCCCTATTGATACTTATACTTTTTGTTGAGAGCAGCTCTGCAAATAATCCAATTTGTACAGACCAAAGAAAGAAATATCCATGGAAGGGTCACATTTTTTATTTTCTTATCTTCCCACATTCTCCACCAAAACTGTTGATGCTACCATTGATAACCTGATAAAATAGATGCTTAAGTGCCTTTGCTGGTTCAAGTGCGGTGTTAACCTCAAGAAAAGATGATGCAACGTCCCCCTAAAGAGACAGCATAAACAATTATTTCTTCTTTTGACGTATTACAAGTGTGAAACCATGAAGGTTTAAGATTTTTTTTAAATCACTACAGTATGCAAAGATATAGTTAATCACTCAATTTATGGATTTAGCAAAGGGTTGTCAAATGCAGTAAATCTGACAACATATTTTATATCTTAAGCAAGAGACAGCCTGATGTAGGTCTGTTTGCTAAGAATCAAGAATTGACTCGTGAATCACTTCCAGACTTGACCCTCTATTATAATTAAATTCACAGTGAAAAACACACTGTCGACATAATGTGATCAAATTGCTGCACAACTTTTAACAAGTCAGAATACAGAATGTAGTACAGTAACTCTATCCCCTAAATTAATATTAATGAAACCCCTTTGGACCTAGTATTATCTGATGTGACAGTTTAAATCTAGTTACACTTAAAACAATACCTGACTCATGTAATGAATAGACTTGCTGTAACAGGCAGGACAAGGCCTTGAACAACACAACAATACAGTATTTTAATTTCTGCACCTTCTGCTACCTACAGAGATAGTGAGACAAAATATGGACACGTAGAAAATAGAAGCTAGAGTCAGCCTAGTTTAGTCCTCGCCTGGTTAGTGGAAAAAAAAACAGTTATGTAAAGTGCAGCATTTTAATTTTTGGTCGAGAGCATTCTTGTTCCTAAGCAAACAATAGTTATGAAGCAGAAATCTCTGTACATTCTAGAGTTAATTTAGTTTGTACTTTGGTGACTAGAATCGTTTTTTAGGTCTCGTGGCGTTAACCGCGCGAAAGCGCAGTCTCGCCAGAGACCTATTGTCAGCGGCTCAGCTTCCCAGGAGACAAGAGATGGCCACCCACATCTCGAAGAATCGGAGCGGGCCACGCGCGAACGCGCTCGCTGTGGCCATCTCCTGTCTCCTGTGAACTGCTGGAGGCTCAGCGTATCGATTGGCGTCCTCGGTTCGCCCGAACCAGCCGCCACACCCACAGTGCCGCAGCCGCCGGACCCAGCGCCCCGCATATTGCAGCAATTCCACAAGATAGTAAAGACTGAAGTCTAGGAGTCCCAGTCCCCGAGTCCATGTCCAAATTAGTATCTCAAGTTTTACCCTGCTGCGTCCTCTGGCCTATTCCATTGAGATTAGGAGACTGTTCAGGGCATCATATGTGGATTTTGTGATGCTGGAGAAAGAATTCTGGAGTGCATAGAGGCAGCGGGGGAGCATCACCATCCATTCCACGGCCACCTGTCCGACAACCGAGAGGGGGAGTTTATTCCAGAATCAGATAGACTCTTTCAGGCCTGGAACGACCATTCCCATATTCAATTCATATTGAGCTTTCGGCTGCGGAGCTACCAGTATACCCATATAGTGAAAATTATCTCTTTTCCATGTGAACTCAACCACGGGAAGGTCCAACGTGTCTTCCCACGCGAGTGCTGCCAGTGGGAGTATCACTGACTTCAGGCGGTTGATGAGCAAACCTGACACCACTCCAAAAGAAGCAAAAAGGACAAGAGATAAGGGGCACCCCTGTCATGTGCCCCTCTCAATAGTTAGCGCCTCTGATATTAAACCTCCATTTGATACTCTATCTCTTGTCTGATGATCAAGAAGTATAAACCAGGTCATGTATTCTCTGCCTAATCCCATTCTTCTCAGGACCTCCCACAGACACTCCCATCGCAGAGTGTCCAATGCTTTCTCAATAACGAGGGGTCTAATGCCACCGTGATCTCGCTATCGGCTACTGAATGTAATACGTTTGCGAGGCGACGTAATTTCATATGTGTTCCTCTTCCCGGCATGAACCCGTACTGGTCTTCGTTACCAGGTAGCTCACCACCCTACCTAAACAAGTTGCCATAACCTTAGCAAGTAGTTTAGCCTCTATGCCAGACATTGACAAGGGTCTATATGAGCCTGGGTCAAAACGTATCTCTGCCTGGCTTCGGTAGCATGACAATCTGTGCCTTCTCATCCGTTGAGGCAAAGCTCCCATTCGTTTGGCCTCCTGTTGAGTAAACGGGGAGTTAGAAATCGGCGTATGTCTGATTAAATTCCACCAGAATGCCATCTGTGCCCGGGTACTTACATCGAGCCATACTTTGTAGAGCCTCCCATAGTTCATCCAATTGGATTGCTGCATTTAGGTGTGTCGCCTGTTCCTCAGTGAGGCGAGGGAGAGGCACGCCAGCCAGGAACCCCCCCATCTTCGGACAGGGTAGTCTACACAGTCTCCCAATATATCTTAGCCAAGTGGCCAAACAGTACTATATATACATATATATATATCGCCACACAGCAGTGCGAGCAGCGCTGCCATTGGTGCAGCAAGCCTCCCACTAACTTTCAAAACGGCAGCCTATTAAAGTCACTGTGTCACTCCTGAGTGAGTTGGCTGATGTATTGGTAGTAGCCATTGGGCACAGTGAGGTCAGTCAGAATGTGTTGCCGCAGCAGGAATCCTACCTGTTGATGCATTGTAGCCAGTTAGGCTAAACAATGCAACCTGGGAATCATCCTGGACTCCGAGCTCAAAATGGACCGCCAGATCAACTCTGTCTCATCTTCCTGCTTCCACACCCTCCGCCTCCTTCGTAAGACCTTCAAATGGATCCCCCTCGAACACCGAAAGACAGTCACTCACGCCCTGGTCACCAGCAGACTCGACTACGGCAACGCACTCTACGCCGGAATAAACAAAAACCTCATCCGCAAGCTACAGAACATCCAGAACGCCGCCGCAAGACTGGTCCTCAACCTGCCAAAACACTGCCACATCTCCCAGCACCTGCGCACACTCCACTGGCTCCCCGTCGAGGCGAGAATCACCTTTAAGATGCTCACCCATGCACACAAGGCCCTCCACGGCACCGGACCAGCATACCTGAACAGCCGACTCAAATTCCACGCACCCCAAAGGACCCTACGATCAGCCCAGCTTTCCTATGCTGTGGTCCCCCGCACCAGAAAGACCAGATCGGGAGGCCGCTCCTTCTCCTTCCTCGCGGCCAAGGCATGGAACGCCCTTCCGCTCCACCTCAGACAGACAACATCGCTCCCCATCTTCGCAAGAAACCTCAAAACCTGGCTCTTCGACAGACCCCCTCCTTGATGGAATGGAACCTGCACCCCCCCAACTCCCCCCCCACCCCTAGCGCCTTGAGACCCTTACGGGTGAGTAGTCGCGCTTTAACAAACTCCTGATTGATTGATTGGTTAGCTCAGTCAGCCCCCAAGCCTACTGGGAGCATGCCACTCTAGCTTTGAGTAGCATAGCAGCGCTACGACTTGCCAGCTGAGGCTGGCGCTATGACTAAAATGCTAGACTTTGCATTTCAGTGCGGTGTGCAGACCACCACAGTAAAAGGCGTTAGTATAACTCCTGATGCATGATACTTCACGGGGCTGCTCCATGGACTACCTTTACAGTTCAGGTAGTCTTCTTTGCTTGCTGTTGAAGGTGTGATCCTCATGGGGCATCCCAAGTAGGTTCGCAGTACCCCTTCCACACCAACATTTGACATCCAGCCTGGAATATACCTGACGGGGCCTATGATTTGTCAATTTTATGCCGTGTACAACATTTTCTTTGTTCAGGTTTCATATCTTTGCAACAATTTTGAATGGGGCAGTAATTTATCTTTTCTGTTTTACAACATGCATTGATTGAACTTTGTGCAAAGCCGCTGTTTTAGACCGACTTGGGTACTTATGGTACTTGTTTTCTTTTCTTGGTTTGCGTAGTGTGATGAGAAATTACTTTGGAATGTTTGTATTCTTGTTGTTGTGGCCTTTTACATTGAAAGTCTGTCAAGAAAGAAAGGAAAATGAAGACGCTTAATTGAAAACTTCATGATGTAATATTTAATTGCAGCATGTTGCTCTTTTATTCAGCTCTGTCAATGATTTCATTTTGTAGCTTCATAGAAGAATTTACAAAGGCATTCCACTGCAGCTCAGAGGCGAGATTTGGGGTTTAATCCTTGAAATTCCAAAGATGAAAGAAGAGAAGCAAGACCTTTATGATGTAAGTAGCACACAATTTTAATTATGTGATGCATCTGGTGCAAATCTCTAGGCAAAAGGGAGTTCAAAGTATATTTTGATACTCCAAAATTGTCTGGACCCCCAACTCGGAGTCCCTCTACCCTCGATGCAGGGATAATTCTTCTCTTTCCTTGGTTCAATTTCAAGAAAGTACCTTCATATATTGTCATAGTTTGATATCAGCATATGTCCTTTGTTAGCAAAACTCACTGAGACACTTTCTGCCTTATTTCAATTTAAAAAAGAGACTCTTTCTGCCTTTATAGGTTTTTCAATAGCCAAGACCTTATGATTTTGATTTTATCAAAATTACCTGTTTAGTATAATTACTTACAGTCCTTTGGTCTTTTGTGTCATTGACATTTTTCATAGGGTAGTTGTACAGCGCACTCCAGCCATTGGTTAACATTACAGTGAGTGGCCATCAGCACACCATGTAGTTTCATTTTCTTTTTTGCTAAATATATTTCAATACAGTTAAAAATCAATAACAAAAATACATAACTATAGAATAATGACAGTTAAATTTAAATACTAATATAATCACTAAGGAGTTGAAAATTGTAAAACAAGTACATGTTTATAAATTAGATATACGAAAAAAAGAAAAGAAATGAAAAAAATAAAGAATAAAAATAGAAGAAAGGATATAGAAAGACAAAAGGAAAGGGGAAACATAACTAAGTTACAAGTGAGTTAAAAGAGAGCTATGTAGTAAAGGGTAGCCAATATAAATCAGATTTAATCTTCCGATATACCAATAAGGAAGAAACATTGGCTATTCTGTTTGTCACAAATACAATTCCACCATGTTGAAATAGATAACTTAAAAGTATTTTTCCAACAGGAAAATATAACCTTAAAAGAAAGAGCAATAAAAAGATCAAACAACATAGGAGAAAGATAATCAGTCAGGTGACATAGTTCCACAAAACAATTCTAAATTCATAATTGAATATTACATTGAAGGAGCTTTATACATTTTGACCAAACCACGTTCCAAAAATCAAACACATGAGAGTAATAGTAGAGTAAATGAGTTAAGGTACCAGTAGAGGTGGAACAAGACCAACATAATGGCGTTGCAGCAAATTTAGAGATGCATTCAGGAGTAATAACCGCTCTATTATAAACAAAAAAACAGAGATTGCTAGATATGTGCAGATTTAGATGTTTTAAGTATTTTAATCCATATTTTGTCCCATATGTGAACAGGGAATAACATGGAAAGGTCAGATTCCCATAATAATTCAATAGCACTTTTCAATTTTTCAGAAGTAGGGGAAAATAAAATGTTATCTATCTATCTATCTATATATATATATATATATATCGCGATTTTCCTCGCACAGCAACGCACCGCAAGGATCGACAACACTTTGTTCTGGCACAAATTCTTTTATTGGGGCAGCTGTCTAAGAACCGTTTCACCTGACCAGCAAGCTTGTTCACCAATAGTTTGTTGTTTGTAAGGTGGAGCAGGTGGTACGGGTCGAGTTCCAGACCGAGTGGGAAGAGAATGTATTACATTGGAGCTGATATATCGACGATCTGTTTATCGTCTGGAAGGGGACTGAAGAATCTGTTGAGGGTTTTATCAAAAAGCTACAAGAGAATAAACTAAACCTAAAATTCACCAGCACAGTAAGCGCTATTTCAGTCAACTTCCTCGATCTGACGATATATGTACAAGATCACAGCTCCATACAAAACTGTAGAGGAAACACGTTGCTTCATGCAACTAGTTTCCACCCACAAAATCTGATGAGTAGCATACCTTACGGAGAATGCTTAAGAACAATCCGTAATTGCATGACCAAAATTCTTTAGAAACAGAATTATCTATTCTGAGATCCCGCTTTCAAGAGCAAGGCTATACAGATGAGAATATCCAGACATCCATCAGCAAAGCAAAGAAAAGGAGAAGAGAAGATATCTTTTTCAACAAAAGCCAGAGTAAGATCAAACGAGAGACCAATAAAACCAATCAAGTTAGACTGATCACTTCCTTCAACCGCCAGCATGGGCAAATCAAGACTATATTTAATAAGCATTAGATCTTGTACGTAATGACCCCCTGCTTGGCAAGTTAGTTCAGAGACGACTGGCGATCACATTCCGCACAGTCATTTAAACAACTTCTGGTGAGCAATATGCTCCCCCAGAGGCAACAGGGTACTCAGTCAGCAGCATGGCTAAAAAGGAAACCAGGCTTTATAAAGTGCACGAAGTGCAAAGCATGTAATCATGGCAATAATACACAATCCTATACTCTGGGGCTTTCAAAAAGAGTAAAAAAGATCAAGGGTTTTTCTCCTGTAAGACAGATTATGCTGTCTACGTGCCGCAGTGCCCTATGGCCTAAAGTACGTGGGCAGCACAATCCACCCAGCCCATAAGAGGGTTGCAACATCTAAGGGCAGTACGCAATGGGGATAAAGCTTACCTGGTGACGCAACATTTTGAATCCCATCACGAGAAAAGTGTACAAGGGCTTAGTTATTTTGTGATCAATCAAGTATACGTGGGGGCAATCTGGAAAAGAAACTTAGAAGACTTGAGTCCTGCTACATTATTGAATTGAACACACGTACCCCATTGGGGTTGAATCTGGAGGAGGACTTAATTACTCACCTCTAATTAGCTATTGTAACTTACAGGTATTATGATAAATTGAGCAAAAACTATCCAGCATCCTCGAGTAAATTCGTTTTTTGTTTGTTTAGGTTTTTATTTATTATTTTGTTTTTCACAGTTTTTCACTACTTGTGTTATAACATAGATGTATATGGTCTCAATGTGAGTATTTGCCCACTGGGGCAGTATCGTTTCAAATAGTCCCTCCGTTTCAAATATCTCCCCCGTATGGTATTCTCTATGTGTACACCGTAGGACCTCTCAAGAATGTCACTTTAACATAGGTGGGGTACATCCTGGAGGAGAAGGAGGATAACGTAATTTTGGTTAACGAGTGTACAAGCTTGACCATTAACCTATGAGACAGGCTATGTTACAACACAGATAGGACTCAGACTACAAGTGAGAGTTAGCCCACTGGGGCGGGAGTCTGCGCATACAAATGAATTGCCCCGCACGAGAAATTTTGTCAGACAGGTATGGGCGTATTTTGAATATCACCCACTGGGGTTTTATTTCCAGCAATTGTTTCTAGGTGCAGACAGGTGTCTGCGCCAGAGGAGCGATAAAGTTAATTGAAATTGAGGTTAATCTAATCTCCCTCTTGCATTTACAGTAATGATGTTTTGTACTGTTGGAGTTAATTTCTATAGCAATGCAGAGTCTCTGAAAGAATGTCATAAATGGTAATTTGTATTTGGCCATTTACGGAGGCAATTTTAAGGAAACTACGAGTCTGTTGTCCTATGCACTATTTTTGTAGTCCTATTACGTGATGTTTTGTATGCACATGGTGGTTAAAAATAGCTACTTTACAAACAACGAACTATAGGTGAACAAGCCTACTGGACAGGCGAAACGTGTCTTAGGCAGCTGTCCCAATAAAAGAATTTGTGGCCAGAACAAAGTATCGTCGATCCTTGCCGTGCGTTGCAGTGCGAGGAAAATCGCGATAGTGAAAGTACCAGGCCTGGGCGGTCCATTACAGATGACACACCTGCTGATCTGGCAGTGCGGCGGCGATACCGAAGTACGGAAACTTGGAATATATATATATATATCAAACAAACTCGAACCACCATCCTCCAGCAATGCACCGGGGCGCCGCCGGAGGAAGGAGCGAGAGCCGATCCAAGGATTTGCAGGTGAAAAATGATTTTATTCCGTTTTTGTCGCGACCTGCCAGCATAACGTTTCGGCCTACCCAGAGGCCTTGATCACATGACGTTATTGAACGAGCAGTCAATTTTTAAAGTGCACAGTGCAATGAGAGCTGTTACATGATTGGTTGACAGAAGAAGACCTCTACTGAAATAGACGACATACTACATAAAGGTTTGAACATAAATGTTACAATCCCTAATTTTTTAGTGTAGTTAACTTATAACGTTTTATAAAAGGCGACAAATAAATATTGACAGACCTTTTCATAAATATTTACAAAACGTATAAAGTGTCAATGCATAAAGTCATGGCAACAGTGACGTACCGAAGTATTGATTAGATTACTAAAACAATAGGGCAAGGCCCTGATGCGATAAAACCCAAGTGGGTAAAATCTATATCAACCCTCGATAAATCCATAAACATTGACATTACAAACCATGTCAAAAATGCCAAAATGAACCACATGTAACATATGCTCAAAAAAGTGTGTAAAACCAGTGCAAAATAAATAATATAAGAGACCAAACTCTTATAAAAAACAAGCATTTACAATGCAATGGTTTTGCCTTTGACAATGTTAGAGCTATTGGCATTGTAAATGTTAAAATTTCCATCTATGTTTTTTTGGAGTAAACAGATAAATAAATGGTGTTGTTGTTTAGTAGTAAATAGCTTTATTTTTCGAAAGTGTGAGACTTATTGCATTTGCACTTATACACACACACACAGGTATATGTACACAGAGCTATACATACACAGAGAGAGAGAGAGAGAGAGAGAGCTAGAGTGAGAAAGACAGAGAGAGAGAGCTAGAGGGAGTAAGACAGAGAGAGAAGGAGCTAGAGAGAGTAAGACAGAGAGAGAAGGAGACAGAGGGAGCTAGAGGGAGTAAAACAGAGAGAGAGGGAGCTAGACAGAGAGAGGGAGCTATAGGGAGTAAGAGAGAGAGAAGGAGCTAGAGGGAGCTAGAGCGAGCAAGACAGAGAGAGGGGGAGCTAGAGGGAGCAAGGGAGAGAGAGGGAGCTAGAGGGAGCAAGACAGAGAGAGGGAGCTAGAGGGATTAAGACGGAGAGAGAAGGAGCTAGAGAGAGTAAGACAGAGAGAGAAGGAGACAGAGGGAGCTAGAGGGAGTAAAACAGAGAGAGAGGGAGCTAGACAGAGAGGGAGGTGGAGTAAGATAGAGAGAGAAGGAGCTAGAGGGAGCTAGGGCGAGCAAGACAGAGAGAGAGGGAGCTAAAGGGAGCAAGGGAGCTAGAGGGAGCAAGACAGAGAGAGGGAGCTAGAGGGATTAAGACGGAGAGAGAAGGAGCTAGAGGGAGTAAGACAGAGAGAGAGGGAGCTAGAGGGAGTAAGACACAGAGAGAGGGAGCTAGACGGAGCAAGACACAGAGAGAGGGAGCTAGAAAGAGCAAGACATATAGAGAGGGAGCTATAGAGAGTAAGACAGAGAGAGAGAGAGAGCTAGAGTGAGAAAGACAGAGAGAAGCTAGGATTTATCATGTAGTTGGGGGAGTCTTAAATGCCAGTGTCCAGCACATTTACTCAAAATGGCCTTACCTGTTCACTTGTAATATCTAGGAATCAACTTAGACATCACAGAGGCAAACTGTCCCCGTCTGCCTAAAAATGTCACGTTTCTACCGACAGGGGCAACCTCGGATGCCGGGATCCCAACGAGCCAATTGCATTTTTTCCTTGTTTCCCAGGAAACAAGGAAACTTTGTATAGGCCAGGCATAGGACCATGGATTGCCAGGCTAAAGTTAAGATAACATACACATGGCACACCACAAACTTCTTCAGCAGGATCCGAACAAATTTTACTTCTATTCTTACATAGGATATGGGTCCTTTTGCCCCAGTAGGTATAAAAGTGGCCTTGGAGAGCAATGTACTCACAATATACTACACCATTGTGGCATAATCTTGGCCATGACTAAAATGATTTGTGACTGCACGATTACATTTCTCAAACAGCTTTTACGTGCACATTGAGCCAACTGCTCGTGTAACTTGAATTTACATGCGGATATGGCTCTGTGGATAGAGTCCTGCACAGGTGGTGGGCGAGCTGTCTGCCTCACTTGCAATATTTGTGGCATTTTCAGCGACAGGAACGCTCAGTGCTCTGACAGAGAGACGCAATATTCGTACAGCAGGCCTCAGCTCTCTAAAAGAACGCTGTGCACCCGTCCGCCCCCTCCCCAGGCACATATGACGTCGTATCAGACTGAAAAGGCGCGCGCTCGCGCACCAGTGTGACTGACATCGCAGGGTGTGGAACATATTCCAGCCATGAACTTCCTGTTCTATTTCTGAAGCACGCATGGCACAACCCAACGTGATTCTATAAAACATGCCCGATATATTTTTAGTAACTAACATGAAAATACGGTAATAGACTAATTATTCGTAGCATAATCCGTATTAGCAAGAGTTGCTCCAAAACCCGCCTGAAAAGACTTCTTTTTTGGACGGCCGCAAAAAGAGAAAAGAAATGCACTTAATCAACATTTTCACCCTGGTGCTGAGATGAAAATAAATATATCTCTTATTATGTCACAAAGGACTAAGCTTTCATGAGTGGTATTTCCTTACATACTTTTTCTTTCTTTTGAATGTCAAAAGTGAGGAGCAAATAAGAGAAAGTTATTTTTACAAAGTACCTAAGTGTAAAGCGTATGGTCATAGTGCGAGGAACACAAATTCATCGAAAGGAGTTTAAACATCAGAAGCAATAACAACTTACAATAACCTGATGTTAAGAACAATAACATGAGTTAGATTAACAGTATTGATGCCTGCTCGAGTTTCTGAATTGAAACACGCGAGTTAACATTGGCCTTTGGCTGCACCTCTCTACCCGCAGCCACCGAGGAATGTAGTAGGTGACTATCACAAGGAATGGCGTAAGTGCCTGCTGTGCAATGGGCCGAGGGGCCCGAGGTACCAGCTGCTGCAGGGGACGTCCTCCCGCCGTCACTTCTACCAATCTGTGTTTTGTAGAGAGCACCAAGAAGGAGGCGTGCAAGAGACATGGCAGGGCACAGGGCTGGCTGAGGGCTGTCGGAGGGAAGTGGTGAGAATCAGAGGCCAGTGGGGAGGCATAGGACTGTGACGATGTTCATTGTGAGTTTGCATGCTCCTGAGGCATAGGGGTTGTCGAGTGTGAGCCTGCGTAGGTGTGTTAAATGGGTCTGTTCTCCCGTAGGCGTATGTGTGCCACTCGTCAGCGTGGGACACTTTCTGTGTCACTTATTTGTTTGTGGACTGTGACTCCAAATGTGGGTATTTATAGAGAGCGCCATAGACTCATTTGGCCTGGTCCTAGGCGCTCGTGGTTTTCAGGAGACACTGGAGGTCAACTTGTCTCGTCAGGATCACAAATCATCTATAACGAAATCCATGATTAAACGTTTTTTTTGTTGGAAGCGGGGCTCTAGGCAATATTGATTTAAGACTATTGGTAAACTCAGCCTGGTGGTGGACTTAGGGGCCCGGAGCAGAAAAAATAAAATGCCCGTGCATTTCCCAAGGTCATGAAATACAGGGAATCTCAATTACCCAGGAAAGCTGCACAAAAAGGAGCAGGAAAACATCGCTTCAAAGCAACGCATTTCCAGCATTCACTTGTAAGAGGCTGGGGAGGGGGTGGGGCTGGGGCTGGAGGGGGATTTTCACTCCCTGTATTTTCTTGTCTGGTCAGCCGCTTATTTCACTCTGTGTGGCCCTGTGTTCCGAGATCGGCCCCCTCAGCACCCTCAACAGGGTGCTGAGGAAAAAATGTGAATAAAGGAGTTAGGTCGAGTTTAGACCAATTATTACAAAAAACAGGTATGTGCAGTATAAAGTGCCCTGGCTTTGTCTAATGTTTATCTTTGTTTATATTACGGCTACTGGTATATTGCAATAATAATTTCCATCATTCTGACGCACAAGGTTTTCATGCGGATTATAGATAATAACCTAATATTATATATCCTACAAAGTTGAGTCCCTCTACTGCTCTCAGTAGTCGGGGTACGGGTCTATGCATCAACAAACAACTCCTGCAGATGAGACCCCCTCGGACATAGTTGTCTCATTCCTTCCATTCGCAATAGAGATGAGCCTACCTCGCTGTATAGAAGAGAGACACACGTCCATTTTACTTTTCTACAAAGGGGGTGTGAGGAGTTTGATCCCCTTAGAGCGAAGGAAATCTTTCTGGGCGTGCCCTTCAATGTGGGGTCTCACAAGAGTTTATCATCTATGATGAAGCACAAACAGTGTGTGTGCGCATTTAAACTTAGTCAGCACATTGTATACCATGTAAAAAATGGCACACAGCAGTGCACTCTGCACAAACAGAACAAGAAAATCACAGACACCAGCGACACAGCTAGCACCTCCCATCTCGACCGGTCAATAAAGGCTACGCAGCCCATAACTTTACAGATTAGAATCCAGCAGGGAACACAAAACCCAACAGTGCCAGCTGCCATTATGCTGACTGGGAGGATAACAAAAGCACATCATTCTCTCCCCAGAAAGCCGGTCACCATGCCAGGTATGCATACAGCCTAGAGCCAACTATTACGGCCACAGCGACTACCGGGGAGGGGGGGGGGCGGAACGGACACACGGGGAGGGGGGGGGGCGGAACGGACACACGGGGAGGGGGGGGGGGCGGAACGGACACACGGGGAGGGGGGGCGGAACGGACACACGGGGAGGGGGGGGCGGAACGGACACACGGGGAGGGGGGAGGGAATGGCAGCACTCACCTCGACTTCCTCCAGCGGCGGTCGGCTGCGTAATGGGGAAAACAAACAAAATTTAAAAAAACGAAACTCCGCCCACCGCCGCGATGACGACATCGCAGAGGCGGAGAGGGAAAAAATGTCGGGAACGCCCCCGAATCTGGTCCGGCCTTTGACGGACAGATCCGGCTCCCAATGGCTAGCCTCCATTTATGGAGCTAGCCAATGGGAGGAGGGGGCGAGGAGGGGGCGGGATACCCGACCCAAACAGAGAAACATAAGGATTTTGCTAGCGCATGCGTACTTCGTACGCATTGCCAGCAAAACCTAAAAAAGGGGTTAAAATCACATTTAGTTGGTTTAAAAAAAAAAAGAAAAACCACACTGACATAGTGCAACATACAGGGGCTGGCACCTGTAGACTGCCCCTTGTCAAGATGTACAAATGACGGGGGAATTAGCTTAAAACTCATTGTTCATTTTACAATCTACTAAGGTGCTATGGTGGAGTGGTGAAGTGGAGACTATAAACATGTATAGAAATCCTCACTCGCGTTGAGGCCCAGAGGAGACTTAGTCAAGCTCCACAATGTATCTTGTTTCCAATGATCGTAAGATGGCTTCCCGATTCCCTCCCCTTCTCAGTGGGGGGACTGCATCTATAACAAAATACTTTAACAGCCGACTGTTATTGCCGTGACAGTCCTTAAAGTCGCGTGCGACAGTGTAAGCAGCATCATTGGTGTTGATGGCCCTTATGTGCTGAGTATCCGCTTGTGGACCTGCAACTTGGTACTACCAACATATTGCAGGCCACACGGACACTCCAGCACATATGCCGCAAACTCTTGTCTGCACGTCAGCTTCTGTGGATACTCCGGGGGGTGTCAGAAAAAGGTGTAACATTCTGTACGACTCACCCAGTGTTTGCAAGCCTTGCATATTGAGCACTTCCGGAAACCCTTACTGACCTGTAACCACGTGACATTGGTAACTACCTCAGGACTAGATTTAACTAGAGCATCACTCATAGAGCGTGCTTTTCTGAAGGCAATGCCAGGCTTCTTAGACATCAAACTACCAATGATGGGATCATGACAGACCAAGTTCCAATTCCGGTTAACAATTTTATGGAGAGCTTGGTGCTGTCGGTTATACGTCAGAATGAGTCTAACCGGTTGCTTAGTTTCCGTAAGTATCACTGCTCGAGATTTTTTGTAGAACAAGGCCTCCTTCCTCGGAACAGAATTGGCTTTCCGGATAGCCCTGTCGATCGCTATCTCAGTATAACCTCTAGCTAAGAAGCGCTCTCTGCATGCTAATTGGGCTTGTTTACAATGGGACTCAGTGCTGCAAATGCGTCTGATACGCAGCATCTCCCCGTATGGGATACTGCGTATCAGATGCGCCGGATGATGACTTTTGACGTGCAGCACCGTGATCCCAGCTGTGGGTATATATATATATATATATATATTTATATTTATATTTATATATTTATATATGATATGATATATATATGATATATATATATATATATCATAAGCTCCCAATTGCATCGGCAATCCCGAGGCACTCACCAGCGGGTGCAGATTCCGCGCCGATACTCGCGGTCAATTATTAAAGCTCAAACCATTTCCATCACGAAATGTATAACGCACTCCAGGGGTAAGTGGCAAGGTTTTATTTCAGCCCACAAACTTGTGTAACAGACGCGTTTCGGACACAAAGTCCTTCGTCAATGTTTACGTGTTTGACCATCTAGCGGCGCAATATATGCATTATTTCACAGGTAACTGAAAATGGACAATCATTTCAGCGCATTTCAGATATAGCGGCCATCTTAGAGAAGGTTAAATAACACATTTCACATTGATATTGCATAAACAGCTAAAGCCGGTATATTAGGTATATATTGCCGTGTATCGGCAATTGACCGGCATCTTTACCTGAGCGCTGTTAGGCTGTCCGTCTAATCAGTACAAGAGCACAAACATATTCACATAAATATGCACATACCACAACCACATCGATCAATCTGATGATTACTGATCTAGGTACAAATGCATACTGTATTAAATACCATAAATCAAGGCTGGTAATAAAATAAATATACAGGAAAAAAGAAGAATAAGGACGTGTATAGGCTTTTCACCACACCTCGCCAGACCAGGGGCGAAAGAATTAATCAAAATTTCCATAATTATCATTCATATTTACATTTTCGAAATTGTCAAAACATGATTGCTGATTTCAGGGGGTAATGGCGCTGACCATTTTATCGTAGAGTTCTTGTTACTCGCCACCCACATTCTATCAAAGTCAATCAAAATATCAGGTTTTCCCAAAGTTCATGTTTAAAAAAGGGGGAACAAAGGAGAGACGAGAGTTCATCATCATTACATTTTCTTTAACATGCATTTCTACGATCGTGTATACCAATCATCTCCCTAGATGAACCGTTAATTCTTCCCCACTATTAAGACCTAGTGGGTATTTTGTTTGCATGTCTATAATGTAACGCGATTCAAGTCTTCGAAGACTGAGTAGTCGATCCCCCTCTCTGGGATTTAAAGGTATGTGATCCAAACCGAAGTACTGTAACAGCTCCCTGTTACTTTGGTGTACTTCTGCAAAATGTCGAGCTACAGGATATGCCATATCCTTGTTTGTGATAGCTCTTTGGTGTTCTAGAATTCGCATTTTCACATTTTTGATCGTACTTCCAATATATTGGAGTCCACAGGGGCAGGTAAGACAGTAAACAACATAGGGAGTTGTGCATGTGATGAACTCATGGATGGACTTCATTTGAGACATCCCTGGGATCCTATATGAGAAGACCCGTTTACTATTTTCACATGCTCGGCATTTCCCACATGGAAAGAATCCCTTCATGTCCTTAAGTGTCGCACTCACTTTGGGTTTTACTGGTGTCAGATGGCTATGAACAATTTTATCTTTGATAGATCTCAATTTCCTAAAGGTTATCAAAGGTTTCAGCGGGACATCTTTCCCTATTATGGGGTCTGTGTGGAGAATGTGCCAGTTTTTTTGTGAGTACCCTTCTTAGAATGTTGGCCTGGTCCGAAAAAGTCGTTATCATACGAAACTTGTTTTTAATTTCGAAGGATTGGTCTTTCTTATCCTTACTCTCAAGTAGATGTTTCCTAGGGATTCTGGCTACCTTTTTATAGGTCTTCTCCAATTCTGCCTGATTATAACCTCTTATGCGGAATCTCATGACGCATTCTTCTGCAGCTTTTATAAAATCAGAATCCTGTGAACAGTTACGTCTCAATCTGAGGAGTTCCCCATAGGGTATACTTCGAATCAGGCTGGGAGGATGACTGCTTTTAGCATGAAGTATGCTATTTCCGGCCGTGGGTTTCCTATATAAGGCCGTCTCTAGTCTCTCCCCGTTTACATAGACTTTTAGGTCTAAATAGTGTACCTCTGAAACATTAATGTCAGCTGTGAATCTCAAATTTAGACTATTATTATTCAAGTCCTCAATGAATGTTTCGGCTTGTGTGGTGGAGCCCCTCCTCACCAAGAAGAGATCGTCGATATACCGACGCCATACCACGACATGTTCTGCCCACTTGGTGTTTGCCCCTGCTAGGGCCACCTGCTCCTCCCACCAGCCAACGAAAAGATTCGCATAGCTGGGGGCGAAGCAGGTTCCCATCGCAGTCCCTGAGATTTGCCTAAATAATTCAGTACCGAACAGAAATATATTGTTCGTAAGACAAAACTCTAAACACTCAATCCGCATGGTATTATGTTCCATGTATTTGGCGGGTCTTTTTTTCAGGAAATACCTGACTGCCTCTATACCTTGTGTGTGTCTGATACTTGTAGAGAGACTTGTGATGTCTAATGTTATTAAGACATACGTGGTATCCCAGGTGATTAGTTCAAGCTGTTCTACAAAATGTTTGGTATCTCTTACATAGGACTTTAAATCAACAACAAAACTCGATAGAAAAAAGTCAATGTATATAGAGGTTTTCAGTTAATCCTCCCTTTGAGGATACGATAGGCCTCCCTGGGGGACAGTCAAGATCTTTATGAACCTTTGGAAGGTAGTAAAATGTCGGAATGACAGGTTCAGGATTGCGAAGAAACAAAAATTCATTGGTATCCAACATCAGTTTATTTCGCCATTTAGTTAATAGATCATGGTAAGCTTGGATACTATGCTGGTACTCCATTCTGTTGCTCCTTTGGTAATTCTCCACTTCTCCCAATTGTCGTAGAGATTCTTCACAGTATTGTTCTCTCGTAAGGAGCACAACATTACCTCCTTTGTCGGAGGGTTTTATAATTGTTCCTTCCTTTTTCGATATATTGGAAAGTGCAATAGATTGTCCCCTATTCAGATTGTTTTTCATCTTAGATTTCTTGTTTTTTGTTGCTGGTAGAGTCCTTAATTTCATGAGGTCTTGAGCGACTGCCTCTGAGAAGGTGTCGATGGCGTCGTAAGGCATTTGTGGATTAAAATGAGAGGGAGCACGGAAGTTGGTTATGGGAGATTGCTGCTCAATTCCTCTACATTCTCCAACAGAAGGTGATGACTGTGTCGTTTCATCTCTAAGTTCATCCAGCATATCAGCTGTATTTAGGTCTCCGACAGTGAGTACATCTGTAGAATATAATCCCATTTTTTTGGTCGTTTTCTTTAATTCTCCAATTGTTGGTTTGAGTTTATGGAATTTATGCAATTTTATCTTCCTTGTCAATTTAAAGAGGTCGATTCGAGTTTGGGTATACTCGATTTTTGTTGTTGTTAGGGCAGAAGGTTAGTCCCAGTTGCAGCGTTTCTTCTTCTGCCTTAGTAAGCATGTCTTTAGTTAGATTAATGATGGTTAGATTTTCACTGGTATCTACCACCTGCTGCCCTGCTTCTTGCGGGTGTTGTAATTGCTTGTCTTTGCCTTTCCTCTTCCAGCGCCCCCCTCCGAGTTCTTCGTCGTCCTCTGGCGGCTTGACCTTGCCCCCTCTGAGCCATGTCTTTCGGATCAAGTCGAATTCCTGATGAAAAGGATTCTTCCCATTATCATTGGTGACACCAGGTCTTTCATCGCCTGATTGATCTTCATCTGTTACACTTGATTCGGATGTGGCTAGTTCTACAGTTGGAGGCGTATTCTTCTTTTTCTTCATTGCTGCCCTAGGGGCATCGAATTTCTTAGCAAAAGTCAAAATCCTACCAAGGGCATAATCCCGCTCGTCGCGGCCGAATTTCTCTTGTTTTCTCAGTCTTATTTTGAGTTCGTATTTCATTATTCGTTTTTTCATTTCCCCTCTTAGTTGTTCCTGTTTTGTCAAATCGGTATCCTTGGCTATTTCTTTTTCAATTAGAGCGATTTCTTCTAGTGCCTTTGCCCGATCGCTCCATGCAAATTTTACCAGCAGATCTAACATTGCTTTGCATGATGCAGCTGTAAGTTCGGCCCATTGTTCCAACAGCCTGGGGTCTGGACTTTCATAGGCCGGAACAGTATAGATCCTCAGCCCCCTTGGGACTCTGTCGACATCCATGTAGTTTTGTAGGGAAGTGGCCTCCCACCATTTTCTTACTTCCCTCTCACTACATCTCTCCAATTTCATAAATAGATTTGCCAAGGAACTCGATAGTGTCTTCAACCCTCCACCGGCATCTGGTGTGGTGATTGAACCGGGTGCTCTTTTTTAAAAAATATCTAATGCCGCCTCCTGGCGGTCTTTCTCGTCACACATTGTATTATAGCTGTACACGGGAATTTTCAACGTATAAAAGCCGACTTTTACCCCCACGCTTTTTTTTATTTCTGTATTAAATTTTGCAAATGATAAAGCATTACAAAAAATCTCGATTTAGAATAAAGAAGAAGAAAAAAAAATTTAAAAACAAAGCAATCACAGTATACATACATACATGATCCAAAGATCTTCTGTGCAGAGTGTACAGAGTTGAAGGGCTTAATGATAAAAAGTGATGATCAATACTGGGAGACAATCACCATCATCATTAAGTACACTGAACACATTTTAGGGGAACAATGAGAGTGGGAATAAAATGTTATATAAATAGGCAGCTTTGGGAATAGAGTTGTGAGCAATAATATGTAAGGGTCTCAGGGGAGTTAGTGGTACAGTATCAGGAGAGAAATTATTAGTCAATAAAATAGATTGAAGAGCAGATGATATTAGGTTGTATTCCTTCCAAAAAGAGCTTGGTAGACTATATTGTGTTTGTATTTGGGGGAAAGGAATAACAGAATAATGTTGTACAAGTTGATGAACAAACATAATACTGTTCTCCTTCCAATATTTGAAATGTAACGATTTTCGTAAAAATGTTATGAACTTATTATACCAAATGGAAGAGGCTAGAAAACATTGATATAAATCAGAACCAGCAGAAAATATTATATGTTGCAATTGTTGGGAATATTTTAAAGTACAATTAGACATATAAACTACATCAGGAATGAAAAATCCTTCAGTAAAGATCGTTCAAATACAATCCATCGTGGTATGGGAAAATCTTGGGTCATTAGCTAGAGTGTAAAGTTGTCGAATTAAAAAAGCTAAGTGATGTCACTTAAAATCAGGAAATCAGGCACCGCCTTCATTCTTCGGGCATTTATGTTCAGACAAGGCAATACATGAGTGTTTATTATTTCAGAGAAATTTGGTACAAATAGAGTTTATCTGAGATTGTAAAGGTAGTGTAGACAATATATAAAGGACATGTGGTACAATCATCATCTTGATGGTGTCTAATCTACCCCACCATGTAGGTGAAGAGGAGACCATGATGAAAGTAATTTCTGAATTTTAAGTGTTAAAGTACTAAAGTTATAACTAATAGTGCTGGGAATAGCAGAGGAAAACCAAACACCTTGGTATTTAATTTTGAAGGGCCCCAGGTCAAATTAGTGTCAGCAAAAATCTATTGATAACATGAAGAATTTGATGGTAGAATTGCAGTTTTAGAGAAGTTTAGTTTATAACCAGAGATTTTAAAATATAACTTGCAAGAAAGGATTTAAGCAGGAGAGAGAGTTAGACATATTTCTTAAAATATCAGCATAAGCCGATAACTTGGTTTCGAGGTTTTTGTGTTTAAAACCTGATAAAATTGTGTTACAACAAATACGTTCAAGAAAGGGTTCTAAACAAAGAATAAAAAAGCAAAGGAGAAAGGAGACAACCTTGTCTGGTATCTCTGTGTAAGTGAACGTAAGGGTAAAGGTTTACACTCACAAAGACTCTGGCCCGAGGACCAAGTATAATCATTTTATAAATGAAATTAATATAGGGCCGAAGCCAAACCAATGGAGAATAGTAAACTTAAACTGCCAATTAATACTGTCAAAAGCCTTTTCAGCATCAAGAGATAGTGCTGCAAGGGGAGAATATTTCTTACCAAATGCAAGAATATTGGAGAACATTCTAGCATTGTCCGAAGCAAGTCTACCCTTAATAAAATCATATTGATCAGATTTGACAAGTAGGGTAACGGCATTCTTAAGGTGGAATGCTAACAATTTGGCAAATATTTAGCAATCTCAATTAAGTAATGAAATAGAATGATAGTTTTTACAAAGGGTGTGATCTTTGTCAGGTTTAGAAATAACAATGAATCCAAATAAGATCCAGTAGCCTTTGAATCCAAAAGAAAAGATTTGAAAAGTTCAACTAATTTAGAGGCAAAAATGGAATAAAAAAAATGAAAATAGTTCAATAGAAAATCCATCTGGGCCTGGTGCCGCTCTGAAAACCTGCTTTGCTGTTTTTGCTGCCGGACCTCTTCCATCACTGGCCTTGCCCCCTCCCCCCCCCCCCGGACCTTCATTACTGCCTCACGGCGCCCGCTCCACGGGTGCCACCCTGATACCTGCTTTGCTGCTTTTGCTTCCGGACTTCTGCTCCTGATTGCAAGGAGACTTGGGGGCATTTCTACTTGACCTTTCACGGGCCCGCTTCGCGGGCGCCGTTCATAGTACTCCTGGGCATTTTCCAAACAGCGCCGAGGGACTGCGAGACCCAGCAGGCCACTGGACGCTCACCTGCCGCCTCTTCCCTCACTGGTCACGCCCCCCCCCAGGACCTTCATTACTGCCTAACGGCGCCCGCTCCACGGGTGCCGCTCTGAAAACCTGCTTTGCTGTTTTTGCTGCCGGACCTCTTCCATCACTGGCCTTGCCCCCTCCCCTCCCCCCCCCGACCTTCATTACTGCCTCACGGCGCCCGCTCCACGGGTGCCGCCCTGATACCTGCTTTGCTGCTTTTGCTGCCGGACTTCTGCTCCTGATTGCAAGGAGACTTGGGGGCATTTCTACTTGACCTTTCACGGCCCCGCTTCGCGGGCGCCGTTCATAGTACTCCTGGGCATTTTCCAAACAGCGCCGAGGGACTGCGAGGCCCAGCAGGCCACTGGACGCTCACCTGCCGCCTCTTCCCTCACTGGCCACGCCCCCCTGGGAGGGCTATAAATACACAATCACAATAACGCGTCGCGCGCGCGGGCTAAGATGACTTGGTTAGATGACTTAAACATTCGATGCAAAACTAACTACGCCCCAGTGGAGTCACCCAAACCTGCTAGAAGTCTTAGTATACTACCAGAAATTGACAGATCCTTGGAACCCCCGTCATTATCCAATAAATCCAGCATCAAAAACATTCAAAATATTGCACCTCTTCAGGCTAAAACCGCTAAAAGGAAATGCAGCGGTGATAAACATTGCGGAAACCAATCAAAACTTCAAAAGCTATGCTTAAGCCCCACATCTCTAATCTCTAATCCCTCAAAGCCCCCTGAGGTTATTAAGAACCCAGACGGCATAGCATCTCCTACCCATTTGGATTTATTATCCCTAATTGAACAACTTGTCAGCTCTATTATAGCACCGTTGATAACAAAAATGAACACACTAGGGGATAGGCTGACTGGTATTGAAGAATCCAGTAAGTCCAACTTGCTAGTCAATAAATGCACTGTAATATCTAAGTGTCCCAAGGTATCCGCCACACCCACAGCGCCCAAACCAATCAAACAGGACAAAAGGGTCCAAACACAACCATTATTTTCTAGTGGCCCAAATGAACCCAAAATCTCTTCTAAAGACGTTACTCCCCAGCCTACCGTCCCTAGAGCAGGGTATAATAAAGCCACCTCGATACAGCTACCACCGGAGGCTGCCCCATATGTGTGTGTTCTCGCGGGAGCACCGGCTCTTACACCTGGGAAGACTGAGAGACAATGTGACCTATTGAACAAAGTCAAATTTTGGCTGGGAAAAAATAGACCCCTGCCACCTAGTTTAAATGGAGCAATAATCAGTGTAACAAGGGTGGGTTGGTTGGGTTTTCTTCCCAAAGACATCATTGGTGATCTGATACTTGTTAGATTTAGGAGTAGAAACATTGTCCCTTACTTGCAAACCTGGCCGCCTCAAGATGGAGACGGCCCAATATCCGTTTGGGATTTACATGACTTTTATCCTAGAACGTCATCCATCCTCCCACTTAGAACAAAGCCAGTTCAGAACTTGTTAATAGGCAGAGGAGCCTTTGTACCGTGTGGTAGAAATTTTCCTACTTTTCCCCAACATGAATCATTGTATAACAGCACAAGGTATTGACAGCCCTACTAATTGTTGTGTGTTTTTAATGGTAAAACTGTTAAAGCTGAATTCGGTGTTATTGAATGAATGTATGTTTTAATCATGTATGTTTTTAACTGTACGCTTTTATGATTTGAAAACAAAATCGAATAAAGCTATAAGTAAGTAAAAATTAAGTAATGAAATAGAATGATAGTTTTTACAAAGGGTGTGATCTTTGTCAGGTTTAGGAATAACAATGAATCCAAATAAGATCCAGTAGCCTTTGAATCCAAAAGAAAAGATTTGAAAAGTTCAACTAATTTAGAGGCAAAAATGGAATAAAAAAAATGAAAATAGTTCAATAGAAAATCCATCTGGGCCTGGAGCTTTAGCTTTTTTTAGGGATGTAATAGCAACCATGATCTCCTGAAGAGTTATGTTGGCTTCTAATGATTTACATTTATCAGGAATGGAAGGAGGCTTAGGAAGACCATTAAACAGAAAGTATGTATATCGTGTTCTAAAGGATTGGTATTCTATGAATATGTGTAATAGTCTTGGAAAGTGTTAGAAACATCAGCATCTGAGAATGCGACGTTGTTAAGTTCATTGCAATTAGGTCCAATATTTTTACGTTCAGAAATTATTTTTAAATCATTAGCTAACAGCTTTATTTCAACCTCTGTGATATTTTAATTTAATTTTAAACAGGATATTATGCGTATCAGTAGTAGCAAGTTTATTGAGGGTAGACTTGGCTTTAATCAATTTGTGTAAAAAAATAGAAAGGAAGATATTGGAGGTAAAATAAGTGTGTTACAGTGTTTTAATTTGCTGTAGTAATAATAATAATAATCCACATTTGTAAAGCGCACAATCACCCGTAAGGGTCTCTAGGCGCTGGGGGCCGTCGGGAAGATTAAGCAAGCTATTGCCCAGAGTCACATGGTGCTGGGCTAACCTGCCGCCGGAGCCGGGGATCGAACCCTGATCCCCAGATTCCAGCGTCAGTCGCCCTGGCCGCGGCGCCACACCTAGTAACGTGTTATATTGGGAATTTGCTACCTTTTTACCTTTTAGCTGAATAATCTATAGTGAAGGCTTGAAAGGAAGCTTTGAAAGCATCCCTGTTGTTAGGAGTGGTGGTTTCAATGGACTGGTGAAATTTAAAAAACTCATTAATAAAAGCCGTCGTTTCTGTAATAAAATTCTTGTCCGATAGAAGAAAATTATTGAATATCCAACTGTTCGTTTTAGAGTTATTCAGAAATTAATCAAAAGAAGATAAAATAGGATATAAAAGTTAAGATCATTTCTGAGGACTGGATGGAGGGAGGTAGAGACTTAGTAATCAAAATGTAATCAATTCTGGACACAGTATGATGTACGTTAGAGAGAAACGTAAATTCACAATTATCAGGATTATAAATTTTCCAGACATCAAATAATTGACAAGTGGCAATGGCGGATTGAAATGTCTTATGATATTAATCAAGATTAAATTTACATTTAGATTTCCTATCAGTAAAAGGATCAAACCACTGATTAAAATCTCGAATACAATACTTTGGGATTATCAATGGAAGCTAATTATATTTTAATGTTATTCTAAAAATCTAGATCAGGCTTCACAGGACCATAAATATTAAAAACAGAAATCTGTCTGTTATGAATTATAACAGTAACCAGTACCCATCGTCCATCAGTGTCACATTGAGTTGATACAATCTGCACATGTAACGATTTATGAAAAAGGATGGCAACACCTCCATTACGGTTAATGGCTGGAGTATAAACAACCTAGCCTATCCAATGCCGTTGTAACGTAAGCGATTCAACATCATTACAATGAATTTTCTGTAAAAAGAGTAACTTGTGAATTAAAGTTGGACAAATGAGAAAGTACCTTTTGCCAGGATGTCCCAAACCACAAACATTCCACACGACTACGTTAAACATATTGGGGGATCAGGAGTAGGGAGACAGGAATATGGGTGACAAGCGGCAAAAATGTGAGAGGAAAAAAGTCACCATTTATTCACATCTCATAAAATGTAAGCAATGCTGACATAATGACAATGGAGAACAAAAAAACACTCACAGAAAAACAAGAAAAAGAGTAAGACAGTAGGAAGAAGAAATTGGAAATAGGCAGTAAGATGAAGAAACTATTCAAGGAAAGCAATCCGGATCTGAAGTGAAGAGCATGGAAAGCGAGCATGAGAAATGTCAGCACCTAAAACAAGAATAACAGCAGAAAGATAAAAAAATAGAGTATATAAAAGACAAGCATACAGATTAATCATGGAAAAAGAGAAACATGTGCATAACAAAATGAAGAGCACTGAACAGTGGTATCCATAGAATGAGATGAGCTATTCTGAATAAATGATTTTAGTTTAACAGGATCATCAAAGGATTGTGAAGGTGCCTTTGTAGGTAATTATACACTTGCACGGATGCATAGTGCCATAGCGAATGCTCAACGGTTGAATTTGAGGTCAAAGGGCAAGAAATTATTTTCTTCTGGCGTTTGTGGCATTAGAAAGGTCTTGAGATATGATAATATTATAGACGGACAGAGCAAGGCGACTTTTTTCTTTAGCTACCTTCAAAACACGCATCAGGTCTGTGAATTCGAAAAATGCCTCTAGGTGTAGTAGAATGGGTTTGAAGCCGACCAAGGCAATGCGCTCATTGAAGATTCAGAGGTGGGGTTGACTGAAGATATAGAATTTCAGACAAGAATGTCTTTAACCCCTTCGATGCTCATGACGGAACGGTTCCGTCATGAGCCCATAGGCTCAATAGAACGTTCAGCACAGCGCAGGAATCTGCGCCGCGCTGAAGCGGTTAAAAAAATCAGGACCCTCAAAATTCTCTGGTATTTCATATAAACAATTATTATGTCTGGGTTTTTTTTCAAGGTCTTCGGTATGTAGTTTAAGTTTTTGGATTTCTTTCACCAGCAGAGGAATCTTATTGGCATCACCTTGGAGATCACTTATTAAACATCTTACTTTCCATAGCAATCCAAAGATCTTCAATTTGTTGATGCTTTTCATTAGTGGCAATCTTGAAAGTTTTCAGACCCCTCACCTCCTCAAGTATAGTATCCAAAACAGGATTATGAGAATATATAATGTGTGATGGGGGATTATTTTTGGCCCTTTTATGTTTAGTGCAAGAGGAAGAGGGTTTAGAAGTAGGAAGAAGATTGCTGACTATTTTAGCGTAGTGCATAGGATGATGTGAGAACTTTTGAAGTGGTCTAAGCTTGCCCATACACTGTAATAACAGAATGTAAAAGTATGTTGGTAAAACAAAATTAAGTGCAGTAAACTCCAAGACTTAAATATGTGATAATGGCACAAAGTTCAATTCACAAGCGTATCACCAGGAACAAAGGAGGCACTTTGCAGTTTTTAACCCAGTACTGAAATGTAAGACCTGATGCAAATCAGTGAAGCATAAAAAGTAGAAAGAGGAGAAATGCAGCAGAAAAAAGTATCACCATTATAGTATAGATTAAATGGAGTGCCATTGGTAAAATTGAAATGCAGGTGGCATGCTTAAAAAAGTAGTGACCAGTGGAGAAGAAAATTGTGAGGAGCGAACAGCATGCAGACAAAATGGCGGCCACTAGTTAAAAATATTCAGTCACAAATGCAGATGGGAAATGTGTAGAAACAGTCCTCATTAAATATTGAAGAAAGGGCAACTGCAGCGCTGATTCGCAGCTTTACAAAGGAATGTTAGAACATGTGTTGAACAGTGCAGTGTTATGCTGCAGCAAGGAGCCAAGAATGTGAGTGGTGCGCTAATGAAATGACGGCTACTCGCGTCTGACAGGAACTCACTACCATGGTTCTAGAACGAAAAGAAAGCTTCAACACGGCTGGTACCTGACTCAAAATGCAGCAGGGATGGTGTGGAGCCTTCAGAGAAATTCCGGCATTATGGAGTGTGCAGAATTGTAAAGTGCTCTGCACTGTAACAGAGCTCAGCAGTCCGCTGCCATCATGTTGGTGTGGAAACCACTCCCCAATGTAGTTCCTTTTATGTTAGGAGCTATACAACAGTGTGTGCTTTTGAAACGAATATATTTTTCCTTTTTGATAAGTTGTTTTTATATACAACGTTTTATATGATGTGATGAAACAAATCAAGCATTGGTAAAGCCAAAAGTTTGGTTGCTAATGTCAGATGTATTTCCCACAAATAAGAAAATTGCTCAGATTAATTTAACAGGAAGAAGTGCATGAAGAAAGGTGAAAGTATACGTATAATTCATCAGTATTGTTCCTTTGGTCTGGCAGTGCGATTCGTGGAGGTGCTGGTTGAAGAAGGAAGTGAAAATGTAGAAAATGTATGAGTCTGCCATTACTCATCTGTATGTATTTTAACTGTGTACCCAAAGGACCTCATAAAATGTGGGCGCCATCAAATTTGGCTTTTTTTAAATGCAGGCACAGTGTTAGATATATACATCTGATCTTGCCCGGAATAAAATGTGGCCTTGGAATATTTAGGCCTGGTTTCCCGGAGTGAAACGATTGGAGTAAAGGATAAAACCTGCTTTATTTAGAAATGTTGTATTACTAAACCCGGGATGCCCTCAAGATAACCATATAAAAGTACATAACATATCAAAGATTGAAGAAAGGTCCCTTTACAACGTGAGTGTATATTTGGCTCATACAGTGGATTTAAAATCAATAAATGTTGCATTTACAAGATGCAAGAAAGATATAAGTTTCTTAAACATTGTATAGATTTTAAATCCTGAAGAAGGTGTAATGATTACTGTGTACGATCAAAAAACATTGTTTTGATGGTCAATTATCTACCTTGCACTGTATAGGTTTGAGATGTAATACAAATACATATCTGTATAGTGGCATAATTTGTTAGTTGGAATTGATTTTAAAGACTGATGATTAGTTGACAGTGATAATGAGGAAATTTGCAGAGCTCGCGAATGCCCAGAGGCATCTTGGCTCTCTATATATGACCAAGGACAGAGAGCTCAACTAGTTGCTGAATAGCCAGGTTTTTAAGGATTTACTGAATGCTAATGAGGTAGTGGAAGATTTCAGATTCAGAGAGAGGCTATTCCATTTTAAAGCAGTGCAGATAACAAAGCTCCTTCCCAAGCACGTCTAGAGGAGGGAACAACCAAGTTTCTAGATGAGTTATACCGTAATGTTTTGCTGGGACAATACCATTTGAAGCTTTCCTTCAGATAATCGGGGCCTAGTCCATGGAGCGCTTTGAAAGCGATGCAACGGGCCTTGAAAATAATTTGCTGCTTAATGGGAAGCCGATGTAACCTACTTATGGCCTGGAATGCTGATTCAAATCTAGACACATTCAGATGCATCTGTGCTGTGGTGTTTTGCAGGAATTGAAGTTTGTTCAGGGATCTCTATTGCACATGTTGATAGTCTATTGCGTTAATCTAATCTCGATAGAACTAACGCAATTACAACCATCTTCAGAAAGTCAAAGGGGATATATTGAGCAATTTTCTTAATTATTCTAAGAGTATGGAAGGAAGAGAAATTACCGCGTTAATTTGATCTTTAAAGGGTTCTCATCAACTGTAACGTCTAGGTGTTCAAGGCATGTGGGCTGCTGAATTCATATCTGTGCATAGATCGCCGCCTAGTGTTGGGTCCAGATGATTGCACATTGTTGTCCTGGAAGAGTCTTCGAAGTATCACGAGATAGGTGGCTCCTCCCACGACTACAGTGCGCATGGGCATCCTCTCCCTCCCCAGATTGATTTTCTCCGCCATTGGGTTCGGATGTACTTTCCTACTCTCCAAGTTCGGAATCAAGAAAATCTTTTCAAAAGGCCTTCGGATCCGTCGGTATTGTTCAGCGCTCGGTACCGATACACTTTTTGAACGTTTGTTGCACTACGGTCGTCGAATCGGGCCGTTAGGCCTTCTCGACACCACGTGGACCAACCGTCGATGGAACGAAGTCCATTCAAGTACTGCCCACAGTGCAACTCGAAGTTCCCGCACACAGACAAGCATCCAGTGTGCAACAAATGCCTATCTCCAGATCACAATGAAGATAGTTGCCTAGCCTGTGCCCAGCTCAGATCGAAAAAAACTATCCGGAATCGACGGGCGGCGAGGCAAGAAATGCAAAGGTCGGCGCTAGCACCCGAGAAGATCTTCGACGATGACGGAGATCTAGCAAGCGCCGAGGACTCGGATCAAGAAGAACAACAATACTCGGAGCATGACTCTGAATATTACCTCGAGGAAGGAGAACTAATCGTCGATCTCAAGGAATATGATAAAGACATCGTAGCGGTCGAAGACGACTCCGATGACGACGAGAGGCGAACCGGGAGTACACCGCTCCATATAGACACTACACCAATATCAGAGACTCCGCTCGAGGCATCGCCAGCAGGCCTTAGCCAAGATCAACAAACTCGTTCTACAGCCCCGCCATACCGCCCGGCTAAGAACACACAAAAAGAGCCCTCTGAGACACGATATATGACACCGGTTCAATCGAAACCGAAACTCGTCGACAATACTGTCTTCGGACCGAATTACGTCGAACCGAAGGTGACTAAGCCGAAGGGCGTCTACACCCGAAGGCCACAGTACCGAAACAACCTTCGAAGCCAAAGATCATCGAGTCGACATCGAAGACCAAAGCTGTCGAGTCGACGTCTAAGCCGAAAGCCGTCGAGTCAACCTCGAGGCCAAAACACGTCGAATCGAAAAAAAAAACAAAAACACGTCGAGTCGACCCCCAGGAAGCACGTCGAACCGAGCAAACCAGCCTCAAGTATAGACAAGGGGAAAAAACCGGTCGACAAAAGCACAAGGCCTGCGCCCAAGACTAACGTCGACCCGAAACCGAAGGTGGACCAAAGTAAATCGATCGAGCCGAAGCCCATCGAGCAGAAAAAGGGCATCGATCCAAAACCGAAGGCTCCAAAAACACCTAAAAACACTGTCGAACCGACAAAACCGCTCGGTCCGAAAAAGGTGGTGAAGCCAGCCAAAGACGTTCAACCGACAAAACCTGTTGAAAAACATCATAAACCGGTCCAACTACCAAAAGCGGTCGAAATAACAAAAGGCGTCGACCCGAAAAAAGACAAACCAAAGGCTACAGCACCAAAACCAAGGACTGTGGAAGAGGAACTTTTTCATCCAGATCCCTCCACAGAAGACCAGTCAAAAATGTATATTGACCCAAAAACTGGTAAAGTGACTGTGCACACCAAAAAGAAAAGACCTCTGCCAACTGCAGACTTTTCTACAATTCCCCTAAAGAAAAAGAGAGACTGTTCTACCTCTCCTATATTCTTTGAACCTATCAGTCCAGCTATGCCTCATACCCCATATGCCCCAGCCTCACCTGCACGCTCTGACTACAACCCAGACGAAAATCAGGACGCAGATATAGGGTTTGGTTATCCACAAAATCCACTTGCAGACCCTCACTCACAGCCATGGGGTGGGGGAGGGGAACCAGACACTGAAGGGATTCTGCCCATTACAGACCCTGCAGTATACCCAACTAAGCCTTCACCCACAGAAGACACGGTAGCCTAGCCTTTAATTCACTACTGGATAGAGCAGCAACCTACCATAATGTAGATATGCACTCTGATGCTATTGAGGAAGACTTCCTCTTTGATACATTAACAACATCTGAGAGACATGTTAAAACACTCCCAATGCTAAAAGGCGTATTAAAACACGCAAGTGACATTTTTAAGGACACTGCTAGAGCAAGGGTCATAAACCCTAGAATTGAAAAGAAGTATAGGGCTGCTCCTATAGACCCTACATGTATCAAAGGGCAGCAACCCCTAGACTCCCTAGTGGAATCCAACGCACGGAAGCGTGCCAATTCCCAGACTACTGGAGAGGCTGCTCCTCCAGACAAGGAGTCAAAAATCTTTGAGGCATCAGGCAAGAGAGTAGCAGCTCAGGCAGCAAACTCATGGAGAATAGCCAACACACAGGCCTTGCTGGCCAGATATGACAGGGCGCACTACGACAGCTTGGAAGACATTCTCCAACACTTACCTGATCCTTACAAACAGCAGGCAGATGAACTCATACAAGAAGGAAAGCTCATCACCAATGCCTCAATTAAATGTGCCCTAGACGCAGCAGACACAGCTGCCAGATCCATCAATACAAGCGTGCTGCTCCGGCGCCACGCATGGCTTCGCATATCGGGCTTTAGAAATGAAGTCCAATCCACGATCCTTAATCAGCCCATCAACCCAGACTTTTTGTTTGGTCCAGCAGTTGACTCAATTCTGGACAAAATAAAAAAGATGCTGAAACTGCGAAGTCTATGGGAGCTCTCCAGTCCCAACAACACCGGGGCTCCCTTTGTCGCTCCAATGAGGAGCGCGTAATAATACATCACAGCAATCCGCCAACTACAAAAGTAACATACAATCCACATACAACAAAAACACCAACAGGGGTGGATACAGAGGAAATAACACCAAAGGAAGAGGTCGTGGAGGCAATGCAAATAGATCCTCCACTAACACCAAGCAGTGACTTCTTACCACTACCCCCAGACCACATAACACCAGTCGGGGGAAGAATACAACACTTTCTGCCAGTCTGGTTAAATATCACAACAGACAAGTGGGTCAGGCAAATTATCCAACATGGCTATTGCCTCAAACTCACCTCACTTCCACCCAACATACCACCCGTGCACCGTCCAATGTCACAGGAACATATAACGCTACTACAGCAAGAGGTCATCAGTATGCTGCAAAAGGGGGCCATAGAACCAGTCCCACTACAACATCAGGGAACAGGAGTATACTCTCTATACTTCCTTATTCCAAAAAAGGACGGGTCTCTCAGGCCAATATTGGACCTCAGGCCCCTCAACCTGTACATTTTGTCGGAGCATTTCCACATGCTCACTCTCCAGCAAGTCTTACCATTGCTTCGCCAGGGAGACTTCTTAGCAACCTTAGACCTCAAGGACGCATACTTTCATATACCAATACACCGTGCTCACAGAAAGTATTTAAGGTTCACCATTCTGGGACAACACTACCAGTTCAAAGTCCTACCATTTGGTGTCACAACAGCTCCAAGAGTGTTCACCAAATGTCTAGCTACAGTGGCAGCACATCTCAGACGGAAACACATCCATGTGTACCCCTATCTGGCCGATTGGCTAATACACGTGCCAACAGCCCAGCAATGTGCCAACCACATGTTTAAGACCATACATCTCCTGCACAGTTTAGGATTCTCACTAAACTACCCAAAATCACATCTACAACCCTCCCACTTCCAACAATACCTGAGAGCTACAATAGATACACTGGCAGCAAAAGCATATCCCAACACAGCACGGATCAAGGGAATGCTAACGTTGATACAAAAATTCAGACCCCAACACTCACTACCAGCTCGAGTGTTTATACAACTAATAGGCATGATGGCCTCGTGCATATCCATAGTCCCTCATGCCAGGCTACATATGCGTCCGCTCCAAAAATGCCTAGCAAGGCAGTGGAACCAGGCTCACGGGCAATTAAAGGACCTAGTGTTGGTGACCAGTCGGGCATACAACTCTCTGCATTGGTGGAACCCACAAAACCTTTGTAAGGGACGACTGTTCCAGGAGCCTGTCCCACAAGTAGTGTTAACCGCGGACGCATCCCTGATAGGATGGGGAGCCCATGTCCTAGACTTCACAGTACAGGGACTCTGGACTGTACAGCAAAAGAAAATGCATATCAACCTTCTGGAGTTGATGGCAGTCTTTCTAGCCCTAAAAGCTTTCAAAACACACTTATGCAACAAGGCTGTGTTGATCCAGACGGACAACATGACAGCTATGTATTACATCCAAAAACAAGGAGGGACACACTCACCACAGCTATCGCACCTAGCTCAAGCAATGTGGAAATGGGCCATTCAGAGGAACATGTTTCTCATGGCAGAACACCTCCCAGGCAAGGACAATCAGGTAGCCGACCTGCTCAGCAGACACAGCCAACAGATACACGAATGGGAAATTCACCCCAAAGTACTCCAACCATTCTTCCGGAAGTGGGGACACCCGGAAATAGATCTGTTTGCCACAAGCGAAAACGCAAAATACCAGTACTTTGCCGCCAGGTTCCCACATCCGCAATCGCAGGGCAATGCGATATGGATGAACTGGTCAGGCAAATTTGCGTACGCTTTTCCCCCAGCTCTATTAATACCGCTAGTGGCACGCAAAATGCGCCAACATTCTCTGACACTAATCCTGGTTGCTCCCACATGGGTGAGGCAACCATGGTACACAACGTTCCTAGAACTGTTAGTGGTGCCTCATCAAAGACTGCGACTCACACCCAGTCTTCTAACTCAGAACCATGGCGAAATCCAACACCCAGACCCGCAACAGCTGAACCTAGCGATCTGGCTCCTGAAATCCTAGAGTTTGGATACCTCAACTTGCATCCAGACTGCATGAATATTATCAAAGAGGCAAGAAACCCCACTACCAGAGCCTGTTATGCATCAAAGTGGAAACGTTTCGTCATTTACTGTAATAACAATGACATTAACCCACTTGATGCTTCCACTCAAAACATCATTTGCTATCTCTTGCACCTACAACGTTGCAATTTAGTCTATTCATCCATCAGGATACATTTAGCTGCGTTAGCAGCATATCTACAAAACAGGCAACACCTTTCACTATTTAGGGTGCCAGCAATTAAAGCGTTTATGGAAGGACTTAAACGCGTCATTCCTCCAAGACATCCACCTTCACCAGCCTGGAATCTAAACGTTGTTTTAACCAGACTTATGGGACCACCTTTTGAACCACTACACTCATGCGAACTACAGTTTCTTACTTGGAAGGTGGCTTTCCTTATTGCCATTACTTCGCTTCGAAGAGTTAGCGAGCTGCAAGCCCTAACTATTCAAGAGCCATTCATTCAAGTACATGCAAATAGAGTAGTTCTCAGAACAAACCCTAAATTCATGCCAAAGGTGGTATCCCATTTCCATATAAATCAAACTATAGAACTGCCAGTGTTCTTTCAGAACCCACAGACAGTAGCTAAAAGGGCCTTGCATACTCTAGATGTAAAAAGAGCTCTGCTATACTATATAGATAGAACTAAAGCACTTAAAAAAAACAGTTGTTTGTTGCTTTCTCACCACAACACAAAGACAACCCTATTTCAAAATCGGGTATAGCCAGATGGATCGTTAAGTGCATTCAGATATGTTATTTAAAGGCAAAACGCACCTTAACAGTTCCCCCTAGGGCGCATTCCACACGCAAGCTAGGGGCATCCATGGCTTTCCTAGGAAATATTTCTTTACACGAAATTTGCAGAGCAGCCACATGGTCAACCACACATACATTTACAAAACACTAGTGTGTAGATGTACATTCAAAACAGCAAGCTGCTGTAGGCCAGGCTGTTCTCAAAACTCTCTTCCAGACTGCTGCAGCTGACACAGGTAGCCACCGCTAGGGGAGATACTGCTATACATTCTATGCACAGATATGAATTCATCAGCCCACATGCCTCGAACGGAATATGGTACTTACCAGTATGTATCTGGTCTTGGCATGTAGGACTGCTGACATTCATATCGCTCACCCACCTCCCGGTGCCTGTCGCAGCTGTAGCATTCACTCTTTGCATGGCCATCTCTTACTGTACTATACTCCATCTCTGCCACAATGGCGAAAAACAATCTGGGGTTGGAGAGGATGCCCATGCGCACTGTAGTCCGAGGGAGGAGCCACCTATCTCGTGATACTTCTAAGACTCTTCCAGGACAACAATGTGCAATCATCCGGACCCAACACTAGGCGGCGATCTATGCACAGATATGAATGTCAGCAGCCCTACATGCCAAGAACAGATGCATACCGGTAAGTAGCCTATTCCTTTTTACCTTCTAAGCAGGCGTGACTAACTCTTAGGGCCACCAGGAAGGGGACCAGAAGAAATCATTGTTATCAAATAAAATGACTTTGGTCTTAGTAGAATTTACTTTAAGTCAGTTGTCGCTCATCCAATTGCTAATAGCGATCATACATTTCCGGAATCTCACCTGAGTCCGGAATCTCACCTGAGTTGTGATTGCTCTTAGAGACCGAAACAACGATATGGGGATCATCAGCATAGGATACCAATGAAAACCCAAAAGATTTAATCAAGCTGGCCAAAGGGGTAGCATAAATATTAAACAGAGTAGGTCTCAGTGATGAGCCCTAAGGAACTTCATAAGGGTAACGGATTGAACCCGATCAAAGAGGAGTGTATGGAGCATGCCCAGGGCTTCATCTTTTATCCCAGTGTTCAGTAGCCGGTCATCAGCAGAGCTTGATTAACCATGCCAAATGCTGCTGATAGATCAAGTAAGAAAAGAGCTGTTCTGCCACCCTTAGCTAGTGCTTTCCTATTTCACTTAGTGGCCACGATTAGCGCAGTTTTGATACTGTCACCACTTCTAAATCCAAACTGAGTTTCATCTAAAAGATGGTTGTTTTCAATGGAGGAGGCCAATTGTTTATTTGTGGCCTTCTCAACCATCTTGGCTGGAAACAGGAGCCGAGAGATGGGACAATAGCTATTGGTGTCTAGCGGATTAAGATTAGGATCTTTTATTATTGGAAGGACTGAGGCCATTTTCCACTGTTTAGGAAAGCGTCCTAAGCTGAATAAGGCATTGAAAATCTTGGTCAAGTGGTATGAAATGATGTCCGATAGTAATTGGACTATTGCAGGTAGACAAGGATCTTGTGGGGATCCCGATTTAATGGTAAGGATAAACTGGTTCACCTATTTTACCGTGAGGTGGGCAAATTCCCCAAAATTAGATTTTTCAGAACACGCAGCTGAGCTAGAATCTTTACCTGACAAATGGGATTGTTAGTCGAAAACCTGTTAAAGGTCTCCTCTACTTTATTCTGAAAGAAATTAGCAAGGGAGGTGCAAATGTACATCCTGCTGAGTTACCATTATGAGTTTTGTAATGGTATGCAAGTGTTCCTTAACAGAGTTTCTAGAAGATTCAATTTGTTTAATAGTGAAATCAGGTTTTTTTTGTCCATGACAAAACCTTTATACTCAACACTACAATGTTTATATTTGTCTGTTTCCAAACTTTTGTAACTTTTCCGCCATTTCCGTTCCTGCCTACGACAACCTTGTTTATGGGCCCTTAGTTTATTGTTAAACCAAGGTGCAGGGTTTACTTCTCTTGTGTGTTTTGAATTTGGCAGGTACAAGTGTATTTACTGCAGACTTTAACTAGTCTGAATATCCCATTGACAATTGATGTAGGTCGCCTGATCATTCTGGCTCAGTTCCTGCTAGAAGTAGATTGAGTTTCGAGGCCTGAATTGTATGCCAGGCATGAGAGACTTGTGTATTGGGAGGGATCTTGGTTGAGGACTCTTTAGAGGATCCATATCTCAAAAATCACAGCTTTGTGATCAGTCCAGGTCAGAGAAAGAGTGCCTGGGTTGATATAAGGGTTATTTGTAAAGATACCATCAAGGGTGTGGCCAGCTAGGTGTGTGGGACCGTCCACTATCTGGGACAGACCAAGGCAGGGGATAGAATCTACTAGTGTTTCTGTGTCTGTCTAATTGGTTATCCAAATAAAAGTTACATTTGCCCAGCATGGTAAAATTGAATTTGAGAGAAAAAGATTCTAAAAGGGAACTGATAAGAGTGTGTAAAGGAACATCTCGGTCCAGGATGGCGATCTACAAGTAGGTCACGGAAGGACTGTATTTGAGTTAATTCAGGGTTAAAGGTGAGTGTTTCACATTCGTTAGAGGATGTTGTTGTGAAAATGGCAGCAAAAGTGTTACAGTAAAAAAACGCTAATCCTGTCTAATCTGTAAAAGGAATAACCAGGAGGTGTGGCTGTGACCATACCTGGTACAGACGTGACGTCATCTCAAGTTTTGATTACGAAGACCCTATCTGGCTGATGTTTATCCAGAAACTCAGTGAATTAAAATTTGTACTTCACCAGGGATCTGCCATTTATTAGAGCGCATATGGATTTGGAGCCTTAGGGCTATTATTAATGCTCATAGCATTACTTGCTGGGCTGACAAACCGGTTACCACCTAGTAAATTGGGATTTATAAACCTAAAACCACATTTCTGGTAAGTCATGTAGGGGACGTCTGATGAGCGTTAGGCAAATTATAGGACAGTTAGTGGCTTTACCTGTCGCATGGAAGGCCAATAAGTTGTCTCTGGAGTAGGTCTTTCATTGCGGTGGGCCGGAGGTCCAAACTACCAGGGGGCAGGCACTTGGCGTGATCCGGGCACATATGGGCTGGCCTTTGGCACGCCCGCTGCGTGGACGCGCTGTGTAGTTTAGTAAATAGCCCGCCATGGAGGATGGGCGTGTCCTTGGTACAGTGTGAGCAAGGTAAAACAGGTGGGTGAAATTAAGTGCACACTGGGATTCAGCAACTTCTTTCTCTAACCACAGGCTCCCTTGAGCATAAAGAATACAGGTAACAAAAACTAAGGCAACTCAAAACAGGAGTAAGATAAAAACTATAAAATGACTAAAAAGAGTCTGAGCCCTCTGTAATATGGCGCCCACAAGAAAAGAGCCAGGCACCTCCTCCGGCACCGGTGTTCCTACAAGGAAACAAAACGTGGGATACGCCAACCTTGATCACAGACTGTGCAGACGCGCTGTGTAGTTTAGTAAATTGCTGGCCATGGAGTATGGGCGTGTCCGGTAACGTGTCCTCGGTACAGTGCTTTGCGGCACGAGCAAGGCAAAATGTGTGGGCGAAATTAAGTGCCAACTGGGGTCCAGCAAACCCCTTTCTCTAACCGCAGGCTATAGGATACTGGTAACAAAAACTAAGGCAACTTAAAACGGGAGTAAGATGAAAACTCAACAAGCATTGGCATAGCCAATAGGTCTTGCCTTTGCGACCTTATAAGTATTTTGTTATGCAGCAGGACCCAAAGGAGAGACCTATTGGCTGTGCCAATGCTTGTTTCAAATAGGAGCTCCCCGAGGTCTGCTTTCAGACTAATAAGAATGGCATGGTCGGACCACATGAAAGTCTGAATGTTAACAGAGCTTTTCATGATGCGGAAAAAGAAAAAAAAAGAGAATTGATTTGTCTCCAGACTGAACAGTTAACATTTTACAGACATTCTTAATCAGTTCAATCTACAAAAATATGCAGTGAACTCGAGATGTATGCATGCTGCCTATTGCCTACAAAGAAAACACAGAACCCTGTGGGCCAGTTTCCATTTATTGATCTTTGAAAAACACCGGAATAATATTTCAGTTTTGTTTTACAGCTCAAACCCCTTTCCACAATTAGCCAGGGAAAGAAAGATGCCGCACATGCAAAAGCAGCCTGCTTTCTTTCTTTGCAATGACCACAAATTAAAGGAAACTGATTTGGGGGGTTGAGCGGGTGGGGGCAGACCTAATGAAAGGCGCATTGTTTGGTTCTGTCACATGGCCACAGGCTTGCTCCTTTTTAAAGCAGAAGAGATGGGCAAAAGAAAACAAGTCACCAACATGCGTGGTGCACTCACACTCGTGTGACAGCAGCTGTTTTTTTCAAGCACACTTGTCTCGTACTTGTGGCGGCATCCGCCTTGCGGGAGCGAGCAGCGGACAATAGGCACGCGTGCCGCTGCACGCTCCCGCAAGGTGCATGCCGCCACAAGCACGAGTATGTGCTTGAAAATGAGCAGAGCGGCGGCTAAAGGCCCTCCTATGCAGCGCATGCGCTCTCCGTAGACGAGACCTAAAAATGACTAAAAAGGGTCTGAGTACTCAGTAATATGGCACCCATGAGAAAGGAGCCAGGCACCTCCTTAAACCAGTACCAGCATGCCTACAAGGAAAGGAAACTTGGGCTACACCAACCTTGACCATAGACTTCTTTTGGATGACGATTGCTGTTATCAAAATGTTATATATATTTGTGTTTTATGAATACATTTTAGATAAATGAAATATTGTTTTTTGGTGTATGTAAGTTTTGCACAACTTCTTAAATAGTAGAGTACTGTATTTTTCTCTTATTTTTTTACTTATACCTTAGCTTTTCTACATAGGCTACTTTCTCTCAAAGTAACCAAAGGGTTTTTCTTGTTTGTGGGTTTCAGTTGATCCAGTTCCCTTGGTTTTGAGGGGTCAATCTCTTTCAGTGTGAATTCTATTGACTTTGCCAATTCCTTGTTTCTCTTTCAACGGGAAAGAATGAAGAGCAAGAGACTGAATTATGTGCTGACCAGATTCAGCACATTGCAATCCTCTTCACAGCCAGAATTGGTCAATAGAAATGATCTTTGAATTGTTTTCTTTATTCGTGTTTTTTTGCTTCATGCTGAACGGTAATCTATATTTTGTAAGCTCTTGCAGAAGATTCCCCAACCTTGGGTTAAGGATTATTTTGTGGTTATTTGACCTTTGGAATATTTCCTTGGTAGGGATCAAATATTTACGGTGGATTACTCCGAGCCTACAGAGAACCAAATAGGATTATTAAATGTTTAGCAGTTGTTGGTACGGAAAGGTCCTCTGCAGTGTGAAGGGCACGTACCCCTGCGTGCTCAACTGTACTGTTGTCTGGGCCCCTAATACTGATTTTTGTTGTCCTAGGCAAAAACAGATCATGCATGTGCTCCATGAAATTGGCCTGTCTCAGGGATTGTGGGCTCCGCCTCCTGGAGTAAGTGGTGCATTGCTCTTCCTCATCATCTTTAGAGTCGAGTGTTAAAAGGAACAATTGGCAATATAGTTTAGGGTTCAGTAGACCGTGCATACCAGATGTAAATAACTCAAGTTGTCCCAATTGGGGCCCGCACCTTCTGATGGCCCTGGGGTGCCTGAACTGGGTCTCCCCCCTGCTGTCAGTTGAGTGTAGCACATGACACTGTTCCCGGCAATGCACAAATTCCCACCTCCCCGCTCAGAACTCAATAGCTTTTATTCGTCATCAAAACTGTGGATTTGTTAGGGAGTGCACACTTATAATTCAGCCGTGACGCCTTGGTTTTTGTGGATTGTCAGGACGGCAATCCGGTTTCATTGTGCAACTGTGCTGCCCTGTGCTAGATGCACAGGTATGCTAAACCGATGCTGGTCTCTGGGCCTTTTCGCTTTTCAGGTGGAAAGTGTCTTAGATTTTACATGCGACAGGGAGAGATTTGTTATCAGTTATATTGGTTTAGTCCTTCAAATCATTTCTAACAAATTACCTCCGACACGGTTAAAGTGTGCTCTCTTTTTCTGTCTCCCAGAATAAAAGCATTTTCTTGGAAGTGCTTTAATCACAGGATAGAAAACGACCGTTCAAATTTGTGGCAATTAAAAAGTAAAATCTATAATGAAGCCATAGTCGGGTGTAATATTTGCTTGATTGTGCCTTCCAAGTAGTTGCACAGTGACATTGCCATGGGTAGGTGTTCTTCTCACCGAGTGCACTCTAGAATGTTGTAAATATTAGGTTTTCTCGGATCCGAAAGAAGTACTGCCCTTATTTTAGGTCTCGATACTCGTATTGGAAGCAAAGAGATCGTAAACTATTGTGGTGAATTGAAGAGACACTGAAAGTGTTTCCCAGATCCTCTTGCTATGAACGGCGCGACCTTTGGAGTGTAGGAAGAAAGAAATGACCCTCCAGTGGGGTCAGGGCTGAAGATAATGACATTACCTCGCTGAAACGGGAGGCTTCATATATAGTCTTCGCTAATGTGGCGCGAGCAGCTTTCACAAATCCTTTAATGTGTCTGGTGTGCGCCTTTGAGGACTAGGGACAAGGGGCACTGCTGCTCTCGTCATGCTGGCTGTCTGCACCTGATGGACTCTGGTGCTTGGGCGCCACCGTGCTGGCTTCCGAGGAGGGGCGAAGGGCAGTGCTTAATTTGTAAAATATTAAGTGCAGGTGCTCCAATTTCCCCCCGGGGGCCACACCCACTTTCCTGGCTCCGCCCACTCACACCCACGTTCCTGGCTCCACCCACTTCTGCCAGAGGCCCCACCTACTTCTTTTATTGGTCCAACCCATATCTACAAGCATCAACACATCATAGTCACTCCTCACATCTTGAGTTCCGCAAGGAGCTGAAGATCTGGCTCTTCACATAAGCACCTCGGGGACTTCACACCTACACACCTGCCCAAGTGCCTGGATACCCTCTCGGGTGATTAGTATTTCTACTAATCAATATAACTTAACATAATGTAACATATGGGAAGCATATGACAAAAACTTAAAAGTGAACTCAAATTGGAGAATGAGTGTAAATCTCAAAATGCAGCTTCAGAAAAGGTCATTAGAGGACTTGAGGCAGCTTTGGAAATTAAAGTGAATGTGTGTGTACTGTGCTGTTTAAAAGAAAGGAAAGGGTGAAGGAAGGAATACATTAAAGAAGGCAGCAACAAATGCAGGCAGGAAGGGGAGTACTGGAGTGAGGATATATTTTAGCAATGGATGAAAGAAGGAGGAAATAAGTAAAGAATGTGAAAGGAAGAAATGAAGGAATAGAGGGAGAAAGGAAGTGAATGATGTGTGATGAATGAAAGGAAAGAAGAAAGGAAAGGAGCAAGATGAGCATAAGGATTGGTTGATGATAAGAAAGGAAGAAATTAAAGAAGAGGTGAAGGAAGGAGGAGGTAAACAAAGTAAGGAAAGATTGGAGGAAGAAGGATTAAATGCACCCAGGGAGTAAGTATGGGGAATGAATGAGGGTGTAAGGGAGCAAGAATGGAATGAGGGTATAAGCAAGCAAGAATGGAATGAGGGTGTAAGGAAGCAAGATGCAAGAGGGGAAAGGAGGCATGGTTGGAGGTGCTGAAGAAGAGAAAAAGAGAAAAGATTAAGATGGGACAAAAGGAAAGAAAGGAGATCAGAGGAATGAATAGGAGTAAGAAAAGTACCGGATCAAGGAGGATCAGAGAGAATATTGACCGTGTAATATTGCATAGAAATTGAAAAACAAAAGATTGAGATACATTTGTGTCCTTAACATACCATGTATGTTTGTAAAGCACATATTCACCAAAGGGGGCCTTGACACTGAATTTAAAATGTTGTTAACCAGCTCAATGGCACACATTTTATCGACCTCAGAAATATTAAAGACTGAGTTGCCGCACCAAGATTTACATTTATGACTCTGAGAACAAAAACATATTCCTGGAGTGGATATGAAGACATGCGCAAGAAGGAAAAACATAAACGGGAGAGTGAGGAAGGAGGAGAGGTCTGAAGGCAAAGATAGTTACGGTAGACAAAGAATGTGAAGAGAAGTGAGGAAAGTAGAGACAGGGAGTGCTAGAATGGAGTGGAACATGATGAGAATGAAAAAAAGGAAAGAGGAAAAAGGGAAGAAGAGCAGACAGCGGGGAATGTGTGAAAAGAAAGTGGAAGGGAAAGATAAGAAGGTGAAAAATGAAAAGCAGTTAATGAGGGGAGGTGGGGATTAAGGGGAAACGTGGCCGTAGTGCAGAAAGAGAAAGAAAAACGGTGAGAGGGGAAGGCGTAAGGTGTGAAGGGGAGGAAGAAAAGCAGATAGTGAGGAAGAGCAAGAAAATAGTACACCACTGCTTTATTACATATAAAGTAATCAATTATGTAAAGGTGAGGGTTGACAAGGCTATATGGGGCCCCCAGTAAAACTGACAGTGTTCACTTGGCCAGTGACCTGTGGCTCTTTCTGACAGGGGCGATGGGCTAAATAATTGGAACATATATTTTGATGTCAAAGAAGTACTGGAAGGTGTGCCCAGAATTTCCAGCTTCATTATTTCAAAGTAATTTCGGTACCCTTTTGAGTGTTTTTTCAAAGTATCTATAAATAACATGTTATGTTATGTTATGTTAATAACATTTATTGGGCGCAACAGCTGCCCCAGCGAAGGGGCGTCCTGGCGCCTGATCATGTACACAACACAACAGATCAGAGCTGAAAAGAAGAGAGTTCAAATAGCAGAAGTGAACAGGTGGGTTTTGATGGCGCGTCTGAAAAGAGTCAGGCTGTTGAGGGCCCGAATGTGTACAGGAAGGGAATTCCATAAGTCCGCCGCCAAAACACGGAAGGAACGTCCTCCCATCCTGCTCAGCCTAAACCTAGGCTTAGTCGCCAGATGGTGAGTTTCGGATCTGAGGGACCGCGTAGGAACATACAGAGAGATGAGACTCGCCAGGGCCGGTGGAGAGGAAAGCTTCAGAATCTTAAATGTCAGACAGAGAGCTTTAAATTTGACTCTCTGTCTGACCGGAAGCCAGTGAAGAGAGGCCAGGACAGGGGAGACCGAACAACGTCTCGGACAACCTACAATGGCCCGTGCAGCAGCATTCTGCACCCTCTGAAGCCTAGTCGCCTCAGCCTGGTTGACTCCAAGAAGCAAGGCACTCCCGTAGTCTATCCGGGAAAGGATAGAGGACTGCACCACCATTTGCCGAGTGGGAGGGTCAAAGAATTTGAGGACTGGTCTCAGTCCTCGCAGAATGCCATAGCAGGTGGCTGATATCTTCTTTGTATGGCTGGTAAAAGAAAGGTTGGAATCCAGCCAGACCCCCAGATTTTTAACTTCGGCCGCTGGGATGGGGGCCATCCCTAATTCGAGAGGCCACCACTGATCTCCCCAGAGTTCCGCCTGCTTCCCTACAATCAGGACCTCGGTCTTCTTGGCATTAAGCTGTAGGCAGTTGTTACGCATCCAGTTAGCCACAGCTATAAGTCCTGCCCGGAATCTGGGCGCCGTCACCTCAGGGTCCCCACTGAGTGTCACCGCCAGCTGCGTGTCGTCTGCATACGATGTCATGGTAAGGCCACATTGCCTGACGACAGCAGCCAGCGGTTTCACATACAAGTTAAACAATGTGGGGCTAAGGGCAGAGCCCTGAGGGACTCCCAGTTCCAAAGAGTGGTACAAGGACTGGCCAGGTGGAATGGCTATTTTAAAAGACCGGTCCGAGAGGAATGAGCGGAACCACTGAAGAGCCTTCCCCACAATACCCACTTCCTCCAAACGCCGCATCAGAATGTCATGAGACACCGTGTCAAACGCGGCGCTCAGATCTAACAGTAAGAGCGCCGCAGTCTGCCCCGCATCTAGCACTGACCGTAAATGCTCGATCATAAAGAGCAGGGCGGTTTCAGTGCTATGTTGAGCGCGGAACCCATTTTGACTCTCGTCAAGAATATTATTACGAGAGAGGTGGGCAGACAGAATGGTATTCACGTGCGCCTCAGTGACCTTGGCGGTCCAAGGTAGGAGGGAGATGGGCCTATAATTCTCCGGGAGCAAGGGGTCAGCGTTAGGTTTTTTCAAAATGGGCTTGACCACAGCTTGCTTCCAGGAAGGCGGAACCACGCCCTCACTAAGGGAGAGATTGATCAGCTCCAGAATGGGCTCACGACAAAGAGGCGGGAGACGGGTGAAAAGCTCCGGCTTCAGAGGGTCTAAGGGGGAGCCCGATTTAATTTTGAGGCTCAGAGTGTCGAATACCTCATTAGACATGGCCGGCAAGGTGGACAAGGTTTTGGACACCAAAGCCTTTACATCACCAAGAGCATCCCCGGGAGCAGATTGTATAAATCCTCGATAGATTTTCTGCACTTTCTCCACAAAGAAGGATGCCAAGCTTTCACAGTGCGAGTCAGTGCAGATTTCTTGTGAGGTGGCCCGTTTCCCCATCAGGTCTTTAAGTACCTTAAAGATTAACTTGGAGGGGTTAGGGCTGTTGGAAAACTCAGCTGCATAGTATGCAGCCCGGGTTTGACAAATCGCTCTGTGGTAAGACTTAAGCTGAGCAAAGTACAGCGATTTTAACGTGGGATCAAAAGATTTTCTCCAGGCCCTCTCAGCTTGCCGGCAAGTTCTCTTAAGCTCGGCAAGAGTCTCATTATACCAGGGGCTGCGCTTTTTAGCATGACATTTTACCCAGCGCAGAGGTAGGAGAGAGTCGAGGGCAGTAAGAACCCAGTTGCAGAACTGTTCGTAACCCTGTTCTACATTCTGCAGTTTGCCTAGAGGTTGTGCCTCCAATATCATGACAAACTCCTCCAGCTTAAGTTTACGCCAATTGCGCTTTAAGATCTGTTTATCCACCGGTTTGAGTTGAGGGTTGTCAAGGGGACATGTCACTTTAACCAGTAGATGGTCGGTCCAACCCACCACCATCGGGTCAGCTGATCTAGCCCGAACTAAGGTGGTAAAAAAGGGGTCTAAAATATGTCCTCCTATATGGGTGGGGGAGGTGACTAGTTGGTTAAGTTGCATCGCTTCCAAGTCCGCCAGCAAGGAACTAATGGAAGGAGATGCCGACTGGTCAAGATGTATATTTAAGTCGCCTACTATATTAAAGTTAGCGCATGTCGGAGCCGACGAGTTAACCATATCCACAAGGGCAGCCTTAAAAGCCGTGTCATTCCCAGGTGGCCGGTAGATAAGCACACCGCTAAAGGTGAATTGATGACTGACCTTCACCTTAAACGAGGCGCTTTCACACATTGGAAGATCCAAGGTATTCCACTCAGCCTGGAAACAAGATTTAATCGCCATGGCTATACCACCTCCCCTAGTCGAACGGTTCAAAATAAACACCGTATAGGTAGAGGGGAAAGCCAAATTAATGATGGCAGTATCAACGTCCTGTAACCAAGTTTCGGTCAGGAAAATGATATCAGGAAAATCCATATCAATCATGTCCCGTAGAGACTGATGGTGCTTGACCAAAGATCTAACGTTCAAACTCCATATGATTAGTGTTTGCATACTTTCCACATCCCCTTCTGATTACTGGCTGTACTCTTCTGCGGACCTCATTTATCATAAAAAGTTTGTTTGGTTACCCCAGAGTTTTCTCAGTGACCTCCGACCATAATAACTCTCTTGATTGCACATGTCCACCCTTGTGTTCTTGTATTTCCATATGGAGGCAGTCAGGCCAGCCGCCCCTTTGTTGAGCACCTGACTGATTGTCCCACTACATTTGTTTATGTTGAAGTCTCCAGGGCTGCAGCCCTGCGAATTTAGGTCTGCTTGTAACAGTCACCCATGTCTAGGCACTCAGTATCACCCCAGTGGAGTTAGCTCGTAGACCAAAGCTTCATTCGTATAATTTTAGGCAAGATTATCTCTGTCTGAGCTATGTCTGATGTGCCGCGCTGCACGGCATCACTCCCTGAGTTATCTATGTAAACAAGGGATTTAAAGACTCTAAACTATGCCAGTCCGTCTGGGCACAATGGACAAGCTTAGCATTGCCACCCTTGGCTGTGCAAATTTGCTTTATTAATAAAAATGAACACATTTTTATCTCTCGAGTGGCATAAATAAAAGGTGCCACACAATTTTGTTCTGGAATATTAGATTGTTGCAACTTTATTGACAACAAAAGTTGTCTTAACTCACCGGTGATCTAAGTAGTGGTAGGCAAATTAACTGTGGTCATCTGACAGCAATCCATAGAAAGCCATAGCGTCCTGGACTGTAGTTTTCTTTTATTAGTGTGTACAGTGTTCGGTATTTAGCATTTGTATCCATCTTTAAGACTGTTGAAAATTATCACTCCACTGTCAAATAAAGCGTTCCCGAGCCAGGACCAGAGGTGCCTAACTGTCCCCATGGGTTAAAGAGCTTCGGCATCCATCTGAAGACACCGTAGTGGCACCTGTGACCTGAGGAATACCTTGCTGCCAATCAGATTTCATTAATTATCTGAAAGCATTTTCTAATCCATTTAGGATTGCCAAATTCTCTGCCTTATGATTTCCGTTGAGAGAAGATATTCTTAGTGTCTTTGGTGAGTGTGTGTAGGGAAAACATTTTTGTTTGTTTGATCTAGCAGTTTTACTTAATAACTTTGCTTATTTGAGTAGGCGAGTGGGAATTGAATGTCTTGTTCGAGAGGGCAATCCCTTCCCCCATTCTGTCTCTTAAAAGGTTGACTAGACCCCCCTGGAAATCTTAACATGAAAACTTGTTTTGTGGTGCTGCCCATGGACGTCATTTAGGGGGTCGCCAGGTGTCGCAGCTGTGACCCCTGGTTTGCCCCTTGCTACCCCTAGGACTGCCTTTGCGACCCCTGGTCTCAGAGGTGTCAAATTCAGTTCCAGCAACACAGGGGCAGCTGGGGATCCACTCTCTTTATTTTCTGTCATTTTTTGATTACACTAATAGTGAAGAAATAAAATATATAATTATGTAATAGTGTAATAGAAATGGAGTACAGCAAGCTGGAATATGCCCTTCCAATGCAGATTAAGTAAGTAAAAAATGCTTTTAAATGTATGTTGTGTCCGTGCTTGTAGGTAAGAGTGTGTTTGTGTGAGTGTATCTGTGTGAATGTGTTCAAGTATGTGTGTGTGAGTGAAAGTGGAGGTCAAATGGCTTGTGATGTCACTTCCATTACCCATTGCATTTCAGTGAATTGACGTTCATGATGCTGGCCCTTCTTCTCAACCAGCCAACGAAGCTATATGCACCATAGAAAAGACTGGTTTTGCAGGATACAAACTCTAAATGTTTTCCTCCTTTAAATGTTGCAATTTGTGCTGCGTTGGTAATAGCAGTGGTGCTGTAAAGGGTACGATGGTATAAGTTTAGAAACTGGGCCACAGCTGTGTACTGTGCATGTTGTTGGTGTCAGCCCATTCCGTCTTTGAATGGTCTCACATCCTAATCTTCCTCTTGTCCTCAGACCCATATGTGCCGTTTTGGTCTACTTTCCTAGGCGTTTCTTTCTTGATGCCTTTTCTACATATTTTATGGCTCTATTCAACATGTTCTTACCCTTCTGGGGAGTAATGGATTTCTGAACTAGGAATGTTAGCTTCATCTCTTAAAAGAAATTTGAAAAGTCAAACATATTTTTCTCTGAACTTTGTACCAATGTTATCTCATCCCATTTCTTGGACCTCTTCTATGTTTCTGCGCTTAGTGACTTCATTTTTAGGTCGAAGTCTACCAGACAGCACAGCTGGCTGGTTTGGTTACGACTTCTTGTGGGCATTCGGCAAGCTTCCCTGGGAATGCATTTCTCACATTTCCTACTACTGACTTAGTTTGCATCACACAGGTGCTTGCTTTCAATTTGCTGACTATATTTGTTTTAGGCTGTTCAGCTTGAGTTCGTCCCTCCCAAGACCATTTCTAGTTTACTGGTACTCTGTTTCTATAAAATCTTGTTCATATCTTGTCACAGAGGACAGATGTTACGCTTTGTCTTCCAAGAGAGATTGGTGTTTACTTTTTTTCTCTGACTTCAAAGTGAGAGAATTTGTGGCAATCCTGCTGAGTAGCCATGAAAGGATAGGGTGTAGGATGTTATTGTTTCTAGCATACAACAAAATAAAACGATGTTGATATTTCAGAATATATTAGAATTACTAAAGTACAAATGAAGCACATTTTGTTCGAGGCATATGAGCTGTAGATCATATGCGTTAGCATAGATCACCATCTCGTGTTGGGCCCAGATATTTGCACTTTGTTTTTCTTCAGAGAAGACTACGAGGTAGGTGACTCCTCCCTTTGGTTATAGCGTGCATGGTCATCGACTCCATCCCCAGATTGTTTTTTTCCACCATCGGATTCAGATGTGTATTGCTGTGCTCTGGTTCGATATGGTTTTCGACCCCCTTCGACGCGCAATCCTTTACCCTCGACGGTATTGTTTTAGAACGCGCTCTCCCAATTGTCAAATATCGTTCAAACAGTGAAACCTTCGATTGAGAACCTCGAGGCGGGCCGTCGGACCTTCCCGTGTCAACCACGCCAGCAGTCAATGGAATGGAATCAGTTCAAACTATGTCCCCGGTCTCATGCTCAATTCCCACGCACCGACCTGCACAAGGTCTGCAACCTGGGCCTATCCCCGGAACACGAAGAATCTTCCTGCGAAGCGCGTTGATCATTCCGATGGAAGAAGACCATCAGTGATCGTCGGGCTCGACGCCACTAGATGCAACGCGGCAGCGGCTCTGTACCAGACATCTTCGGCAACGAGTTACATCACAGTCCTGCCGCACAGACCGAAGAAGAAGAAGAGGAGGAAGAACTGGTCTCTGTGTCTGCAGCCGACTCCGACATGGAAGAAAACCTAAGCATCACTCCGGTTCGATGGACCGTGAGTACGGACCCTCATGTGCCCAATCACGCTAAGGGAAAGGCTCCAGTATCACCCTCGGGCTCCGGTCGACATCGTGAAAAGATTTCAGATGCCCCGCCCTCCGGCCCGGCTATGAAACACAAACATAAGCCTTCCGGCTCGGCCTACCTCAGTCCGGTGCCGACCCACCACCTTCAGCACGAAACCTAAAGACAAACATGAGACTCCGCCCAAATTATCGGTACCGAAAACATCTTCGACACCGAAACCCTCGGAGCCCAAACACGCCAAGCCTTAAGAGCACGACTCAAAGTCTTCCAAATCAAAATCTTCAGAGCCGAAAGGCTCCACACCGAAAGGCTCGGAGCCGACATCCCCTGCGCCAAAAAGTTTGGTGCCAAAACAACCTGCTCCAAATCCTTCACAGCCTAACCCGGCTAAATCAAAAGAACTTGACCCAAAGCATTCAACACCGAAACACTCCGAAGGACAATCTTCGATGCCGAAATCGAATTTAAAAGGGACAGAGACTCCTTCCAAGGAAATTCCATCGGAAGAAACACCTTTGGACCCAAAGCTGAAAAAACGAAGTATCAACCCCAAAACTGGACATCTCACAGCTACTATTCCAAAGAAAAGGAAGTTGGACGTCCCACAAGAGGCCCCTTTAACTCTTAAGCAAAAAAGGGACATGGGCACCAACCCTTCTCTACCTTATGTTCCACCTCCTCCTTTACCAAACATCACACCAGAAAACTCCCCTCCTCAATGTCACTTGACTCACAGGATGACAATTTTTATGATGGGGATGGGATTGGGGATGATAGTCACCATATCCCACAAGACCCAGACATACCACAAGACACTAACCCTTGGGATGATTATCATAAGGATCCAGATATACCAAATGATCCTGATCTATATCCCTCTAGACCTTCACCACCTGATGATAATATTGGCTTTGCAAAACGCATCAATAGGGCAGCCCAATATCATGGGGTGGAACTACATAGTGACCCTCTAGAAGAGGATTTCCTGGGAGAAAACTTTACCCACTCCCAAAGAGCTATTAACACCCTACCCATGCTAAGGGGTATGTTAAAACATACTAACGAGGTATTCAAGGATCCAGTTAGAGCCAGAATACTGACACCTCGACTAGGTAAAAAATACAAGGCTGCCCCTTCAGACCCTGTATACATTACAGGTCAGTTACCACTAGACTCTTGTGTCAAATGCCCGCAAGAGAGCTAACTCTCAAACAACTGGGGATGCTCTTCCTCCTGATAAGGAATCAAAACTTATCGATGCCTCGGGCAAGAGAGTAGCTTCCCAAACCACCAACTCCTGGCATATTGCCAATGCTCAAGCTCTATTGGCACGTTACGACAGGGCACATTATGATGAGCTAGAGAAACTTGTCCAGCATTTACCTGAAGAACATAAGGCCAAAGCTAATGACCTCATTCAGGAAGGGAAACTCATTAAAAACACTTCATAAAATGCGCTCCAGATGCTGCAGACACAGCTTCGCGCGCTATTAACACTAGCATACCCCTGCAAAGACACATATGGCTTAGAGTCTCCGGATTCAAACAGGAGGTACAATCCTCCAAACTCAATCAGCCTTTCAATAAGGAGCAGTTTTTTGGGCCAGAAGTGGATACTTCTTTAGAAAAAATGAAAAAAGATACTGACACTGCAAAATCCATGGGAGCCCAACAAATACCATCTACCAGGGGCTCCTTTTGTCGCTCCTTCTACAGGGGTAGTTCAAAGACAATTTCCTCAGAAAATCCCTCCTCCTCTTACAAGGGGAACAACCAAGCTAGCCCCTCCAGAGGCTATTTTAGAGGAGCAAGGGCAGAGGAAGAGGTAACTACACCGCACTTCTCCTGACAACAAACCGTGACTTCCCCCGTTACTCCTGACCATTCCACTCCTGTCGGGGGACGTCTCTCACAGTTCCTACCTGTCTGGAACTCAATCACCTCAGACAAGTGGCTATTACAAATTGTCCAAAATGGTTATTTCCTGGAGCTTACCAGCACCCCTCCAACAATACTTCCAAAACAGCGAATAATGTCGCCAGAACATCTCCCCCTCTTGAAACAAGAGGTCCTCTCTCTGCCACAAAAAAATGCAATAGAACCAGTTCCCTTGCACGACCAAGGAACAGGAGTGTACTCCCTATACTTTCTCATCCCAAAAAGGACGGCTTTCTCAGGCCCATATTAGACCTCAGACAGCTAAACCTTTACATTCAATCGGACCACTTCCATATGGTCTCCCTACAACAAGTGCTTCCACTGCTTCAGCAAGGCGACTTTCTTTCCACTCTGGATTTAAAGGACGCCTACTTTCATATTCCCATTCACCCAGCTCACAGAAAATATCTCCGGTTCATGGTGGACGGACACATTACCAATTCAAGGTCCTCCCATTCGGAGTCACTACAGCACCAAGGGTATTCACCAAGTGCCTAGCGGTGGTAGCGGCTCACTTAAGACGACAAAACATTCAAGTCTTCCATTACCTGGACGACTGGCTTATAAAAGCCTGGTTGCAACACAGCAGCCTATATCACACTCACAAAATGCTTCAACTTCTTCATGACTTGGGATTCACGGTAAACCTCCCCAAGTCTCATCTGCAACCCTCCAATATACAACAATATCTAGGAGCTACAATAGACACCCGCAAAGCTCTAGCGTATCCCAACCCAGTCAGAATATCCACCATGCAAACACTAATATCACAATTCCAACGGCAACACTTACTACCAGCACAAGTCTTTATGCAGTTGATCGGAATGATGGCGTCTTGCATTCTAATTGTCCCTTACACAAGGCTCCAAATGCGTCCACTACAGGAATGCTTAGCACGTCAGTGGAACCAGGGTCACGGTCAACTAACCGATCTGGTGTTGGTGGATGGCCGCGCACATTGCTCTCTGCAGTGGTGGAACACACAAAACTTTTCCAAAGGGCGGCCATTCCTCGACCCTGTTCCTCAGATAGTACTGACAGCAGATGCATCCCTCACTGGTTGGGAAGCCCATCTTCAACAATCTACCATCCAAGGCATATGGACACCACAACAAAAGTAGCTCCACATAAACCATCTAGATCTGCTAGCAATTTCTCTGGCATTGAAAGCCTTTCAACTACACATAATAGGCAAGGCTGTCCTAGTCTGGATGGACAATATGACTGCAATGTACTACCTACAGAAACAAGGGGGGACACACTCTACAGCGTTCGTACCTAGCTCAAAGCATATGGAGATGGGCCATACCTCAAAAGATTTATCTCCTTGCAGAACATCTACTGGGAATAAATAATCAGATTGCGGATCTACTCAGTCGTCAAAGACAGCAGATCCACAAATGGGAATAACGTTCTCAAGTCCTTCTCCCATTCTTCCAGATATGGGGCTACCCAGAAATAGATCTGTTCGCCACTCACCTCAAGACAAAATGCCCAGACTTCACGTCCAAGTATTCACACCCACTGTCAAAAGGCAATGCGCTATGAATGAATTGGTCAGGAAATTTGCTTTCACTCTTCCACCTCTCCCACTAATTCCATTACTGGTTCGGAAGCTCAAACAGCATTCCCTTACAATGATCCTAGTTGCTCCCACATGGGCTCGACAGCTATGGTACACAACCCTGTTAGAGCTGTCAGTGGTTCCTCATCAAAAGTTACACCTCTCCCCCAGCTTCTCACTCAGAAACACGGAGCGATACGACACCCAGATCCCAGTCTACTCACCATATGATCTGGCACCTGAGATCATAGAGTTTGGCTACCTTAAACTCCCAAAAACACAAGAGGGTCCCTGAATACAAGTACTAGGCGGAGAAGGCAGGGATAACACTGTAATCAAAAACAAGAGAACCTCCCCTAGAACAAAACATATAATTAGGTAATCACTCTAATTTCTTTCACAACATCATCATTGTCCCACACAGAGAGAATTTATTTGAAAAACATATATCTATTTATTGATTTTTTTCTTTTTGAAATATTCTTTCATAGATCCAAAATATACAGACATCAATATATGTACCTTCTATTTACATTTCAAAATATATGTGAAACACGTCCTCTCATAACTCCAATACATCCAACACTATCACTCCCATCCAAACCATCAACAATCATACCACTAGACAATATATACAAAAGACAAATAATCACAAATAATTAACATTCATATATATATATATATACACAAAAAGCCGAACAAACAAAAAACAAGGAAAAAAGGCGCCGACGCTCGTTTCGGAAAAGGACCGATATCCACCAATCCTTCGTCAGGGCGCAAATAAATATATGCAAATTCTTCAATATCTTCTCTTAAGCATTCGAAGTATATCGTTGCATTCAAATTTGGAAAATTATTCTATCTTTAAAATAACATGATGAGGTGAACTCAGGGCTGTATCTTCACATCTTTACATATAGTCTTTCTGGAATTTCTGTGGGGACAATGAGACAAACTATAAGGCTGATATAAACAATGAATACTGCTGGGAAACTGCCACCCAAAGCAAAAGATATACCAAAATAAGGATAGGACCAAACAAAATTCCCAAAAATTAGAAAAAAATGAAATAAGAGAGAGGAAAGAGAATCGTTGTGAAGAAAGGGATAGAGATACTGCAAAATACCAGTCAAAAAGAGAAGGAAAAAAAAGAAATCACAGTGAAATGCAGGGGAAACAGATAATAAGATGCGAACTGCAAAAAATCGTATTAGAACCAGCACCAAGTGGAGAAACACTCAACCCACGCACCGTGTATCCAAGCATCCGAAGTTTTAAACCAACACATACCCCTATATCCGTCCAGGGTCCAAGGAAGGTAGTACGTGAACTGAATAAAATAAATGCAAGAGCCTTGGCTCAGAATCTAAGAAGACGAGACGAGGGTTAAGGGTTAATTCCACATGGACACCGACTGAACACCTAAGAGCCTCTGCCTCCAAGATCATAGAAAAAATACAGAATGACGATCGTATCTAAGGTGACACCACCCCATCAGTATTTCCCCATATGGAAAGTTCCTTACACCCCCATTTAGGTAGGGTGAGCTCTAATCTTATATCCTAATTACCAACTCTGTATACCCCTACCAAGGCCTAGGACAAAAGTTAGAGCCGTAGTACCGGGGGCAAGATGTACAGGAAAGATAAATATCAGAGGTGTAACTGGGGAACATGGGGCTCTCATGGAATGGCTTTCAAAAGGAACTCAGGATTACGAGACAACCTACCGTGAATAGATTAATCACGGGACATAAAGAAGGATCAGAGCAGTCTTTTCAATCTGCAGAGTTAGCAAAGAGGAAATGGCTCCTAAGAATTGTCCAAACAGTTTCAAATCTGTAGCTAGGGAAAAAGGAATAAAAGCTTATAGAACGACTACCCATCTCCAAGTGGAATACAAGCCTCACACACACTCAGAGACCTACCGTGGGAATGTAGTTCTCGGAGATGGTCACAAAACCAAATGAGGGTTAAGCCAGCGGCATAGAGGTAGGAAGGCCCCGATTAGTTGGTAGTCCCCTGACGATTAAACCTCCCGTAGCTAGAACAAACGGTAAGGGGGAGAGATTCAAAATCTAACGTACTTATAAAGCATACAGAAACTAAGATACAGAGTCGGAGGAGTGGCCGGGAGAACAGTCCCACCGAAAAACATCTTACAGAATATAAATAGAGTGTCCTCCTTGAAACACGTCACAGCGTGGGTCCCGCAGAGAAGATAACGCGAACCAAGATCTAACGGAGGAGACAGGTTCACTTAAATAGTCAAAGAGCCCGCCTAATAGAGCTATCTCGCACCGGAGGCGCCGAGATCGAAAAAGGACTAGTTCCCACTTCCAGAGTGCTAGAAGAAGAGGGCGGACTGTTGCCAAAATCAAAGTAGAAGACGGACTGAGACTGTCATGCAGGGATATTCAACGGGCCCAATAGTTAATCAGTGTCCCAAAGATCGAAAACGGACTCGGCACGGGGACCATCGAACTAGTGAATAAACAGGCAAGCCGCCCATTCCTCAGAACAAATACGGCCCCACCGAGAAAAAACAGTGCCGCCATGACAAAATAATAATAATATTAAAGAAAAAGGAAAGAAAAAATGAAAAAGTCAAGAAATCCAGAAACCAATGTCTATAGAGGGAAAAATATCTATAGAGGGAAAAATATGAGTGACAACAGCTATTGTCAATGGGCCATAGGAGGCCATCCATACAGAGTTTCTCCAAAGAATAAAGTCAGATAATTGGAGGGTATCGATAAGATGAACAGAAAAAATTACAGGTAACTCCTAGAGCGGGACCCTAGCCAAACAGAGGGACCTCACAACAAGGCATTGTGCCAGGGTATGGATTTATTAAGTTCTGATTCTACTGTTCGTAAAGTATAAATCCAAAATACCTCTCTGTATTTTTTCTATGATCTTGGAGGCAGAGGCTCTTAGGTGTTCAGTCGGTGTCCATGTGGAATTAACCCTTAACCCTCGTCTTGTCTTCTTAGATTCTGAGCCAAGGCTCTTGCATTTATTTTATTCAGTTCACGTACTACCTTCCTTGGATCCTGGACGGATATAGGGGTATGTGTTGGTTTAAAACTTCGGATGCTTGGATACACGGTGCATGGGTTGAGTGTTTCTCCACTTGGTGCTGGTTCTAATTCGATTTTTTGCAGTTCGCATCTTATCTGTTTCCCCTGCATTTCACGGTGCTTTCTCTTTTTTACTTCTCTTTTTGACTGGTATTTTGCAGTATCTCTATCCCTTTCTTCACAACGATTCTCTTGCCTCTCTCTTACTTCATTTTTTCAAATTTTTGGGAATTTTGTTTGGTCCTATCCTTATTTTGGTATATCTTTTGCTTTGGGTGGCAGTTTCCCAGCAGTATTCATTGTTTATATCAGCCTTATTTATAGTTTGTCTCATTGTCCCCACAGAAATTCCAGAAAGACTATATGTAAAGATGTGAAGATTTAGCCCTGAGTTCACCTCATCATGTTATTTTAAAGATAGAATAATTTTCCAAACTTGAATGCAACGATATACTTCGAATGCTTAAGAGAAGATATTGAAGAATTTGTATATATTTATTTGCGCCCTGACGAAAGTAAAGTAAAGTCCACATTTGTAAAGCGCACAATCACCCGTAAGGGTCTCTAGGCGCTGGGGGGCCGTCGGGAAGATTAAGCGAGCTATTGCCCAGAGTCACATGGTGCTGGGCTAACCTGCCGCCGGAGCCGGGGATCGAACCGTGGTCCCCAGATTCCAGCGTCAGTCGCCCTGGCCGCGGCGCCACACCTCTTCCTCGAAGGATTGGTGGATATCGGTCCTTTTCCGAAACGCGCGTCGGCGCCTTTTTTCCTTGTTTTTTGTTTGTTCGGCTTTTTGTGTATATATATGAAAGTTAATTATTTGTGATTATTTGTCTTTTGTATATATTGTCTAGTGGTATGATTGTTGATGGTTTGGATGGGAGTGATAGTGTTGGATGTATTGGAGTTATGAGAGGGCGTGTTTCACATATATTTTGAAATGTAAATAGAATGTACATATATTGATGTCTTTACTGTATATTTTGGATCTATGAAAGAATATTTCAAAAAGAAAAAAATCAATAAATAGATAAGTTTTTCAAATAAATTCTCTCTGTGTGGGACAATGATGATGTTGTGAAAGAAATTAGTGATTATCTAATTATATGTTTTGTTCTAGGGGAGGTTCTCTTGTTTTTCATTACCTTAAACTCCCACCAGACTGCATGGAAGTCATTAAAGAGTCTCGGCGCCCCACCACAAGAGCATGCATCAGCCAAATAGAATAGATTTGTAATTTATTGTAATAACAATAAAATCAATCCATTAGATGCTTCTACTCAAAACATAATTTCTTATCTTGCATTTGTAACGTGCAAATTTAGCATATACATCTATACGATTACATCTAGCTGCAATAGCGGCTTACCTACAAAATAGACAACATTTGTCTTTATTTCGAGTGCCCACTATCAAAGCTTTTATCGAAGGACTCAAAAGAATAATTCCTCCTAGGTTTCCACCTTCTCCTGTGTGGAATCTTAACATAGTCCTTACAAGACTCATGGTTTCACCATTTGAACCTTTGCACAAATGCAAACTACAGTTTCTAACTTGGAAAGTAGCCTTCCTTATAGCCATCACATCTCTTAGAAGAGTTGGTGAGCTCCAGACACAAACAATACAAGAACCATTTTTACATATTCATCATAATAAAATGGTTAGGACTAACCCAAAATGTTTGCCCAAAGTAGTTTTGGCCTTTCACCTCAACCAGTCTGTTGAGTTACCTGTGTTTTTCCTCAACCAGACTCAGTAGTAGAACGTGCTCTTCACACATTGGATGTAAAAAGAGCGCTACTTTATTATATTAAAAGAACCAAATCTTTTAGGAAAACTAAACAACTCTGTGTTGCCTTTTCTCCACCTCCACATAAAGGCAACCCCATTTCCGAAGCAGGTATTGCATGTTGGATAGTTAAGTGAATCCAAATATGCTACCTAAAGGCTAAACGTACCTTAACAATTCCCCATAGAGTGCATTCTACATACTTCTATGGCATTCTTAGGGAATATACCCATAGATGACATCTGCAAAGCTGCTACATGGACTACACCACACACATTTACAAAACACTATTGGGTAGATGTGTTAGCAAAACAACAAGCTAGTTTGGGCAAGTAGTTTTAAGAACATTTCAAACCTCTGCAACAGATACAGGTTAGCCACCGCTGAGAAAATAACTGCTGTAAAGTTTATGCTAATGCATATTATCTACAGCTCATGTGCCTCAAACGGAAAATGCTACTTACCCAGTATGCACCTGATTGAGTCCAGAGCCGGCCCCTCCACGTACCTTGCAGGGGGGCACCCTCAAGTTTCGTTATGCCACTGCGCTGTTCCACTTTACAGCACTCCCCTCTGCAACACTCAACTCCATTCTATGCCCTTCCACGCTATGCCGCGTTTCTCCATCCTACGACACTCCACTCCACTCTACTATATGCCACTCCACATTACTCCACTCTAAGACACGCCACTCGACTCCACGTCACTCACTTCACCACACATGCCACTCTGCTCTATGCCACTCCACTGTATGCCCATCCACTCTACGCCCTCAATTCCACATGACTTACTTAACTCCAATCTACCCTACTCCACTCTACCCCAGTCTTCCCCACTCCACTCCAGTCTACTCCACTCCCCTCCACCCAATCTACCCCATTCCACTCTACTCCACACCACTTCAATCTACCCCACTCCACTCTAGTCTAAACCAATCTACCCCAATCCACTAGTCCACCTCCAATCCAGCCCACTCCATCCCAAACTACCCCACTCCCCCTCAACCTACCTTAGTCCAATTTACCCCACTCCATTCCAGTTTAACCTACTCCATTCTAATTTACCCCACTCTTAATATCCACTTCACTCCAATCTAACCCACTCCACTCCAATCTATTCCACTACAATCTATTCTACTCCAATCTATTCCACTTCACTCCAATCTACTGCACTCTAATCCGCTCCAATCTACCTTTGTCTACCCCACTCCAATCTTCCAAAATCTACCCCACTCACCTCTTCCACAATCTACCCCACCCCACTCCAATCTACCTCACTCAACTCCAATCTCCACTCCAATATACCCCAGTCCACTCTACCCCAATCTATCCTGCTCCAGTGTACCACAATCTACCCGCTCCTCTCTACCCCACACCATTCAAATCTACCCCATTCCAGTCTAACCCACTCCAATTCATCTCACCTCAATCCACCCTTCTCCAATCTATGCCACGCCACACTACCCCACTCTACTCTAACATACTCTACTGTAACCTACTTCAGTCTATTCCAATCTACCCCACTCCACTACAACCTACCCCACTCCACTCTACCCCACTCCGATCTACTCCACTCCAATCTACCCCACTCGGATCTACCCCTTCTTCTCTTCCCCAATCTACTCCACTTCAGTCCCCACTCCACTAAACTCCTCTCCTCCTCAATCTACCGCACCCCACTTCACCCCAATCTACCCCACTCTACTACAATCTACCTCACTCCATTCCACCACAATATACCCCACTCTACCCAAAATGACCCCACTCAAAACTACCCCACTCCTGCCTATCCCACCCCATTTCAGTCTACCTCACTCCAATCTTCCCTTCTCTAATACATCCAATCTACGCCACTCCAATCTATCACACTCCACCTTTCCCAAATCTAATCACTCCACTCCAATCTATTGAACTTCCCTGCAATCTACCTCACTCTACCCCAATCTACCCCACTTCAGTGCCCCATAATCTACCCCACTCAACCCCACTTCAGTGCACTCAATCTACCCCACTCCACTTTACCCCACTTCACACCAGTCTACCCAACTCCAGCACATTCCACTTAAATCTACCCCACTCCAGTTTTACCCACCCCACCCTACCCCACTCCAATCTACCACACTCCCCTCCAGTCCACTTCATTCTGCCACTCTCCACCCTATTCCAATATATCCCATTCTAATCTACCCTGCACCACCCCATTACAATCTACCCTATCCCAATCTACCCCACTCGTTGACAATCTACCCCAATCCAGTCTACCCCACTCCAGACCAATCTACCCCACTCCATTCCAGTCTACACTACTGTAATCGACCCAGTTTACCCCACTTCATTCCAATCTCATACATTCCAATCTATCCCACTCTACCCTAACCTACCCCCTCCACTCCAAGCTACTCCAATTCAATCTATCCCACTCCACTCTACCCCAGTCTACTACACTCCATTCAACTCTGCCACAATCTCTCCCACTCCACTCCATTCTACCCCACTCCAGTCTACCCCACTCCACCCCATTCTACCCCACTCCAGCCCACCCCAATCCACTCTTCCCCAATCTACTGCACTCTAATCAACCCCAGTATACCCACTTCACTCTACCCTAATCCACCCCAGTCTACCCTACCCGAAACTACCCACCCCACTCAACTCCAACTTACTCCCCTCAACTCCAGTTTACCTCACTCAACTCCAGTCTACTCCACTTTACACCACTACAACGAACCCCACTACAATCTACTCTATTCTATCCCACTTTGCCCCACTCTGGCCCAATCTACCCCACTATACCCCAGTCTACTCCACTCTATTCCAGTCTACCCCCTTCCACTGTACTCCAATCTACCTCACTCAAATCTACCCGAAGCTACACCACCCCACCCCATCCCACACCACTAACTTTTAGCCATGCTGTGCAGCTGCCACACTGGTGTACTACATGGCTAAAACACATGGCCAAAGCCAAAAGCTCTCACAGAGGCGAGACCGGTTGGCTTTGCCAATGCTTGTGTTTTATGTGTTGTGTTTCCTTTCTCCTTTAGTGGTCAGGAAAACTGCCCTTTCCTAGCCTCCTGAAGATTTTCTTGTAACTAAAAAGCAGTTCATCATGAAATATAGATGACGCTGTCAGGGTATCCCCAATTATTTATCTCGATGTGTTCAATCTGGTGCAGTTGTCATACACAGCTACAGTTATGCGTGTTCCTGTCAAGGTATGTTTTCGGTAAGCTTGTCAGGTATTGATTTCTCTTTGTTTTGTTGCTCATTGGTAGATTGTTAGATTTATTTGTTTATGTAGTCGATTGTTTACTGCCAGACTATCTTACAGGAAGGTAAGATGCTTTTGGCAGATGAACTATTGAAAAAAAAGATCTCTGCCTGTACCGTTCAACAAGCAAAGCACAAGATGGCATCTGGGGCACGGAGGGCGTTAAGTGGGACGGGTCCCCCTGGGTCTCAGATTGGTAGTAATTAAAAGCTAATATTGAAACGGTCTTTATTGGGCCCTGAGATCATGTCCTTGACTTTACAGACAAAAAGAGTGCTCGATTTCTTAACAATGAAAGTACAAATCATTATGGTGATCCAATTTAGCTATTTAATTCCTGTTTATATATATATATATCACATTTTACTTTGTCTTCCATTCAGTAAGGGTGTCTATTATTCCTTGGAAGTTATGTATCTGTAGTTTTTTTTAGCAGCATATTACTCTTGTGTGGTCGATACTAAGGATAGCGTTCTATCCTTGTGTTTATAATGGACTACGATTGAGAGTTCGGGGGTTGAGGCTGCAGGGAGTGCAAGTTTCACACAGTGGCTGTTACAGATTAAAAAAGTGTGCAGAATGCATGATCATCCAATCATTGGCCTCTCTGCAGAGACCACTGAACAGTGGTCACATAGGCCAGTTGCAACTGTGATCTATGCAAGTGTGTGTGAAAGAGATAACAGTAGTCCAAATACTGCCAAGGAGTAACTACATGAAGATGCAGTGCTTAGAGGTGAGTGGGTGTGTTTTGTCTGTGCGAGAGATGATGAAGTAAAGGGGATGCATGGAAGTGCATAGAGTGGAGAGTGATAAGACGGCGCTGAAGAGGAAAGAAATGAGGTGTGAGATACACAGATGGAGGATTTCAGAAAGACATGAAGAGGACCAGAGCGCAGGTGTCTTAACAGACTGCAGAGGAATATGGTGTGGAGGGACAAAAACTGGAGTGATTGATACACTCCGAGGACTACTACCCCGTCCACAGACCTTGGTAATGTTTAATTCACAGTCTCATAATTTCAGAATTGAAACATTTTTAATATGATTACCAGCAGATTCATTGTTACTACTCAATATTATACAGAAAGCAACAGTTGGTAACATCAATAGTTCTGCGTTGTTTTAAGTGTGTGTCAGTTATTTTGATATATAGCTTTGTTCAATGACTTAAAGCACAGAGAAGCCGCAAAATATGAGTCGGGCAGCACACTAAAAGAAGCACAGATTTTTAGGTCTCGCCTAGCCAGCGCACATGTGCTGATCTAGGAGGGCCTTTAGCCATCGGTCTTCACTTTTCAAGCACTGCACTCGTGCTTGTGGCAGCATCCACCTAGCGGGAGCGGGCAGCGGCACGGCCACGTTAATTGCAAACATATGGCCACTGCTTGCTCCCGCAAAGTGGATGCCGAAACAAGTGCGAGTGCTTGAAAAGTGAAGACCGCTTGTCTTTACTGCTGTCCACATTTCTGTCCTTCATTCAGTCCACCTTTGCTTCTTTCATTCATTATTTACTTCATACTTTCCTGTTAGGTTTCTTTTTTATACTTCTTTTTCCCACTTTCCTTTTCTCTTCTTTCTATCTTTGTTGTTATAGTTTGTTCTTTTGTTTCATTCCCAGAATTGCTAAATTGGTCCACCTAAATTAATTTACAGTAGCAGCAGTTCCAAAAGGTCCTTCGCTTAAGATGCTGGCATGAGCACGACCCTTTGTGGTCTATAATAGATAAACATGGAATGGTCTAGCATATAAAAATGCTTGCATTCTTTACTGAAATAAATGTCGTGAGGGATTGACGACAGTCTAAGCGGATGCTTTTGTCCTGCTAGCAAGAAGACTCCACAATTATCTACCACTAGATGGCAGTCTTAGCCAGTTGTTATGCTCGCTGCAGATAACTCCAGCTGCAGAAGGCCTTGCAAAATTGAAAATGTCTATAAAATAGTTTTTCATTTATCATTGTTAAAGGCTGAAAAAATATCAAGTGAAGTAAGAATAGTACATGTAGCAATACTGTGCAGAAAAAATCGAAATCTATAAAATGAACCAAAAGCACATAGCTTTACCCAAGATCAGCAAATCAATGGGCACACATGGTCCGTACTTGTTTATATTCCTAATTATGTTTCAGGGCTCTTTGTCTCCTCTTTGTCACGCTGACCTTCGGGGCTAGGTTCATGCTGTAGAACTACCGCAATGAAACAAAATACAGTACATTCAGTATTATCCTAAACATACGAGTATGACAACCTGAGAAGTTGTAAATGTTTAATTACTTTTTAGTGCCTTAAATATCATACTCAATTGTATAATGCTCTCTGTCCAACTCCCCATTTTTATCTGTCTTCTCCACTATTGGTTTGGTTCACTTTTTTGCATTCTCTTGGTCTCTTTCTCTCTCACAGCATTATCTCTTCAATACTTACCCACCTCTGTCTCTTACATTATTTCATCTCGCTGTTCCTCCCCTCCGTCTTTCTCTCTTTACCCTGCCGTTTTCCTTTCTCTCCCTCCTCTCCTCATATTCTCCCCTAATTCAGAAATTCCATCTCTATATTTTTGTTTCAGTTTCTTTGTCATTCATTCTCTATCACTGCCTCTGTCTTTCTCTTCCGCTCACTAATTCTCTTACTCCTAATTTCTGTCTTTGTCTCTCTCATTTCAATATTTATTGGGATACTTTCCACACAAAGTCTCTTGGACTGGAATTGGTCGTGGAATTTGGTGCACATACTCTATGCTGTCTACCTTGAATTGTCCCGATTGCCCCATACGATCCAGACTCTCCTTGGGGCACAGAAGTTTGTTTCCTTTGGGCATAGAATGAATAGCCATATGTGTGATGAGTGTACAGTGGCGGTTTAGCTTCCCTTGAAAAATAAGCATTAGCATAGCCAACAGGTCTCTCCTTTGGAACCGTATAAGTGTGTAGCCATGCAACACTTGATGTTGTTGCACCAAGGATATTATGCTGCAAGACTAAATACTTATAAGGTCTCAAAGGTGCGAGACCTATTGGCTATGCCAATGCTTTTTGTTTCCATGCTTAAGCTTTGCTCTTACTTTCGTAGGCCACGCCCCTTTTAGAGGACACCACCCCCATGTTTTTCTATTCTTCTTGAAAGCTCTGAGGACAGCAAACAAAAGTCTCGAACATTCTACATTTGCGATTTTGTCGTCAACTTTATTGCTAGTGCTTCTTAGAGAGCAGCGTGATCACCCTTGGCTGTGCCAAGATGTGATGTTTCTATTTAACCGTGTAGAAACAAAGCATGCTACCCATAGTGTGAACGTATTCTAGACGAGTTTAATGTAACCTTTTATGATCGAGCAGGAGCTAAGTAGGTGAACTGAAAGCTGGCCTGTGCTGCCATGCCTTCGGACCTTCGAGTAGAAGAAGCAATGCCAACAAAAAGTAGTTTGTAGAGCACGCAAATAAATGACAAACAAACATACACACACTCTCATTGTATCAACACGCACTGTCACACACCATCTCAGGGCACACCATTACAGCAACATGCATACCTTCATGCAGACACTCAGAAGGAAGCTTACATTGGTTCTGTCTGCTGTATGTCTGTTATGTGTGGGAGGGAAACTTGCTTCTGCATGCCCCTGTGTTACCTGGTGTCTGGTATTCGAGAGAAGGAAGCTTGCCTGTAGATGCCCAGATGGTATCTGATGTCTGTGTATGTTGTGTGAGGGAGGGAAACTTGTGTCTGCATGTCTGGATGGTACCTGGTGCCTGTGTTTGTTGTGTGAGGGAGGGAGGTTTGCTTCTGCATGCCCTTGTGGGTGATATCTGGTGTCTGGTGTCTGGGTCTGTTATGTGAGGGAGAGAATATTGCATCTGCAAGCTCAGGTGGGTAATGCCTTGTATCTGTGTCTGTTATGTGAGACGGGTTTGCGTCTGCATGCCCAGTTGGGTTCCTGGTGTCGTCTGTTATGCGTCAGAGGAAAACGTGTGTCTGTCTGCATAGGTGGGGCATACCTGGTATCTGTGTCTGTTGTGTGAGGGAGGGGAGCTTGCGTCTGCATGCCCATGTGGTACCTGGTGTGTCTCTGTGTCTGTTGTGTGAGAGGGGGCAGCTTGCATCTGCATGCCCAAGTGGGTTCCTGGTGTCTTTGTCTGTTATGTGTTGGCGGGAAACAAATGCCTGTCTGCATACCCCGGTGGAACATACCTGGTATCTGTGTCTGTTGTGTAAGGGAAGGAAGGTTGCGTCTGCATGCCCTGGTGGTACCTGGTGTTTCTCTGTGCCTGTCGTATGAGGGAGGAGAGCTGGCATTTGCACGCCCAGGTAGTACTTGGTATCCAGTTGCGGCCACTACCTCCCACCTATGGTGGGGCGGGGAAAGGGGTAGGATCGAGTAAAACAAAACACTTACCTTCCGGACGGCAGGATGGTGGGCCACCACTCCTGCGTCCTCTTCCTTCTTTGGGGAAATAAGACGCGCCAGGCCTCCCAGCAGCCACTCACAACCCTCCAGTGCAGCATTGTCATTGGTCTGAGTGCTGTGACACGGCGCACAGCCAGGGGCTGGAGGGATGGGCATGGTCTCCATGCAGGCTGTAATACAGCTTGCATGGAGAACATGGGAAATGTGCATGACTGTTTTGGGCTGCACAAGAGGGCCGACCAAACAGTCATTGAGCACTTAGGAGGGCGGTACCCTCCTCCCCTGCTCTTCAGCCCCGCCCCCTCATCCCAGCTGCCGCAGCAGGACACAATAAAATTATAATAACATTACGTTATTATCTTTTTATTTTTTCCTTTCTTTTGCTGCATAAAGGCCGTGGGGTGATGCTCCTCCGCCTTAGTCGAGGAGCCGCCACTGCTGGTGTCTCTCTGTTGTGAGAGGGAGTGGAGCTTGCCTTCGTTTGCTCAGGTGGTGCCTGGTGTCTCTCTGTGTCTGTTGTGAGAGGGAGGTAAGCTTACACCTGCATGCCCAGGTGGTGCCTGGTGTCTCTGTGTCTGTGTCTGTTGTGTGAAGGAGGGGAGCTTACGTCTGCAGGCCCAGGTGCTACCTGGTGTCTCTCTGTGTGAGGGAGGGGAGCTTGCAGTCTGCATTCCCAGGTGGTACCTGATGTCTCTGTGTCTGTTGTGAGAGGGTGGTGATCTTACGTCTGCATGCCCAGTTGGTACCTTGTATCTCTGTGTCTGTAGTGTGAAGGAGGGAAGCTTGCGTCCGCATGCCCAGGTGGTACCTTGTGTCTCTCTGTTTCTGTTGTGTGAGGGAAGGGAGCTTACGACTGCATGCCCAGGTGGTACCTGGAGTCTCTCTGTCGGAGGCGGGGTGTCACAGTGATTTAGAAATCTATTCATACATGGAGCTTTATCCAGGAAACCATCCAGGACTGCGAAAGCGCTATTTTTAAAATGGCTCTAACTGATATCTTCACGTTCTCTGGACTTATCTACCATCCCCCAGGGCCGTACAAACCTTTCAGAGAAGCAGTAATCAAATCAAATTACTTTATTCAGTACAAAAACAGTACCATACAAAGTGCAGTATTAGTAAAAAAAAGAAAGGCATTACAACCACTGGAATTACGTAATAAAAATTAAAAAGAATATATGAACATTCACAATAAAATTGTTTAATGTCCTAAAAGTCATAATAAAAGTGATTTATACAGTAAAAACAAGAATCCTGGGCAATGTTTGTGCAGCCAACCCTTCTGTCACCAAGGAGGATCATAGACAGTTACTCGTCGCCTCTAGTGTTCCTTAGTCTCACAGCCGATCTTAAAAAATTTACAATGCTAAACAGTGTTAGTGGATCTGTTGACAATTTATTTATTTATTTAGTGTATTTATAGAGCGCAGAAACCTGTCTCCCAAAGGGCATCCTGGTGCTTTGATCAAGAAACCGTACACTTTAACCGCTCAGGCCGTTTTTGGAAATAAGTGAGTTTTTAACGCTTTCCTAAACGGAAAATAGTCCTTGTGACTCCTCAAGGAGAGTGGCAGGGAGTTCCACAGTTTGGCCGCTGCAACGCTGAAAGAGCGGCCACCCATCCTCACTCTATGAAACCTCGGAACCACAAGGAGATGCGCCGATGAAGAGCGGAGGGTCCGCGAAGCAAAATACCACGTGAACATATTTTGCAGAGGAATAGGGCCCTGTTGGTGTACAGCTTTAAACACCAGACATGCAGCTTTATACTGTACCCGCAAATCTACCGGGAGCCAGTGTAGGTCTCGTAAAGCAAGAGTGGAGGAGCTGGACCTAGGGCGGGAGAGAGCCAGCTTGGCGGCCATGTTCTGCACCCGCTGTAGCTTCCCCGTCAGGTTTTTTGGGGCCTCCAGAAGAAGCCCGTTGCAGTAGTCGAGACGACTTAGTATGGTCCCACGAACTACTTCCGGTCTGGCTTGAAGGGGGAGAAGAGGCAGAACTTTGCGTAACATGCGCAACAGCATCATACACGTAGCAGTAGTTTTATTCACGTGTATGTCAAGCTGTAGGTTAGGGCCAAAAACACCCCCAGGTTACGGGCTGATTCCGCCGCCAACACTGGCTCGAGGGAAGGTATTAGGCCAAAAGTTCTCTGGAAGTGCCCGCGGAATCCGGTCGATGGAACAATGGAGCACCTCCGTCTTGGAGCTATTAAAATGTAGGAAGTTAGCTCGCAACCAGTCCGCTGTAGCTGCCATGCAGCGATGGAAGGTATCCAGCGAAACCGCATTGTTCCCTTCCAGAGAAAAGACCAGCTGGGTGTCATCGGCATAATTAAATGCCGAGACACCGAAAGATTTTATTAGCTGGACTAAAGGGCGAAGGTACAGGTTGAACAATATAGGGCTGATGGCCGAGCCCTGTGGAACCCCCTGTCCTACACTCCTTGGCACAGAGCTAAATGGCGGGAGTGAAACCAACTGTTGCCTGCCACCAAGATAGGATATCAGCCAGTCTCTAGCCCCCTCAGTGACCCCGCACTCCTCCAGTCTCCTGACAAGGGTCCGATGGCAGACCGTGTCGAACGCGGCCGACATGTCGAGAAACACTAAAATGGTTGCCCGGCCACTGTCAACACGCGAACGAAGATTGTCCAACACGGTCACCAGCGCGGACTCCGTCCCGTGACCGGGGCGGAAGCCAAACTGGGCCTCATCGAACCAACCGATGTTCTCCAGGAAACCTGAGAGTGAGCGGGTCACCCATTTTTCCAGAATCTTAATCGGAAAGGGGAGCAAAGAGATAGGCCTATAATTGGAGAGACAGGCCGGATCCAAAGTTGGCTTTTTTAGCAGAGGTGACACTACTAATTTCAAAAACAATAGTGCCACCTTTGCCTGGTTGAATCTGATTTGCCTTAAAATAGCTTTTAAAAATATTGTCCTTGGGTACGCATAAAAGGGACATATAAAACGAAATGAAGAGTGTCCTGCGGAGACCACTGGTCGCAGCCGCACGGACCCTTTATCTCGATATCTGATGTGTACCCTGCTGGAACTGATAAAATTCCTGTTGCCCTTACCAGCCCCCTTGTTTTCCTGACGCCTGCTGCTTCTGCCGCCTGACATCGCGGCGGACCGGGGACTACATCCCCCAGCGGCCCCTGACCAAGGAAGTTGCGCACGCCCTGTCCCGCCCCCGGAGGTGCTCTTATACCACCGAGAGCCCCGGGGGAGCGGGGGACATCCAGCGACATTCAGCTACTGACCTGGGCTTGCGAGGGGTGCCGAGGAGCACCGAGGGGCACTCCAGCTGTCCCGTGCCATTCCTGTTGCCCGCACCAGCCCCCTTGTTTTCCTGACGCCTGCTGCTTCTGCCGCATGACATCGCGGCGGACCGGGGACTACATCCCCCAGCGGCCCTGACCAAGGAAGTCGCGCACGCCCTGTCCCGCCCCCGGAGGTGCTCTTATACCACCGAGAGCCCCCGCGTCGCGGGACGCGCGCGGGACTGTGCCGGGCTAAGCCCGGGCAAAGGGCGGGCCGTCTGTGGCCGTCCGGGGCTGGTCGAGGCAGGGCTGAGCCATATCTCTAACATTGACTACTCTATATCCACGGTAGGACTGTTCCATATTTAACGATTGAGTGCAGGTTTATGTTTAAATAGTTGATCTGGGCGATATTGGATAGAACTTGCCCACTGTCAACAAAAGCCTCTTGACTACAGGTGTACTAGTATATTAACCTGTGCCATGGGGAAACGAAAATCAATGGAGGCCCGGGGAGGGGATGGCAAACCCCCCAAAAAAAGGAAGGGAAAGAAATCTAGAAAAGCAATCAGCCATGCATCCGAAGATGTTATGGAGCGAATTAATGTTCTTGTCGACGAGTGTAGGGAGATCCTCGATTCTGATCAGGGTCAGTGTAGCGGGGAGGTTACAAGTGACAAGGGGGGAGATACTCAAGAATTACAAGAAGTCACCAATACTTTACCTATAATACCAGCTATGTTCAGGGCCAAAAGAAAAACTAAAATACTGGCCGATAATGACGTAGAAAATAGGGACTGTCTGATCATACAAAACAACAACCAGGACCATGCAGCCGAGGATAAACTGAAACACACGACTAGTGACATTTTACCAACGGCTGCTGTTCCATTGATACCATGTCATAATAGGTTTACTGTTCTGGCTGATATTCATAATGAGCCCCCTGCTCATCATCTATTGTTGTTAGAAATAGATACTACCTCAGCTGAAGGCAAGTTAGCCAATTTGGATGCTGCCTTTAACCCCAGCAGCAGAAAGGGTGCAGTAGTGAGTGAAGAAGTAACTAACTTAACAAATCTTGTAATTCTTATTCGTAATGAAATAGAGTCACTAAAATCCCTAGTAAAGAATCTAAGCATACTAGTTAGGGGCGAGGGTGAGGGAGGAAGAAAAACTCAAGCAAACTCAATAGTAAGTCTGCAAGATTCCTTCCCCCTCAAACGTAAGACCTATCAAGCCACAGCTAGGGACAATGGTAGTGACTTAATTGTACCGCACCCCACCGACCCTAGTAAGACTAGACCTACTATACAGACAAGACCACAAGAAGTATTTACATCTAACACTCCACCATCAATTAGAGCCAACGTGAATGTCCAAAAAACCCAACAGAAGTTGAGAAACACGAAAGAAGGACCAACCATAATGCCTGGAGTCTGCGAAAAGAATAAAATAACAACTGCTAGTACCCAGGGGAAAATAGGGATTGGCTATGCTAACAAAGGCCACTCCCCTAATAAAATCTATATGTCTAGTGTCCCTAAACTGACTAAAGGGAATATGGAGCACCCTGACTCTCTCACAAACCAGGCCATCCACTGGCTGCGCTATGTGAGAGGTTGTCGGTCGGTGATAAGGGAAGACATTCTGCAGGCAAAACTGATTAGTGCGTCAAATTAGAAATATGACTCCATAGAGCTCACAATGAATCATGCCTCTCTTGCTGAAGACCTCTTTGCCCTAGAATTCATGCCTAGTGCTCCTGCACAATCTAAGATCCAGCTACGAAAATCTTGTCCCCATCTCCAAGAGCAGTTTTCTCAAGCTATGGGTGGAGTTTATGAAAGAAACTGCTCAGGACTGGATAGCAATGATTGACATCAAACATACCCAATTGAAGGGATTGGGGTCATTGAGGAGATCGCGAATGACATAGAAATAACAGGGACCCCAGAAACGGGGGTTACCATAGACCTGAGTGCTGATTATCCTCCACAACTTAACATAGAGCCAGGTGTAAGTGGTGGGGATATTCTTGCGATTGGCACAAAGGGAAGATCTGTTGATGTAAGAGAGCTGGGTTCGCCTGCTACCCTGGTTGTACCTTGTCTTAATGGAATATCGGACGATATGGGGGGAGATAATGGCACGTTAGTCTCCTGGAATATAGCGGGGCTAGGCCCCAAGCAAGATTCTCAGGAATGAAGAAGTTTCGTAAATACCTATGATGTGTGCATCTTCCAGGAGACCTGGCTCTGTGAGCCATGTTTTAATGAAGGCTTCCTGAACTATCACATCCCAGCAATAAAAGGCGTTAAGGGGCGACCAATGGGTGGCCTTACCATTTGGGTACGCCAATGTCTAGCGCTTACTATTGAAGTAATAGACACTAGAAGCAGAGACATTCAACTTATTAGAATCGATTTAGTTTCTCTGGGTTGCCTTGACATTTATAATGTTTATGCCAGGGGTAATAGGGGAGGGAGGTCAGAAGTTTGTGCTGCTTTGGGTTCCCTCCTCGAAACCCACTCGCTGGACAGCAGTGTTGTGATAGCGGGTGATTTAAATAGAACTTTTGAACCCCTGGCTATCCAAGATGACTGGGCTGGAGGTGAGGAGGATAGGCAATGGGGCGTCCCTAAATTACATCTGAAATCTGTCACTCGTTCGTCTGAGGATATCATCTCCCTAAATGCAATATGCTACGAAAGTAGCTTGAGGGCATTAAAAGGAAGGACCTTGAGTGATAAGTTAGGGGCAAACACCTTTGATAACGGGAGATACAGTAGCCGAATAGACTACGTTTTATGTAGTTTAAAGCTCTGGGGACAAGTGATCGATATGGAGGTAAAAACTAGAATAGAAAGCGATCACAATCCGTTATGTGTCCAACATAAATGGTGGGTTCCAAATAGCTTGGGTATGACACATGAGGTAGCTAATGCCCCTTTGACTGTCCCAACCAACGACATGCGCAGGCTGAAATGGGTACATGTTAAGGCTAACCAGCAAACTATAAATAGCATTAATACTCAGGTTGACGAAGTGGTAAAACTTCTTGAACAAGCTAACCTAAATGATTTAGGCAGCGACAAAGCAACCAGAATTCATGAGAACCTCTTCATAGCTATTAGGGATTACTTCCAGAAACCTGCAAAGGAAGCTAAAACAAGAAAAGCCAAACCGGCGAAGTGGTACAACGCTGAGTGTAGGCAGACTAGAGTAGCTTTAGGAGCCGCAATTAGGGGGAGGGATATGGTGTCTATTTGCCTTGCCAGAACCGCGTATAGTAAAAGCATAACCAATGCGAAGAAACTGTGGGATGAGCTGCATTGGCATGAGCTAAAGGTGGCCAGTGATAAAAAAGACTCTAGGCTATTCTGGAACATTGTTAAATGGGGCAAGGGGGGTTCACCAGAGCCTCCAGGTAATAATGTATCCCAGGAGGACTGGATTAACTATTTCAAGCCCCAGTATGCAGATACTCAGCCCAATAATCTGATGACTGACTACAGGCCTTCTTTTTATAAAGACAATTTATTCTACAAAAGTGAAGTTATGATGGCCTTGAGCACAGTTTCTAATGGCAGAGCCCCGGGACTAGATGGGGTGCCGGCGGATCATTTCATCAATGACAAGGAGCGCTGGTGCAAATACATCCTTCTCCTACTGAATGCGGTTGCCCAGGGAGCTATTATACCAGCGTCATGGCAATGTGCAGTTATAATCCCTATCTATAAGAAAGGAGACAAATCAAAACCAGGAAACTATAGGCCCATAAGCCTAATTGACACCATCCAAAAGGTGATAGGTAGGGTGGTTGTTTATAGACTTTTGGATTGGGCCGAAGAGAACAATGCCTTGTCGCCATTTCAAGCGGGCTTCCGTAAATCTATTAGCACGTTGGATCAGGTCTTCCGCTTTACCCTTCTACAATGGAAAACCGTACTACGGAGGAAGGGTAGCCTGTATGCAGCTTTTGTAGACTTACGGGCTGCCTTCGACCTCGTTCCAAGGCCTAAATTGTGGCAAGTGTTGAAGAACCTGGGCATTCCAGAAGAACTTTTAACAATGCTAATGAGGCTCCATGAGGCAAATTTTGCAAGGATCCAGTGGGGAGGGCATGGTATGGTCACCCCTGATTTCCCTGTGGAGCGTGGGGTACGCCAAGGATGCTCAATGGCCCCCACGTTGTTCACACTGTATATCAATGGAGTTGTTTCCCGCATGTTGGCTGAAAATGTGGACGCCCCGTCACTAGCTGGTACCAAGATACCGATTTTAATGTTCGCCGATGACACTCTGATTTTATCCAAGACCCCGAGTGGTCTACAACGTGCCCTAACAATTTTTTATCAATTTTGTAAACACCATTGACTAGAAATTAATGTGTCTAAAACAAAGTCAATGGTTTTTAACTCATTTTGAGGCCGTAGATCTCATATTGTTATGAATGACCGCTCATTAGAGACTGTTAATGCTTTTACATATTTGGGAATTCATATATCAAATGACCTAAGAAGGACCAAATACATAGACACTGCAACTATAAGACACAGGCAAATAGTTGGTGCACTTGGTTCTGAGCACAGAACATCCTTAACAAAACCAGTAAAACCTGTGCTCCAGGTCTACGAGGCCAAAGACCTAGGATCATCACTCTATGGGGCGGAGCTGTGGGGCTACGAGAACCTAGGAAAATTACAAACTTCGGAAAATAAGTTCTTTCGACTTATTACTAGCCTTCCCAAGGGCACCCCTCTGCTGCCACTTAGGTACGATCTAAGCAGGAAGGCATTAACTGATCTAGCAAGACTGAGACCTATTATGTATTAGCGAAGACTTTGGACTACACCTGAACTCCTACACTATGCAGAGGGATTTATGGACATAATTAAGGCAGATGTGTACCACAAAATAGGATGGCTAAAAGAACTTAGAAAAATGTTGGGTGTATTAGGCCTCTACACGCTATGGGAAAATCCAGAGGTTGCCTCTTTTCCAACAAAGACTAATCGTAAAGAGATCTATTGGGAGAAGGTGGCAGAAAGAACCTGGAACGAAACAAACTCGGAGACTATGGCGGGAAAATTCCTGCAAGCAAAGTTTCTCCCTACCCTGGAACTGTACTGGGACACAATCACTAGCCAGAGGGATATGAAGTTGCTTTTCCAAATCAGAGCAGGTTCTCTCCCCCTTAGATCTCGAACAGGCAGGTGGGGAGGCCCATCAAATAGTTCTTGTCCATCATGTGGAGTGCATGATGAAACAATCGGACACTTTTTATTTTCATGCAAATCCTATGTAGAGCCCAGACGCATCTGGCTTACTCCAATGTGTAAGAACTTAGGTACGACCAGCAGTGCTGTGGCTCTAAGAATTATCTGTACTAGTTCTTCACTATTTATATTAACAGCCACTTCTAAATTCCTCGGCTGGTCATGGTCCATTAGACAAAAGTTTTTAGACAGATTAATTATGAAGAGGTCATTATCAGAGTGTTTTTATTATATTTTACTTGTAAAATTCTATGTGATAATGTAATTGATGCATTTTTATTAACTTTCTAGCCTTATTTTTAACCAATTTAAATGTTTTTTAATGGCTTTTTAATATTGTTTGTAAAGCTTTTATGAGTTTACTCTCGAATAAAGCAAATTAAAATTAAAAATTGATAAAATGTAATGCAAAAGATTCAGCCTAAATCTGGTCATTAGGAATCTGTCGTGTTTGTTGTACATATAGGACAGGTAAAATTCCATTCCTGGAGTTGATTTAGTTAGCAAGTGGGCTCTCACCGAAGATTTCATCAACTCTCTGTCCTCCCTTTCATTTGCTGTTTGCCTTGAGAATTCCATCTTTATGATACCCTTGTCTTTAGGCATACGTTTAGTGGGTTCATCAAAAAACTTGACATAACCCAACCCTTTCAAGGTTTCCCTTACATATTTGAGCCAAGGTATCATTCGTCCCCTATCCAGGGCAATGCAGTCCATTAGTATTTGCCTACTTAATGTGGCTTCAGGGTTCGACCATATTTTAATCCAGCAGGTTATGGGTTTAAGTCTTAGCCTATCGCTAATATTAGTGAGGCCTAACTCCTCATGGACAATATGGGAAGGCGTACTTTGTGGTACCTGCAGGACCCATCTCAGGAATTTATTTTCCTCATTTTGAATCAGCATAGTATCTCTAAAACCCCATACCTCACTTCCATACAAGGTACTAGCACAGCATACAGAGCTATAGAGGTGCATTATTTCATTCGGTGACCAGCGGCCTAGTCTTTTTGCAAAATTCATAATTGAGCCCACCGAGCTAATTTGTGAGCTACATTTATCATTAATCAATGTTTTAAAACTGAGGTGCTTATCAAATATTGTAAAGATAAAATTCTTAGATGACCTTTTACCTGTTTCCATCACGTATGATTTAGTGAGATTGGGTGATCGGTCTAGATCCTCCATGAAGCTGACAAAGCCATCAAAAAGAGACTGTAATCCTCGTGCGGTGCGGGCCAGGAGTACTGCATCATCTGCGTACAGTAGGACCGGTATACCTCTCCTACCTATACGCGGACAGTCCACCCCTAAATCTCCGAGCGCCTTGTCTAGTCCATTTATATATAATGTAAATAGAAAAGGCGCCAGGATACATCCCTGCCTCACACCCCTTGAGCAAGGGAAATGATTAGTTGTATTCCACTCTTCATTGAATCTAACCTGTGCCGCGGTGTTCTGGTGGAGCACTCTCAAAATATTTATCAGGCCTGGGTCATCACCAAGCAACCCTAGGGATTCCCACAGTTTCCTTCGGTTGACCCGATCGAAGGCTGCCGTCAGGTACATAAAGGCCAAGTACACCGTCCCCTTACTTGACATGGTGTACTTGGCCACCAGGTGGTATAAATTAAGGCATTGGTCTGTTGTGGATCGGCCATTTCTAAACCCATACTGGGTATCCGAGATAATGTCATGTTCCTCCGCCCAATCCGTCAACTGATTAAGGATAGCCCTTCCCATGACTTTCACTGTCACATCTATTAACGAGATCGGGCGGTAACATTGTGGGTCACTCCTGTTTCCCTTTTTGAAAATTGCTACTATGATGGCCGTGGACCATGACCTAGGCATCCCTGAATCCACTGCTGTATTGAGAACTCTTGTAAGTATGGGGGCCCAAAGGTCTTACCTGGCTCTTGAAAAGATCTGGCGGGATCCCGCCTGGGGCCTTATTTCGTGTCAGCCCGTCTATTCCTGCCTTGATTTCTCCCAGGGAAAAGCTTATCTGCATGCTGTTTACATTTCCTGTATCTGGTACTATTGAATTTTCTGAGCCACCGTAATTATACAGGCCTTTGAAATGCTCCACCCACGAGTCCGGAAGAATGTGACAGGCCACCTTCGATTTATTCGATTCCTGGAAACAAGGATCGTTAATTACTGCCCAGAATTCATTTATATCCCTGCGCTCTGCGGCATCCTTTAGTGTCTCCCATGCCTGGTTCTGTAGCCTGGTTTTACGTTGTTTAATGGCCCTTTTATAGTGTGCCCTACAGTCAACCACCTTAGTCTTATATTTTGGGACGGTTTTGAGTGCTAGCTTCAGTTCCCTCTGTACCAAGGTACATTTGTGGTCAAACCATCTAGGGTGCATTGGGTCATGTTTAGTCTTTTTCCCCTCAATAACCTGTCGATGTGCTGTGCTGTGCTCTCAAATGCGCAGATCAATTCAATACCCTCCACTGCTGGGTCTAGGCATTTCCAAATCTGGCTTTCGGACTTGGCGAGAAGCGTTCTATAAAACGCTTCCCCATCTATGTTCTTCCATCTCAGTGTCCTGCCCTGATCCGTGGCTTGAACTAAGCAACTAGATTTTCTTTGACCGGGCTCGGTCGATGGGTTAATATCCCTAATGGACAATACCAGTGGGTTATGGTCACTAAAGACGCTAACCTCTATGCTGACATTCGTGACCCTTTGTTTAGCGTGTTAGTTACTAAGATGAAGTCAATGATGGTATCCCTTCCCCTACCTTTAAAGGTTGGGATGACTATATTGTTTTCCCCTCTTTTGATCAAGTCCATCGTATGTGTGAGGGCATGTGTGCCCAGGATCTTACTTAATTCTCTGCCCTCTTTTGAGTGTTCTAGATGCCAGCCCTTATTAGTTGGGCAGGAGGCCCATTCTCCCCTGCCCCATTTCAAGAAGGGGCACTGGTGGCAGTTGAAATCGCCCACTATTATCAGCTGGGAGAGTGTATCCCCTGAATCCTGTATGCCAGCCAGCCTGTCATCCAGCTCACACAGTCTTAACGTGGTCTGTCCTGCCACTATTGCGTTATAAAAATTATTAAAAATAAATTTTAGTCCCTTCTTGCAGTACCTAATTCCTTGCATGAATTCCGAGTCCCAACCCAAGTCTTCCCAGGTTCCTTGCTGTGTCATGTCCACGTAAATGAATAGGCCGCCCTTGGCACGACCCATGGTTGTTTTGCGTGCCGGGACGAAAAACATTTTGTATCCGTCTAGGTGAGCGGCACTGATATTAGTTTCCCAGGTTTCCTGAAGGCAGATGATATGAAATTTTCTGATATAGTCTAACCATTCTTTATTTTGTATTTTGTCCGATAATCCTGCAATATTCCATAAGACCGCTCTAATCTCACTGGTTGTAAGATCATCCGTGCTATTCCCCGTGGTGCCCTTCCCTAGTATTAAAGGCGTCTCCAACCGTCTTACAATCAATTCATTGCCCTCCCTCAACTGTTCCCATTGCACTTCCAAGGAGGTTGGGTTGCTTGACTCTGCTGTACGTACCATTCCTTTAACTTCAGTCCTGAGGGAGCTCTCCTGTATTATAACGTCTTCATATCCCCCCTGCTCCCAGTCAATCTAATTCATCCAGTATGAATGCACTAGCAAGTGGGGCATATCTGTTGGTTACTGGTCTAGACCGATCCTCCCATCCTGGAACATTCATGAACCGCCTGTGGCCTTCATTGCCTACCTCTCTGACTGTGTCCCTGTAAAAAACCCGCAAGGGCAGCATTTTAATGCAGGACCCACCGTCTACCTGATGGGGGCCCCACTGCCGGGAGGAGAGCAAGTCACTAACCAACTCTGGATGTCTGAGGTTTACGATTACACAATCTCCTGCACACTTCTTCTTACTAGCTCCTATCCATGCCACCCTCCTTGCCATGAGAATGTGCCTGTGATGGAATTTGCTCGCCATCGTATTTTTATCCATCCAATGTGCTGCCTTATTAATCAGGGTTCTTGTTGTTTCTTCTTTATTCTGGCTACATGCTGGAACCCCTGTTAATACTATAGTGTAGGGACAGGCTGCAGACGGTAAGTCCAGAGTCTGGAGACCCTGGGTTCTGCGTACATAGTCAGTTGGATTTATATTTGGGACAGTGGCAGTCTCCTTTCTACCCTTGTTATGTGTGGTAGCTGTAGAGAGGTTGGGGGTGTTACTTGCCCCCATGCTAATTGGGCTCCTGGTGTTTGCCCTTAGTCCCTCCTTGGCTACCTCTCTAGCCTGTAGGCTTGTTGACATAAGAGTTTCCCTCCACTATTCCCTTATTGGTGCTTGCTGGCTCCGGGCAATGCAGGGACCCTGTCCTCTCATCCGCCGCCCGTGCACTAATCACGATTGGTTGCCCCCTATCTTGCTCTAATATCCTGCATATTTTCCCTTCTAGTCTATTTATTTCTTCGAGCACCGGCCCCAGGTGTGCACGTAAAAGCAGTTCCAGCTTTGGCTCTAGCGCCATTGCTATTCCCTGGGACCAATCCACTCCTCCACAATTTGGGCAACTTTGACCCGCTGTGCTCACGGTTCCCCCCTCTACATCTTTGTTAATCTTGTCACCCCCTTTCCGTTTGGGTATAGTTTTGGGGCTTGTTGTATGCAACCCACCCTTACCTGGTTTACCAGTAACCCTAGTGACGACTGGTGGGGCGACTAGAGGGACAGTGTTTGTGGTGAGTAGAGACTTTTTGGACTGTGTGACCACTTCCCTACCTGACCCTTGTGAGGAATCTGATTCGCCCGCATCCATTGTTATTAGGGCTGTCCTTTCCCCCAATCCACCCATCTCCACTGGCCCTGAAGGGATAGCCGCGTGCCCTTTTCTTTCGCCTATAAGGGTTTGTGCTAGGTTTAAATCAATTCCGATCTGCTAATTTGGTTTGGCTAACTCGCCAACTCCTTGTGCTAGTGAGTTGGCATGAACTTGTGCCTTAGTGCAGTGAGTGGGCGTAGTATGCGCAGAGTTAACCTGGTCTAAGGGAGTGTCGACTCTGGGAGACGGGCACGTCGCTATTTTGCCCATAGAGGATCGTTTCCGTGCAATGAGTGTATCCAGTGACAGTCTCTTCTCAGTCAGCTGTATTTCGTGTGTTAGAAGGCACTCTGCTCTTGAAATGAAAGCGTCCAGGGTCCCCTTCACTCCTCCCCCCACCCTAATCTGTGTGGGCTTACATTTCGCCATGATCAGGACTAGAGCGGGGGCTAGTGCTACCAGGTACTACCAACTCTGACTCCACCTATGTTATTAATAGTTTGTGGGGAAAAAAAGGGGCGAGCAACAACGATGATAAACAGTACCCTTAAAGAACTCTGGACAGTCAATGATCGTCGGTTATGCTTTCAGGATCTGCTAGATGTCTATCTCCCCTGAAGCGTTGACAACAGTAGGCAATTCCGGTGGTGGGCCTTAAGGGGGTGGCCCAGCCCGGCCCCTTCTTGTCACAGATGGCCTGCCCTTTGCCCCCACCGCCCCCTGCTCGGCAGCCGTGCTTGGTGACTGATGGCGGCGAGGAGAGACCGACTCCAGAAGCGAGGGGCCCGAGTCTCAAGCAAGCGGGAGAGGTCTGGTAGGTGTTTGTTTGCCCCCAAAATGCTGCAAAGTGTTCCCGATCCACCGGAGCTCTCTGTCACTCTTATGCGCCACCGGGGGCTGGCTGGGCGTGTGCGGCTTCCGGGCTCAAAGGCTCTGGGAGGTGTAGTCCCCCCCCCGCTCGGCAGCCGTGCTTGGTGACTGATGGCTGCAGCGGCAAGGGGAGACCAACTCCAGAAGCGAGGGGCCCGAATCTCAAGCAAGCGAGAGAGGTCTGGTAGGTGTTCGTTTGCCCCCAAAATGCTGCAAAGTGTTCAATACTGCCAACGCTCTAGTGCTTAAATCAGCCAACTTTACTATTATTGGAGATCTTAATCTCCACCCAGAGTCCCATAATGACCCTGAAATTCGCAACTTCCTAGTTGGTATGGCAGCCTGCCAACGGTCTCAACTAGTTCCAGGGCCCACACACGAGGCTGGCCCCCTCTCTGTTTTTTCCAATATGTCGCTTCTTGAGGTCCCGCTACCCCTACCCATGACATGGACCGACCACAATCTGGTCCTTTTCTCGCTACATTCAGCAGGCTCCAAACTCCAGGCCCTTTGCAATCCTATATATAAACGCCCCAGGCATAACTTAGATTACTCTACTTTCCGAGACACTCTTGGCATCATACAACCGGCATTGCCCACTAACATTGAGACGGCAAATGACCGATTCAGGGAGTGGGTCAGTCAGGCTCTAGGCCAATGTCTCCCGGCCAAATGGACTCATCCCAAGAAAGCTCCTGTCAATGTCTGGTTCGATGACTCACTCACTACAGCTAGGTAGAAAATCAAAGCATTAGAACGCACTTGGAGACGCTCATATAGTCCAGGACTCGAAAATCCGAAAAATGGTACTAGTCCTGCAGGTCTAATACCTTGGAAAATCCCCTCAACCCAACTGCAACCTACTTGACCTCCGTCTCTGAAAACGGAGCAAAAGTGACAAGTTAAGATTTAAAGGCATCTTTATAGCTCATTCCCTTTGTGAGCAATAAAATGCCTTTAAATCTTGTTTTCTTGTCACTTTTGCTCCGGTTTCAAAGACCGGGGACAAAAGTTAGTTTGTCTTCCTACTCGCCAGAAAGGGCGAGTAGGACCTAGAAATAGCTTGTCCTCATCAATTCTCCCTCGCAAATGCGAGCGGGCGAGCGGATTTGTCGAGCCCTGTAGTCCCACTACTAAACTCGGCTACAAAATGGACATTAAAGCTAATCATAAACTGATACGGAAATCCTGCGCCGACTACTTTGCCAATAAAATCAAGACCATCAATAACCCCTCGAAAACTATTTTCTCTTTGCTAAAGGATATGGTGAAATCCCCTCTGTCACCCCAAAACACCATAACATCCATTGCCCAATGTGAGGTATTGGCCAGTTATTTTATCAACAAGGTAGAGGGCATTTATGACCGCTTCTGCTCCAAGAGCGATGCTCTGGACCCCTGGAAGGCGAGCTTACTGGCACTGAGGTCAACTCTCTCCCTGCCCTCCCCTTAATCACCATCTAAGGAATCCAGGCCTTGTTCACCAAGATAAAATCTGGGTCTCCAGATGACCCCCTTAAACCGCGACACTTCCTCAAGTTCCATGACTGCCTCTTACCTAGCTGTCTGGAACTCATTAGTCTCTCTATCGTCGGCAGAGTCTTCCCAATCCTGGAAATATGCAAAAGTCATTCTACTACTGAAAAAGCCATCATTAGTTGCTTTAAAACTGAAGAATTACAGTCCGATCTCTTTGCTTCCTTTTTTAGCTAAAATCACGTAATCTCATGTGAACACCACTCTGACTCAGTATCTGGAATCTTGCTCAATACTAGATCCCTACCAAAATGGCTTTAGGCCGCACCATAGCACAGAGTCGGCTCTATTGGCAGTTACTGAGCAACTAAGAGCATCATTGAATGAGGGCAAAATAACAGCATTGATTTTGCTTGATCTCAGTGCCGCCTTCGACATGGTCTCTCACAACATCCTGCTTTTCTGGTTGCTGTAGATTGGCATCACCGGCAAAGCTCTCGTCTCGTTTACAACGTTTTTGACCAACAGGTCCTTTCAATTCACCACCCCTCCTTCCATTCCCAGACGCACTCCCTGCGCTGCACCGTTCCCCAGGGATCGGCACTTAGCTCGACCCTGTTCAATGTGTACGTCCAGCTGCTGGCGTTGCAGGCCAAAGCCTTCAACATTTCGCTGGTGTCATATGCGAATGACACACAGCTAATACTTTCCTTCACCAATGACCCTAGCCAGTTTGCCGCTGAATTTCAGGAAGACTTGACCGCCGTCTCTGCCTGGCTGGAAGCTAATTGCCTCTAGCTGAACTCTACAAAATCTAAGATCCTCCTACTAGGTAAAGACCCACATCTTTGGGGCAGCAACTGGTGGACTTCGCAGCTCCCCCCTGCGGAAAACATTCGTAAAAAATCTAGGCATTTGGGTTGATAGCGCCCTTTCTTTCGAGAACCACACCAAGTCTGTGGCAGGGGCCTGTTTTGTCTTGCTGCACGGCTTTAAACCCATACTGGGTTTGTTTGACCCTCACACCCACCAGCTGATTGTTCAAGCTACTGTTTTGGCCAGGCTGGACTATTGCAACGGTTTTCTGCTTGGCTCCAATCAGTCTGTGATTATAAAGGCTACAGCGCACTATGAACGCTGCAGCCTGCATGCTGTTTGCCCTACCTAGGCACTGCTCGGTCTCCGGCCTTCTGCATCGCCTTCACTGGCTGCCGATAGAGCAAAGAATCAATTTTAAGGCACTTTTCTCTACGCACAAAGTTTTTGTAGGCTCAGGCACTGCGATTCTGAGCGATCTTTGCTGTTCCTACATCTCGACGCATGCCCTACGCTCGACCGATCTCCATCTGGCTCGTGTTCCTAGGTTCCACAGAACAAGAGCAAGAGGCTGTTCATTTAAGGTGCTTGCACCGACCCTCTGGAATTCTCTGCAAGTTTTCATTGTATTCGTTGTGTGAGGAAGGGAAGCTTGCATCCGCATGCACAGGTGGTACCTGGTTTCTCTCTGTGTCTGTTGTGTGAGGCAGGGGAGCTTGCGACCACATGCCCAGATGGTACCTGATGTGTCTCTGTGTCTGTTGTGTGAGGCAGGGGAGCTTGTGACCACATGCCCAGATGGTACCTGGTGTGTCTCTGTGTCTGTTGTGTGAGGCAGGGGAGCTTGCGACCACATGCCCAGATGGTACCTGGTGTGTCTCTGTGTCTGTTGTGTGAGGCAGGGGAGCTTGCGACCACATGCCCAGATGGTACCTGGTGTGTCTCTGTGTCTGTTGTGTGAGGCAGGGGAGCTTGCGACCACATGCCCAGATGGTACCTGATGTGTCTCTGTGTCTGGCAGGGGAGCTTGCGACCACATGCCCAGATGGTACCTGGTGTGTCTCTGTGTCTGTTGTGTGAGGCAGGGGAGCTTGCGACCACATGCCCAGATGGTACCTGGTGTGTCTCTGTGTCTGTTGTGTGAGGCAGGGGAGCTTGCGACCACATGCCCAGATGGTACCTGGTGTGTCTCTGTGTCTGTTGTGTGAGGCAGGGGAGCTTGCGACCACATGCCCAGATGGTACCTGATGTGTCTCTGTGTCTGGCAGGGGAGCTTGCGACCACATGCCCAGATGGTACCTGGTGTGTCTCTGTGTCTGTTGTGTGAGGCAGGGGAGCTTGCGACCACATGCCCAGATGGTACCTGATGTGTCTCTGTGTCTGGCAGGGGAGCTTGCGACCACATGCCCAGATGGTACCTGGTGTGTCTCTGTGTCTGTTGTGTGAGGCAGGGGAGCTTGCGACCACATGCCCAGATGGTACCTGGTGTGTCTCTGTGTCTGTTGTGTGAGGCAGGGGAGCTTGCGACCACATGCCCAGATGGTACCTGATGTGTCTCTGTGTCTGGCAGGGGAGCTTGCGACCACATGCCCAGATGGTACCTGGTGTGTCTCTGTGTCTGTTGTGTGAGGCAGGGGAGCTTGCGACCACATGCCCAGATGGTACCTGGTGTGTCTTTGTGTCTGTTGTGTGAGGCAGGGGAGCTTGCGACCACATGCCCAGATGGTACCTGATGTGTCTCTGTGTCTGGCAGGGGAGCTTGCGACCACATGCCCAGATGGTACCTGGTGTCTCTCTGTGTCTGTTGTGTGAGGCAGGGGAGCTTGCGATCACATGCCCAGATGGTACCTGGTGTCTCTGTCTGTTGTGTGAGGGAGGAGAACTTGTGTCTGCATGCCCAGGCGGTACCTGGTGTCACTCTTTGTCTGAGAGAGGGAGGGGAGCTTGCGTCTGCATGCCCAGTTGGCACCTGGTGTCTCCCTGTGTCTGAGAAAGGGAGGGGAGCTTGTGTCTGCATGCCCAGGTGGCACCTGGTGTCTCCCTGTGTCTGAGAGAGGGAGGGGAGCTTGTGTCTGCATGCCCAGGTGGCACCTGGTGTCTCCCTGTGTCTGAGAGAGGGAGGGGAGCTTGTGTCTGCATGCCCAGGTGGCACCTGGTGTCTCCCTGTGTCTGAGAGAGGGAGGGGAGCTTGCGTCTGCATGCCTCGTTCGTACCTGGTGTCTCTGTGTCTGTTGTGAGAGGGAGGGGAACTTGCGTCTGCAAGTTGGTGCCTGGTGTCTCTCTGTGTCTGTTGTGTGAGGGAGGAGAGCTTGTGTCTGCATGCCCAGGTGGGTGATAGTCACATCAGGGCCACACGACCCCCCGCCCCCGTGATGCCCCAAACCCGCAAATAACACACAGACACAAGTGTTAAGTTTGGGAAAATTTGCTGCAGGTTTATTACATACAACATATGTAATGATGGTGGGTTATCTTACGGGCGATCAAAGGGCAGGCCGCATTCTCGCCACCTGCCCGCCTGTTGAGCCGATCAGCATAGTGGCGAACCACCCAACTGCTGCACAATTATTATAATTATACTACACACGCCCCTTGCAGGGCGTGACTAGGCAAACCCCCGGCTGCACAGGCCCACAACCGCCCGAAGGACTACTGGGGCGCCGACACGAGTTCCTGCACCTCCCATGAGGTTACAGGTTAGGCTCTGGCACCCCTATGTGCCCGATGAAGTACAGTGTTTGCACCTCTCTTCTTCCGGATCGCCCAGTAACTCCGCCTGCAACGAAAAAAGGAACACATTAAAGCTCCCCCTGGAGCCCCCCTCAAGCAGACACTCTGGGTTCGAGGAAGGGCGGGGAAAAGAGTGTCCCGACGCTGTCGCGCGACGTCCGGAGCGGCAAAGAGGCCTACACAAAGGTGCCCTGGGGTCATATACACTCTGAGGCTCCTCCTCGCCGCCCCGGACGTGCGTCAGCGGCCTACCTCCTACTGGGCGATACCTGCCCAGGCGAGGAGTGGCTGGTCACAAGGTGGGCGGGGGCAGCCCTCTGTGACTAGGAGCCCGCCCTCCTGATGGCCACTGCGTAGCCTCGGGCAAGCGCATAGTCACATCAGGGCCACAGGACTCCCCGCCCCCGTGATGCCCCAAACCCGCAAATAACACACAGACGCAAGTGTTAAGTTTGGGAAAATTTGCTGCAGGTTTATTACATACAACATATGTAATGATGGTGGGTTATCTTACGGGCGATCAAAGGGCAGGCCGCATTCTCGCCATCTGCCCGCCTGTTGAGCCGATCAGCATAGTGGCGAACCACCCAACTGCTGCACAATTATTATAATTATACTACACACGCCCCTTGCAGGGCGTGACTAGGCAAACCCCCGGCTGCACAGGCCCACAACCGCCCGAAGGACTACTGGGCCGCCGACACGAGTTCCTGCACCTCCCATGAGGTTACAGGTTAGGCTCTGGCACCCCTATGTGCCCGATGAAGTACAGTGTTTGCACCTCTCTTCTTCCGGATCGCCCAGTAACTCCGCCACAGCCCGTGCGGTGGTACCCGCTGCCGCACGGGCCCCCCACCACTGCTACTACTCATTACCTGCAACCTTAGCTCAAAAGTGCTTCTTTAAGGTCTAGGAGGAACAGGTCTAAGCCCACAGCGTGAGATGAACACCATCCTCCTCAAAGTAACCCTTGACCTTGTCCTGAATCATCTCGTGGTTGATGGAACCCAAGCCCCTCCGCTGAGTGAATCTTTTCACGGCCCCCCACCACTTTGCTTTATTGGGAAACCTGCAACTCTTGCTCTGCAGAGCATTTTGACGGTCCAAGGAACAAGACAAAATGACAGGTGAGCGGTGGACCCTTTCCACCTCGAGCAACCTGATCCAGACATGAAAATTACATGCCTGAAGTAACCCAGGCCCCTCTGCCCCTAATCTGCAGATACCCCGGGTCTTAATGCTTTGCAACCATAGTATAACCAAACCCGGTTACCTGAAGTCATACTACCAGGTGAATGACAAAGTGATGAGGAGGGGCCCCTACTACTGAAGGTGCTTCGAATCGAATAGGCGTTCCAGCACATGCCCTGCAACTCAATCACACCCTTTCACAACACGCGTCAGCAGGCTATACCCCACAAGTTACAACTCCTGCTGTACGCCGTTCTCCGCATAACATGGAGAAAGTGTGCTTACAATGACGCTTGTGCAGCTATACTTGAAAGAGCACAGGGGCATTGAAGGGATAGATACATATTATACTATGTAACTTGGGCGATGACTATGCCTATGCCAATACCGGATTGAACAGGTATTAACAGCAGGCATCACCTGCCCTCTCGGGTTTAGTCTGGAAGCAGCTTAGGCCACGCTACCTGTAGATAGCTAGTCTGTAAGTATGACTAAGACCACCACCAAGGGATTGCTGGGACAGAAACCAAGTGCCCCCGAAAGATCCAGACCTGCAACATGACACGCCCGCTGACACCACAAGCCCACTGAAATTAGTCAGCAAATACCCCAGGGAACGAATCCCTCTACAGCAATAGTGTAGACTAACCCAGGTTCTAGAGGTAATAGTGTAGACTAGCCCAGGTTCTAGAGGTAATACCCCTGGAAAGAGCCCAAGAGATAAGGGGACCTCCCCTGCTGATATCGCTCCCTAAAAAACAATAGGAGAACCAGCGCATGACACTCACAACCACCACAGCTGCACACAAAGCAACAGCAGACTACACCCAGTATTGTATAACTTCTGCCGAAGTGTAGTTCCAAAATTCAACTGTAAACTGAGCTTATGTGAACGTTTGTGCAACTGCACTCAATCAAAGTACAGAGGGAATTTCAGTGCGCAATGCATAATTAGCCTGGAGGCTGCTTAGACCATGCTATCAAGAATAGCTTGTCTAAAAGTTGACTTACGACCTCCGCCATAAGGGATTAATATGCTAAACCCAGGTACTCCCAATATTGGCGATATCAAACCTCAGGTCAACTTCTCACCTTGGGAGGAGCACAAGGAATCTGAAGGTTACTCAGGGACAACATGAAGCTGTTCAAACGCAAGCCAGGGGAGCCCAGCCACACTAACCCTGAAAGGAAACCGTGTGTCAAAACCTGAAAGGAGCCCAACGTGCGAAGCCACCACCCATAATAGTGAAAACAAACAAAAAAGGGGGGGTTAGCATACCAGATAGACATTCTGAGTTTCCATAACAACTGTTACTTCACTTCTTGAGCGATCCTACCATGAGAGTCTTCTAGGGGCCCGCTCCTATAAGTATTATTGGCAGTCCAGGCACAGGCAGAGGTTGCACAGTTGCCCCACTAGAACGTGGAATGAGTGTAACACTACCGGCTGAAAACCCTACCAACTACTGAAAGGCAGCGGGGGCTCCCGATCTGATGGCTCAGCGGGTAGGCTGTCTTCCAAGAACCAGAGCCTTGGAAGCACAGGCAGACAACAACGGTACATGGCAGAGAAAATGACTAGTCATGTGACCTTATCTTCTCATGGTAGAGGTGATCAGCAGGTACAGGCGACAGAGTATCCAGTGCTAGGACATATGCAGTACACCAGCCATGCAAATGCTATGCATAGTGTGGACCATATGTACACACAACCTATTGCTGATGCACATGTCATGCAGTGTAGTTGCATGAAACACAAATCGCTCCCCCCATAGCACACTAGACGTGTGATTCTATGCAGTGCCTATTCTACTGTATTAGAACCGACCCAAAGACGTCAAATACCTGAAAAGTGACTGTAAATTAACACATTTTGCACGCTGATTCCACACTGAAGAGGTCTACATAACCACTGTGGAAACTGAATTACTTATTCTAAGAGTAAGTCAGGATGACTGCTGCACTGTTACTTTTCATCCGAATAGACATGCCCTTGCTATTGTTGTAAGGAGCCTCTTAATATAGGATATTGAATTTCCCTGGCTCAGGAAGGTCCTCCCAAAGAGTTCAGTTGGTATGGAAGTCTGCCCCAGCAGCCTGTTAAGCAGCATGTTACCTTCTCTCTGAGCTTGGGCCACTACTGGAACTGCGCACTTCACTTCTCTCTTAGAACACCCCACTACCTGCGCATATTGTACTCACGCAGCATGCATACCAGACCCTTACCTCCTGTAAGGGGCCCATAAACTCACTCCTGGTGTATGCTCAGTGAAACAGGTCTGTACCTAGCTCGACACAGCGGCCCAACCTGGTGGACTTTAGAAAGTGGGAGCAGGGTATCCGACCTCAAGTGACTGTACAGAACGCAGTTTGGCAGTGCCTACCCCCACCTGTGGAGGAAAGTGCCCCGACACCCTACACATGTATGAAGGAACCATCAAACAAATAAATCATTTGAGAGAAGGGCTATGGAAAGGTGAGAGGCACTGCACTGTTGGTTTATGATAGTGAGGGGAACAGCGAGGAGCCCCCACCAAGATTGTAAACCCACCTGGCCGTCCAATCCTTTCTGCACAAAACAGTCAACTTAAATTAGAGACACCAGCAACTTCTTGACAAGATGAACAACTTTGAATGGAAAGATGGGTACCACTTTATGCCTCTGGACTTAGTGTCATAAAACACTGGGATGATAAGGGCACTAGAGTATTTTCTTAGCAAAGGCAAACAAAGACTTTTGCACCTTGCTGCAGCAGGGAAACCTTCCCTACTACAAAGAATTGGACAGGCGATAGTAGCAGAAAGTATTTAGAAAATAGGTGGTTCTACTTATACCAAGGGGGGGTGTAAAGTCCAAGTATGATGTGCCTAAGGTCTGAATAAGAGACGCTGGTATGTGGAGTGAAAATGATTGGGTCAAGTAAATTATCTTCAGAGCAGGTAAATACGGATCCACCAAGGGAACACTTTGTTCAAATATTGTGACTTACCCAGTTCCCTTAGATATAAATATTGACTTAAAATTGGGTATTTCTCTAATATATTTCAGAGAGAGCAGGCATGTGCCGACAGGCCTAGACTGGAGGAAGGATCTACGATGGCAGAACGCTTTCTTAACACTAGCGCACCGGTGTGCACAGCCTTACCACTAGGAACCTCACCAGGCCGCGCAAGGGCTTAAATAACATGCATCTTAGGCAGAAACCACATCAGTGTAAAGCATGCGACCGACTTCTGATAATAATCAGTGGATTGAATGTACCCAATTTCGCAACGGAATGCATAGGATGAAAAGGAGCTCGGTCTCGTAAAGGGGCGTGGCATATCAGATTAAGGGTGTGGCTAATAACAGGCAAGCCAAACCAGCGCTTAACATATTGTGTCGCTCAATAGGCCTATTGCTCCTTGTGACATGTATCCAGATATATAATGCATAAGAATCATACACGACCAGGGAGCCAGGTTCGTGAGGGCAGCTGTCCCAACACCGATCCCAGGATGCTTGTATCCGAACCAGGGAAGACCAGGATTGGCAGTTAGGGCTGGACTATTCCCAAGAGAAGACGGGACAAGATTACAGGACGATGATGGAAGCAACCCAGAGCATAGACTGGGGTGAGTGTCTGGGCGGTTTCCGCGCTCCGCCCATCAATCCTTTGAGTCTATTTACTAGAAGAAAATTAGCATAAAACAGGTACACACGTGTGCCAAAATCAGCCCCAGAAAATGTTTAGTAAGTCAGATATAGCGCTCTCCAGCTAACGAATATAGTTCTGTTGATTGGAAAATGACCTGTCCGTTCACACTGTTATAAAGGACTTGGCCAACTCGCACCGTACATGTTGTAAACCACATGACCCTAACTGCCGACACTGCCAAGGGAATCGTAATATTGGTGGTTTCGTGGAGGTTTGTGGGCGCAGTGTGCAGAGGGAACCCGCCCCGCCCCAACCAACTCGGCATACAGATAGCCGGACCGCTGGCAGAAGAATGCCCGTTGACGCCTGTTATGGAGGAGCTCTGGACACAGATGCATATCTATTTATAATGCAACGTGTAATCTTTCTCCTGTTGTACGGAAACCCCCCATTCGGTCTTTGCTATTTTGGCAGGAGCTGTCAATTCTTAGTCCACTGCATATATCGCACATTGGTTTGTGATGTTGTGGTTCCTTGGGCTAACAGCTCTGTACTTGAATGTGAATACACAGCGCATGCGCAGCTAGCTAAAGAATTAACTATGTGCGAGACAGGAGGCTGCCGCGATCCAACAGGTTTTTAAGATGCTTCATTACAGTGTGATGTCTCACACGACCGGGACCAAGCAAGCTTCCCCCGTCACTGATCCACCTTCTAAGGTCCTGCGCGGACAACAAACTTTTCCAGATGCGCACATAACCGCGAACGTGACAAGCATGCACCGCGGACTCACCTACAGCCCCACAATTTTACATAAATTGTAGCAAATGTTTAGTTACGACCGAAGTCTGAGATCCCCTAAGCTTTGAAGGCACCTGTGATTTGTGAAATAACACATGCGTGCAATAAGATATTTATATAGCGCATTACCCATTCAGGCACGGGGAGATGAAGCGATCTGCCCAGCATCACAGAATATGAACGCGACCTCGAGGCTCGAACCCTGGTTTCCTACACCAAAGTCGGCAGTTTAGCCGATGGACCACATCCTCTCCATGTACCTGCAGCTATTCTAACCGAGTTATATGCTGCTACGATGCAAAGAGATGTGTCCAAACAAGCATCCCCCTGTCGCGTATCCCTGTGTTGTTCTCCTCGAGCGCGCTCTCACTGTCTGGGGATACTGTCGTAACATGTGAATCACTCGACACGCAAAACCCACTTGTCGGCCTTCGCAGATTACGCCTCTCTCACTGAGGAAGGGGCGTAAGGCCCAGGGATTTGACAAGGAACACACCGTGTAACACCCGGGCCGTGGACGTTGCGTATTCTATACTGTGCACTGAACCAACCACGGGCAACCCTGCGGCCCTCTGCCCCTGTAGTGGGTGGGGTGGGGGGGGGGCAGGGAGCCATACTGGTGTTGTGCGGTCCTGAGTGCCAAGGAGAAGTGCGACGCAGTCAATACTCCAACTAGCGGTAATTTAACTCTTCTAACATATTGCCTTCCACACGCATGGTGTCTGATCCGGGCGCTCCCAAAATTTTGGGCGCCCTTAGACCGCTAGTGGCACTGAGGGTAGAAAAAGGGGGGGGGCGCACCGCAGACACGCCATTTGTCAAATGCTCGTGGCCCCGTGGGAAAGATGCTCGTGCACGCAGGCGCCATGATGCAAACGTGTACCCAACATCATAACCTCCTACGGCAACAGCTCAGAACGAACCCCTCGTAATGAGCCGTCTACTCACAAAGAGTGCACCTATACCAATGATATCGCGCTGGAGCCACGAAAGCCCCTCGAAGGATGAGGAGCAAAGCTGAGGAGCGCGCCTCTGTGGCCATGGCATGCTACTCCTAAGATTCACAGGGGGCACTCTGGTATAATGAATGTAAGCATGTGTCCGTGGCTGTAGCACAGCCCCCACAGACATCAGCAATCCCATCGGGTGCTCCGCAGTTTGACCAAAGAGGATAGGACGCTTTGTAGAGCACCGTGTATACATTACACAATTATGCACGAGGAGATTCTGATATACCTGGAAGCGAAGCCGAGGCAAGAACAACGGTCTCGGCACCAAAGTCGGCCGTCAAGCCAACTGACTGCATCCTCACCCTATTACTAAACATGGCAAGTTATGCTATGCTCCCCGCAGAGGTCTGCCAGCGCCGGCATAGCTAATCTCTGGGGTGCCCCAGGGCGAAGCAAGACTAACCCCGACACCAAAATTGCAATCAGTCAGTCAGTGGAGCCGGCGAAACATCACCCGTAAGGGTTTCTAGGCGCTGGGGGCTGTCGGGCAGATTAAGCCAGCGGACTGCATGCGGGGGTAGAGGCAGTACTGGCAGGAGGGGTAAAACACGTGCACTCTGCCGGTCCCGGCAGGCGTAAGTTCCAAAAGGTGATGGCACATGCGCGGTGGCAATGCGAAATATCCGCCACGCGGCGCACCCAGGCTTCGTGAACGCCGTGGCATCGCCGGGCTGGCATCACATGGGCGGGTTGAGCCTCAACGAGGACCTGACCAAGGCCGCACGCAGGGACAGGCAGCGCCGCCACCCCCCTGCGGGCGCCCCGCTCCCGAACACTTTCTCCCGGTCCCCTCTCACAGGCTAGGCTAAGAGTGGAGCCGGCGCATCAATAGGGGAGAAGACTGCCCCACGTTATCACCGATATACCTGATAAAGACTGTGCGATGTGCCCCATAGCTCACGATGGTGAGTGAATGCTGGACGCGAGCACCCACTGCACACGGGCACCGCCAACCCTTACCAAGGCCAAGGGGGAGTGAATGGATTGCAGGGGCGAGGGAAACGCCGAGCCCCGGGGGGGAGGGGGCAGACCCGGTACCCGAGCAGGGACTTGGACGGCGGGCCGGGAAACCTGCCCCCTTTCCCCTGCGCCTACCCGCCGGAGAGCGGTAGTAAGGCGCCCCGCACAGTCTAACGAGGCCTGCTCTGCCTTGTTGGTGGAGACACCAAACCCCCCTAGGACAGACCCAACACCACGTGGGCTCACCGGACTCGCCCGCACCCCGAAAGGAGAGTGCAGGGATATCTCGATGTCGCGTCGCAACCCCCCACCTCCACAGCGGCCCGACGCTTAGCGGGCCGCCTAGCCATGACTCATACCTCCGCAGAAAGAGGGAGTAGGCGGAGGGGGGAGGCCCGTAGGCCGCACTCACCGCAAGAGTGTCCCGAAGAAAGAGTGTCCCGACGCTGTCGCGCGACGTCCGGAGCGGCAAAGAGGCCTACACAAAGGTGCCCTGGGGTCATATACCCTCTGAGGCTCCTCCTCGCCGCCCCGGACGTGCGTCAGCGGCCTACCTCCTACTGGGCGATACCTGCCCAGGCGAGGAGTGGCTGGTCACAAGGTGGGCGGGGGCAGCCCTCTGTGACTAGGAGCCCGCCCTCCTGATGGCCACTGCGTGGCCTCGGGCAAGCGCATGTCTGGTGTCCATGACGTACGAAGCTTGGGAGACGCACACGGATTGCTGTTTCTCTGGTTTCCAGGGAGGCAGGGGTGTGTTTACAGCAGTTTGAATGTAACGGATGATGTGCGGTGCTTGCTCCTCGCCTCTGATCTGTTAATGGCCGCGGAGTCCGCCCGGTTATGTTGATTGATGGGTCTGAGAAACCCCAAAAGTGTTTACAAGAGACCAGATCATGTTTTAACAGGGAACTCGCTGTCAGCAAAGATGGAGCACTCTCGGCCCGGCTCCCTTTAGATGACAAAAGGTCACTTTTGTACAAAAGTATTGCCTCTGGACTTATCCATCACTACATATGTGAAGTCTTCCTCCCCAAATCTGACCAAACAATGCATCATAATGAAGACATTTGGGGGACCCAATCCCACTAAAATTGTTTTCAGTTTGTGCTAACCTTTTATGCTTCTTTATTAAGTAAACGTAATACATAAGTTTTTTTCAGTATATGACTAATACATGGAAAACGCAGTTTCTAAGTAACCTTAGTGTAGACCGCAGATGAATATGTATTCTTTTTCGTCGCGATAAAGTATTTGCGGAATTAGTCAAATTTAAATAAAAATAATGAAAACGTTGCATCATCGGAAGCTGCGTCATGTGTGGCTGAGGTGGTGAAAAGTGTTTGTTTTTCGATGTATTGGTTGACCTGTTCAGCTGTGTGTTTTGTTGCGTGCAGAGGTCTGGTCCTGTTCAATACATTTTGGACAGAACAAAGTAACCAGTAAATACTGGCATTGGGTGATAGTTTGTTTAACCCGGTCATGAATTTTAACAACGTGTTTTATTCCATATTGTATTTGACAGATCTTGAAACTGAGAGCGAGGCTGTTGTCTCCCGATATCCGCCAAATCGACCTTGATGTCAACCGCACTTACCGGGACCACATCATGTTCAGGGACCGATACGGAGTTAAGTAAGTCAGATTGTGTATTTTTTTTTTTAAATCATTACAATGAAGGGATTCTATTCTAATGGAAGCACTTTGTAATCAAAATATTGCACGTCAACGAATGTGTACATTTCTCAAATGTGTTACTTTAAGCCTCTGCGCCCTCTGGTGGCTAATAATTAGTTAGTTGTGCAGGTGCCTCCAAACGACCTCGTGAGTTGTGTGGCAACTCTCCAGCTACTTATACTTAAAGGCTAGAACAGTGGTTCCCAACTTTTTGACTCATGAGTACCACCACTGAGTCACTACTGAAAGCCGGGGACCCCCAAGAAAAACGTAGTTATTTCAGAGATTAAAACAGCAATTCTCAAAAAATACACAAATACTCGAATTATTAAATATTTTATTATTTTATATTGAAAAAATATGCAATGGGGGCTTTAAGGGGCTCTGCCCCCCCTCCCCAAGAAAATTTGGGGGAAAATGGTGCATTGTACAACACATTTGTCATTATATATTTAATTGTATTACTTTTAAAGCATAGATTTTTTTATTTTTTTTTGCAGAGTTTTATATAGTGCGAACTAGACCCGAACCGAATCAGGTATCAGAGCGCTTTACATAGCACCAGTTACGTTACATGAGGACGGACACACAAGTAAATGATGACCTTACTGTACAATAGAATACACATTTTTTTGTTGGGGCTCTTCAATGATTCCCTCACTATCCCCTTCCAACAGTGCTCTTCATCTCTCCATAGCCCCTCTGTCACATGTTTTTGATTTGTTTTACAGCACCTCTAATACCAGTGTATTGTGTTGGAGCACTTTCCATCACCTACATACAGAGGCAATGAATCTTGCATGTGTAAATCAGTGTGCAGAAAATGTTGCATAAGGCACAGGGGACAACAAGGTGTAGGATTCACATGTCATCCATACTGGTAGGCCTTTTGTAAGAGTGCTTGGTCTGGAGAAGCACTAACTGAGGATTCAGAACATAACACAGTGGTTTGTGTTGACTCTAATAAGAATGTATTTCTACTCAAAAAAAACTTTTTTAGCAGCTTCAGGATAATGAAAGACTAGGAAAAAACATAACTTACAAACTTGTGCCCTGCAGTTTGAATGCAGCTCTTTGATGGCAGTTCATTGCTCACTGTGCTAGATTACCATTGTAGCTTATAAACTGCAGAGTAACAAAAGAATCTCTGTGACAAAAGGATTAACCCACTGAGCTACGTACATAAAATACTGTTCTTTAAAATGCATGGTACATCATCTTTTCAGCAGGCATATTAACCATCTGCTCTACCTTAGATGAGTGAAAGCTGTCACTAGACAAAACTCCGATCTCTCTTAAGCAGGTATATTAATTCCCAGAGTTATCTTGACACTTTTATTGTGGCCCGAAAACTGCTTGTTATACAAGGAACTTTGTAGTGCTTTTAAAGCTCCTTCCTTCGGATTCCCTGACAGTGTGTCATGGATCCCTGGGGGGTCTGCGGGCCACAGGTTGGGAACCACTGTGCTACAATATAAGCAGCTCTGTTGTGTGCAGCCCAACCTACTAAATTAGAAGCTTTTGCTTGATTGAATTAATTTTGTATCCAAAATTAAAGTGTGTATTCAAGACGAACATGTGCATATTTTCAGAGTTCATAAGCTGATGTGTTTAGATATTTCCAAAATGTATTTTAAGCTGATATTTGAGTGAAAAATCTTGCAGCATTGGGGAGACGTCTTACTAAAGATATTACAGTGTTGCCAACAGCACTGTAGCAATGGATGTTATGTATTACACACACAGAGGCATTCCACATTGACAGATACTTTTTCACCTTACTGCTATCGTCAATGCCTGACGTAATCACTGCTGGTAATCTTGTATATGGTGACCACTAAATAATTTGTCTGGAGTGGATTACAATAGTAATAATAATACTAGTAGCTCAGGATGATTTTCACTGAACATCAGTAGTTCTTATTACAGAAAAGGTTGGAGAGCCCTGTTGTAGAGCAATGAAGTGACTTTTATACTTGACGCACTGGTCTTTTTCACCTTCAGACTAGGTTCTCTTCCGGTAAATTGCATTTTATTTACTTTATTCCAAGAAAACATAACAAAACACAAAACCCTAAGGCTGCGAGCCATGCAGAAACTTTTGTGCTTCGTTTGATCTGACTGCTTCAGGGGCACACGTGTGTTCAGTTCTGAGTGTTTTGACAATTCCAGTTCACAATCAGCAATGGACATCAAACTTCTGTTGAACAGACGCAATTCAGAAGTCTGCCAAAAGCAGAGATCAAGCAGAAAAGTATATCCATGTACACTTTCTCTCTTCTTTTCTTTCTTAAATAGTTCTGTATTGAATATTAGTCAAATGACATTCATCTTATCACTACTGCATCCCTTACTTTGATGATTGACAAAGAAAGCTCACAAGTCCTATATAACTAACAAAATTACGTCAACCGCTTGTAACAAACTACCCAGTTCTCTCCCCCTCGACTGGCTAGTGCGAGCAGCTTGCCCATGTCCATGGAGGGATGCAGAAGATGTGTGAAGTGGTAAAGTGAAAGGGAACTGATTCCTTAAAAATAACCCCACTCACTGCTTCTTGCATTTACATCTGAGACTTTCATGGCACTGTACAAGGGGGGAAACATTGAGAGAGAAGGGAAAACAATGAAGGACAAGGAGACCAGTAATATTAACAACTTATGTGTTTCTGCCCCATGGCTATTATACACTCAGCTATCACTAGTGCAGGACTCCAACCCTGCATTCTTGTTTTAATAATTTTAGGGCATTTCGTTTGACCTGCTGAACACTTCACAGTGTTCAGGACAATGCTTTTACCTGAGACTTCCTATATAATGTCCAATAATTTTACCAAGTATTTACTGATATTGTCACACTCCAAAATCATATGGTAGAAATATGATTTCTCCTGCAGATATCTCGTACAGTCATCATGTACACCTATGTTTTGGCCAATCTGTAAAAGAGGTAAATACACTTAGTGCAAATAATTCTGTTGTTTAAATTTAAAGCTGGGATTTCTGATAACAGTCTTGGTGTATTCCAGGACCCCAGGTCAGACCTTTTCGGTAATTTCCTTACTAACACCTTGCTCCCACTTTGATTTCAGCGGTGATAAGTCCTTGTAAAGCACAGGTGCAATAGCAGTATGTAAACTGGTTATGGTCTGCACATGCTGGGAGATGCTTTTTTTCCCCAACACATCTAGGGTAGGGGGCGGAAAATGAGTTCTGTGTCCTCCATCCCCCATCTATTGCCAGCAGCTCTGATGTAGGAGTTTGAGCCATAAACAGTCCAGCCGGTATCGCATACTGAGCCGGAATCATCTCAAATGATCACAACATCTGTTGGAAATGGCCCTTTTTGCAGGGTTATCCGCAAACTTGTTGCTTCTTCCTCCTATTTTTTCTGAACCTGTGGTTGTTGGCTTTAGGACTCTGGGCACTTACCACTGCTGATCAGTGTCAAAGTGCAAATGCTCCCTGTATGAATTGTTATTGTGATTGGTTCTCCCAGATTGGCATTTTTGTTTACCAGTAGATGCCTAGTAAAGTGCACTACAGGTGACGGGGCTTGTAAATCAAATGCTACTAGTGGGCCCGAGCACTGATTGTGCCACCCACATGAGTAGCCTCAAAGAGATGTCTCAGGCCTGCCACGCAGTGCCTGCGCGCAGTTGACTAACTACCATTTTGACCTGGCCAGTGTGCCCACTTGCCAGACCTTACCCTTTCCTTTTCTTACACATAGGACACCACTATGGTAGGCCCAAGGTACCCCCTTGGGCAGGGTGCAGGGTATGTAAAAGGTAGGACATGTACTGGTGTGTGTACATGTCCTAATAGTGAAATACTGCCAATTTCGTTTTTCAGTATTGAAAGGCTATCTTGCCCATAGGACAGAATGGGGAAAGCTGTGTAGCATTTTACAAGCATATCTTCCTATAGGAGTGAGATAGAAAATTGGAGTCTGGTATTTCTGAACTCAGAGAATTTAATAACACATCTTTTAGTAAGGATGATTTTAAAATTCTGCGTTTGAAAATAGCACTTTTAGAAAGTGGCTATTTTCTTGTTCAACCTTTCTGCGTGCCTCTGCCTGGTTGTGGATTGATTGTCTAGCTTTGGAGTGACAGGGGCTGGGGTGGCTCCAGGAGTGTGGGTGAGTCAGCCAAAGCTATATAGGCCAATCTGCATTTGGAGTGGTTTGGAGGAGTAGAACCTGTCCTTGACTAGGGATGTGCCTGCCTTCCACAAAAGACTGACTCCACCTGTGCGACCCGTGCGTCGGAGGACCCTGGCCCACATTCACAAAAGAAGTTGTGCACTGGCAGAGTGCACCCAGAGCTGGTTTAGACTGGGTCCAGGACCCCTGACACATGGAGAACAAAGACTTTTGGGGTATAAAAATGAGAGCTGAAACCCCTGTAATTTAGATCATCCTGGAATTAAGAAGAAAACCTTTTCTGAGGAGAAGAGCGGAAGAGACTGAGAAGGAGGACTACCCTTGCTGTGTGTTCTGGGGCTGACCTGCAGTTGCTGTTCTACCATAGGAAGGAAGAGGACTTTGCTGTGTTCTGTGTCCCCTACTTGAAAGGAATTCTCCAAGGGCCTGAGGAGAGCTGGCCTCCTGTTGTGGAAACTCGGGGGCAACAAAGTTTCCAAAAGACCTCGAAAAGTGCTGTGTGCGTGTATCTGGGCGCAGCGCGCACCTATTGTGGAGCCTGCCGTAATATCCAGAAGCTCTTATTGTTTCCAGCCCAGTGCCTCTGAGATCAGCTCCGGCCTGAGTCACAGCACCGCTGTGTGTGTGTGTGCCAGCACCCAGCCCTGTCTGCGCTGGGATCGTTGAGGAGTCTGCCGTGATCTGCAGAGAACTTTTCCATGCCGCCGGTCTGAAGCCGAGATCCATGAAGAGGCCGTCACCCCCACTGGCCCGAGTCGTCAGCGAGATTATCATTGCAAGAGAAGCCGCCGGGTGGGGCAGGATCATCTCGGAGGCACTGCCTGGCAACTGGGAGCCCTCAAAGATGCTTTGCTTCCGAAGAAGGAGCCGCCCAGCAGGACGTCGGCGGAACTGATTAGAGCCATATCCTGGGTAACGGACCTGTCGGGGACTGTGCAGGTATTTGCCGAAGTGGTGGGGGCTCCTTTTCTGAAGTGTTGAGTGCGGTCTGTACCGGCAAATCAGATGAGCTACAGTACCAGGGCCCGCTCCTCTGAGTCTGTTTGTTTCCAGCCTTTGGGGGGCACATTTTGTGGGCAATCAAAGCTCGTGGAGCAAGCGGCCCTGTGGGAGAAGATCCCTTAATGACAAAAGAACTGTGCAGATGACAACAGAACTGTACAGGTGCTAAAGATACCAGTGCTGGTGATATTTTAATTGCTTACTAAAAGAAATATAGAATCTGCAAGTTTATTTTTTACCAAGAACCTTACCAAAGATATTTCAAAGGATTGCTAATTGTGTATGTTGGATTTTATTGTCGTTTTGGTCCTTCCAAGTCAGATAAAGATAACATTATTTTTCTAAACCTGTGTGGTGTCCATTTGTGGTGTTTCACTGTGTTACTGTGAGTGTTGGTACAAATACTTTGCACATTGTCTTGGGGATAAGCCTGTCTACTTGTGCCAAGCTACGAAGGGGTGAGCAGGGGATATCTACAGTGTGTTTCCCCCTTACCCTGACTAGAAGCAAGGGTCCCTATTTGAACAAAGGTTCCTACCTCTGCCAACTAGAGACCTCCATTTCTAGCGACTTCCTATTTGCATGTAGGGCTCATATCACCTCAACACCCGCTTCCATCCTGGAGCTGTTATTGTACGCCCCAGCAGGTCCCTAAATTGGGGTGTACATCACAATTTACAGAACTTTAATGACTAGTTCTCAGCATGCGGTGATACATTGGCCTCACAAAAGCAGAGCAAACTGCCAAGAACATGTACCCAGGCCAGCTGATAAACAGAAGTACTCAGAATGTGTAAAAGGCACTGCAGACATCTTGAACATAAGTGCAAAAGAAGCCAAGAAAGCACAGATAGACACCTTCAAGTCTGCCCTCTGGCACTACCACCAGCAAATCTGGGAAACCAAGCAGAAGATCACATCATTGCCAGCTCCAGCCGCAGCAAAGAGATCTTCCTGATTATCAAAGACTTCACTGCACCAGTAACATCACCCTATCTCAAGAACTGTGAAAATACCTCTCAGATTTCTTCAGTAGTAAAATCACAGTCATATACAAAAACCTCAGCCGTCAACCTGACCCTAGCGACATCACCGTAAGTGTACAGCTCAGGAACGGAGAATGCACCTTTAACACATGGAATGCCTTCACCACAGACAAAACCGCCACCACCATCCACTCTGGGGCCCTATCAGGGCTCTGCCCTACCAAGTCTTCAACAAGTGATCCACCCCCATCAGCATGGACCTCACCCCCATTCTCAGTACCTCCATTGACACACCAACATTCCCAGAAGCCTGGAATCACTTGGCGGTCAACGCTGCCCTAAAAAAAGCCTTAAACAGACCGACCAAACACGCTAATTACCGATAAGTCTCCCTCCTACCATACCCAGCCAAGGTCCTAGAAAAAGCCATCAACAGACACCTCTGAGACCACCTCGCCAACTATCAGCTCCTCACCATCACACAGTCAGGCGTCCGACCAAACCACAGCATAGAAACATTACAACAGAAGACATCCAAAGGATCTTGGACAGAGCCGAAACAGAGGGCTTCATCCTACTGGACCTCTCTGGAGTTTTCGATACAGTCTCATACCCAAATATGATTAGATGTCTGCACAAGACTGGCATTAAAGGTCAAACTCCTCCATTGGATATGCTCATTGCTAAAAAACAGAATCCAAACAGTCAACCTGGTACCTTCCTTTTCAGAAGCCCGGGAACTTATCTGTGGAGTGTCTCATGGCTCCTCTCTCAGCCCCACCCTTTTTAGCTTCGACATGAACCCACTGGCCGGCGTTATCCACTCCCACATCATTAATATCCTATCCTACTCTGAGAACATGCAACTGATACTGTCCCTGTTAGACAAATTCCCGAGCTCTGGGAACAACTTCACCACCTTCAAGGCCAAAGCAGCCACCTGGATGAATTTCAATTGTCTCAAACTAAACACAGACAAGACCGAAGTCATGATATCAGACTAGATGCCTCACAGTGTGACTCCACTTGGTGACCTACAGACCCTAGCCCCACCCACAGCCCACCAACAAGAAACCTTGTAATAATCATTGAAAATAAACTGAACTTGTCCACCCCGGTCAACACAATTACAGTATTTTACTGAGGATGCTGCGAAAGATCCACAAGTGACTTCTGAATAATACCAGAAAAACTGTCTCCCAAGGCCTCATAACCAGACTGGACTACAGCAAATCCTCTAGGCAGGAATCAACTCACGAAGAGACTGCAGACTATCCAGAAACCAGCAGTCAGACTAGTCCTCAATCTCCCATGGCAGGCTTGCATCATGCCACACCTGAGGACGTCCGCTGGCTCCTAATACACAAGCACACAGAATTCAAGCTCCTCACTCACATACTCATAGCACTTCACAACTCAGGACCAGCCTACCTGAATAGCTGCATACATTTCCAGCAACTCTGCAGGATCTCCATTGGGCTGGATTCTCATTGATACACATCCAATGCATCCACTTACCAAATTAAGTGGTTGAGCCTTATACATTGTGCCTAAAACATGGAATTACTTCCCACTCCACATCAAAGACTCTTTTTGAATTCCACAAGAAGTTGAAGACCTGGCTCTTCAAGTAAGTCTTCCTTCGGGGGCTAACCTCACATACCTGTTAAGCATCAAGATACCCTCATGGGTTAAGGTGGGCTATACAAATACAGATACCATAAGATATTGTTATTTTAAGTGCAAATATTTTTGCATCTTTAACTCTCTTTACATATCAAGACCAGCAGCAACTAGCCAAGCTGAGAGACCGGGGGTGCGAATTATTCAATCTTATGGTGCCCAGTACGGCTCCAACTAACAGTGTTGCACAGAGGGAAGCTTGTATCTCACACCTCTCATGGTCTTTCTCAATTCCCAAACAGCACATCGGCCATAACAGCTGTGATGCCAGGTAGGTGACCTCGAAACTGGGTGCTCCCATTACACCCTCTTTGAAGGGCATCATGGCCTTCCCCGTCGCTGTTCTTTTTTGGTGTTTCCCCGATCAAGTATACCAAGATACCATGCAGCTATATATAAAAAAAAGTTTTTCAAAGCATTGTGGGTATTGCAACAAAGCACTGCACTATTCATGGTAGAATTCACGTTTTGGCAATCACATTGTGACACAGTGATGAGAGAGGGAACCTACTCCAAAATGGGTGAGTATGTCTTATTTTATTTATAGCTTATTTTAATTCTCTGCCCGAAGGAGACCTGTATCACGGTAAAAATGGACCCTAGATACTTAAATGTGTGTGGCTCCCACAATTTCTATTGCAGACAAGTTTAAGATAGGTTTCGGAGGGGAAATACAAGATTTGTTCCAGTTAACCTAAGGACCATATTCGTTCTCGCGCAGCTTTAAAATGAGCATAATTCCAGGGAGACCGTGTGTGATGTCCCTCAAGTACACTAATGCATCAACAGCATACAGGAAAATTATGTGCGTTTCTCATGTTAGCTGCACAGCGCACTCCACAGCTCGTTCCATACATGCTAACGACTTTATCACCAAGACAAACATCATTGGGAGAATGGACACCCCACCATGGTTCCATATGTAAGGCCCGTCTATGTGAGAAGGTTTTAGCCTGTGAACACCCTGTGGATTGGCCTTGTATACAGTAACCTTATTACTTTAAGAAGACAATCCCCACCTTTTGCAAAATGGCAAATAAATATGACCAAGCATTGAAGGCCTTCTGTATATCTAAGGAAGCTACCGCTGAGGCATGGGCCCGATCTTGGACAATGTTCAGCACAGAGAATATGCTCCTTGGGTGAGTGTGTCATCCTGGAATGAATTCATATAATTTTGATTTACCAAACCCTGGATCAAGAGGGCAATGCAGTTGGCGATGAGTTTCCCCTTAATCTAGTATTTCGAGTTTAAGAGTGAGTGGTCTATAAGATTTTATTCTTATAGGTGGAGTAAAATTCAGGGGGCAAGGCATCAGTTCCCCTGAGTCTTTCCCCCTGGCAAGTTGTCCTGTGGTTTCACTTATCGCCTCCACACCAGTGGGAGCATCCACCATGTCACGTTAGAGAGTATTGAATTGGGGCATGACTGTCTTCTAGGAAGCTAAGCGATCCTAAGTGAAACTCCCCCCACCCTCCTCCCCCCAATCCTGATTAATCGGCATGGAGTATAGACTTTCGTAGTACCACACAAAAACTTAATTTATTTCTGATTGAGTGTGCGCTATATTCCCTATAGTAATTGTAATGGTGTAGATTGGCATTCTCTTGGTGTCTTATCATGTCAGCCTAACTTCTGTTGTTTTCTCTGTGCTGCCTTGCTGTATGTTAATCAATGTCCATTAATCTCCTAAGCAATGCCTGATGTTTTGTTTTGACTTCTGTCACTGTGGCCATCAAAGAAGGGTTGCCTACCGCCATTATTTCGAGGCCCCTTAGTTCTGCTTCCGCTGCAGTTATCTGGTGACCCAGGGAATTCTTAGCGCCATTTAAAGTTTTTAGACATACACCCCACATGACCACCTTGAAGGTTTCCCATTCCATAAATGTGTCCCCTACAGTTTCCTGATTCTCATTAAAGTAATTGTATGTTTTCTCCCCAATCACAGTTCTCAAACAAGTGTCCGCCAGTGCTTCTGCCTGCAATCGCTATATTGATATGACAGGATGCCGCATCCCCCATTCAGTCCTAAACAGCAAGGGGTTATGATCGAATTTCATTTTAGCTAGGTATTTGTTGCCACCCTTTTCCAGGGTCCTCCCCATTCTAATATGTAACCTCTCAAGCTTGTGTGTATTTTGTGTAGAGGTGAGTGGAACAAGTACTCCCTTCTGTCCAGGTGTATCTCCCTCCACGCACCCAGGAATTGCTAGTAACTGGTCTGTTTTGAAAACCTCTGAGTAAGAAGGGAAAGAGAGAATTATATGGGTCTGCCTCCCTCCATCCCCACCCCATATCAGATAGTACACAAAAACAAAGTGTGTAATTCCGGGAAATTAAACAATGGACAGGCCTGTACCCCTATAATCACCTAATTATGTCCAGGGATGAGCCTAACCCACCAAGATGGCATTCACCATCATCTGGTCGTGCTCCATGTTGTGTGTACCACATAGGCTACATCAGGTTCTCTTTTTTTTTTTTTTTTAAAGATTTCGTTTAATGTGCAATTTTCAAAGGACCACTGCTTTTGACCTCCTTTTTGTAACTTCTGTTTATTGGCATTTTACTCTTTTCAAATCAAATCAAATCAATAAACTTTATTCGGATATCCAAGTATCCACAAAAGTACAGTACATAAAAAACTGTTGCAAACGTATTTAGGACCCTATTTAAATATTCCCGATTTATGGCCTTATGTGGTTATATCAAATCATATCCTTATAAAGGCATAAGAATCATAACCATATTAAGTCATAGCCAATGCAGTCCAAATATGGCAAGGCTACTCCCATAGACTCCTAGAAAGCACAATGTGTTCTTAAACAAGCCAAGCCTCCAGCAGCCCGGGAATTCCCCCTGCTTCTGTATTGATTTGTCCTAGAACTCCTGAAGTCCTGAAAGAACTGCGAGTTCTTAGTGACATCTTATGTCCAACCTTACGTCAAACTCTGCACCTTCCCGGTATAAATATACCAGCATCTGCCCTAGCAAAACACACGGTGGTTTGGAGCAGATCGGCTATCTACTTGCCCGACGCCCTGCTGTCGCGAGTGCCGAAGGAAGCCGACCCTCCCATTGACGCACTGAGAGAGACGCTGTCTTTTCTCCTGCCGAGAAATCCAGCTCCAGTGTTTCCCTGTCACCCTTGCGGGTTGCTGGGATATCGAGTCCTGAGAGAGAGATACAATACCTCCTTCATTCTATAACCAAGGTACGGAGCTGATTAGACCCTTAGAGAGTTCTTGATTCAGATTCTTGGCAGAAACTATCTTAACTAAAATTGTAGCTCACTTACTCCTTCCCACGTACTAGGCTTAGGTTAGGTACACCGGGGTAGGCGTATCTTAGAAGCACCAGTTTAGTACGTTTAGTTATGATTTTATCTATGTATATATTTTATCTATTTTAAACACCGTATGGCTTAAAAACCATACCATGCTTTTACAGTATTATTTCATAATACTCCTTTTACTGTACGCACTTTCCTTTATAACAAGTACTGCAATTGTGCAACTCACTTCTCGTGCATGAGAAAGAAGACTGTTCAATAAATAACCTCTTTTATTGAAAACACCGTCTCTCTATTTCTCTGCGCTTCTGGTGAAACTAAGCATGCACGATTGACTGAGTAAAATAGTTATCTATTGTTTCCTTGACTCTGGAGGTATACTCCTTATTCTGGAGGGAGCAAAGTTGTCATGTTTATGCGGTTGTCAGAAACGAATCCCTTCCTGTCTATTCAGGAAAGTTAACACCTTCTTGTTTACTCGAGAAAGTTTCTAGTGACCTCTGAGCTAGCTGGCATTCATAATGAAGTCTAACATATTCAATAGAGACCTAGTCCACCTAAGTCTTACGTCTAAACTATTGTTTGTTATTCCAATGCGCAGAGCCTGTTGGGAATATAGGAACTACACTACATGGCGCCCAAGGTTTGGTAAGGCGATAATTTAACGCTAGATACTAGAGTAACTCATTCGTGCTTTTCAGACAGACCCTTTCTCCCGTAAAAACTCCAATAGACGTCTGGAGTGGGTGAAAGGTTAATATCCGCCAAAACTTAGTAGAATGAGAATTCTATGTATTAGTTTTTGGTTTAGTCAATGTTGAAGGATACAGTGTTCCAAAATATTGTGCACCTAATCTTTGTTTCCTTGAAACTTGCTCTGCAAACTTTCTGTCAGCAAAAATGACAGAAAGTGACGACGAAAGGGAGAGAGCTAGAATAGCAGCTCAACTTCTAGCGGAGGACACAAGTCTCCAACAAAATTACCCGGATGCTATAATCATCCCGGTAAATGTAAGGAAAACCATAACTATAAAACTTATAGAAAATGGAGTATCACCAAGAGGTGGTACGGTCATATTTGTGGTAGAGGCCCATGAATATCGGCAGACAGAGGTATTCTATTCATGGATACATTTTCTGGCAGCAAATGCTGTGACACACGATTTCCACTACTACAAAGTAGAGGAATACGTTGCTTTCGAGGACGTTGAAATTCCACTAACCTACCAAGAGCATCAGCTCTGGTTTAATGGCGCCCTAAAACATCAAAATCACATCACCAGGCTCGGTCCACTAGGTAGACCAGGAGCCAAATGGCCGGTTCTAGCCAGCTATACACCATACCCTGACATTGAAAGAATGTCAAACGGAGAACTTTTAGTTCAGCTAAAACAATTAATTAAAATACATAGACATTTGGTCCAATATGTCATGCGGACTTTAACAGTCCAACCAACAATAAAAATTCCACAGCACACCCCTCACCAGGGGAACACAAATAAAATTACACCACAGACTATACAATCAGTCATTGGCAAATTAGCCGCAAAACGGGAACAAATTCCGTTCTGGTTAGCTCAAAAAATTACTCAAATAGAGGCAGTACTTCCTGATACTACACCTAATGAGAAACACAGAATTCTGACAATCTGTCTACCAATGGGGATCGCACCACATGTGGAGGACTGCGACACTTGGGGAACTGTCTTTGCTTCCATATACACAAAAACACATGGTGTTCCGTCTATGGCGGTTATACCAGACGTACTAAGACAGATTCAAAATGAATACGGTCCAGAGCCTGCTTTAAATCTAGGTATGAAATTACTGAAGGACTTTAAGCAAGTCTCGTCTATACTATTAGCCAACATAACAGGAGAAGCAGCATCTGTGGCGATCCCCTCAAAAATTTAAAGAAACCGATATAGCAGAACAACCTTTTGAACTTGCCAGAATAATTGAAAAATCCTATGAAGAATTAGGTAGAGATAGTTTGGGTGGGAAACCACTAAAACCACAGCTAACTGAAAATCCTGAAAAGAGCTTTATTAAGAATAATCTCATTACTTAAAAAAAGAAGTGGGAGGGTAATAAACAAACCACTCCCAGAGAAAAACAGTTCCAGTCCAGAGGAAGGTCTCCCCAATGGAGAAATAGATCTCCAGAACGGGGGGGGTAGGTCTCCACAATGGGAGCCCTCTGAAAAAAGATACAACCTTAGAAATAGGGATAATTTAAGAAAACCTGACAGATAACAAGATAATGATACACATCCCCCTCGATCTTTTCAGACTTCCTCACAGAAATCGGAAAGAAGAGGACGGTCAGAACATAAAGAAGAGCGCGTCAAGTCCAAAGACAAGGAAGCTGCTCATCAAAGTAAAAAATTACAATTTCCCAAGAAGAAGGTAGCCAGTATTAAAATAAAACATGCCGAGGATTCTGAGGACACAACTCAAGAACGGAGAATGGGCCCAGACAATGCTAGACAGCGCAGCAGAAGTGACCATAGCTCGCAAGATCCTGATGAATCTTCTGGAGACAGTGGACACGAATGAATACATTCAGGTGGAAACTGCAGACACCAGAGTTAGTGTACCCCATAAATTATATGAAATAACATTACGTATAGAAGGGGACAAAACTAGGAAAATAAGAGGTCTCTTTTGGGAGAACCTATCAAAAGGCTATGATATCCTTCTAGCAGAGAAAGACTGGCCACCAGAGTTTGTCAGGGAGTGCCAACATGGCGAAGAAATGATTATGCCTGCCTTCTCAAATCACATTCCAATTCATGAAAAATACACATATGCTAGAAAATGGGCAGTAGCCCAAGCCCCTGCACTATATAAAAATCATGTAGGATGGGATGAGGATTCTCCTCACCATAAAATTCAGTTAAAAAATCAACCTACTGCACAGAGGCAGTATCCTGTTAAGCAAGAAGTTAAGAAACAAGTCAGGGAGATCTTAGATCAACTTGAATACCAGGGGTTGATTGAAACATGCACCTCACAAATGAACAACCCTTTGTTTCCTGTCTCCAAACCAGACGATTCATATCATCTAGTTTTGGACTACAGACACCTAAACTCTTGTTGCAAAACATTTGCAGTACAAAACTCACAAAGTGCAGCACTAATGAATAACATTGTGCGCAAAAAATATAAAACAACCTTAGATATTTCAAACGGTTTCTTCTGTCAAAACATTGCACCAGAAAGCAGGTACTTGACCGCTTTCTCCAGTATGGGGGCACAAAGGTAATTCTGTCGTCTCCCCCAGGGATTCAAGAACAGCCCAGGATTATTTTCAGCCAGGGTAACAGAAATACTACAAATGTATGATGATGAGGCATTATCTTATGTCGATGATATCTATCTTACAGATAGACCTGAAGACACACTTGAAAAAAGTGAACACCATTATACTTGGGTTCGCATCTGAAGGGTACACATTCAACTTTAAAAAGTCACGAATTGCCCACCTCACTGTCCTATTTTTAGGATAGGAGTTGTCAAGTGAAGGCAAAAGCCTAGCAGACAACTTCTTAGAGAAATGTGCAGTACTCCAAGCTCCAAAAATGCTGAAAAACTTACAATCAATTCTAGGTTTCCTGAATTTCGGAAGAACTTACATTCTAAACTACTCAGAGAGGGTTAAACCTCTCTATGAATTAATAAAACCTGATTTCAAACCAAATAATTGGACTCAAAAACACACAAAAATCTTACGAGCAATACAAACAGACATGTTAACTAAAACAAAACTGCAAACACGCGCAAATGAACACAACCTTGTAATCTGAGTCATCCCAGGAAGATGCGGATTTACATACCTGACCTCTAATGAGGGAGAAACGGTACCAATAGCTTATAAATCACACTTGTACACACAAGCTGAAATGAAATTCAGTTCTATTGAAAAAATTCTGACTGCGGTCCAAACTGCTGTAGCAAAAGAAAGAGCCCTCGCACAAGGTAAACGTATAATAATCGTTACACCGATACCTGCCCTAGAGGCAGTAACAAAAGCCAGCATTCCAAATGCTAAAGCTTTACATCCAAGATGGATACAATAGGTTAATTCTCTTGCTGCATCGGACGTAGTATACAAATTTGATCCTAACTTAAAAACGCAAGAATTTCTCCAATACGAATATGAATGTCCTCTGCCGACTGAAATTCTGCCTCTCGAACATTACGGCTGTATAATATATACAGACGGTTCAGCACAACCCGCAGTTGGGGGTAAACAAGCATATAGTGCTGCGTGCACGATCGTTCAAGGTCGGTGGCACGAAGGAAAATTTAGACTCCTGGTCACTAAAACTCAATCACTAGGAGATTGTACAGCTCAGCGAGTTGAACTACAGGCTTTCAAGATGGTGCTTGAAAATACCGATCGCGAATTCCCCACACTAATAGTGTGCGATTAGTATTATTGGGTCCAGTCTTACAATGAATACTTGCAGAACTGGGTTCAAAATGGTTTCAAAGATGCAAAAGGTGGCACAATCAAGCATAAAATGCTTTGGGAACAAGTATCTCTTTTACAGAAAGAACTACAAAAGACTCACGTGATACATACACTAAGTCATCAACTTGATGGTGTTCACATTGCAGGGAATTCATTGGCTGATGAGGCCGCGAAGGCAGCTGTTCAAACGGCTTCCGTAGCTGCCATTACCCGGTTAAAAACAAAAATAGACAGCGAGATAAGGCAAGCTGTCAGTGCTTCAGTAAAAGACAGTGGTAAGACACTCCCGAAAGGCTTTCCAGTAAAGTATTCATACAAAACTGATGCGAATAATGTTCCTTTTGTTGTAATCCCTGGAGTGGGGGATAGGGCAATTCCAAACATGGAACACAGGTTAGGACTAATTTTAGCGGCACATGAAGGGCTCGCTTCTGCACATGCTGGTGTTTCCGCCACAGTATCATTATTAAAACAGAGATATTGGTGGCCACGCATGAGAAAACAGACTAGAAACTATGTTTTAGAATGTGAAATATGCCAAAAAATGAAGGTATCAACAGTGAAACGACCAGCGCAGACCCCCCTTCTAATCTCAGATAAACTATTATCATGTGTTTACCTGGACCAAGCAATCTATAACAGCGAGAGTATTAGGTTTGGGCGACGGGTGGGTCAAACATCTAATAAGTGTCCAACGTAGTCTTAATAATCTGCCAAGACATTCTCTGGGTGGAATCATTCCGTATGAACTTTTATTTGGTACTAGAATGATTATCGAAGATTTCGATAGTCAGACTTCAGTGGTGGAACAAAAAAGCTTTGATATCAAAGATCGTTTGGCTGTTTTACAGGACTTAAATGAAACAAGAAGCCTAAGTAACACAAAGCTAAAGCCAACGGCCACTGAAGAAAAACCACCTGTCCCAGCAAGACCTGTCTGGATTCCAAAGATTGGGGATCTGGTCAGAGAAAAGATTGCGGTGAAGAAGGAATTTGGGCCTTCTTACAGAAAAGCAGTACCTGTCTTAGCTATCAGCGGAACAAGATCAGTAGTACTACCGCCCCTTGCTGGTAAAAAGGAGAACAGAGTTGTATCAATTGACCTGGTAAAACCACAATCATGTGGCCAATAATAAGTAGTAGGCCCAGTGGACTCCCAAGAAGTAGCAGAAGACCAAACCTTGCTACAATTCAAGAGGTTCAAACTGAGAGACTAATCACATTTGATAAACCTGCATTGAATAAAAAAGGACTATGCAACAAAGCCATGGAACTTGTGCCTCTTGAAACCCAAATTGCAACAGTTCGTCAAGAAACACCAATCTACAATGATGTAGCCTCTGACTATACAAATCCAAAGATTAATGAAAATCCAGAAGCAATTCCAACAATTGACAGAACTGCATCTGGCTACTTCATAAATTTCTATGACTTTTCCGAAGATCCGAGTGAACATGAAGAAAAGCCAGCAAATAAAACTTTCAAGAAAAAATAACTGAACTCTTTCATCAACTTTGAGAAACATATCTGGTTTCACCATGGATTGAATTGTGGATTGTGTTAGGTGTACTTTTCCTCCTACTCTGGCTCATTTTAGTTTTAAGCTCGGGAAGATTTATTGATGGAAAATATAGTACAATGGACACAGCAAGTCAGAACATCAACTTGGTTCTAAAGCTTCCCAGATCCTCTCACATTGAAAAAAGAGAACTATCGTCAGTAAACATCACAGCCATTCCTATACCTGGTGGTGTAGCATAGGACACTACTGATTACGACATCTATGGCCCGGTTGAACTCTTGAAATATCCACATCAGTTCAAGGTTTCATTAAGTGACTATCACCTAGTACTTTCTCTGATGATTGGGACTTTGAAAATATTAATAATATGATGTCAGATTTAGAAAGGTCCGCAAAATTTACAGAACATGATTATTTAGAAGGTTCATCAAACTATGAAGAAATGTATTGTTTTAATCATTATGGGCATCCCTATTTGCATAAATCTGCTAATCCTAGAAATGTTTTTGCTTATAATCAATGGGAACATTGCCCAACACCGCCAAAAGGCAGCTCAAACATTTTATGAGAAATTCCCATACTTCTCAGGGTTTAATACAACTGATCCAGAGACGTTTTATTTTAAAATGATGAATAAGACAGGAATGAAAAACATGTTTACAAATACTAAATTGATATATTCTACAACATTTTATGAAAAAATGTCTACATTTGGTTTTGAATTTTGTAAAAACAACATTGAGACAAAAACTGTCTGGGGTACAAAAGACTGGTAGGTACAAGGTTTAGAATCATTATTCAGAGCCTGCATGATCCCAGAACAAATAATGTTCCTCAATGACACCATTCAACAAACAACCTGTCTTGGCTTAGCCAAAATAAATGACTTAAACAAACCGTCTATACCAAAGCCCATACCTGATAGTAATAGCTCTACAGATGCGGAAATAGTCGTATCCCATATTTTACACCAAAACAGAACTAATCCTGATTGGAAAAAATGGTTGATCTGGCCCACAGACACTAATAACTGTCAAGATAGATTCCTGAAGGGGCGTGGCTAAGCACGCAACTGGAATGGACGCCTTTGGGTAGAGCTCCGCTCTGAGCTCCCCTTCCCGGCGAATGTATCCGCCGAAATACCTGCTGTAGCTGACCGAAAAGAGCAGGCGACACCTCAGGCCATCACGGACGTGCACCCCTCTGATTTTGGCGAAGATCGGTGGAACTGACCAGCACCAAAGCCACCGGGACAGGACGGCCGGGCGGGTCGGCGCCGAGCCGGACGCGATCACAGGAGAGACCGCGGCCTTGACTGGTGAGCTGGGCCCGGAGATGCGGCCTGCAGCCTGAAGCAGCGGAGCTGGTGCAAGAGGCCGGAACCGCCCGAGGCGTGGACTGGGGCTGGTGAAAGGACTACAGCGGGCGCTGAACTCCCCACGCTGCCTTCCACGAGACCGGCATAGAGAGAGGGCGTGAATACGGGAGGCCCCCGCGAGGTGACACAACACTCGAGCCGGCCCACTGAGGACGGACACAGAAAGCGGCTGGGTGATTGAGCCAGGACCAGAACTCAGCGCTGATGACCACTGAGGCCCTGGACTGGAAGCTAGGCCACGACATCAGCGCCAAGACACACAGGGGTGGGGGAAGCCGGGAACCGCGACCGCTGGGGCGCAGGCGGCCGCGACCTGGAGTCCCTGGGGTGCCACCCTGCAACCACGTGGCGGCGCACAACATACAGATAAGTGGAGCGGCAGCCGAGGAGAGCAGGGACAGCTCCTGCAGCCACGAGAGACACGGAAATAGCGACCCACGGAAGGGGGGGGCCTTGGGAGGCGACAGGCGCTGCGTGCGTCGGGGTGGCTGCGGGAGTGGACAGTGAATAGTGCCCCGTTGCCTGGCGGAACACACCGGAGACCAGCCCGTGAAGAGCACTGGGGACCGCCTGACCAGACAGCAGGGCCACGCACTCACTTACCGGACAGGAGGTATTTACCACGGTCTGAGGAGCCTACACGAACGGATTAAAAGGAGCGTCGCAATTGACTGCAGTCTGCACGGTGAGCTGCCCACAGTGGCGGCGGCTGATTGGCCGATACTAGAGCCGGGATACCCCTGAACACTACGCGGTGAGCGGAGGATGGGCCGGCGCGGTCCTTGAGTACCGACATAACGACGAGAGGAGGCCGCGACCCGGGACCCGGCCTCTGACCACGTGCTTGCGCCACCTCACTAGCCGGTGTGAGCGCCCCTGCCACCGCCATCGACGAGGATCAGGCACATACCGGGGTGCTAATGTCCGGAGGGACAAGGACCCGGACTGGGACCGGGAACGCGCAACCTAAGGGCAAGATGGGTAAGACCGGGAAGAACGCAGAACCGGACCAAACGGCAGCCAAGCTTGACACCATGTTGGCTGCAATGGAGAGGCTGGAGGAATCCATCCAGCTTACATGCACCTCCTTGGCGACCAAAATCAATAGTGTTGGCATTGATCTAACCCTCCTGAGAGCTGACCACAAGAAGCTATCGGATCGCACCACATCCCTAGAGAGCGTCATGAAGGAACTTCGTCCAACGGTCACCCAAACAGATAAGCAGGTACAAGATCTCCTGAACAGGGTGGAGTTCCTAGAAGACCGTGCGGAGGATGCAGAAGGGAGGGCACAGAGAAACAACGTGCGAATTGTGGGTGTGCCGGAAAGATGGGAAGGGAGGAATCCAGAGGAACACATGGAAAAATGGCTGAGAGACATTCTCCCGGAGGGGTCACTTTCACCGTACTTTGTGGTGGAACGCGCACACCGAGTTCCGACGAGGCCGCTACAAACGGGCTCTAACCCCAGACCAATGCTGCTCCGCATATTGAATTATCGAGATAGAGACTCCATTCTACGCGAAACGCGCAAACTCCAGGAAGTGTGGATCGATAACACTGCCGTTATGTTCTTTCCGGACTATACGGTGCAAGTGCAGAGACAAAGATACTCCTTCCTGGCAGTGAAGAGACGCCTGAGGCAACTCGAACTTCAGTACTCCCTTTTATTCCCTGCAAAGTTGAGGGTGGTGGCTCACGGAAACACGCATTTCTTCACCAGCCCGGAAGAGGTAGAGACATGGCTAGACAGTGGCACGGAAACAGCCCCCAGAAGGGCGACTGGTGTCCCCGACCGACGGCGCGCCTGAGGCACCCGCAGACGACGCAGAAACAGACAGAAACCACCGGGTGGCGCACGAGAAGCGTCGAGCAAGACCCCCCCAGTGGAGATCACGCAACGAGAGAAACAAGACGCCCTTCGCATGGTAATGGAACTCAGCCAATCTCCTGCACTGAGCGAGGTGGCGAATGGTAGCCCTCAGAAACTCCCCAGCGACGACGAAGCCATTTATGGCCTAACAGACTCCCCGGCCTCGGAAGACCGACCTGATGTCACGCCTCAGACGGCGGATCTGATTCACTGATTGCACGCTGGAAACCCATTACCCTTGTGGTACCCACCGGGACATATTTGGAGGCTTACACGACCATGGAACTGACCTGGTCGCGATGCCCTGGCCGTTTGGAACACACTCACCTGCCAGGAATAACTCGTGATCCTGCTGTACATGGTGAGACATGTACTCGCCGAACATATGGCCGGTGGGAGACTTGTCCCGAGGACGGAGCAATGGCCGGCTAAACCGCAGGGGCCCTGGTGGCGGCGGGCCACGTATGACTGGAACACTGGCCTCGCGCCGGCCCGCCTGGCTGGAGCTCGGCTGGGACACGTAACATATGGTGTTTAATGCATGTGTATCCATTTATTTGCCCTTCCGAAAATGGTCTAGCCTGGTATACAAATCCCGGGAGGGAAGGGACCCTCATACTACAGACTTAATCATTTGGACACAGTTATAGTGCTAAACGCACGGCACCCCCTTTCGCTTTAAACTTTGTTTCTCTCCTTGAGAGTATGGACGGAGGCATGTTTGGCAACCGACCTTTTGGTATTTTTCATGTATATAGCCTATCACGGTTCATCATTTCGTCTGAAATGTTCTCCTGACTCTTTTTATCCCTGTGTTGTGGTGTGTGGGAACGAACGTACCTCCGGGATGCCCCTACGGGAGCGTTTCCGTGTTAAGACTCTTGTGGTTGGCCGGGTGGTGGTGGAGGGGTCGGGGTGAGAGATATGCTATAGATGTACAATGTCTAATGTGAAGATCTGCACGTGGAATGTAAGGGGCATGCACACACCATCCCGCCGCTATCGGATTTACTCTTATCTCAAACGCCACCACATCCAGATAGCTCTCTTGCAGGAGACACACCTCAATGAGGCGGAGACCTCTGTCATGCGCCGCAGGTGGCGAGGGCAGCTCTACGCCACAAATTACTCCTCATATGCTAGAGGGACATTGGTGTGGGTAAAACCGGACACCCCATTGACAGTAACTGACACACACTTAGACCCGGAGGGAAGGTTCGTCATAGTGAGCGGCAGGCTGGATGGGAGGTCGATAGTCCTAGCCTCGTTATATGCTCCTAACACAGAACAAGCAGACTTCTTGGTGCGCTTATCGGGCACCTTCGCACGGGATCCCATGGGTACTGGGCGGGGACTACAACTGTGTCCTCGACCTGACACTAGACAGATCACTTCCTCCGCCACCGGGCTCACAGACCCAGATCACCACGAAGGCCTTGCAGAATTGGTCTGCACAATGGGACCTGCAGGACGCGTGGCGCATCCGCAATCCACACACCAGGGTATACTCGTACTTCTCGGGGGCACATTCGCTACACGTGCGGCTGGACAGGTACATGGTCACTAGTGAGATGCTCCCACACGTGATGGACACATATTACATGGGACGCACACACTCGGATCACAACCCGCATATAATAGAACTGACATGGCAGCGACCACACCCCCCGGTGCCTACTTGGAAATTACAGCCAGATTTGCTCCTAGATGGCCCTTTCAGACATTCCATATGCGCACAAACAGCACAGTTCTTCGAGGAAAACACAGGCACAGCGTCCACCCCTCAAGTTGAGTGGGACGCTTTCAATGTAGTGCTCAGAGGACACTGCATGGGCACACAGGCTAACTCCAGGCAATGGGTAGAGAGGGATCTGACACGCATAGAGGCAGAACTGCTACAGGGAGAACAGGAAGCGACTGAGGGTGATGACGCAAGGCTACTAGAAGCGCGAACTGAGCATGAGAAATTGCTGGACAGGCTGCGAAACCTCAATTACATGGCCCACTCGGCCCGCACACACCACACAGGAGACAAACCTGGCAAACTGCTATCCTGGCTGATCAGTCAAGAAGATCGCACTGCCCCTGTAACGGCGATACAAACTCCCAATGGGACAGTGGTATACACGCAAGAAGAGATACGTGAGGCCTTTGTGGGGCACTACTGTACACTGTACGAATCGCGGCTACACACACCCTAATCAGACATCGCTGACTACCTCGGTACTATCACGCTGCCTGAGTTGACCGAAGACCAACAGGATGACTTGGGTATGCCGCTCATACCAGATGAGTTGCGCGAAGCCATTTTCGCCCTCTCAAATGGCAAAGCTCCTGGCCAGGACGGGCTACCGGCCGAGTACTACAAAGCATGCTCTGACATACTCACACCAGAACTACTCCGGACGTACTCTGCGGCTCTGGAGGATTCATCCCTGCCCCAGTCAATGAATGAGGCGAACCTGGTATCTCTCCTCAAGCCGGGCAGAGATGGAAAGCATCTCGGCTCCTACAGGGCTTTGGCGCTTTTAAATACAGACTATAAAATATTGGTGTCAACACTGGCCCGACGACTGGCACCACTAGTGCCCAGTCTTGTACACAAGGATCAGAATGGCTTTGTGCCCACCAGGAGCACCTCACAGAACATAAGGAGGTTGTTTCGGGTGCAGGCATATGCAGTGCGAAAATGGCCGCGGTCGGGATGCTTAGTTCTTGATCTGGAGAAAGCCTTTGATTCAGTGGAATGGCCCTATTTACTGGCGACACTACGTAAATTCAATCTAGGCGATGACTACATGGAGCTGGTCGGTCTACTGAAGGGGACCCCTATATATCTAATAGGCTTTGCTATACATAGGGCAGTAGATTATTTTTAGGAAAGGTCTATAGCTAAGTCAGTCGCTGCCTGGAGACATTCACATAGTTTTTATGTTAGGTAAACACACAAATACATAATCATACAATACATAAAGAAAGTCACACAATTTATAACAAAGATACATATTTTATAAACAATTTATTTGTTGATATTTTTTTATATATATAGAGTTTAGCATCCATATTAACTTATTTTCTTTTTATAAACAACTTAAGTTTTCTCAAAAGCTAAAAACAATCAACATAGCAATAGAATACATAAGGATGGAGGCAAAGCGGTAGATACTACGCACATTTCGGCTTGTAGGCCTTCATCAGGTTGACCGTCTATTGCAGTAAGAAAACGAAACACATTAGACTTTGATCTTGGATTGGCACTTTTTCTGAAGCCCACAAAAAACTGACAAATTCCGTAGATAAATCATCCAAATTCAATATATAGCGACCAATCAAAGCAGGTAAATGTTAAAAACTGCAGCTCCTCTGAGGCAGGAATGTCACTGCTACGGGTTCTCTTATTCGTGATAGAAAACTGGCGATGCAAAGGTATCCCCAATAATGAAATATCACGCTGGATCCGTATATTTAAATGAGGCCCGATAAGAAGGGAACCAGCGGGCTGATATCGATGCTTTTGTTCATAAAGATGAAAAGCGTCTCAGCGGAGGGAACTTCCCTTATGTTTCACGGGGATTCTACGATGTACGATGTCATCGGAGCTTCAAGCAGTCACTAAAAAAGGCGCCGGTCTACTGTACAGACGGCCTGAGGTACGAGTCCGCACAGGCAAACTACTATCAGCTGCCATCAAAGTCAGACGCGGCACCAGGCAGGGATGCCTGCTGTCTCCGTTGCTCTTTTCATTGGCGATGGAGCCCCTTGCGGAATTACTGAGAAGCAGGGGCGCGGACTGGGGAATCCCGTTAGTGGATGGAATACACACGGTCTCGCTCTATGCGGACGACCTGCTCCTGTACGTCAGGGACCTGACCCTCCTGCCGCCGGAGTTATCAGACATCTTCCGAACTTTCGAGGCGATGTCAGGACTCAGTGAACTGGGCTAAATCGGGGGTGTATTCGTTCGGCCCTGATACCACGGAATCCGAGATTAGGATCAGCGATGTGAGGCTTGCCTGGTACCCCACCACGTTTCGATACCTAGGGGTGCATATTTACAGAACTCTACCTGACGTGCTGGATGGTAACCTGACACGAGCCATCACCTCCATACGTTCACAAATTTTCTTTTGGAAGACCCTCCCGCTCAAAGTGCCAAGCAGAGTGACACTGGTGAAAATGATAGTGTTGCCAAGGTTGCTATATTACTATGCCAATATCCCAACCTATGTCCCGGCTCATACATTCAGGGAGTTGGAAACCATGATCAGGGATCTTATTTGGAACGCGAGGAGGCCCCGAGTAGCGCTGAGGAAACTACATGCCCCTGCAGACGCCGGGGGCCTTGCGGTTCCCAACCAGGAGCTCTACTACCTGGCAGCACAGTTGCAGTGGGTAGCGGCCTGGCTAAGCGGTAGACATTTGGGTGATACGGCCACGGACACGAGTATGCTGTCCCCTACCCAAATACACACGATGTTCCACCCTCTAGCGCAGACGACACGCCAGACACAGCTACACATTGTAGTGACCTGCAAGTGTTACTCCCAAAGCCTCTGGCTCACAAAGACACAGAGGCCGTACGTCCCGGCGCTTCCACTTTTGGGTACTCCCAGGGCAGCAGGTGTGGTGACGGAATCAGCAATGGAGCCATGGATGCGATGCGGTCGGGAGTGGAAACCATGGCGTATCTGTACACAGATGGCGCCTTGATCCCTCTCGCGACACTCTCAGAAGACACAGGACTGCCCGCCGGGCAGTTCCTACAACATGCATCAATAATACGGGCATTCGCGCAGGTATGGGGAAGCATTGCGGAGGAGCCACCTACACATCAACTTGTGCAATACCTATACGTTATGGGGAATGGCTCACACGTGATCCATTGGTTGGGCAGCCTCTGCTGTCGCACACGCAACTCACTCTGCAGCCGCTGCGTGATAAGTGGGCGATGGACAGATGGAAGGAGTGGACGGATAAAGAGTGGACAATGATATTAGAAGGCCCCAAACACATTCCCCGTAACGCTCGCTTTAAGCTTATACAGTTTTACATATTGCACAAGGCGTACCTTTCGCCAGATAAGATAAATCAGTACTTCCCAGACGCCTCCGCGGAGTGCCTGAGATGCACTCTGACAGGAGCACATCTCCTTCACATGCTATGGCTCTGCCCAAGGATACAGACGTACTGGCAGGCGGTCCTGTCGCTATTGGAGAACAGCACTGCCATGAAAGTGCCACATACGTGGGAGGCGTGTATATTAGGCTTATATAAGAGAACAAAACATAACAAAGTCCCCTCCCGCTTCTGGGACCTAGGCCTCATCACGGCCAAGAGGCTCCTCACTAGACATTGGAAACGCACAGAGTCACCGCTCGGTGAGCATTGGCGCACCGCATTCGACAACTGGGCAAAGGCAGAGAGCATTACTCTCCACAGAGAAGAGACAGCGGGGCTTAGGGCATTTCCCATAGCGAACCTTTGGGATGGGACACTCAGCTCCTTCCATCGAGAATGCCAGATTCAGGGAATTCCCCCGATCAATCCCCTCCCCTGACGCGGACACGACGTAACGTGCAGTGCTGAAGTCCTGATGCCCGGATAAGCGAGCCCCAACGTGTGAACGGACACGACACGCCGGCCTTGGAGTGCCAGCGACCCGCTCACGCGAACGCTATGCCACGAGCAGCCATACACAAGACGGACCTGCGCAAATGTACCCCCCCCCACCCTGCCGCGGCCCACCCGCCAGCCACCAAGTTGACTGCCCATTGACAGACAAGTAGGAATTGACCGCACGCAACAACCGCACCCAGCTCCTACTAAGCTAGTACGCTCACACCATACCACACAACACACACTTCCAAGTTGACTTTCCCCCACTCTTTCTCTTTTCTCTTTTTCCTTTCATCTTTTAATTTTCCCTCTTCTTTCTCCCTTGTTCCATTGACCACTTGGCCAGTTCTAGGTTCTGAGAGCTGAAACGGCTCCGCTGACAGGTATACTGTTCAGGCAGTCAAAGATAAGCACACATATCTACGGTAACACTGTCACGCTCGACCACAACTACAATGTAATATGTGCACATTGGATGACCTGAGTGGGGGGGATGCACGCTAGTGCCTCAGACACAATAATAGACACACTGGGTACTCGGATTTTGGCCACAAGATAAATAGGCAATAGACCTCATGTCAGTCCCGAGTCAAGGGGACGGAACACTGGTCCCGCCACCAGAGTTTGCAGCTAACGCTGCGCAGCCACACAAGGCCGGGACACCGGGGTAGTGTCACATAACACGGGATGGACCCTCCCAATAGCTAATGGATGACACCGAACATTGGGAGTTGAGGCCATGACATTTGACATACCACTAGACCACAGTGACCAACCTCGTGCCAATTTACCCCTTTTCCACAAGATATGACACCGGTACCATCCTAAGTACAAAGATGCAACGTGATTGATGTGCAAACTTGTGGAGATAACATGCTTTGCTATGGCTTGAGTAAATCAACGTTGTTATATTCATGTTTTTGTAAAACCAATAAAACATATTCAAACAAAAAAAAGATAGATTCCTGAACAACAAACAGGGGTTCAAACAGAACAGGCCAAACCCAAGATATTATATATAAGACAACATCCAGGGATAATTACAACATACTGTGTAGGAAAACTATGCCTCGAATGGCTACAGAAATCCACACTGCCTGAAATTAAGCAACACTTGACTTTACTTAAAGAAGGTGCTGACTTGCGAGATTTCTTATTGGGACCTCGCAAACAGCGTCAAAAACGTTTCATATACGCCGGTATATACGCTGTTTACAACGAAGCTTCGAAAGTAACGCAAATTGAAACTGCGGAAAAAATACGAGAAATTGATCGTATTCATTTGGAAAAATCACTCTGTAGTGGACAATGGGTTAATGACTGTCCTCCAGAATTTATTCACTGGACAGCATTGTATCATCTGCTATTGATATAATAGAACAGGATATGCTAATGTTACAACATGGCCAGTCCCAATTACGTTCTATTGTACAGTTAGGCTGGACGTTACAAAATCTCTGTTCAGGCTACGTGCCATGGCGTCTAATCAACACAACGTCATTATTTTCTATCTTTAACCTTACTGATAAACAAATCTCTTTGGCACAAAAAGGAGCAGACTATACGGTGCTGAGCATTGAAAAACTAGAAAGATTGCCATTGACAGTCTCTGAAAGACCCGTCATTGAATGGATAATACATGGCACAATCACAATTCCAATATCTACATTTCAGTTTCAATAATGCCAAAAGCACATACCAGCAGGCCTGTATGAAAGGTTTGGTAAAGGGTACATCAAGTCAACATGGAATCTACCTTCTACACATAGATGTTACAGTGGGGGGAAAAAAGAGGTATTTCTTAGTGGTAACAACTGTAACAATTCACTGAGCGGTACACTTCGGTGTCAAGGAATTAACTTGCACGGAGCCTGCGAAGGTTCATCGAATACCCTTTCCTGCCACCTGCACGGCACCCCTACTACACAAATAGAGCCTTTTTTCAGACCACTTTCCAATGGCAGTTACGTTATTATAAGTGATCGCAGCTGTTGTGGCATGGTGCCAGGAAGGGCCTAACTCGTCAGTGTAACTTCCATGGTCACTTGCTGTATGCTAGTATTGTATCCAAACAGCAAACCAGACAAGGAGGCAACGATATGGCCTTCAATGAATATCTCTTCTATTCGAATTGATACTTTAAGCAGAATGAAATCCATTCTTTAACAAACAACTGTGCCTTTAACCTCGTCTAGAGAAACGTATGATCTGCAAGTTGCAAGGACAGCAGAGATACATGCATTATCAACAAATTGTCCCGTACATATTCAATAGAGACCTACTCGACCTAAGTCCTACGTCTAAACTATTGTTTGTTATTCCAATGCGCAGAGCCTATTGGGAATATAGGAACTACACTACAAAACAAAGCAATAAATACATAAAAAAAAAAAAAAATCATAAAAAAGGATCTCCATGATACATATACAGAAGGCCAAATTTATGGATCAAGCATCATCTGTCTTGCTCGGACAGCTATACGCAAGAAAGTGCCAGTGCGAAAAATAAGTTCATCCTCATTCAGAGTTAATATCATTAAATATGCATTTTCCAAGCTAATAGGCTTACATTTTTTAAAATACGGAGTTAAAAACAATTTAATATATTTCATATAAAATTTACAAAAGAATAAAAAATGCAAAACAGATTGTCCACTCAGGCCATCACACGGACAAGGCAAAGAATCAAGTTTATTGTGGTGGCCGAGGGTAAAGCAGAGTGCAAATTTAATACTACCAGCCCTGAGGCGAAATAATAAGCCTCGCTCCCAGTAACTCATCGCGAGTGTCAAATAGCGGGGCAATGGTGGGATCAAGAAATCATAAAACAAATAAGAAGAGACAGTTTTCTTCAGAGATTCCCTGTGAAATCTTTCTCTGGTGTACAGTTTATATAAGGAATGTCGTAAGTCATTTTTAAGTGGGAGATCATTTGCAGTATAATTAATAAAAACACTCCCTTGATTGATGCTACTGAGACTATTATACACTCCAGAGAGCCAGGGAATATCCATGCGCTTATCACAATTCAGACAATCGGTGATAATATCTTTTGTGAGTAGTGCCGCAGGGTTCTTCCAAATAGAGCCAGAAGAGAGCTGGACATGCATGGACAAAATCTTCAATAAAATCCACGCCCAGCTCTTCATGACAAACATATTGTGGGTGGAAATAGGAACACAAAGTGTCTTCCTGAGAAACCTATTCTCCTCATATTGTATAGATAGATTCTTAGCGATGCCCCAGACCTCTGCTCCATATATGGCAACCGGAATACATTGAGCTTTACAAATCTTTAAAATTACCAATAAAGAGCCTGTGTTTTTTGGGCGCGGTAAGCTGAGGATAGAATTAATGGCCTTTGAGAACCTACCCCTGGAGTAAGCAATGTGTTCGGTCCAGGAGTTGTTCGCAGCAAAGACCATCCCTAAATACGGGAAACTATTGGTAGACCACAGCTTATCAGTGCCCACAGAAATACAGCCTAGCTGTCGTTTCTTGGGGCCACAAGACCAGGGCACGTAAAGCATTCGGGGTGCGGCCCATAATGACCACATCGTCCGCGTATAATAAAACAGGGAGGGGTTTACCCATTATTATGGGAACATCATGTGTAATTTCATTTAGAGTTTTGTGCAGCCCATTAATATAAATAATAAAAAGAAGAGGAGCCAGCACGCAACCCTGTCTTACCCCCCTGTGCACTTTTATAGCTTTGGTCCCTTCGCCCCCCCTGGCCGATCCTGACACAGTCATTAATGTCTTTGTGCAAATAAGCCAGGAAATGCACAAGAGATTCATCCAAACCATAATTTAAAAGGGCTGTCCAGAGCTTCGATCTATTCACAAGATCGAAAGCGGAGGACAAGTCCATAAAGGCAAGGTAAACTGCTGTTTTACGTGCAATATTATATTTGCCTAGAATAAGGTTTAGATTGGGGCACTGTTCGGTGGTTCCTACCTTATTACGGAAACCTAGTTGGTAGTGCTCCAAGATGCCATTGTCCTCGGTCCTCGGTCCAGCTCAGAATCTTATTATATAAATCCTACCAAGAATTTTTAAGGTATTGTTAATAAGAGAGATAGGTCTATAGCAGCTTGGTTGAGAGCGATCTCCCTTCTTGAAAATAGGGACGATAATACTTGATGACCAGGTGGGAGGGAGAGAGGCAGACGTAAGGTTATTAAAAACATTTAAAAGAAGTGGGGCCCAGATTTCCAGATTTGTTTTAATAATATCAATTGGTAGGCCATCCGGGCTAGGTGCCTTATTCCCTGCGCTCTGAATAATGCCATCTTCTACCTCAGCTAGGGTTATGTCGACCCTCGGTGGTTGGGAGAAGGACACTGGAACTGACCCAGAATGTGGTGCGGCATAGATGGTAGCAAAGTGATCATGCTTCACCTGTAATGGTACAACTGATCGGGGTCAGGAATAGACTAGAACTTCGCAGGTCCTTGACAGCGGTCCAGAAGGCATCACCCTTTCTTAGGTCAGCTGCTCTAGCTAATGCATCCCAACGATCTTTAAGGATGTCGTTTTTCCTTTTATTAATTATTGTCTTATACCTGCGTCTTGCTTCTCTCACAGCAATAGGACAGGTGGGTTTAAAAGACAGTGCCCTGCGCAATTCTCTGTTTGCTGCTGAGCACTCAGAATCAAACCATCTTAGGCCTGGTTTAGTTTCCTTTCGTGGTGCTGATAATAAAGACTTAGAGGCTGAACAAATCTTAACAAAATCACAGAAGCCTTGGGATAGGGGGCCGTGTCTAACAAGCTTGAGTTGAAGAGACATAAATTGTCTCTTACTAAGACACGGAATGCTTCCTTTATATTAATATCCCGCCATCTGAGTCTAAGATTATCTGTCGAAGGCGATAAATTCCTAGCGCCACATTCCCTTTCTAAAATCGGCCGTGATTCCAGTCTCATGATGACCCTGATGGGGTTGTGGTCCCCTTGGCTCATTGGGATAACAGCACCCTCGATTAAACGGTCAGCTAGGTGAGATAAAGAAATAATCAATAATTGACGAGCACCCCCTGCCTCTGTAAGTTGGCACAAACTGAGCATTCAATAAAAATTTAGCAGTTATATCCATAGCATTTTCCAAGTTGTAAGAGCTCAGGAAAGAACGCAGCTCAACACCCCTTTGGTGAGAGGTGCCTTGCTCATTTCTCCTGATATGCGATGGGGCATCGTTGAGCCTAGCGTTAAAATCCACGCCTAGCAAAATGCCATCAGCTTTCTAATAATCTTTCATAGATTCTATTTTAGTGATGAATGTAAATAAGGCAATAAAATTCCTATTTGGAATCATGTTAAAATCATTATTATAAAAATTGATCAAGAAAAAAGAAACTTTCCTTTTAAAGAACAGAGCTTGGAAATGTAAGTTATCTGTTGGGATGTACTCAAAACTCCTGCCGGCAGTGATGTTAATCCAAATAGAAAGTCCCCCAAATGGACGACCCAGTCTTGGTTTAACAGCTGGGGTATTAAAACACTGGAACCCACTAAGGTACAACTCCTTAGTGGCCCAGGTCTCCTGGAACATTACAATATCCTGCTGATTTATTAAGCTAAGCCACTCTGAGTCTTCTAGCCTTGACTCTAAATCCGCTATATTCCAGGACAAAACATTAAAGGCGTTAGCTGCCACTGTACTGTTAAATGTAAGTTGATTGACGTGAATAATAGAAGGGGATAGGGGAGGAAGATCACTTACATTTACTGGCAGTTGAGATAGGGAGAGAGGATCTCTTATATTCTCTAATAATTGAGCATCATGGGTTTGTGGGTGTAGTTGTCAGTCAGGAATGTCCAAATCTGACAAGGCAGAAAAGTGATTTGCTAAAGGTACACCTACAGGTGCGTTGGAGTGGGGGCGTGCCAGGGGGTTTGTAACAATAACCCAGAGGGAGAGCGCATATGTCAGTGCGTGGAGTAAATATGTGCTCCCTAGAGGATAAGATGTTACGAACCAAATGAGGCCTACGAAAATTGATGACAATGCAGTCTCCCATAATGTTTTTTGAAGATTGGCCAACCCACCCCACTCTGCGCACCATCAAAATAACTTGTAGGTTAGATGGATTAAAACCTTTATATTTCTTGAGCCAGTCCACGCACTTATTCCGCAGATCTACCCATGCCTCCTTCACATTGCCTTTCAAACAAGGAACACCTGCCAGAATCAAAACATAGGGACAAGAAGCTGGGGGAAGATTCAAAACATCAGTTCTGGGAAAATCGCTAGGGGGCACCAATCTATCATTAACTGGGAAGTCCTTGTGCCCAGTGACATTGGGAAGGTAGTTACCAGTTTCCAAAGACTTGTGGTGCCTAGATGGCGGCTGCTCAATGAAGGCCTCCGAAGCAGAACCAATTGTCGCAGCAGAATTTGAGGCAATAAGGTCCTGGATTTTAGAGCAGGTATGACCAGAGTCGGCCTCCATAATGTGATTAGTGGGTAAGGGGGGGCGCGGCCTCTGAGGCTCTCTGTGGCAGGATCCAGGGTAACCAGACGTTCCAATCGTTAAAATCTATCTTGCAGAGAACTGAGATTCTTCTGAAAGAGTGCCTTAGTGTAACTCATCATAGTTCTCATGCTTGACTCCAAGGCGTCCATAAAATTATCTTTGTTAGATGTAAATGGGACGTCATCAGTGCCCGTAGAACAAATGTTCACTGCGTATGTAGGAAGAACCGTATTTCTTAAGGTTTTGGGGAGATTATTAGAGTTGAATTTAGGAGGGGCGACCCGTTTCCGTTTTGCCGCGGGCTCTAATGATTTATTACGGCCCATAGTTTTAGAGGCTCGTGCCCGAGTTGTAATTCTGTGGCCAATAGGTGAATCGGTAGAGGGGGTATCAGTTATCAGCAGCGTTGGCGATGGGAGGGGCACAGCCTCAGGCAGGGTCTGCAAATCAGGTGTTAAGGAAAGACGATGATGGATGATATCGCCCTGGTTTAGCGCATCCAGGGATGCCCACCTTTCAGCAGTTAGAAGATCCAGGGACAGAGGTCTTTCAGTAAGCTCAATCTCATGAGTGAGTAAACACTCAGCCCTGACAATGAAAGCGCCCAAGGTACCCACAGCTCCCTTACGCTTTGTCATGGTGTATTAATACTAATAGTGGTTCCGAAGCAAGGCAGTTAGTAACAAATAAGCTAATATTAACAAGATAGATTTTTATCCACAGTAACTTGTAATGGCTGACCCCAAGTGGCAGATGTCAAAGGGATGGCCCAGCCCAGGCTCCTTCGGCCTGTGACGGGCGCGGACGGGCCTGCCCTTGGCCCGGGCTTTGCCTGGGCACGCCCGCGCGCGACCCGAGCTGCGGGAGGCACCGGTTGGATTTAAGCGCCTCCGGGCGCTAGCAGTGACGCGGGTGGCGTGGTACACGCTAGGGATGCTGGGAGTTGTGGTCCGGTGGGTCCGCGGCACTGTTGAAGGCGAGGTCGGGAGCAGCTACCCCTTGCCTTCCCCTCGCTTGAACGTGGAGCCCCACAAGAGTCTCAGACCACGCTGCAACAAATGGGTAGATGAAGATCACGCGCTGTGGGAGGCTCCGGTTGGATTTAAGTGCCTCCGGGCGCTAGCAGCGACGCGGGTGGCGTGCGTCACGCTAAGGATGCTGGGAGTTGTGGTCCGGTGGGTCCGCGACACTGTTGAAGGCGAGGTCGGGAGCCGCTATCCCTTGCCTTCCCCTCGCTTGAACGTGGAGCCCCCACAAGAGTCTCAGGCCACGCTGCAACAAATGGGTGGACGAAGATACAGCAGTGTGTCATAGACTAATCAATTTAGAGCACAAAAAAACCTTATTTTCGGTTATTAATACCCTGGTTTGTTCATGTCTGATTATTACCATCGATCCACACAGTTGCTGTTCTCCGTAGATCTCCCCTTGCTTTTACGAAGTTGGGTATATAAAGAATACAATGGAAAAGATAATATGACATTAGAGGGAAAGTGATGTGCCAACCTTCATATAAACAGTGGGAAAATATAGAGAAACAATAATACAATCAAACAGGGTAAACATGCCCAGAAGAGGGACCTAATCAACATCGCGCTGCCCACCTCTAATGCATGTGGGTAGTGACTTCAGGGAGATGGGCGGGCAAATGCACAGCTCTGGGTGGTTTCCTCCTGGTGTCTGAACATTTACTCCCTCCGACCAAGACTACACAGTCTGTCCCACCTGTTTGGCAAGGGGATCTGTACTCCTCCATTCACCACATCTGGACAGAATACCAAAGCTAGGATTCTATGGGTGCTCTTCAACTCGTCTCTCTGCTAACACTTCACCTCGGTCCACCAGTGCTCCAACCTAATCCTCGCCAGGCAAGCATCACTCACCTCCGGGTCTTCCCCGGGGCTATTCTCCGGGTGCTCCCACACCACCAACACCTCAGTCCATAGATCCGCTATAAAGCGGATCCTCACCACTCACCCCTCTTCCCTGTCCAGTACCCTTTCTTCAGCTCTTGCCCACTGCATCACATGTGCCCTCCAAGCCTGAACCCTCGGCCCAACTGCCGATTGCCAGGTCATAGCTGTGTGCCTTCTAGCTAACACTAACATCTTGCCAACTTTTCATGTACTTGGCCTCGGGAATAGCCCCAAAATACACTGCTTTTGACCCCTTAAGACTTCTTAGGAATGTAGTTTTGGATTCGGTGATATGTGATTAAAATGACCTATGAATAATCAGTCGAATGTTTTTATTAATTCATTATAAGATTGGATTTGCAGAACATTATTATCGCGCAAACCCAAACATGGTCTATTAGTTGTTGATGTATGTCCTGATGGAGGCCCTTAGGTATTGCACACCCCTACCAACGTGGAGCAAGAGCTAATGATGGAGCATGCTATCTTGGTGGGTGAGGGTCTGTGCATCATAAGGATAATCCTAGTTCCTAATCCGGTCAATTATTATAGGGATAACTGCAGCCCTAAATGTTGCTTTTTTCCGGAATGCCACACCTTGTTTTTATGTATAAAACTCTTGGTCGCCATTCTGCAGGGTGCCCCCTGAAGCAAAGGGACCAGTCTCTCTCTCTCTCTTAACATCTAGAACAATGTTTTACTTGCCCCCACCTCCACGCACAGCACATGTGTATAGTCCAATAGTGTGCCTGGTGTGATCCGTATTAGTGTTCATCTACTGAATATAGATCCTTCTGTCCACATTCCCTGACCTCTCCATTGTTTCCTCAATTTCTCCAGCAACATTTTTGCGAGATTTGTTTCTTGCAGACACGCATTGAGTACTCTATAATGTCTACGTTCCGAATACAATTAATGTTTCTTGGCGGCATTACCTAAACCCCTCCCATTCCAGGTAATACAACAAAATTATAATTTCATTCCCTAATGGACAAATACGTTTTTAAGCATTTTGCCCCCTCATCATTCATGATCCATTGTACCCAGGACCAAAAAAGCTATCCTCTTATATACTTATTTGGCATCATGCCGGGTATAAATTCTAATCCCTCATACGCCAGAGTGCCATTGTAGCCCATTCTCAATGATGGACGGTAGCATGTCCTAGCCATCGTAAGTTATGTTGTGATGAATGACTAGTAGCAAAGGAGTTTATTTGAAGATCATTAATTAGTCTTAGTTGCAGGATGGTATCCAAGTACAGCAACCCCACCAGGAGCAGTCTGCCTGCTGCTCAGCCCACACTTCAACTGTCACACGTCACCACATAGGCACCCAAACATTCGATAATCTTAATCACACCAACATTCCACTCCGAACACTCACACTGGCTGAGCAGCTAGGAACCAAGGTAATGGGGAAGATGCATGAACACATAAGGAAGATATTACACATTTTCTTTTCGGGACAGGGACCAAAACATAGGCTCTTTCTCAGCCACCCATGAACGGAGTAACCAGAAATTCAGGTTTCTCTTCGGATTTGTGAGGAGCATGCAACTTAAAGTGATAAGTAGTCAACCTAAACATTGCCACCCAACATCCCCTCCCGGTACAGAGTTAAGTGTCTTGAACTCAAACATGCCCTACCCTTATATCACACCAGGATCTCTAGCGCCTCTGAATACTCATCTGCTGCCAAGTTGTTATTCTATTCTAGGTCTGTAGATAATTCTGGTGAATCGATGTACCTCGTGACATCCTGCGTTCCCGCAGAGCTTGTTCTCCTGTTGGCCTACTCAACTAGGTGTCTTTTCCTCTCCACAGGTCTGCAAATCATCTCCGGGGTGTAACTACCCTTCGGGGTGTGGTCTCTGCATACTAGCCCTTTTTATATCTCGGCTAGCGTAGGCTGCGCATATGCGCAGTCTCGATGGCGAGATTTAATGTCTCGGAGTAGCGAGGTTAAGCCCCGCCCCTCTTCTCCATTGGCTGGCCTCCCATTGGAAAAGAGGTCAGAGTGACGACATTCTCTCGATCTAAGCCCTGTCCTTTTCGGATTGGGGGCGTGTTTTTTAGTTTCTTTCTCCCCTCTTCTCCATTGGCTGGAATGTAAATAACAGTCAAAAACACGCCCGTTGTTTACATTCCAGCCAATGGAGAAGAGGGGAGAAAGAAACTAAAAAACACGCCCCCCAATCCGAAAAGGACGGGGCTTAGTGACAAATGGCGAGTGCTTGTTGCCAGCAGTTTGTGAGGCGGACAATGTGGTTATTAAAGTAATGCTAGCTTGCAGAGAAGAATAAAGAACTGACAAGGATGGTAGCGTGCAGCAAGACTGACAGGACTAGCTAGAATAAGCAGCTGAGTGTCAGGCAGAAGTGGGAGTTCAACAGGAACCAGAGGGTGTTGACATCAGATGACAGTTGTCAAGAGGGGGTCTGAATGGCGATAGCATAGTGAGTTGTTCCGCTAGACAGCTCTATTGCCAGGGCATACACGGGGCAGGAGCTCCAGTTCTTTGCTTTCCTTACCTTTAACAGATTAGACGTCGCCATGTTCCCTGACGTTCTCGTCTCGTGAGATCCCGCGAGCTTGAGCGGCATGCGATTCCTCCTCCCCCTTAGCGTGTTCATCTGCCACAAGCGCTGATGGTGGAACGAGTAGTGAGCACGCAGTACAGACGCCGACTATCCGCCGTGGAGCCTGTCCGCTCTCCAGAACCGCGCCGTGAGGGAAACGGCCAGCGCTCACACCGCCATCCACCGCCATCCACCCGGTGCAGCAGCAGCTGGGGAACTACATCACCCAGCTGCCCCGGGGACGCGGTGGGCGTGACGACGGACACGCGCCAGGAGGCGCTTCATTAGCAGGGAGCGCCGAAGCGCTCTGGGGACATTCAAACACTGCCTAACCTGCCGTGAGGGGAACGGCCAACTTGATTTGCAAACTTACCCCTGCACAGCTCCAGAACCGCGCCGTGAGGGAAACGGCCAGCGCTCACACCGCCATCCACCGCCATCCACCCGGTGCAGCAGCAGCTGGGGAACTACATCACCCAGCTGCCCCGGGGGTGGACGCGGCGGGCGTGACGACGGACACGCGCCAGGAGGCGCTTCATTAGCAGGGAACGCCTCTCGCACCCGCGAGTCGCGCGCGGGAGAAGCCCGGGCAAAGGGCGGGCCGTCTGTGGCCGTCCGTGGACGACAGTGGTCGGGCGGGCCACCCCCCTAAGACTCCCCTCAAACGTATGTTCTATATTCAGGTACTAACATGGGTGACTGCACTGCTATTACTACCCATACTGATGTATTAACCCAGGGTGCTGATACCTCCGACTGTCTCATCACATCTTTTGAAACTTTGATTGAAACTGCCTTTAATGAAATTGTGGAGACTGAGAGGAGGTTTTCCATGGGCTCACTTGCTATCAACAACAAATTGAGTGGTACTAACTTTGCAAATGGGAATATACACATTATCCCTGAGGTTACTGTGGTTAAGCCATCACACCCGTCTATTAACGTGCCTATTGTCCTGGAAGGTGAAAATACTGTTACCTATATAGCAGCGGACTCTGCTCCCCTAATAACAGCTGCTGTTACTCCACAGCCGGTATTGTCTCCAACACCTCCAGTACCTCTGCTAACAGAAACTATCCCTATTACTACAACTGTTTCCCAGGATGACGTTATTACTCTGGATATTACGGACTCTAGTAGTAACAAACTGGGAGGGGAAAAAAGAAAAAGAGGTACTATTAAGCAAAGGGCCAATAAAAGGAAACAACCTTTATCGAACAAGAGTCAGCCCACACCACAAAGCCTTTGGACTAAACAAAAATCTTTGGGGGCGGTAACTGTTTCTATGGAGGATAAAGAGTTAGCGCATATGGATAGCAATTCTCCTTCGCCCACTATTCACCCTAGTGGGAATTTTAACACTATATGGACCCAAACTTCATTAATGGGAGATAATTATAATCTCTCAAGACAAAACGGGAACCTTATAGAAACTATAGTGGATACTATTTTTAATCGATTGGAAAAACATATGATCAACCAGTTTAATAATGTTTTTAAAAGACTAGACAGACTAGATAACCTGGTTAAAAATGATGAAGCTAAAAGGAAGGGCTCTATTATTTTGGATCAAATTAGAGCCGACGTCTCTTAAAAGAACTTGAATCCCTAAGCAACACTCTGTCACTAAAAGAACAGGATGCTCGCATCGTATTGGATGAGGGCATGAATAACCCGGGAACATCATTACCGTCTATCATACAACCTAAAATTCAACCCCAGACTGTTAATACAGGGGTTAAGTGTGTAAAACCCAGTACAGCTGCTAAATCTATTCCAACTCCTGCACCTAGAAAAACTGCCCCTGTGGCTACTATTAACAAAAATGCCATCAGTAAGAATGATGGCTCTACTCAATCTACTCCAACAACCACATCAACTGTAGATAAGAATAAAGGTATTGCCCAAGCAGGGTCTAATAGGCCTCGTAAATACGAAGGGCCTGTCTTACCCTTACACTTGCCACCGGATGCCTGTCCTTTCGTCCTGGTTTTGGCAGGAGTACCATCGCTGAGGGAGGGTCAGGGGGAATCCTGGGTACAACTACGAAACAAGTGTATAGACTGGCTGACTAAACACAAGGGGGTTGGATACGACATATTAAGAGAAATTATATCGGTTCGCAGGGTGTCTTGGATTGGACCATTACCTAAAGATAAGGACGGAGATTGTATAGTTCTTAACTTCAAAAATCCCGGAACTGTAAGACATTTGCTTAATAGAAGTGGTAACTGTTCGGCCATTTCTACGGTTGCAACTATGTTACCTCTAAGCTACTTCTATAGACAACCCCCTATGCAATTTCGACCACCTTTAATGCAATTCCACCCTCCATCCAGGTATTTTCAGCCACCTGCTATGCAATTTCAGCCAGTTGCTTTCCCTCTTAACACATTTAATAGATTTGCACCTTTGTCAGGTTTGGATATGTTAGACTGACCCTCTCCGATTAAGTCAGTTAACCCAGTTGATCCATCACCAACTCCAATCAATGAAAATCAGGAAGCCTCACATTCCTTGATAGGGACTACAGTAAGAGGCCAACCTATGAACAAAAACCTTTTGGATTCTGTACTCTCTCTTGTAAGTTGGAACATAGCGGGTCTTAACTCTAAACTGAAAATCAAAGAATGGTCTGACTGGGTCAATAATAATTGTGACATATTGTTTCTTCAAGAGACCTGGTGCACAACTAATCCCATAATGGAGGGCTTCTGTTGCTATAATTTAAAGGCCTCTGCTTCATCTATGGGACGCCCCAGTGGGGGGTTATCAATTTGGTCTAAGATAAAACCCGGGGTACAAACTAAACAGATCCCTACACCGGGCAAATATTTTATGGCTATGAAATACATTAACAGGATGGTTTTATGCATAATTAATTTTTATAATAATGACTTAGTTAATCATCCCAATGCAAACTTTTTGTCTTTGTTTAATTTTATTGATGATATCGTGGAGGGGTTGAAGTATGGGTCCTTCGATGGTATCTGCATCGGAGGTGATTTTAACGCTCATATGTATCGCACTAGTGCTCCATGTCGTAACGGTGAAGAGTTGAAAAATCTATTAGCATCCCGCAATTTAGTAAATGCTATGGAAATCGCTGGTATTAGTGCTGAAAATATATTTACACCCACCTATATAGGTCAAGGCTGCGCTTCCACGATAGATTATATATTTCTTTGTTTGTCCCTGTGTGATATAACTCGAAAAGCTGAGGTTATCTGCTCTGCATATAGTGACCATTACCCGCTCAGAATATATTTAGATAATCCACAGACCATAAAGGCTGCTCTGAGAATTGAGAATGGGCCACAAAATCTGGCACTGTCTACTGATAGACTAAGACTAATATGGAAAGGGGTGGATAATAAAGCTATCCTAGTCAAGGTAATTAAAAAATATCCTCTGTTAATAGAGACCTGCCTGTCACTTAATAGTACTGGCGAAGCATTGGTTGTTGCATTTAGTAATCTTTGTGGGGCTATTAAATGTGAATCATCTAAACCATCTAGGCCCAATATAGATCACAGCCCTCGCTGGTTTGACTCCGTGTGCTCAAAGGCCAACAGAGAACTGAGGGCGGCCTTAAAACAAAATCCTAGGGATTTTAACCTAGTGAGAGAATTAAGATCTAAATACAAACTCGCCCTACGGATAAGATCAGAGGCTTTAGTGGTTAACCACTGGGAGTCACTCGCGCGGACTGCTTCGCTAAAAGACACGGCAGGGTTCTGGAGAGAAGTCAAATCACTCAGATCTCTTGGTTCTAACATCCAACCAATTAATTGTAATATAAACGGTGAGGTTTGGGTGGAGCATTTCTCTAAAATTTATGCTATAACAGCCCTTTCTATAGATTCTGCCCCACTATTAAATAATGCTGAACAACTGAACTTTTCAATATCTGAGGTGGAGGATGCAATTTTGGAGAGTGCTAGCAATAAAGCCCCTGGTCCCGACGGTCTATCTATTGACCAGATTAAATCGCAAATTAAATTTTGGGCCCCCTTATTATGCAACCTATTTAACAATTTGACGGACAGCTCAATCCCCGAATCCTGGTCGAACAGTGTCATTGTACCGATATTCAAGAAAGGTGACCGGTCGGATCCGGCCTGCTACCGTCCGATCTCACTGATCGACAATACATTAAAAGTCCTTGGTAGGGTACTATTTAAGAGGATAAGGGAATGGGCTGAGGATAATAATGTGCTACATTGCAGCCAATTGGGGTTCAGAAGCCATGTGGGCACGGTTGAGCAGTGTCTCAACTTGAATCTGATCATGGCCAAATATATTATTGTTAAAAAGTCCCCACTTTATTTAGGTTTTATGGACTTGAGTTCCGCTTTTGATTTTGTCAATCGCTCTAGGTTATGGTCACATTTGCTTGATTATGGTTTAGATGATTCGTTGGTATATTTTCTTTCATATTTACATAGGGATCTTAAGGCAAGAGTACGTATTAATAATGATGGTGAACTATCTGATGATATTTTTATTAGAAGAGGAGTTCAACAGGGCTGTGTACTCGCCCCATTGCTTTTTATTTTATATATTAACGGGCTGAGCCCTGCCCTGAGTAAGAACTCTAAGGATGTTCCAATTATAAATGGTTCCCCCATTACTACCTTACTTTATGCGGATGACGCAGTATTAATGGGGCGTACTCCAAATGCTTTGCGTTCATTAATTACAGGGTTTGTTGCTTTTATGTCTGATTTAGGTTTAAATACCAATTTAAAAAAATCTTTTATCATGAACTGTGGACCAAAAAGATACAACATTACTTCAATTAAAGCTGGCGACAATGAATTAAAATGTACTAGCACTTTCCCATATTTAGGGTTATTATTCTCCAATACATGCTCATGGCAGCATCATGCTGCCTACGCAAGAAATAAAATTGGTAAATCAATTAATTCAATTTTATCTCTTCGTCAACCGAAAACGGCCGATGTGATTACCCCCCTGTTAAATATTTATCGCACCCAATGTCAGCCAACTGGGACATATGGATCAGAAGTGTGGGGTTATTGTAACAGCATGTCTTTGCAGCTGGAGGAAAATAGATTCTGTAGGAAGGTGCTGGGTGGAACCTCCTGTGCGCCCACATTCATTTGTCATCAAGAACTTATGTTGCCATATATAGCTGATTCTATTAGGTCAAGGCCTACGCTTTTTTGGATAAAAATATGGACAAATCCAGCGGCTTCCTTGACCCGCAGTATAATCTCAGATTGCCTGTTACATGAGTGATCCCATCTCATACCTTGGCTAAATGCTGTCAAGAATAGCCTGTTGAGCGTGGGACATGGCTCTTTGTTTAGCTCCCCAAACACCATTGTCCCCGCCCACAAGAATAATGTAAAACGGGCACTGTTTGAAATATATAAAGAGGAACGCATGAGAATTGAACTAAAGAAACCAGCTAATATTAAATATTTCCCACTAACTGATACTGGTAATAATAATTTAAATAAGCCAAACAAGCCCTGTAGATACTTGTCAATACCAACAGGAAGATGGAACCGGAGCCTTTTATTTAGGTTCCGGGATGGAAGCATTGTCAATTTACTGAGTTTCCCACTCAGCTATAATAAGAATTTAGAAGAGCTGGATTGTCCGTGCTCTGTCGGAGGGAAACAAAGTCTATTGCATTACTTTATTTTCTGTGGCCACTATAAATTGTATATTCATCATTATCTAATGCCGATCTTTAGAAAATATAATTTAGGGGACTTTAAATTGGCATTGAGATTTCTACAAATGTTACCAACTGACGATGTTATATACACTATAAGTTGCTTCATAAAAGCCTGTGTGAGATCGAGGGCAAGTATGGAACACGGATAATGGCCTATGAATGCATAACGCACCTTAAAATCTAAATATAAATTGTATAGTGGCTTAATTATATGTATGGATTCCATGAATATTGGTATTGGCTAAATAGAAATTTATGATTGCATTTGTTAACTGTTTAATGTCTTATACTTTGTATCATGCACTTTACGCCATATATGCTGCTCATGCCCAATTGGGCTATTTTTAACTTTTGTATATGTTTTTGTGTTTTAATATGCTTCATTCTGTATGTACTTTTATGGATTTATCAAAATCCGAATAAAGATCATTCCATTCCATTCCATTCCATTCCATAGTGAGCTGGACCATACTGGCGACCTTTCGCGAGACCTATGTCATGGGGGTATTGCGGGCAGAAAATTTGAAACGAAGCTGTACACGCTTGGTCCTGCCTGGCAACACCAGTCTGGCGGGTCTTTACGTAATGCGAGAGACGTTTTTGATGTACGTGCCGTTGGGTGTGTGCCGCCTGCTGTTGAGATACAACACCGGTCGGTGCGTTTCCCCTCAACGTGAAAGCCATATCAGAGTCAGGCAACCGTTAGTGTTGGCAATTAAGTTGTAATACCCGAAGGGTGGGATACAAATAGAGCATTGATGGCGGGTGCTTGTGACTACTTATAGGTAGAGCGAAGAGCTTCTGCTCAGTGACTACGTTTGCGGCCACATTATGGTAATGAGGTATTCAGGTAAGCAGGGCTGCCGATTCTGCTATCAGTAATTTTAAGTTCTAATCTTTTTCAAAATTAATGTGTTTGAAAACTGTTCGGACTTAAAGAATACATGGGTGTTCCCCATGTTCTTTTATTGTTGATTTGAGCTGCGTCTTCATGTTATCGGTCAGAAGATGCTTGTTTTTCCTCCTTGAGGCAACACCCGGCAAGTGCACTCTGCCCCTTCCGCGATCCTGGGTGTGCCTTGTTTTCGCAGGCTCCCGTCGGGATCTGGCTCTCTTAGGCAGGCAGTTGTGGGCATCTCTGTGCAATGGTGGTTAGTGCTTGTAAAAGCCTGTGTGAGATCGAGGGCAAGTATGGAACACGATAATGGCCTATGAATGCATAACGCACCTTAAAATCTAAATATAAATTGTATAGTGGCTTAATTATATGTATGGATTCCATGAATATTGGTATTGGCTAAATAGAAATTTATGATTGCATTTGTTAACTGTTTAATGTCTTATACTTTGTATCATGCACTTTACGCCATATATGCTGCTCATGCCCAATTGGGCTATTTTTAACTTTTGTATATGTTTTTGTGTTTTAATATGCTTCATTCTGTATGTACTTTTATGGATTTATCAAAATCCGAATAAAGATCATTCCATTCCATTCCATTCCATTCCATAGTGAGCTGGACCATACTGGCGACCTTTCGCGAGACCTATGTCATGGGGGTATTGCGGGCAGAAAATTTGAAACGAAGCTGTACACGCTTGGTCCTGCCTGGCAACACCAGTCTGGCGGGTCTTTACGTAATGCGAGAGACGTTTTTGATGTACGTGCCGTTGGGTGTGTGCCGCCTGCTGTTGAGATACAACACCGGTCGGTGCGTTTCCCCTCAACGTGAAAGCCATATCAGAGTCAGGCAACCGTTAGTGTTGGCAATTAAGTTGTAATACCCGAAGGGTGGGATACAAATAGAGCATTGATGGCGGGTGCTTGTGACTACTTATAGGTAGAGCGAAGAGCTTCTGCTCAGTGACTACGTTTGCGGCCACATTATGGTAATGAGGTATTCAGGTAAGCAGGGCTGCCGATTCTGCTATCAGTAATTTTAAGTTCTAATCTTTTTCAAAATTAATGTGTTTGAAAACTGTTCGGACTTAAAGAATACATGGGTGTTCCCCATGTTCTTTTATTGTTGATTTGAGCTGCGTCTTCATGTTATCGGTCAGAAGATGCTTGTTTTTCCTCCTTGAGGCAACACCCGGCAAGTGCACTCTGCCCCTTCCGCGATCCTGGGTGTGCCTTGTTTTCGCAGGCTCCCGTCGGGATCTGGCTCTCTTAGGCAGGCAGTTGTGGGCATCTCTGTGCAATGGTGGTTAGTGCTTGTACACTTTCTGTATTAAAAAAAAAAAATAACTGTGGGCACAGTCGATCATTTTTGTGAGCTTGGTACAGTTCTTGTTTTCCCATTAGGCATACTATGTTGCAGTTCCACAGCACGTGCTTCTTTTTGTGCGGGCTGATTAAATATGCTTTTATCGCACCCACCTTGCCAAAACCATGTTAAGGACTGCTGCCCAGAAACGCTTAGACATCCACTACCACCACATCCACCACCACCACCACATCCACCACCACCACATCCACCACCACCACATCCACCACCACCACATCCACCACCACCACATCCACCGCCACCACATCCACCACCACCACACCCACCACCACCACACCCACCACCACCACATCCACCACCACCACATCCACCACCACCACATCCACCACCACCACATCCACCACCACATCCACCACCACATCCACCACCACATCCACCACTACATCCACCACCACCTCATCCACCACATCCACCACCACCTCCACATCCACCACCACCACATCCACCACCATCACCACCACATCCACCACCACATCCACCACCACCACATCCAACACCACCTCCACATCCTCCATATCCTCCACATCCACAACATCCACCACCATCACATCCACCACCACCTCATCCACCACATCCACCACCACCTCATCCACCTCATCCACCACATCCTCCACCACCACCACATCCACCACCACCACATCCACCTCATCCACAACCACACCCACCACCACATCCACCACATCCACCACCACCACATCCAACACCACCACATCCAACACCATCACATCCAACACCACCACATCCAACACCACCACATCCAACACCACCACATCCAACACCACCACATCCAACACCACCACATCCAACACCACCACATCCAACACCACCACATCCACCACCATTACATCCACTACCACCATGTGTGTGTGGGAGGGGCTCTGTGTGTGGGTGTGTGTGTGGCTCTGTGTGTGTGTGTGTGGCTCTGTGTGTGTGTGTGTGGCTCTGTGTGTGTGTGTGTGTGTGGCTCTGTGTGTGTGTGTGTGGCTCTGTGTGTGTGACTCTGTGTGTTTGGCTGTGTGTGTGTGTAGCTCTGTGTGTGCAAATGCAATATGTCTCGCATTTGCGAGAGATTAAGCTATTGGCATTGTAAATGACAAAGCCATTTATTTATCTCTTTTCAAAACCAACACATAAATAGAAAATGTGTCATTTACAATGCCAATAGCTCTAACTTTTGAAAAGGCGAGACCGTTGCATTGTAAATGCTTGTTATATATGCCCAGGCGTCAGCAGACATCTTTCAAGAAAAATGTCTCTCCCTTGGCAACAGTCCATAGCTTTGCTGGGTATAGCATAACATACTATACATAATGTTTACGTAAGTTTCTTTTTATCCCAATGCAGGGCCGTTGCTGAATTTGTACCTATGTGGTGTAGTCAGGAAGACATACACTTTTTGATTTATTTTTGTTCAAGGTCCTTGCTCACAGGTCTTCTTTAATTTATAGTCCCAGTGATGGTAGCTCAACATTTTAGCCAATGCTCACGTGGAGGGCACCGCGGGCTGCGGAGGATCACATGCTGCCCAGTGTGGTCTCTGTACGACACAAATTTAGGCGGAATCCCATTTTCAAGTAGCCATTTCTTGGACTAAGCCTCTGTATTTTGAGCTTCTTTCTTTTCGGGCACGACTACCAAGCAAACATTATTGCGCCAAGAACATCCCACCTTCCTCCGCATCTTTAGCTCTAAATTGAAAGCCGGCATCCATGCTTTATAAGTCCGTAGCCTGCTATCGCAAGCCTTGTGTAGTAGGTCGCAGAGACGCCAGGGCATATTCATTCTTTGTAACTCGCTCGGCTACTATCCTATGATCATAGCATCAACCCCCTCAGTGTGGCTCTCCGCTGTCTCCTCAGATTTCTGCATCCCAGTTGTTTCGGTACCTCGTTTGGGCTTTGTGTCCTCAATTTCCGTGGTGGATGGGATTTGTTCCACCTTAGGCTTCACCATTCACCATGATGGCACAATTGATGATCGCTGGTTGTGCACTCAGCAGCTCACATGCCAGAGTCAGCCTGCCGCACCAGAAACAGTCGGGTCCCGTCCTTGCGAAGGTCCGGGGCTGAGCTGGCAGAAAGAAGAGCTATGTGAGTAAGTAATTTACATTGCTGTTATTCATTTGTCTAAGATTCAAAGTGTTTATAAGGCTGGTCAGTATTTGGAAAATGAAAGCGAGTCAATAGGTAACTTGTGCAGGCAGCCAACTCTATGCTGCTTTCCTGAAGCGCCACTGGTAACCGTTTTGCATATATGTCCTCAATTGTTTTCTGGCACGAACTGGCAATTTTTAAATTTAATTCTTACACATTTTTAATGGAGCTTCGCTGTTTGTGCATTTTTTATTCATTTCCTAGCAGCGGCCTTTCAAAGCAAAGCTTGGTGTCGATTTAGTAGTATTCCTTTCTATAGGAGGCTTGCACTCAGTGGTAAAGGGACTTAGTACACACTAAGAATCAGCGGACGTCACTGAACTGTTAGCTTACCAGTTCGCTCTGGGTTATTTAGTCAGTCTGAAACCCTTTTGTGGATAAAAGCGGGTTCGGTCTTGCAGGTCGTCATCACTATCATAAATTCTTTATTTGGTTGTCCACAGCAACCATCAAAGAATATAAAAGATACAGACGATTAATTAAACACAGGTGAACAAAACAGAATGAAATATCCAAAGAACAATAAAATAAAAACACCCAATACAGTTCATTCTTGAGCGCTTGGACATCCAGGCAGCCGGCAAGAAATTGATCACTGCATATAAAACATGATCATTAGGGAGCATCTTCAAGTACAAAAGGGCTTAATGTACCTGAGCGAAAATTAAAGTTTGTAATTAAGGAACTAATAACTGCTTCATGGGCCTACAAAAATAGTCACAGAACATAACAAAATGCATAGTGTCCTGCGGAGACCTATTGTTGCAGCCGCAGTGCTATCTGCATCCTGATGAATCCAGCCACTTGGTGAAGCCAGAATGTAGGATAATTGACCAAATCCAAACCTTGCCAGTAGAAATCTGGTTGTCTATAGGTGACTTGCACTAAATAATGCTCCATGCCCTGGGCAGACGTTAAAAGCATGTGGTCTCTCACAGAGGGTTTCAATAATTCACCCTCTTCACAGGTTAACCCAGTCTGCTCAAGAAACAACCCTGTTACTACCTTTAAATCTCAGGATGACAGTTGATGGAGGACTCAGAAATATATCTGTTCTCCCATATAGCAGCGAACCCTGCCTTCACATAGGCTAACAAGGGAGTTCTATGCACGGCACTGACAAAATCAGTCTATTGAGCTATAAGTCCACCCTTTTCCAGATCTTTATCCAAAATGGTAGAGGACAGAGAGCGACTAAATTGATTATGTAATCACAGTCTAATTCTAGATGGACTGAATAGCCTGGGTACATTGTAGGACCAGGGCAAGTCGCTTGATTTTCTACTGTCTAGATTATGTCCATCTAAGCGTTTAAGTCCAAGATCTCACTGCCATACCGAATCTGGGACACGCATTTGGCTTGGTAAATATTGAGTAGGACATGGGAAGGCCAAAAGCCCAGCCTGCATGCAGAACTTGCTAAGGCCCAGTAGTTTTAAAAGGTCAAGACACTTTCCATCCAGGAGGGGCGTTCACTTGTTTTTATCATCAAAAGCACCCCTAGATACGGAAAGGTCGAAACATTACCTTCGAGTGTGTGGGCCCATTTTGAAGGTCTTGGAGCCAGTGGAGCGTCTTGCAAGTCAATTGCTCTTGCTCAGGGCGGACACGTCCACCCCACCTAGGGCCTGTGTTAAGAGTTACGGCAGGCGGGCTACGCTGTCACAAATGTGGTGGATATTCTATCCCTTGTATTATAAGTTCATTATATCCTATGCGCAGACAGGATATCCATCCAGTTTGTGATAGAGAATCCCATCTGACAAACTCTCAATCAGGTCCCTAGTGGTGAGTTAATTTGTGTTTCACTGGAAGCGATTCCCTGGCATGCGGAAGACAACAAATATAATTTTATTCAGGTTATGAGGGAGTATTTTTAAGTCCAGCGCTGCAGAAACCAATGTTGTTCTTATGGCTCTTTTCTGCTTTTATTTTTAATTTTATGTATCATTCTCTTAAATGTAGTAAGAACTCTGCTTAATCCTTTGAACTTTTGTTATTTTATGATACTAGAAAACTATATCCACATGATAAGGTTATTAATAAGCTTTTGTTTTTTTCTTACAATTTCTTTTAACTTTTGGGAACTGTATTTGAAGGGATCAGTTTTGTTTAGATTAATCGACACACATTTCTCAACATTCTTAGGGATATTTTAACATTGTTTTTTTCTCTCTAGGCAGCAAGCTTTATTCCATGTGTTAGCTGCATATTCCCTATACAATACGGTAAATTAAAATGCTCTTGATCAAAAATAAAGTGTGGATTTAATGTGTACATACAGCAGTAATTGATCTAGGCTATGCTCAATTGTATGCTAATTTCATTAGAAGCATTGTTGTACAGAAATTATTGGTTTGGTTTCTGTGCTCTGGAAATCACTTGTATCTAGCTACCCTTCTGCATATCAAGCTTATCTAATAGAGACATCTAGCTGCAGATTCCTTATCTTAGAATCCTCCCCAGGCTCTAGAGTGGATCCTGAAATCTTTTCAGTAGTACCTCTGCATGTCGGTAGAGGGTGTTAAGCAACACCGTAGCTATATCGTCCCCCAAATGTGACATCAACGGAGTGCATATAACCCTGGTCCCTTAACCCGCTGACGTCAGTGCCTTCTTTTCAACGCTAACAACGTGGATCCGCACTACAGCTCCTCTGGCCATTTTTTGGTCTACTTGATGTTTTTTCATCGACGGAGCAGTGTGCCCTTTTTTCTCCCTTCCTCAATATCCCCGGGGTTCAAGCCTTGAGAGTCCTGTAGATAACAGATGTTTGCGAAGGACCCTCACTCTGTTTGCATGTGGTGCCTGGGTGAGTACCATGACTCCGTAGAGTGTGGCCCCTTTCTCCAGCTTTGACCGAAAGTGCAAAGGGAACATTGCATGAAGCTCCTTGCAAAGTGGATGTCACAGTCATCAAAGTTTTCTCGTCATTGATCTCCATGTGCTGTAATGACCGACCGCGCATCCATGCAAGGAGCCATTCCTGTGGGCGTCATTCTCCTTTGCGGTCTGTAGGTAAGCCTCGGTGTCGGCGGTCGAAGTTGCGGCGCCACCCGCCTTTGTCGCCTACCGCTGGTCCTCACTCTTCTATTGAAGTGTCAGGCCATGGGTAAGCCCAGTTTCTTCCCACCTATCCTGGGACTGGGGTGTCTTTGACCCAGATGAAATAGTATTCTCAAACTCTTCATTCTATTCTTGGATCGTAACCTCCCACTGGAGTGCCCTAGGCCCCACTGGAAAAGCATGAGCTCGTCCCTGTGAACCCTTAGGTGGGTTCTCCCCTAGCTTCAGGTCGGCCTCCTGTGTCGGACACTTGAGTGATGCCGGTCCACAGCTCATCGAGGCTCCCACCTTTGGCTCTTGCTTCTGGTCTGTTTACTTCGATGTCTAACTCGTGCCTGCTGGCCCCCATAGTGGTGCCATCAATGCCAATTGGCGCTGTTTCCAACATTGAGGCATCGCCTTCATGACACAGACCGGCTTCGGTTACGCTGTCGGATGCAGCGCTGACCATCTCAGACTCCAATTCCTCTGGTTTTTCCTTCTTGGGACCATGGTTGTGGAAGTACTACAGACTGTGTGGTGATTTCGGAGACAGCACCTCCCCGTCTAACTGGTTACTTGACTTAGGTGACACCAGTGGTTTTTGGAATCTTCTCCATCCTCTATTTTCCTCCCAGTTTGACTACGGAAGCGAGCTACGCACTGATGGACATGCTCAATTTAGTTTTTGCCGTACAGTATTTATAACTCCTTCTGTGAAATGGTCAACAGACTCTTTACTCTGCGTTCTACATCCTAACCAGTCTGACATTGAGCGTGTACTTCCTTATGGTGATTATCTTTTCGATATCCTACTAGGAGCTTGGGCTAGACCAGAAACAGGGCCCCCTATGGATCATTCTATTTCTCACAGGCATCACCCATCCCGGGGATCCCGCCTGTCTCCTTAGAAATCCCTCTACTAGGAGCTTTGTGGTTCAGGCTGCTTTGGCCACCCAAAATATTGATTTGCTCCCTCCTGTCCCTCTGGAGGAAGAGGCCAGGAAATATGACGCTTGTGGTAGTCATATTTTCTCTTCTTCTAGCGCTGCCCTTTGCTCTTTGAACACTTCTTATGTCGTCACCCCATTCTCTGATGTCTTGGGGGACTCAGTGGAACGCCTCTTGCTCTCCCTTCCAGAGGTAGCTTGTTCCTCTGGTATGTGATGGACAGCAAGCTGCCACTCTTAGCATCCACTGTGATATGGCAACCACCGATTCTGTTGGTCAGACTGTGGCCTCTTCTATAGATCTATGTCAGCGTGGATGAGTACATACTTCCTGTTTTTTGGAGGCTGTGTAAGCTACTTTAATTGACATGCCTTGTGATGCGCCTCCATTTTTGGCGCACATGCCGACTCAACCTTATGCCGGTTCAGATATAGTCGTGGTTGTGCGGAGTCAACTATTTGCTGTACTAAGGTTGTTGGGGACAGTTTGTTTCCCCTTTTTTGACTCTTGTTCACCTGCATAGGGTGAAGTACTCTCTCCCTACCATGGTTACACCATTGTGGTGTTCCTGCTTTCTGCACATACTTTTCTTCGCAATAATGTTGTCAATAACCGGTTTAGTTTCCAGCCACCTGGAACATATCTTGCTTTGCAGTCTCATGGGAGCTTCTTTCTGCCGCTTAATTTTTCCTACCCGAATGCTTACTCTGCGGTAGGTTTTCTGTTACGCTTTGCGGATGCACTGTAGCCTTGTTCTCCATTTTTGAAGACCTGACCTTATTTTGTATGCCTTATAGGCATTTTATAAGCTGTCTATGCACTTAACATCCCTTATAGGCACTTGATTTCTTCTTTTCTCTGCCCCTTCCATTTGGGCGTCACTGGTACCGCGGGTAAGCACACTCTTGGCCTGGTTATCTTTCATTCTGGTCTTCGACTCTCTGTGGTGTGGACCTTCTTTTTGTTCTGTTTTACTCTGTGAGACACATGGCTTTTCTCCTACTCCTATTATGTTCCTCTTAGCTCGGGCCTGGGTTCCATGGCTCCCCCTCCCTGGTATCGACATCTTGTTGGCGTATTATTTCGATTGCGCTTGGGCACTGTTTTCTTGTGTTCGCCCCCCCTTTTCTCCTTAATTGTGGCCCGAATGCTGCTTATTTTACGCGATCTGGTGTTGGTTTCTGTGTTTTTACCCTTTTGGTGTTCTACCCACCTTTCTATCCTATCTTCCTTCAATTTTCCATGAAGTGTTGGTCAGGTTTCTTACCTGTTTTCCCCTGCTTCCATAAATTGGGCAATGTGTGATTATCATAATCGACTATCTGTTGCCCTTAAATTCAGCCGGCCCTTTGTTTCCCCCTGGAAGTCTTCTTCTTCTATTTAATAGTGGACTTTCCACATGCTGTTTTACTTCTCATGCTACTGCCTGCTGTCATCCTTCCTCAGTCGGTGGCATTGGTTATTGGACAGTTGGCCTTTTTTTCCCCAAAGGGGCCGATGTCTTCCACTTCCTGCTCTATGAGGCATTGTGTTGTGGTTTCCCAGCTTTGTTTTTATGTCTCAATCTCAGTTACTGTCGTAACTTCCTCTTTTATGACAGTAGGATGTATTATCTCTGTCCTTCCTGGGTTACCTCTATTCTTGAAGTGTCCCTCGTTTCTCTACTTCTCGTTCTCCTGCTCACTGGTGGAGGACATGAGTTTCCTTGGGAGGAGGGGATGTACTTTTTCTGTATCCTGTTTGACTTGTGCGTCTATGGGAATTTCTATGTTTTTTTTATTTTTATATACATGTATATACCTTTATCTTGAATTGATCTCTTGTAAATGCCTTTACTTCAGGTATATATATGTGTGTGTTTTGCACATTTGGTCGTCTAGCCTTCTATATGGTGAACACTGCTGCATTTACTTAATCCTTCTTTTACCTGGTTGACCTGGTTCAACCTTCTAGATTGTACTTGCCTGTTTCCTTCCCTCTCTTCAATTGACCTCACAGTTACATTATTTTGGAGTATGCCTTGTATATCTATCGAGGTTCTCAGTATAAGAGCAGTTTCTTTGTATCGTTCTTGTCTTTCTAGCGATGCTCTTCAGCAATCATTGTTCTCTCTTTTTCTCTTTCTCCGTCTTTTTATGATTGGAGGTCCCTTTTTTAGAAATCTGTTTCTCAGAATAGTTTCCTTGACGATCATTGGGTGCTCTTTATTTGTTTCATGCATTTGTTGTGATTGAGCACGCTGTGAATGTTCCTTCCATTTGTTTTAAGCCTGTACGCTATGGATTATTGTCCTTAGTCCCTTTGCATTCCCTGATCATAGGTTGCATCCCTTTTTGGGGCTGCCTGTTAACTGGTTCTATACTGTGTTCCTCATGGCCTTGTAGCTTTCTACTCCCTACGGGCTTCCCATAGTCCTTCTTGGAGATCAGTCCTTCGGGGCACATCTTGCTTCACCTATCATCTTTCAGGTAGTCTGGTCCCTTTCTATCTTTTGGACCAGCTTCTACTATTTGGGGATCTTTGGTGAGGTCATTTCACAGCCCCTCCTACAAGAAAGGTATTGCTTGGGCATCTGATTCTAAGATAAGGAATCTTAGGCTAGATGTCGCTATCAGATGGACAAGTTACTTAACTTCGGGAACGCTTTATCTGGTAGAGATAGGATCTAGCCGCAGATCTTTTTGACCCACCCATCCTCCGCACTCTGCGAATTGAGGGCCCTGTGGTATCCTAGAGCCCCTATTTGCTCTCTACTGCAATTCTTTCTATCTGTACTTGTTGATACAAGATTTTTCCCTTTTTGGCATTCAGTTTCCTGAGACTGTTTCTCTAAGTGGCTCTGCATTGTTGGCTCGGAAATGGTCACAAAAGAAACTGTCATCTGTGCGTCGAGGGTTGGCTTACTTGCACTCTGTTGACATAACATTCGGGGACGACGTTGCAGTGGAGTCGCTCAACGTCCTCTACCTATACGCAGAGGTACTGGTGAAAGCTTTTGTGAGCCAATCTGGCACCTGGGAGGATACTAAGATAAGGACTCTGCAGCTAGATCCAGTCTCTACCAGATAAGTTGTTACCAAGGGTAAGTAACTTGACCTATCAGTCATTTCAACCATATGCAAAATGCTTGTTTTGGAAGTGAAGAAGCAAAGATGGTCTTTCATTCTTATTGGGGATTTTTTCAACAATGTAATTGTGAGTTCTATGAGAATAGACACCCTTAGTCCCTAAAGGGAATGGCGGCTAGCTCTATTTCCCTAATGTGCAATTACCATTGTAAAGTACTTGTGGAATATACGCCATAGTGAGGCTCACTAAGAAGTTCCTATGTATTAGCAGTAAACCTTTGATCATATTGGGACAATAATCCAATAAATCTCTCTCACAATAAGGCAAGCGTATATTCCTTCATATTAGATATCAGCTGGTACCAAGTATGTTAGTCGCCGAGTATTACACTACGGTTCCCTGGAGTGTTATGTGCAACTTTCCTTGTGAATGCATGTTAGAAGATTAGTTGTGTTTGTCTAGTTTTACTATTAATTCTACAGAGACTGTTTACAATAGAGTGGCTTAATTTGCACAATTACCAGCGTTGGAGCTACAGTGTGGCTCATGAAGGGTTTTATCTACAGTGTTGCAAATACTAACCAGTCTAAAATAAGTGCATTTCGAGCTGTACAAAATATATGTTACCCCAATTTTTGCAAAAGCCACAAAAGTGTTGAGTAAAGTTAAAAATAATCTCTCACATTCACGAGGATATTACATTTCTCTAGTGCTGCCAGCTTCGTTAGCAAATGTCCCAGACCTCCTGCTTTTTTCTTGTAACTTCTACAAGCACTTTGGTGTGAGATGCTGCACTCCACCGCTCTATTGAATAAATACATGGATAAATATTACCTTGCCAGAAGAGGACTTCAAGGGGAGATAGGGTTTGGTGGAGCTGAAGGATCGCCCATGAATTGGCTGTTCTTCCAAAAGTTAGCTGCTCTACTTGGTCGGAGGAAGCACTATATTTCTTATAGCAGACCTCAGCTGGCACGGCGGTTAAAAACCTTTTATCTGGTGGCCAGCCCAGATATGGGCTGCCACTTCCCAGTGAAAGTCTATCCTCCCTCCGTACAGTTATTCCTTTTCCATACTAGTGTGCGCCATGCAAGTCGAGGCCACTTAGGTAGTTTGTTTATGCTAGCACTAAACAATTTGATAAGCAGAAACTCATCTGTGATAATATTGTACTTCACAATGGAATGTAGCGTGTACTGAATCAAAAACAATGGGAATGTCCAAAGACACAAAAATATTCATAAGGGTCATGGCGCAGGTAACCGGATTGGAGTTCCCCCTGATGCCGCAGTGGATCCTGTTAATGATTGCCGGGGAGGAGCATTGGCCTAGGTACACCAAAATATGGTTAGCACTAGCGCAGTAGTGGCAAACGCAACATGGCCAGGTGTTGGGAGGCCCGGGAATTGCCAAAGGTAGTGGACTCGAAAACCGATATGGACTGGTGCTGGCTAGCAGAACAAACAATATTTCAAAGTAGAGGAAGGCCAAAGAAATGGGGGATAATAGGGGGACAGTGGTAGGCTGTAGAGTGTGGCTGTAGACGAGTGGGACGTTCACCCATCTCCACTGTGGTATCCTCTCCATGTGTATAATGCACAATGTATACTCAATGGTCGAGTATTACCTCCATCAATTGTATCACTGATGTAGCTGCTTGTTGTGATGTTTGCAATAAAAAGATTTATGAAAAAAGAATCAAAAATAAATCCCATATGGTCACAACTGCCTCAACACTGTATGGTCGGTCAGCCATCTTTAAAATGGTTTCTCTGCCTCAAATATTATATCGGCTACAGAACTTCCCATATACCATCCCGCGCTCATGGTTCACCCAGCTGAACGCAATCCTTAATAAGTTCTTATGGCAGGGAGGTGCGATTCGAGTGGCACTGAATACCTGCACACAATCGCCCTACTGCGGAGGCATCACAGTGGCGGATATATATTTTTTGCAGAGTTTTATATAGCGCGAACTAGACCTGAACCGGGTATCGGAGCGCTTTACATAGCACCAGTTATGTTACATGAGGACACACATTCATTTTAGGCACGGGGATATTAACCCCTTCGATGCTTGTGACGGAACGGTTCCGTCACGAGCGCCGGTTGGGCTGTGCTTATGACGGAACCGTTCCGTCACGGCCACACCCGTTTTTTAGAACCTTCAGCACAGCGCGAAAATTCGCGCCGCCCTGAAGGTGTTAAGTGATTTGCCCAGAATCACAGGAGGTTTTGGCGTTGTTACCAAGACTCAAACCCAGATCCCCATCTCCTAGTCATCAATGAGTGGTGGTACGACTCAGTCTTACCCAGCCTATGCTGTAGAGTGGCTGGCAATGGAGGGAACCCCAGTACAGAAATTCCTCTATAGTCAGATAAGTTTACATATCCTCCCTCCAGCCAGCAAGACAGTTACACAATTATGGTGATATACAGTGAAAACCATGGGCTGGACCGGACGCTTGACTCAAACGACCCCACCATGGCAGGGCACATACTTGCGTCCTTTCTCCGCACTTCCGGGCTTTAATCTGTGGGACCTCCTAGGAATCTCCACATTAGGCAACATTATGCAAGGTTGCACCCTTAAATTCTTTTAACTTTCACAAATAGAGTTCGAATTACATAAATCACAGTTCTATCGATATTTACAATTGCTAACCCCCAAAATTCTTCAATTAGAAGTACTACCTGTTTTCCAATCTCCAGAGGGCCAACTATAAATGGGGGACTTGAGGGCACACAAGATCAGACAAATCTGTAAGACCTTGACCACCCACACACGAAATACACTGCATAAGACAATAGCTGTCTAGGAGCTTGATCTACCGACCATGACCGATGACGATTGGACCTAGGCCCTGCCTAGTCCTCGGAACGCAGCGGTTTCTTCACGATACTGCCTTATTCAGTTTAAATGTCTTCATTTTGCATACTATACGCGATCCCGTCTATGGAAAATAGGTGTCATCTATTCCCCCAATGTCTTTGCTGCAGGGGTTCCGAAGGCACAGTCCCACATACGATCTGCAGTTGTGAGGCGCTACAACCATTTCGGAGGAAATCACTTCCTGCCTGGGTCATGTCCTGGCCTGGACCATTCCGTGCAATCCCGGACTGCTGTTGCTCCATAGTACAGAAGAGATAGGCGGATACCGCTATAAACAACATCTGCTGTTCCTGGGCCTAACTCTGGCCAAAAGGGACATAGCCCAACTGTGGAAGGCGGCTTCTCCACCGAGTATGGGAGGATGGAAAAAAGCTATGGACAGATGCATGGGCACCTAGATTGCACTCTTCCAGGCACGGGGCTGCCCACAGAAGCCTAGGAAGATTTGGTCTGGCTGGGCGACATATCGAGGCATTGACCTACCCCCTCTGCCAAACCCTGACCCTTCATAACGCCCCTTGTCACATGTAATGACTCATCAGTACATCAAACCGGTAACCTTGAACGCAGATACACTCACATGTAGGCCTATGCGGTTGCGAGTAATCAGTGGGGTTCGGTGCTACCTATCAGTTGATAGGCCTGATGTTCAACAGGCTAATTAGTTATTGTTTTCTAAAACATGGTACATTCTATATCACTCAATATTTGCAATGTATGCTTTGGGCATCACCCATCTTGTACCCTTAAAAATGAATCAAATATGTTGTGAAAAAAAATTAAAATAAATTCCATCAAGCCTATAGATGTTATATTATTGTAATAAAGAGAAACTTCACCTTGTGCTGGAAACCCACTATATAGTTTCTTACCATTATGAAAAACGTTATATTAGGGCCACATAACATCTGCACCTTACAAACTTTAACTTATCCTCAAAAATGGATGTGAATAAACTTCTTTAAGCTTAATCTAGAGAAAACCAAAGCAGCCCTCATCAAGCGTCCTTACAAACCCAAATAGAACATGGAATGGCTATCCTAGTGTTGCTTTGATGGCTTCCCTTCTGCCCGGTTCAAGAAGCTAAATCATTGGGACTCTGCATCAGTGCTCATCTTTCATTAACAATCAAATTGCACACATTGATATAGTTGCTAAGACCTCTGTGTGCTCAAGAAAATAACTTTAACCTCTCCTACCTCCAAAGAGTTGCACACTGTAGTTAAGTCTGCTGTCTTATCTATCCTGTACAATTTGAACACCATTCTCTCTGGCGTTCCCAGTGCATATGAAAGCAATTCTACATTCAATGGCTTCCTAGAGAAGAAAGAATACATTTCAAGTTGCTGTGCATCCATTTTAAGGCTATTCCCACCCAGCACTTAAAGTGTCTTGGATCTCTTTTCAAATCTGTGGTGGTAATAAGAACTTTAGAAAGTATGACAAGTATATCAACCTAAATATTTTCATTACGGAAAGTCTCTATGCTTCTGAGTGGCCTTATCCATTTGGAATTCGCTGCCTTTTGGCCTAAGATGCTTAGAAGACCTCCAGTTCTACAGAAGACTAAAAACCCCAACTTTTAAAATTACATTTGGTCTTATCACTTTCACCTACTAACCTTTCCATCTCTTTAGTCTACTTTTCCTCTCTCCTCCTCCTTCCTAATCTTGAGCCTTCTCATTCTGTTCCCAGTTCTGTGTAAACTCGATCTAATCACCTCTGCACTACTCTCAGACACATTTCACCCCAAATTTCAAGCACCCTTTCCCCTTGTATGAGGTCCCCCTCTTCTTGTTACACTATCTTAAAATTGATGGTTCTTTGTTGCTTTCCCTGCTGTTGGCTTACAACGTTCTCTTTACAATTTACTGTTTGATGGTTTTCACTCCATGTTATTTGTAGAGACTGCTGTTCAATTATTTTTCTGCTTTTATTTTGACAATGTACTTATATGTTCTTGCTAGTCCTTTAAAAGGCATTGCCATCGCTTCATCGTTGTTCTGATGTACAGTAAGCTGACACACGCCCATCTGTGTTGCACTTTATAAAAATCTGAAATAACTAAATGATGTTTGAAAATTAAATTGCAGTTTCCCTGCTCTTGCTTTTTAGGAAGTGGGCTACTGCCAAGGAATGAGTCAAATCACTGCTTTGCTCCTCATGTACTTAAATGAAGAAGATGCATTTTGGGCCCTCGTAAAACTGCTCTCTGGTCCTAAACATTCCATGCACGGTAAGACATGTAGGCACAACCAATAATTTATCTATGTAGAAGTGCATTTTCTCTAAAGTACATTTTTAAATACTTATTTTATACCAGAATTCGTTTACGTTATAATAAAATTTTGGGGAAAAGTGCTGATGTTCAGTGGTGGCTTCTCCGCTAAGGCGGATAAGCGTTGCCCCACTGCTTTTTGAAGTGTAAGAAAAAGGAAAAATAAAATGATAACCCGGGATTATTATCATTTTAGTTTTCCCCATTGCAGCGTCTTTGTGGGGCAGGGTTGCTCTCAGAGCAGGTGGAGGAGTGGTTTGCCTGCCCTATGTGAGCTTGAGTGCTTGGCTGGCCCTCTCTGGCCACCCATAACAGTAATGCGCACATACCGTATTCTCCATACAGGCTACATTACAGCCTGTGTGGAGAACATGCACACCCCCAACCCCTGGCTGAGGCAATGAAACCGTGCATTGCAGCGTTGTGATTATCTGCAGGGAGCCTGGGAGCCCTGGTGCTTCCTGTCTCCCCAAGAAGCCAGGAAGAGGACGAAGGAGAGGCGGCGGCCAGCTGGCCGACCGGGACGTAAGCGATTTTTGTTTTTTTTTAAAGTATATTTTTATTGTTTTTCTTGACAGCATACACATAAAACATATAACAATTAAAGCAATTGGAACAATTCACTGTTTCATTTGATATACATAAATTACATAAAAGCGTTTTGTATATGGTTATTGGAAGGCTGGTTAAAATGTCCCGGTGGGCTAGCCGTCTTTATGGCTTGGCTGCAGGGGACCCTTATTTTCCGTCCTGTGCCTAGTTTTAAACATTTAACATATACATATATTTGTTTGGCGACTGGTTGAGGATCGACCGTCCAGCACTGTGGGTGGTTGCCACTATCTAGGGTGGTTTGTACTGGTCTAGGAAGCTATCTAATGATGACCACATCTCTGTTGGTTTTCCTCCATGGTGTTTCCTTAATGTAGTGCTGTCGGCTCCTCTTAAGTACGTTACCCAGTTTAGCCACCCCTTGAAAGTGGCCTTGATGGTATCTTTCCACTTGGCTAGTACTGTCTCTGTTGCACTAGTTAGGAGAAAGTCGAGAAGGTTTCTGTCTTGTTGTGAGCGAACGTCGGTGTTGGAGTGTGCTGTGGTTAAAGTGCCGAACTCTTGTTTCAGGGTGCAGCCTAGGATCTTGTTAGTAAAGTCGAACACCTTATTCCAAAATATTTTGACCTTGCTGCAGTAGAAGATTAGGTGAGCTATGTCCCCTATTTCGCTGTTACAGTCCCAGCAGTGGCTGTTCTCTCTAAGACCTAGTTTCGCCAATCGAACCGGAGTACAGTACGCTTGGTGCAGCAGCCAGAATTTTGTTTGAGTTAATACCGATGATATCATGTTAGGTGTCGGGGATGACCACATGGTGTGTGATTCTTGTTCTGTGAGTTTCGAGCCTATCTGTGTTTCCCAGTAGGTTGTGTTTTTAGCGTTGAGGATGTGTGGCGGAGGAGTTTGTATAGGTGTGATGCATGGTGGCCGGTCTTGTTTATGTTTTCCATATATTGGAATATTGAGGGAGTCAGCTTGTTTAGATTCGCTTTTGTGATGGTCGATTTAATGGCCAGGAAGTTGTATAGTTCTAATTCTGGGAGGGCATACCTTTCCTTCATGGTGTTGAAAGTGTGGGGTGTGCCCTTCTCCTCCAGCTGGGCTGAGTGAGAGAGGCCTAGTTGCTTCCAAGTTGGTATTTCTAGGGGTCTGCCTCTGTATTTGATTTTGGGGTTTGCCCAAAGCGCAACCCACTTGGAGTTTTTGATGCTTATCTCTAACTTTTGGTCTACCTTGAGAAGTGCCTGTTTAGTTATCTTGAATATTGGGTTCCCTTTTAGTGACTGTTTGTTGGCGGTGAGGAGGGTTAGAGGGTCCGTGTTGTCAAGGATGGCTCTCTCTAGTGATAGCCAAGTAGGAGTGTATTTCTGATTTTGGAGTACCCAGTGCATCTCGGGTCTGCTACATTGAGGCCCCCTTGTTCTTTTCTCAATCTTAATTATTTGGAGGGCTATTCTCGGTTTTTTGTCTCTCCAGATGAATTTGTTCAGTGTTTGGTCTATTTTCTTGTGGAAGTCGTCTGTTAGTGCTAGGGGAAAGCATACTGACCCAATAGTTATCTATTGTGGTGACCATCATTCTCCAGTATTGGGGTGTCTTTCGTAGATTCACATGCTTGAATATAGATTCACATGCTTGAATATTCCCCGTCGTCGGAGTGGGAGTCCCACGGTAAATAAAATAGCAATTATATTATATATATATATATATGTGTGTAACAACATAAAACCTGAAATATATACTGGAAAAAAGGCATAAACAGCCTACCCACATTTCTACATAGGAATGCATGGGAAAGGAAAAAACCATATGCAGTCTATCCTTGTCATTATGTTGGTCCAAACTGCGGCCAATCAGGCATCAGCAGCCCTCTAGAACCTTCTCCTCAGCGCTCAGCAACTCAGATTTTCTACCGCACGTTGTGTGTAAGGGAGTCTCCCTGAGCTCTGCTCAGTTTTCTCTACTCTTCTGCCTTTTGCCTGGTTTTCAACATGTCTTCAAGTAAGAAATCTCTTCCGAGCTTGTTCTTCATGTGGAAAGCTAAGACTTTATTCAGAGGATCCACACAGTAAGTGCATTTACTGTCTCTACCCTGACCATGAAGTGGGAAGCTGTAAGTTCTGTAGAACTTTCTCCACTAAGACTTTGAAAGATAGGGAAGGCCGTCTACTCCTCTGGCTTCAGAGACTAAAAGACAAGGAGCATGTAATTTCTGATGCTGAAAGCCTCATGTCTGGCCATTCCCGAGCAGCCTCCAAAAGAAGTAGTGTGCAGGAGTTGCCTTCTCCATTTATAAAGAAGCAGAAAATGTCTCTTTCTTTAGCCCCTGTGGTGTCTTCACCTCTCCATACTACTTCTGGGCCCACGAGACCTGGCTCTCAGGCTACTTCCACAGGTTTTTCTGTGAGGAAAACTGTTGCTCCGTCGACGACAGTGTCGACTACAGTTCCGTCGACGAGACTGGCTGTCTCTGGTACATTGACGGCGACTGTCACGACGACTCTGGCTTCTGGGTCGTCTACAGCTTTTCCGTCGACGTCGTCGACGATGAAGGTGATCCTCAGTTCAAAGACTGTGTCGTCAGTCATTCCAAATTCGTCGTCGACGAAGATTCCGTCGACTGCTAGATCATCGTCGACGAAAAATGTGAAGATGGTAACTTCGTCGATGCCTTCGACGAGTATTCAGTCGACGAGTGTCCCGTCGACCACGGCCCCGTCGACGAAGAAGAAGCCATTGCCGTCGACGAAGGTTCCGTCGATGGCCGCATCGACGAAGGTTCCATCAACGGCCGCGTCGACGAAGGTTCCGTCGACGACACCATTGCCGTCGACATCACCGTCGACGGCTGCCTCGTCGACGATGTCACCGGCGACGCCGTTTTCGATGACCAAATCCAAGAAACCTTCGTCGTCGATGCTGACGACGGCACCATCAACAGGATCATTGCCGTCTACGGTGGAGTCTCCAACTGTGGAAAAGACAACTACGATGTCGTCATCTTTTGCCTCTCTGCCTTTGCTGCCATTATCTTCTATCGGTGCCACAAAGGATTACACTCCTCACAAGGGTCATAAGATTCCAAGTGCACACCTTGCACTCTCTGGTGATACACTGCCTCCCTCACCTTTGTTTGCTACGGATTCAGACCAGGACTCTGAAGTCGATGTGCATGAGTCCTTCACTGGCGCTCAAAGTCCATCTGATTTAATTATAAAATGCCAAGAGTTCAGCAATGATGAGGAGGAGCAATATGGCCAAGATGAAGAAATGCCTGTTCAAATTCCGACTTCGACGTTACCTCATCTCTAATCTGCAGAATATGCTAGATGACTATAACAGACGTTTCCCTCCATCGCCACAGGTGTCTACTGTTCCTTCCATCTTAGCACCTACGGCGGAGCCGTCAGCTGCTCCTATCGTGCCTCAACCACCTGCAGTTACTCAGAGGCATACATCCATTCAAGTACACACAACTGTGTATCCGGATGCTGAGGAGGAGAACCCACCTGATCGAGAAGATGGGGAGGTTACTGATGTGGATGCTGATGAGAATATGGCGGAGTGGGATGACTATCAGGCTCAAACACCGTCCCCATCTCAAGTACCACAAGGGGATTCTCCTCCAGTAGATATTGCAAGTTTCCATCAGCTAATGGACAGAGCGGCTCAACACTTTAAGCTGCCACGAGTCCAAAGAGAGGAGGATTGTTTCCTCTATGATTTTAAAAGTCAGCCATTCAAACAGATTCATACTGTTCCCTTTTATTGATTTCATCTGGGCTGAAGGAGAAAAATTGATGACAACACCAAATTCCTTCCCCTGCCCAATTGCCAAGATTGGAAAAGAAGTATAAGGCGCCTGTAGGAACCCCAGCATGCCTCATTGGCCAGCAGAAACCGGATTCGCTTGTTACACAAGCAGCCCAGCGGGGATCCCGGAATCCCGCATCCACTATCACAGCGCCGCCAGACCGTGAGAGCCGTCGCCTTGATGCGATAGGCCGCAAGTTCTCCGCGATGTCATCCACCACGGTGAGGGCGGCTAATGCGATGGCCATTTTGGGTTGTTACAACCGACAGATATGGGCAGACATGGCCGCTTATGTGGCTATGCTTTCGGATGCTTCCAAGACGGAGGCGTTACAACTTCTCCAGGAAGGCGAAAGAACGTCAGAAGAATTGATTGTGCAGTTGATGTGGCCTGCACTGGTTTCCGACAGCTTGCAGAAGCTGCTGTCTTACGAAGACAAGGCTGGTTGAGCTCCACCTCCTTCCGTCAGGAAGTTCAAGCAAAGATTCTGGATATGCCGTATGATGGAGAATCACTATTTAGGGCACACATTGATGAGGCACTGCAGTCTATTAAAAAGGACACGGAAACGGCACGTGCCTTAGGGACCCTGCAATTTAAAAAGCAGCCCTTTCGGGGTGCTAGAGGATGAGGCACCAACTCTAATTTTCGAGGAGGAAGCAATCAATATCGCCCCTATAATCAAAACAACTAGCGTTACCCCTATAATCGACAACAGTCGTCTCGCCAACAGCCAGCCAAAGCCTATAGAGGGAAGTCCACTTACAGAGGATCTTCCAATAAACGACAATGACTTGCCTTTCACTCTACAAATTGGAGGTCGAATCTCTCTGTTTGGTTCTCAATGGTCCTCCATCACCACGGCAAGTTGGGTGCTAGACATTGTGGAAAAGGGCCATGCGTTAGAATTCGTCGAAATCCCTCCTCCAACTCCACCTTCCGGACCGCCTTCTCCACACCTCAAGGAACTTTTCCATCAGGTTCGCCTTCTGATTCAGAAGGGTGCAGTGGAGGTAGTGCCAAAGTCTCAAAGGGGGAAGGGGTTTTATTCCCGTGTTTTCCTAATCGTCAAGAAGAACGGGGAATGGAGACCAATATTGGACTTGAGAGCGCTCAATCAATATCTCAAGAATCAATCATTTCCCATGCTAACGCTTACAGAAATCTTGCGTTTGCTCTCAGTCGAAGATTTCATGGCTACTGTCGACCTCCGAGACGCCTACTTCCATGTCCCAATACTCCCCGGTCATCAGAAGTTCCTTCGATTCCAGGTGGGGCAACAGCATTTCCAGTTCAGAGTACTGCCATTCGGCCTCTGTTCCGCCCCTCGCGTCTTTACCAAGATATTGGCTCCGGTCATGGCCTTTCTTCGCCTCCAAGGTGTCCAGATATTCCCATATCTCGACGATATCCTCCTGAAGTCGCAGTCCCGCTCACAGCTGCTGCGCCATACCTCCCTATGTCAGAGGGTGTTTCGCTCCTTGGGTTTGTCTCTCAACCTGGAAAAGTCCCAATTACACCCTGCAACTTGCAAGGATTTCCTAGGGGCCACATTAGATACCACGTTGGCAAAGGCGTTTGTATCCCTGGCACGTCAACAAAGGATTCTTCGTCTAGTGTCTCTTCTACTGTCAAAACAGTACGTTTCAGTTCGACTGCTGAAGTCATTTCTGGGGATGGCATCATCGTGCATCGCACTCATCCCACATTGCAGACTGTGGACGCGTCCTATTCAAGAAGAATTAGACGGACAATGGCGCCAGGTCACCAGATCCTTCAACGATCTGATTTCTATCACGACTCTCATGAAAGCAGCGCTCAAATGGTGGACACAGCCATTGTATCTCGCAGCAGGAATGTCGTTCCTTTCAGACACTCCAGATCTTACACTCACAACAGATGCATCTCTGGAGGGATGGGGGGCGCACCTCCAGGACCTGTCCATAAAAGGCAAATGGACGCTACATCAGAAAGCACGGCACATCAACAGATTGGAGCTCATAGCCATTTTTCTAGCGCTCAAGTCGTTTCAACACGTGCTGCAAGGAGAGCCTGTCCTTATACAAACAGACAACACAACCTGCATGCACTATATAAACAAGCAGGGCGGAACGAAATCTCCAGCACTGTCTCGCCTGGCACAGGCAATTTGGGACTGGTCACTCAAGCACCAAATCACGATCACCGCAGTGCATCTCCCAGGGTTGTCCAACCTCCTAGCGGATTCCCTGAGCAGATCCCGATCATCAACCCACGAGTGGGAGCTACATCAACCAACACTCGACATGATCTTTCGTCGCTGGGGTCGCCCAACACTGGATCTGTTTGCAACGCCGGAGAACCGGAAATGCCCAGCTTACGCAAGTTGGCATCCCCACAAAGGGTCACAGGGCAATGCCCTTTTGATGAACTGGTCAAATCTGTTTGCTTACGCCTTTCCTCCAATCCCGCTAGTGCCTCGGGTGCTTTGGAAGATACGAAGAGAACCCTGCCACATCATTCTCATTGCTCCCAGGTGGCCAAGACAGACATGGCTCTCGGAGTTGCTCCTTCTGTCCCAGTGCGAGCCCATCCTTCTTCATCCTCGGATGGATCTTCTTTCCTCGGACAGGGGTCTCATCTACCATCCGGACCCCTCTTCTCTGAGCTTATCAGGCTGGAACCTGAACACTGTGAATTTGCACATCTGACCATTCCTCAAGAATGTCGAGACATCCTTGCTCAGGCCAGAGCTCCTTCAACTATAAAAACTTACAAGTTGAAATGGAAACGATACTGTCATTGGTGTGCTGCTGCCGGTCTGCATCCCTTGCGTGCGACACCTGCACAGCTCCTCCCTTTCTTCCTTCAATTGGCTCAGTCAGGATTGTCTCATGCCGCTTTAAGAGATTTCCTGGCGGCAATTTCACGCTTCCGCCACGATGGCTCCACCTCCCTCTGTTCCTCTCGGATAATACGCCAATTTTTCAAAGGCCTATTTCGTAAATTTCCACCAATTCGGCGCCCTCCTCCTGCTTGGCGCCTTAACATTGTTTTGGCACAATTAATGAAAGCGCCATTTGAACCAATACTTAGAGCTGACCTCAAGTTCATCACCTGGAAGGTGGCTCTTCTTCTTGCATTGACGTCTTCGCGTCGAGTGAGTGACATTCATGCATTTACGATCAAACCACCATTTCTTCAGTTTCAGTCGGAATGTGTGCTCCTACGCACTAACCCTACTTTTCTTCCTAAAGTACCTTCAGATTTCCACATTAATGAACCTGTTGTTCTGAAGACTTTCTTTGCTAACCCGCAGTCTCCTGCGGAACAACGCTTGCACTCCTCAGACATTAAACGGTGCTTGAAATTCTATATCAGCAGAACGGCCCAGTTCCGCAAATCTGACCAACTCTTTGTAGCTTATGGGCGTTTTCACAATCGACGTCCTGTCACCAAACCTACGATAGCCCATTGGGTGTCTTCGGCTATTGCTTTCTGCCATCAAAAGGCAGGCAAACCTTTACAATCTCCGGTGAGGGCCCATTCTACCAGATCAATGGCGTCCTTTACTGCACTGTTTGCCGGTGTCCCGCTGCATCACATCTGCAGAGCAGCCACGTGGTCCAGCAGGCACACGTTCACGAAACACTACTGTCTGGGTGCCATGAATGAAGGGGATACCGCAGTAGGACAAACTGTGCTTCGTAATCTTTTTCAATAAGGTGAGCCTCTGTTCTACCCTCCTCCTATTAGTTTCCAAGTAATTGCTGACTGGTTTTTTATATATATATATATATATGTGCTCCATACATATGATTTTCAGTCTTTTATTATGCATTGTAACTATGGAAACTTTCTTTGGTACTGACTGCTATCTATTCTATATTCAAGCATGTGAATCTATGAAAGACACCCCAATACTGGAGAAGAACAATTGTTACTTACCTGTAAACAGGTGGTTCTCCAGTATTGGTGTCTTTCATAGATTCACATGCGACCCTCCCTCCTCCCCTCAGAGGCTCTCTTCTCCTCATAGACTCTTTGGTCACTCTTGTGCTACGAAAATCTGAGGTGCTGAGCTCTGAGGAGAAGGTTCTAGAGGGCTGCTGACGCCTGATTGGCTGCAGTTTGGACCAACATAATGACAAGGATAGACTGCATATGGTTTTTTCCTTTCCCATGCATTCCTATGTAGAAATGTGGGTAGGCTGTTTATGCCTTTTTTCTAGTATATATTTCAGGTTTTATGTTGTTACATATATATATATAGTATATAATTGCTATTTTATTTACCGTGGGACTCCCACTCCGACGACGGGGAATATTCAAGCATGTGAATCTATATTCAAGCATGTGAATCTATGAAAGACACCAATACTGGAGAACCACCTGTTTACAGGTAAGTAACAATTGTTCTTTTGACTGTTTCTATTCTTCCCCACCAGGTGATGAATTTGGGCGACCAGTTCTCCAGCAGGCCTTTTATCTTATTTAGGGTATTTTTCTCATTTTGCTCGAGGGTGATTATTAGGTTTCTCCTGAAATTGATTCCTAGGTATTTGACCGATCCCGTTTGCCAGGCTAGCCCTGAGTCTCCTAGTACATCATTCGTTGTATGTACGTTCAGTGGCATGCACTTTGACTTCTCTCTGTTTAGTTTGTAACCGGAGTGAGATGCGTAGGTGTCGATGGTGCGCATGAGAGCTGGTATGGACTTGGTCGAAACTTCTGTAGTGATTAGCAAGTCATCCGCATAGGCAGCTAACTTAGCTGTGGCGTTGTTGATATTTATACCTGCTATGTTCTTATTTCCTAGGATGTCCCTGATCAGTGGTTCTAGTGCTAATAAGAACAACAGTGGGGATAGTGGGCAGCCTTGTCTGGTCCCTCTTTGGAGGTTAAAAGGGGCTGAGGTTGTTCCGTTAATCGCGATCTGTGCTTTGGGATTTTTGTAGAGGGCCATGACCTTCCTTGTGTAATACTCTCCCAGGTTGTATGCCTGCATGCATTTCTCTAAGAAATGACAAGATACTCTGTCGAAGGCCTTTTTTGCATCCAGTGTGATTGTGACTGCCGGGTTGTATGAGTTCGAGCAGTGTTCGATGACTTGACAGAGGAGTCTGGTGTTGTCACTTGACATTCGGGTTTTCATGTATCCTACCTGTGTGTTCCCTATTAGCTGTGGGAGCAACCTGTTGAGTCTTGTTGCTAGTATTCCGGCGTATAATTTGCAGTCTAGGTTTATGAGTGATATTGGCCGGTAGTTTTTTGGCCATTGTGGGTCTTTGCCATCCTTTGGGATGACTATGATGTTGGCCTGTGACATCGTCTCTGTTACTACCCCTTCCCCTCCGCAGTGATTGAAAACCTTCATTAGGATTGATGCTAGTTGGTCTTGGAAGGATTTGTAGAATGGTGCTGTGTAACCGTCTGGTCCTGGGGCCTTGTTGTCTTTTAGAGCCTTAATGGCTGTCCTGACTTCAAGAGTTTTGATGTCTTGGCCTAGCGCCAGCACTTCTTCTGTCGATATTTTCGGTAAGTTTAGGTTCTCAAAGTAGGTTTTGGTTCCCTCTGTGTCAAGGTCATCATCTTTGTTGTAGAGCTCCTCATCTTTGTTGTAGAGCTCCTCATAGAATTCCCTAAAGGTGTGTGCGATGTCCTTGTGACCGGTGTGTGTTTTGCTGCTAGTGTCTGTGATTGATGTGATGTAGTGTCGCCTTTGCTTGTGCTTAAGGTATGACGCTAGGATCTTCCCTGCTTTGTTTGCTTCGCAAAGGTTGATTTTTTTGTATTTTTTTATCCATAACCCTGCCCGTTCGCTAAGGATTCTGTTGAATTCATATTTTCTCTTTGTGAGTTCTAACAGTATATGTTGATTTGTTGTGTCTCCAATGTGTTGTGTTTCTAGTCTTTTGATGTCTTTTTCCAGCTGTGATAGCTGAGCCTTTGCCTCCCTGCCCTCCTGGCTTTGATTTCTATTAGTACGCCTCTGATAGTTGCTTTGAGGGCCTCCCACAGAGTTTTGGGGTCTACGCCTGGTGTGTCATTGTCTTTGATGTAATCAGCAATGGCTTCCCAGATGTTATCCTTGTCTTCTTGTTTGGCTATAGTTGTGAAGTTGAGTCGCCATCTACGGGTCATGTGTTCATGTGTCTCCCTGTGAGGTGTAGGCTGATGCATGCATGGTCCGATATTATTCTGGCAGCGATGTCTGTGTTCAATTAGGTGCGTGTGGGTTCCTGAGATGGGAATGTAATCTATTCTGCTGTATGAGTTGTTTGGGTTCGAGTAGAAGGTGTAGTCTCTGGTGTCAGGGTGCTGAAGCCACCACGGGTCTACTAGGTTGAATCTGTTGCATAAGTTTGTTAGTGTCTTGTGTGACGTCGGGGTACGTGCTTTAGTTTTTGATTGCCTGTCTAGGGTTTGGTCTAGTGACATATTGAAGTCGCCCGCCACAACCGTCATGTTGTGTGAACTGCTGGACTCTATTTCCTTAATTACTCCCTCCCAGAATAGAGTGTCGTCGGTGTTGGGTGCATAGATGTTCGTCACGAGTATTGTCTCCTCTCCTCTTTTCATCTGCGTAATCAATAGTCTGCCCTCGTTGTCTTGCTGCACATTCTCAATGGTTATGTTAGGTTTGCTACTGGTCAGAGTGATGACCCCTCTCTTTTTGCCCACTGCTGGTGAGCAGGCAACCTGACCTATCCACCTGGCTCTGAGTTTGTCTGCTTCCTATGTGGAGAGTTTGGTTTCTTGCAGCAAGATAATGTCTCCTTTGGTCTTGGCTAAGTAGTCTAGTGTCTTTTTCTCCTAGATAGGGTGGTTGAGACCCTTAACATTGAGGGAGATGATCTTAAGGTCTGTTGACAGTGTCTTGTTATTAGACTGTGTCATTTTTAGTACTACAGTGGGCTAATTCTGGTTTGGCCATGGGTAGCCTTTCTCTGGCAGTGCTGTGCTGTGAGCTAGCCATATCCTTAGGATTAGGTGTTTTTGATGTTATGGACGATCTATCTAGTTTGTGTGTGATGGCTGCGACAAAGACAAGAACAAAGCATACATGACGGACAAGACAAACGTGATTGACAGGACGAACAACCCCCCTCCCCTCTGCTTTCTTTCCCCCCTCCCTCTCCACCCCTCCTCCCCCCTCACTGCTACTTCATACTGTGGGCTCGGTGAGGCACTTCTTTTTCCAGTTGGAGCGGACGCTTCCATTTCCTGCGATGGCGGACCTTGTAGGTAGTGTGACAGTTCAGCTGGGTCTTCGAATGTCAGCGTGACCCCCTTGTTGTATATTCTGAATCTTGTTGGGCTGCGAAGAAGGTGATGTTTTCTTTTCTTAGCCTGTCCCTCTGAGCTAGGAACCCCTTTCTGATATTGACTGTGGGTTTGGAGTAGTCCTGTGTGAGGATGATTTTGTGACCGTCCCATACCAGGTTGGGGTTCTTTCTCGCTACTCTGAATATGGCGTCCGTTTCCTGTGACCGTAATGGTTTGCATCGTATCGGTCCTGGGCTCGCTCTGCCCGTTTGTCTGATTGCTGGAACTCTGTACGCCTTGTCTAGTTCGAATGGACCCTCGAACTTGAGGTTAGTAAGCTTTGGGATGAGGTTCTGTATTAGCGACACACATGAGCCGGCTTTTTCTTCTTCTCCTTCTGGGACTCCAAAATTCCTTATATTGCCTTTTCTGTTGGGGTCTTCAAATTCTGCTGTTTGTCTCCGGAGTTCAGTAGTAGCTTTGGCAATATTTCCTATGGCCTTCCCTGTGAGTTGTGATCTGTCCTCTATATCACTAACCCTTTGTTCAACTGCTTCTAGCTTGTGTTTGGTTGCGTGGATGTCCGCTCTAATGGCAGCAAGTTCCAATTGTATCGTGTCCGTTGTTTTCTTTGTCGACTTTGCTAGATTGTGGACTTCAGCTAGTTTTTTGAGGATGCTGTCCAGTGTGCTGGTGATGTCCGCTCTTAGATTGATTGGGGAGTCCATGTTGCTCTCCGACCTGTTTTTCTTTTGTAGTTGCGACCCTTTTCCATCGCTGCCGGCTATTTTCTTTAGTTCTTTAATGGCACATGTTATGGGCTGGTCTTATGGATGTGTTTTGTGTGCCTGATCGCTTTTGTTGTCCTTGTCTGTTCGGACTAGGTCCTCGTTAGGGTTTGGCTTGCTTGCAAGTCACTTTGCTTGTTTTGCTTGCCAGCGTGTCCCGTTTTCATCTCTGGTCTTGTGCTGGCTTGTGTGTACACTGATTTGTGGCTTCGTATATTGTTGGTTGGTTCGTTTTAGGTGTATCTGCTGTTGTTGCTTCCTGTTTATCTTGTGCTTGTGCGCTTGTTGTTGGGCTTGTCTTACTTCCTTATCTCGTTTATCAGCCTCGAGATGATCTTGGCACGATCAGCTTGAGTGTTGTTCTCTGTGGAGTCTTGTGTGTTGGAGCCCTTGCACGCCCTGCTTGTGCCCTTGATACTCATAGATCAAGCACAGCTTGTTTAATTGTACTTGCGCGAGGCGCTCCCGATTCGTCTATTCGTACTTGGCACTGTGTACTGTGGTCCTCCCTCGCCTGTGCTACTATCTACTCGTGGTTAATGTTCTTCCCCGCTCCTTTAGCGCACTTCAGGTGTTTATTTGCACAGTTATTCTAAGCGGCAGCGGTTCTCTCTGGTTCTCTCTCTTCTCAGTTTCTCCCCCCCCCGGTGGGCTGTTCGTTTCGTTCCTGGCACCTCCTTCTTATGCCTTTCCTGCAAGATGGCTGCGCCCTCGAAAGGATGTACACTTTTGGTTTTGTTTTATCTCGTTTCGGGCTGGGGTTGGGAGGGTGAGATGAGAAGGCTGCAGTGTGGTTGGTGTTGACGTCTTTTTGATCGCTGTACTTCTTGTGTTTGGCTTTGGCGGTGGTTTGTCTCTAGGCGATGGTTCTTAATCCCTCTGGAGCCTGTTTGTTTCCTTCTTACTCTCCCGCTTGTTTACGGCCCCAGGCGTCTTATTCCCCTCTCTCAAGATGGCGGCGCCTCGGAGGATAGTCTCTTTCGGTCGTGTTCGTTTCGTGCGGCGGGGGTGGGGAGCCTGTTGCGCTTTGGTGTCAGCGGCTTTCCCAGGCTTTACCGGCGATTTCTGTCTGTTTCCCCCACTGCGGCTTTTGATAGCTCCAGCTAGAGCAGTTCCTTTCTTATGCCTCTCCCAGTATGGCCGCGCCCTGGGTGAGTTTCGCTTTCGGTTTTGTTGCCGGAGTACTCAGCTGTGCTCGGCGTGCTTGTTTTGACTTTGGAGGGGGAGTGCAGCGCGTTAGCGTTAGCGTTGCTAAGCGTCTCAGTGCCCACTGACCTTTCGTGTCCTTTTATTTGGTTCTGCCCGCGGTGTTTTGCCTCCTAGTTAGTCACTTAGGTGTATCTCCTTCCGGCGCCATCTTGTTTCTTGTGCGTTTTTTTTATTTTGTCCGATGCGAGGATGGGAGTTTTGGTGTTTTTATCTCGCCCTTGTTGCCTCCACTGCTTTCTTCTTACTCCTGCCTCTTTCCGATGTCCGTAGTGCCGTTTTGTCTGCTTAGACAATGTCGGCATCTCGCTGTTTGTTTCGTTAGAGTCCCGGGGTCTGACGGAGCTCCGGACTTAGGCAGCTACTCCCTTTGCCATACAAGCCACGCCCCGGTTTCCAGTGATTTTTTTTGTTAACCTATTTTCCCCACCAACCCCACTGTTGCTAGCAGGTAGCAGCTGCCGCTTCTGTTTATAGTTGTTTGGAATGTTGCAGTAGACGTTTTTGAAATTGACAACAATTCTTGTGCAGCATTACTTACGATCAGAGACTTTCCTGCATCCGCTCTTGTAGGATCCTTGTTTCATGCGTCATTTGGTGCCCAGTTAAGCTGGTACTCCTCCACGTCCTCCTCACCATCTATCTTATCATATTGCTACTAATTGGTATACATTTTGTAAAATGCCTGGTCTGTTTATGATTGAGACTCACAATAAATTCCCAGAACTTCAGAGGGAGTGGTGCTCAGAGAATATCACCCATATGCATTATGGATTTTTTTTGGGTTGTAAGTTACATATGCGGACCGTAGGTCCATGTAGGTGGATGTTGAGGTCTCTGCCCCCTGCAGGAAAAAGGGTTTTGGGAACGCCTCTGAGAACTGCAGGACCATGTTTCTTTGAGTATATTGGTCACTACTACTGAAGTACTAAGAAAAAAGGAAAATGAAGAGAGTGCGCAGCGGGTCTACTCAATACACAAACACAACAACTTCAATTGAAAGTTGCATTATATTGTCCTGTGAAAAACAGTACACCCTCTCTAGGTGGACGTCCTGTGAGACAGGAAGAGATAGTGCAGTAGTGGAACTTGAAGTACATAACCTCAACCTCATGCTTATCAGGCTGTCCCTGCTTCCTTTTTGTATTTCCATGTTGAGATTTCCTTTTCCTGCCTTTCGCCCGTGCAACTTTGTTTCTGAAACCTAACAAGACAGTTCAATTTGTTTAAGACAAAAATAAATATTGTCCTTTAATTAAATCCTCAACTTTTCATCATATTAGCTATTTCAGTTTATTCCTTGTCTCAACAAAATTACCAAAGCACTCGTAATAGGTGGCTGTAAGTGCCTCCAGCGATAATAATTCAAAAATATATTTTACTTTGTTAAATTTATAAACTTTCGTCTCTCTTGAATGGGCATGTTGTTGACAGTTCCACTGGATTTATTCCATGATGAAACTGAAATGAAGCAAAACTAATCCAAGGAAGAAGCCTTCTACCAAAGAGTAAAATGTCAGGTGAATATTAGGTCGTGGGATATCCATATCTCCAGCATGACGAACATAGTATCGGACACTGTGTGGTGATGGTATAAGGAGCATTCTACACTTTGGGGTTCTCTTTATTTAATGGAAAATCATTTCTAACAAAAAAGATACAGTTTATAAAGGCAGCAGCAAGCACACCAAAGCTTAACTTCATGCATTGAAAAATGTATACCCCTGGTAGATAATCTCCTCAATTGTTGATAGTAAACCTGTGTAACTTTATGGGTGAAAGTAGAAGTATTGAAAGGCCTGATATTGAAGCAAGGGGATATTGAAACAATAACTGCTCCTTGGAATGTTCTTTGACATACTTGGGAAACAGTCTCAAAGGATGCTACTCCATTAACAATGCTCCAAAATGTGTTGGGTGAGAGACCCATCTGAACCACAGATGAACACAGAATTTTGGCGTGCTGTAGCAGTTTGTCTCCAAAAGGTACTCTTACATGCCATTTCGCCAGTCATTTAGACTTGTAGATAACCATACAAGCCAACATGGTACAACGGCATTCTTTGCCTAGCAAAAATAAAACCATAAATGTTCTTGTGTAGAAGTTTTGTGCTCCATTTCATCCCTCCTAGCATATTATGGCTCACCCTCCATCAGTTATTTTTCTGCACTCATGGAGTATGATGCAGCTAGGAAGCTAGGAAGTATTTTTCTTCTGTTATCTTACTTTTTCTCATGGGCTCTCTTGAGTACTACACAACATAGGATTCAAATCCTACTTTTCTGAAGCAAATTTCAAATGTGTATGTACTCTGTGCTGAGTCATGAGCGTCTCAGGCACACATATTAGAAATTCACATCCTTATAAACTCGGAGATTTCATTTTTTAAATGCAAAGTGGTAGTAAATACCTCTTTTCATGGACTGCTTGCTGTCTTCTTCTTGGATCGGTATATCAAATCAGAGAAGTCTCTGGAGTCTTAAGAATTATCGGTGCTAGTGGCATCTCTGCGTAGTGTGATCGCAAAGTGTCAGCCCAGCATAAGGGAGTTCCTTGAGATCCATTCTAGGCCTAATATCAAGAATGTTTCAGCGGGAAATTAATCTTGTCCTCAATGCTTGTAGAGCCTAAATCAGTTATCTAAGGTATTTGTTGTCCCAGGCAGAACCATCCTGAATTCTTCCAGTCTTCATGCTGTAGAATGTGTTGATCCTGCACTGAAGGTCTATGCTTCTGTGTTAACAGTACTGGACCCTCATTCCAGCTTGCATGGTAAAGAGGGGAGGCCCCAGTTTATAAGAAGTCTAGGATAGGATAGACATTTCTCAAATGTAGTGTAAGCCAGATAAGAGAAGTGGCTATGTTGCTGAGGTACTATGAAGCACCAGAGTCCTCTACAGACCAAAATTGAACGCAAAGTTACTCAGAGATGCCTCACAACCTCCTACAGGGTTCAGTGTTCATGGTCCCTTGATTAATTGATCCTGCACTCAATGCCATCACAGAAATCGTGATCCCTAATAGCCGTAGCCAAGGAGCAGGTGCCACTTTAGTGCTTTCTTTTTATTGTCATAGTGTAAGGAGCCTGGCTTTATGTGTTTGGGGGTACAACATGCTCTGCCTGAAGTGGCAGTTTGTGAATCTGTGTCTTTTCTTCCAGGTAGCTGTTTTTAGGGTCGAAGCCTAGCGTAAGACTGCGCACATGCGCAGTCTCGCTGGCGAGATTTAGTGTTATGGGGACATTTCACTAGCTGGCTTTAAGCCACGCCCCTCTTTCCCATTGGCTGGCATCACAGTTCATGCTAAACGGTGGCCAGCCATTGAGAAAGAGGCGTTGATGACATACTCTTTTCTCTTTTTCGTCCATGCCACTTGGACAGACTTCCCTGACTTCCTTCTGCTGCAAAAGCTTTGTTATCTTTATGGGGGTGAAACAGATGGCCCCATACAGATAATAAACCTTTCGCAGCTGAAGGAAGTCTGGCCGAGGCCATCCAAGTGGGATGGCAGACAAAGAGAAAACTCTGTGGCGAGCGCTTGTTTTACAGACTATTGCAAAACTCTTTTCTAAATTTCTGAAACGTTTTAAGGAAGGCGTCCCCAGTCCTTTCCAATGAAGCATGATTTTCGGAGTGCCTGTGTTCAGATGGCGCTATTGGTTCCCTCGATCTGCTTGGAAACTGGTCCGTGAGTGTTCCGGCCGCAGAGCCCGGGCGGCCCGCTTGGAACAGTCAGGACAGTGTGAGCTCCGCTGCGGGCCGGGGTAACCTTATCCAGGACGGACCTCGGACCTGGGCAGAAAAGTGCAAGCCAGCCCGAGACCTGGGTAAATGTTTGTTCTCGAAAATGAAAGCGCGGAGCGTGTACTGGCGGCTCAGAGCCCTAATTACAGCAAGAGGAGATTTTTTATCAGAATGCCGGAATCGTGGAAGGAAGGGCGGGAACAGATTAGCCACCTTTCCCAATATATTTTTTTTCACCATTTTTTTTCCTCTTGGCCATCTCATTCTTTCCTCCCTTCCCCACCTACTACTGGTATTTCCTCACTTCTGCTCTTTATTCTGTTTTTACCTTCCCGTGCGTATACTCTTTCTCTCTCGTGGTTGTTTTCCTTCTTTCTGCTCATCCTTGGGTCGGGGGCGGGGGGATTTTGATGTTTCCCTTTCATTGTAGTGCTCATGCATATCATAAACACATAGAGGTTCGAATATATGAGACTCTGAGCCCACACACAACTCGATGCGTTCTTTAATGTGTACGTGGCGCTCATCAGCCTGTGGTGTCCTTTCTTTACAATTATTATTAAGTTAAAACGCTTGGGTCCTAAAAAGCTGTGGAACCTTCGCGCTTTCAGTCTGAGCTGAGTGAGTACTTCCCTTTTGTAGCCTGGTCCATGCCGCGCAGATGTCACTTACACCACGTGGCCTGAGAGAGTTCTTCTGCTGCGCTATTGGTATCCGCTCCAGAATGCACCCGTCTTTATCGGGCCCTCTTCTATCTCCACTCCTCTTGTCTCCTTCCCGGGGGAGTTAAAAGCAGAATTCCACAAACCGCAAAGATAGTGCAGTGGGTGAATGCACCTGTGCGGAAACTGTGGGTCACGGGGTCAAATGCAGGTAAGTAGATGTGATCCGGTCTGTGGAGTAAAGCTTCTGCTAGTGATTTGTATGGGGAATGTAGGTCACTGGATTTGATATCAAGATAGCTTCGCTTGTTAATGTGTCTGCTGTATGTTAATGTATCCATGCCACTCATCACCGCACAGAGTAACACAACAACCCCAGGAGTCGCATGGAAGGCAGACCACGAGATACTGCTGAACCTCGCACACCGAAGCCCCGGGGGCTCTTAGAGAGGAAGGGGCCTCCCCCTGCACTGGTCGATTCTAGCTTCAAGTATCCTACTCTTCACAGAAGTTAAAATTCATTTTCATTCGTGATTTTCAGCAGTTTGTTCGACGCGTGATTTAATCAGTCAATCAATCGAGATTTATGTAGCTCAGCAAATCACTCAATAGGGTATCCAGGCGCTAGATTAAATGCACTTTTGTATTCTGGGAATCCATGACCCCTATCAGCCAATGGGCGAGGCTCCTTTCTCTTTGTCATGGGATAGAGGCAGCCATGGGCTTGTGCTTGTAACCAGCCAGCAGGGCTGGGGCAGGACGAGCTACTCGAGGACACCTCTGGAAGTCTGGCTGGGTGGAGGGAGGAGCCGGTCCTTGGTCAAACACAGGCCACAGCTGTGACGTAAGCAGGCCGGTATGGATGGGGCCCGAGTGAGCTGCCTGTCAGACAGGTGCCAGGCTCTGCCCCAGCCCTCCCAACCTGTCCGAGACCCCTCCCTGTTGGTAAACCTTCGTGCCATTGCTGACCTTCGTGCCATTGCTGGCGATCTCCACATGCCCCTACAAGCCTCTTGGGCTGCAGGGCTGCTCCCAGCCCCCACAGAGCAGTGGGAGGTCCTGGTTGACGTTGGCCAAATCGTGCCACCCACCGCTGCGTGTCTCCGTCCATTAACTTCCTCGTATCCCAAAAAAGCCTGACAGCTGTTGAGGTTACTGTAAGCTCAGGCATCTGAATGAGAGGGGGGATGCTGGAGTTGGGGCGTCCCGGGACTCTGCTGACATCAGCAAGAGTACAAATAGTCTCTGGGCCGGCCAGATCTTTCTCACTCCACCTTACCTAATCCCAGCCCCCCTCAGGGAGCCTCCCGCAGCCATAGTACCCCGCACATCCTACAGGACCACCACCAGCCCCCACCATGAGCCAGTCCTACTCCTCCAGCCAGAGGGTGTCCTACCGCAGGGCCTTCGGGATCTCTTCGCCCTCGGTGGCCCGCGCCCTTCCTGGGCTCCAAGGGGAGCTCCACCAGCAACTTGTCCTCTAGGGTCTACCAGGTGTCCAGGAGCTCCGCTGCTCCTTCATACTCGAGCTTCCGGGCCAGTCGGGCGGCCACGCTCCGGACCTATGCTGGCACCGATGTGCTGAACTTCAACCTGGCCGATGCCATCAACCAGGAGTTCCTGCAGACCAGGACCAACTGTACTCACTCTACTGCACACTGTCTACTGCACACTGTCTACTGCACACTGTCTACTGCACACTGTCTACTGCACACTGTCTACTGCACACTGTCTACTGCACACTGTCTACTGCACACTGTCTACTGCACACTGTCTACTGCACACTGTCTACTGCACACTGTCTACTGCACTCTCTCTACTGCACTCTCTCTACTGCACTCTCTCTACTGCACTCTCTCTACTGCACTCTCTCTACTGCACTCTCTCTCTTGTGCACACTCTCTACTGCACACTCTCTCTACTGCACACTCTCTCTACTGCACACTCTCTACTGCACACTCTCTACTGCACACTCTCTACTGCACACTCTCTACTGCACACTCTCTACTGCACACTCTCTACTGCACACTCTCTACTGCACACTCTCTACTGCACACTCTCTACTGCACACTCTCTACTGCACACACTCTACTACACACTCTCTACTACACACTCTCTACTACACACTCTCTACTACACACTCTCTACTACACACTCTCTACTACACACTCTCTACTACACACTCTCTACTACACACTCTACTACACACTCTCTACTACACACTCTCTACTACACACTCTCTACTACACACTCTCTACTACTCACTATACTACTCTACTACACACTCTCTACTACTCTGCTACTCACTACTACTCACTCTACTACTCACTCTATACTACTCTACTCTCTACTCATTCTCTACTACTCTACTACTCCCTCTCTACTACTCCCTCTGTATTACTCACTCTCTACTACTCTACTACTCTTTACTACTCACTCTATACTAATCACTACTCACTCTCTACTACTCACTCTACTCTCTACTACTCACTCTCTACTACTCACTCTCTACTCTCTGATGGCATGACATGAGTGACCGTGAATCAGGTACCAGCATGATCGGCCATAGCGGCACTTACATAACTCCAGTAGAGGTTAGCGCTATAAAAATAAAAGCATTAAAAATGCAATTTGTCTCGCCTTTCATTAAGGTAAAGCCATTTGCTTTGCTATACGATACCATTAGCAAAGCAAATGGCTTTACCTTAATAAAAGGCGAGACAATTGCATTTTCAAAGCTTGTTTACTTGAATGATGTGTAGTCAGCAAAATATTAAATTCTTCATGTTCTTGCCACCTGCACATTGTATACATCACATTAACTTTCCTGGGGTTACAGCCAGCAGAAGTTCCATTTTCCTAATACCCAAGGTCCATCAGCTCAGCCCCACGCTTCTCGGTAACAGGATCTAGTGGAATTTTTAACACATTATGAAATCACTTTCATGATAGATTTACTTAAACTGCTTCCCCGCCAGCCCCCCCACGTGACTTAGCAGTTTCTTGCCCTACTTCTGCCTCCAACTTTGATCCTATGGATTCTAATGTGGCTGATGCAGCCATGGATATGGACACAATGTATGAGTACCTAAATAAAGTCCAGCTCATACATGCCCTGATGATTGTTTTTTATTGTATAATCTTTAAAGTCACTCGCCACCTTCCCTAATCTTCATATTCAAGAATGTCAATGTTGCATGGTTCTCGCTGAGTGGACCTTGACCTTGATTCGAGAAGGGGCCTCAGATGTTATCTCGACTACACAACCACATTGAAACTCAAAACAACATTTAAACAAATACAGTGGTCCTGATCTTGCAAATCTTTAATACTCATTGAGCTATATCCTGCATTCTATAGTGGTGCTCAACATACATATTTCGTATCACAGAAGGGACTCATGCAGGCTTGTCCAAGACATGTCCATGAATTTTCAGTGGTAGTCAATGCTATTCAGTTTTGCACTTAATGGTTCCTGTATTTCTGCTCTTCAGCATACAGTCTTTTCAGTGAAATCTTACAGAAGGGTATTTTTGTTGATTATCTGAATTCCTTCGCTGGTGTTATTTTTGTTATTTTATTTGTATTGAGCCAGCTTGGATAAGAACTCCTCTGTTGATGGAGAAGTAAGATGTAGAACACAAATATTTAATTCACGTATTATGTGCAGAAACTGAGATAACCGTCCTCAGTGATTATTGTGAGAGGACGAAACCAACATCAAAATGAATTAACAGTGGAATATTTCCTGGAAGGAAATAGGTTGCTTCTTAAGCAAGCGTCTGGAAACTGTTCAAGGAAGTAATTTGAAAGTTTCTCGATATCACTAGAGAGAGAGTTTTGACGTTTAATCTGGTCGGTGTTGACTCATCAAAGGCAATCTCTACAGATCTCTTTACAGTATTCTAAGGCATCAGGTTTTTGCCCTACGTTGCATTTGGGCTCATCCCTTCCATCCCTCAGTATCTCCGGCAGTCCGATAAAGTGACCAGTTGTATTTTATTAAACTTGGTCTGTTCGATCACACAGAGTTTTCTCTTTCTGCGTAGTGTATCGTGGGATTTTATTTCCCTTTATGCTACTAAATGTTATCTGAGATGGTGTAACAACAAAAGTATCGTGGAAACTTTTCAGTCTCGTCGGACCACAGAACTACATGCACCTAATCCAAATGAAGTATAAAAGATGCTGAAACAAGATTTTTTAAACATACCGGGTTCCACAGCCTCATGGGTCTGAGCTTGCTAATAAGTGTCTTATGTAGCAAAGAACTGAGTTACAGGGTTATAACGTTTTCTTTTCTGCTTGGAATTTAAATCTGGAAAGATGTGACTGAACATACTTTTTAAAAATTGAGTTGAGTGAATGCTTGCTTCCATCTGAAGCCCCTTCAGCAAAATCCAGCTAGCTAGCATAGTGGTATGTGGCTTGTTTGCTTCTACCCAGCAAAGTCTTATAAAAAGACTGGATGTGTACAGTTGTGAGAAAAAAAATCATGGTATGTTTTAGTGGGTAGTTTACAAATATTTTCAGAACCATCTGTTGATTTTCGTTCAGTAAAACATGTAAAACTGTCTATTATTTACATGTTTTCTAAATATTTTATCATCCTAGAACGGTGACCATCCTCTAAGAAAGCTGTGTAGTGGTACATTGTTTTTGTCTTTCCTTTATAAATTATTATGTTCCAGTTTGAGATAGGAATGTTTTTGTCTTTGTCTTTCTTTTGTGAATTATGTTCCAGTTTGAAATAGCATTTGTGTCAGCGTTCAGCTCATTTAACCAATGTTTAAATCACCCCAATGTGACGAGCAACTATGACACCTGTTTCAAAGTCCCTTCAGGAAGGAATTTCTTTTGTACCCGAGATTCCAAATGTAGTGAAAGCATTTAATTTCGAGCAGTGTCTGAATTCTACTAGCTGGCTCCTTAACAAACTGTGTTAGAAGAATTATGAAGCTCGGTGTGAACATCAGACTGTGTCATAACATCTCCCGATTATCTACTCTCATAGCGAGAAAAATAATTACCTTTCACACTCCAGGAAACCCTCTGACACAGAAGTAGCCCTATCTTTGCCCTAATTGTGTCTTTCTGCCAAATAACCTCTCACCTCTGAAAGTTTTAGAAATGCTTCCTCTTCTCTAAGTTTGTAACAGAGATGTACATTTAAAATACCGTGCACAAATGGGAAAGGCATCTGCCAGTTGTTTCTTCAGAGAAAGCAAAGTCAAGCTGGCAGTGAAAACTGTTCATGAGTTTCTTGCCTAAACAGGTAATAAAAAATTCATTTCAGTAATTGTGGCTGAAATGTAGGTTGTAAATTGTTGTTTCCTTCCCAGGCAGACTTACTCTCTAAGCACCCACGTTCACTGTGATATTGCGCACATTCTGAACTACAGCTGTTGTCAAAAAACTTCCACCATTACTTCAAAGTTGCTGCACCATCTCCTCTCTCTATATCTCAACAAAAGGAGAGAGAGGGTTTTAGGGCACTCTTAGTCCCCAAGCAATATACAGGTAATCAAAAGAAGAGTGACCATAAAGATAAAGTATATAAAGGAGGTGGGTGTCGCACGTGAAGTCTGAGGCCAGTTGTAAATGGTCCGATGGTAAGACCAAATTTCAAGAAAAAATACACTGTTTTTTCAGGAAACCCTCACTCACCCTAGTGGTGACATGCTTCATCATCGGGTCCACCGGGAGAGATCGAATACCTCCCCGGTGTGCTGCGACGCCAGGAGACTGCGGAGCAGGTTTTTGTGTGAAGATGAAGTGTGAAAAAATATACTGAGGTTAAAAATGTCAAAGGTTGTACCAAACAAAACTTTATTCATTGGTCAACCTGACATATTAAAAAATGAGATATGTGAAGGGAAACTAGCCAATTACTTTATACTGGTGTTTACCCTGTAAAGAAGGTCAACATGTTTCTGCCCGTTTTTATGTTTTACTTTACTGGGCTTTCATCAGGACCGGTAAGCGAGTGTGCCAATGACAGGAGGGGCGCGCTAAGGCCCGCCCTGCCAATGGTCGTGAAAGTTAAAAATAGCACTATGTGTAAATTGGTGCAAAAAGAAACAAACTCATAAGTAGTGGGGTTTTACTTCTTTTGCGAGGAACCTAGGAGTCTGTAGGTAGAAAAAATGACAGACAGACAAATACAAACATAAACACAAAGATATCATATCATTGGTTTGTGCATATGTACAGTGGCCATAAAGAGTGACTTTGTGGCTTGACACGTGCTAGCATACCTATCAAGGGCCGTGGCCGGTATGTCTGGGTTGCGTAGTTGAACTCATGCCGAAATCCGAAGTGGAGGGGCCTCAACTAACGCTGATTAAATCTATTCAGCGCAGGCTGTTGCATATGTGTGGTATAGCAACAGTGGCTAAGCAGGCAGACTAGTCATGTCTAAGTCTACTTGTGAGGAAGTACAAGAAATATCTTGCTACCTATGGTGGGGTGTCAGGGAATGGACCCCGAGGGAAAAGCAACGTTGAGGCAGCATCCCGGTGCGATGCGCCGTGACACTGCTGGCCGTGGTATATACATTACCCACGCACACAACACAAAATACAAGATATAGGATGAATGTCCTCACTTGTAAAGAAATAGATCCACGCCCCATAGAACACAGGAGGGGGGTGGGAGCGACAATGGCACACCCTGTAAATAAGGGGGAGAGAGAAACAAATACACACAAAGGAGAATTTTAGAACTGGCAGGATTCCATTCATACAACTTATCTGGTTAGAATGATGTCTCCAAAGTAAGGTCTCTTACGCCCGCAACGCTCAGCACCCGCTCAGCACCTAGCTTCACCCTCGCTGGATCTCGTGGATCCATTGCGACGGGCGAGCGAGGGACCCCATTCCCCATACTTGTTAGATCACTATAGATTTCACAGTAACTGTCTTGATACTTATGCATACTTCCGGGGATCTAAATAGGTAGATCGCAAAGTCCTAAAAATAACCCTTTTCATGATGACAGAGCTTCTTTTATCCTCAGGCATACCTAAACACACACTTGAACTATAGTGATCATCGTATTTATAGTAGAGATTGAACCTAGATTTTGGATAGCTAGTGTGTGATCCATTTTGTAATCTTTCCTCACTGAGGGGTTACTGGAACATGACAACACCGTGAGGCCTTACTGATGGCAATGCAGTGCTATAAAAATCTCGATTAACATAAAATAAAATGAGCCAGCGTTATGCGTACAAATGAAAAATCTACTGTGGGTCTTCCTTAAGAAAGCCTGATGTAAAATCCACAGCCCTTCTTTTTTATGAGTGGAGTGGGACGACATAGTGAATGGGATTCTGGTTCTTCCCAAAAGTGAATAGCTTAAAGAACCCTCTTTTAGTACTCTCTCAGACTTGCAAGCTGTCTTACTGTGGTATTCTGGTTGCTTTGGTTCGACTGAGGATCATTTTCCTAGGGTTTTTATAAGATAATGGACAAGCGGTACATTATCCTAGTTTAACATGTCAGGTGTAGCTCAAAGGGGATGGATACCTTTATTATTTTCTGATGAGTGCATGCATACATGTGTGTCACTTCCTAATGCCATTGCTATAATGTGAGCTACTGGTACATATAACTCAGATAGCTGTAGTGTAGGGTACAACCGTTCCCTTGAATGGGTTAACTCTGCTCTTTTAGAGCAGGGCTGCACCTTTCAGCTGTGTTCACAAAAGCCTTCAGTAGCTCCAAGCCTAATTGCTAGCCTGTCACCGGTGTGTTTAAAAACTCACTTTAGAAGTCAGAAAGACAGGTACCGACTGTGAGGTAAGAGGCTAAAAGTCTTACCGTGCCTGGAATGCACGTTCTCTTTCCAAGTTCCCTGCAATGAAAATGTTTGTTAAACTTGGTTCCCTGAATGTGTTATAATTGTTTGAAAGGTTCTGGCGCCCAAACACATTTGCACAAAGCCTGAGGTAGCATGTGGCCTAATTGAACACAGGGTGAACGGGTGGCATTCGATTTTGTTCACTGTGTACAGGAAAAAACAGCACCTGAAATGTTCTTTTCTAATGTAATCTCAGGAAGAAAGAGAGAAATTAAATTCGTGCTAATAGCAGCTGTAAAATGTTGTATTGCAAGTACAAAAACACGGTTTTAATTATTTTTGAAGTGAGAGATTACTAGTTAGATATTGTAATGTATGTGTGAAATTAGGGAAACCAGAAGAAAACAACAATATAAACTATATAAAAAAATATTGGTGCTTACCTCAAATACATTTCAAAGGGGTCCTTGCTCTTAAGCCTTAAAATTCCCTTTGTGTGGGTGGTTAACAAAGTTCTCATGTTCGTATCCTAATATGGCAGATTCGATGATTATATCCTTCCGAGGTAGTTAATGGAGCAATGTCAATTTGGGCAATATAAGTGGTACCAAAACTAAATAAAATCATGATCATTAATTCAATCATCAGCTTTTACTCACGTATAACCCAAGCTTCAGTAATTGAATTCCAGGTGAGGTGCACCACAGGTAATGTATCCACTAGAGATTTGAGTCTACTTAGTACTTGTTTTTCACATTATCGCCTTCACAGAATACCCTTTTGTATAAATATCTCTGTTCCCTGTACTTCTTCAGGCGTGCGGATTCCTTTGCCCGATAAATCATGGTGACCATCTGGAATTTTCATCTTACTATTGTGTGGTCTGGAGAGAGAAGGCCATGTCTAGTTTACACCAACGCCATTTTTTTCTTCATTATTTTTCATGCCACCGTTTTTAAATTCAGATTACACTTGTTATACGTTTTTTTTATTTGGCTTTGGCCATTGCACTTCTCATCATAGGTATTCCATAATAAATGCTTTGTGGAGGATTAATAGTGTGTACGCCTTGAATACTGCTAGCTTTTCCTCAGTTACTCGTTCTTGACGACTGCTTCTCACCTTTCCTTATAACCCGTCCCTTCATCACCTACTCCGCTGCTGGTAACACGTCTCCAAAGGGTGTGATCTTCTGAGTGTCTGATCCTGTTGGGCTGTTAATATTGTGCTATTTCTCTAATAATCACTAGCATGTGTTCGTGATTGCATTGCTATCCTCATCCTGCCTTTCACCCGAGTGTTTTTTATTCAAGACCTTAATTCCCTCAAGCATTGCAGTGCCTTGTGTACTATTCTATACTGTTAAGTAATGGCTAGTGTGGGGGGTTCTTCAATTATAAGGCTCTGTTTGGCTGCACTCTTTCCGTTTTATGTCTACAGATGTTGTAATGATGATGTCTTAAACTCTACACCTTAGGAGGCGCAGCTTCACTCCTCATCGGCTACTAAATGCTTTGATGTAGTAGTATATAGTGTTTTCCTCCATTTCTGCATGTTAAGAGCAGTGCTAAATTGGTTCTTGCCCTTTGTGGCAAACAGAAGTTATACGCTTGTCTTATGGCCTCAAAAGTCTCAACATGTTCACCTTCCTTATGTCATTGAATATGAGTTCCTGTAAGGGATCACCCAGTACACAAAGTATTTTTTTCAGTTAAATGTGATTTTTTTCAGTATGACAAGTAAGCATTTATCCGCATCTCTTCTGGGAGACACCCAACGTAAAGATATTCACTAATAAAAACTATGTATAGAACATATACTTGCAAATGCTATGTTAGTCCTTACGAATTGTATCAACAGTATTAAGCGTTCACATTACCCACTTTAGTGTCTGACCCCTCTTTCAACAGTTCAGTTAGCTCCAGGTGTCACTCTTGGCCTCTCTTTCCCTCAAAGTGGGCACGGATTTCCTTAACCTGAAGCATGTAAGGATTGGTGCTGTTCCCATTCTGAATTCTTCCTCCTCCCTTTGCATTCCCCACACTTTCTTGAAACAGGTTTCCTAAGTAAGGAATTGTACTGTTCCCATTCTGCATCCTCACCTGACTGATTCTTCCCTCCCTGGCTTTAATAGTAATTAACCCCACCTCTTCTCCTCCCTCCCATTCCTTTCAGTTTCTTCATCCCCTACAAAACTCAACCTGTTCCCCTCACAATGAAGCCAAAGTGTTTCCAGCATTTTCCTTACAGGTAAAAAAAATTACTGTTTGCAGACCCTCCTTTTCTCTGCCCTGACTGCTGTCCTGGTATTTCACCTCTGGTTCCTTTCCTCTTTTTAATTCTCCAAAATATCTCTATCTGACCAGGACTCCCTTCCACCCATTTGGAGCCACCCTACAGACCATGGGAGCCCCCGCCTTTCCTCTAGACACCTGCTGTCCCGGTGGTTCCATGTTCTCTGTGTATGTATATGTATATATATATATATATAATTGTGCACCTCCTAATGCTTTCTCTCATTGCCATGATAATAAGAAACTTTTTACTATCTCATAACTTATTGGCATTCCAGAGATTAGGGGATTGGACGAAATGCCAATGTCAGCCAGCAGCCACTTGACCACCAGAAAGTTGATATAGATCAATTAGCTTTGCCTCACTTAGATTGTGACTGTTAATATTGGACTTGATTGCACACTCAACTACACTCAACTACCAGAAAATTCCTGCTTATTCGCATACAGAAGATACAAAATTTTGAACTCTGAGAAAAAAAAACCTCTAACTGTATTTTCCAAGGAAATCACCGGGATCCCTCTGGTAGGTGCTGCAATGGTAAAGCAGGATAAAACTGTTTCAGTTTGAATGCTGCTTAAAAAAACACCCACACCTATGTTGTCTATTGTTTGGATTATTGAAAGTGAATTTGCCTGCAACTCTTAGAGAAATTGCCTTCTCCTTGTCCTAAAACTTGAGAACAGGCCTGTAGCAACCTAGCAGGCTACCAACACAGTCCTACCAAGAAGCAACTACTCCACCGGCTCGCCCTGAATGATGTGGTCTGGGAGACGTGAAGCTGAGCCGCTACTAAGTTGTGTATAATTCAGCAGCATCCCTACACTATCTTGCAGCGACCTCTTGTTTGCCTCTGCTCTCAGAATGTGCCGCATGGTCTTAGTGATTGCCTTTGCTGACCTGCAGCTGTTGCAAATATAGAAATACTTTCTCTCCGTGAGCTTCACAGCGAGAGAATTATGGTCTGAGCTCATCAACAGCATCTTGCGTTGACCTTGAAAATATGGACTGAGCTTAAACAATTGGGGGGAGGGAGGATTTGTTAGAAATTATAACCTCACACAAAAAGTACAAGTCCGCTTCCAATTATTACGTATCCAACTGGAACCTTTCAGTTTTTATGAGGGAGCATACATCTACAGCACATGTGAACCAGGCCCAAGATTGCCGGAAGGGATTAGCCATGTACACAGCCAGCCAAATAGGCAGTAAACATCAGTGACTGCATCTGTTTGTGTGGTTTGGCATTGATGTTGTTCGGAAGTATCAAGTAAATTGAAATGGGACCTTGCCCATTAGGAAGAGTCTTACCGCCTTACTGGTCTAGCTTTCAACATCTAAATATAGATATTTCATAAGTGGGTTTAAACCCACAGCTGCAGACCGCCATCCTTGCAGCATCCGGTAGGTCTTGCTTTTGTGATAAACAATGCTGTTGACCAGAATGGCATTGACATGATGACTTTTGGGTTCAGCACTAGAGAACCTAGACTGCATCACCAGTTATTCCCAGTGTGCCCCTTAATCTCACATTTCTCGCTCTTACCATAACATTTCAACTGATCCTGTTTCATTTTTGCTCTCATTGCTCCAAATCTCGTCTCTATCCGTCTGCCAAATAGTGATGTTATAGCAATCAGCTCCGTGCTAAATGTTGTGCACATCACAATTTGATCAGTCTGTGACAGTATTTCTTGACCCTTAGATTTCTGTGGATCTCCACTGAATCGCTAGTGGAAGCCAGGGACCTAAGGCCTAAGCAATTTCTGCGATTTGAAGCTCAAAACAATACACAAACACAGAAAAATGATGACGCCAAACAATTACACAAAAAATGAAATACTTGGTTTGCTCCTGCGAATCAAGATAAGGATACTAACTTAATTTCAAGCCACCAGTTTCCAACACCTTCACATTTACAGAGCTTTTTTAAAAATGTCAATATGCCTTTTTATTTACATACTTAATCTGGTAATATTTAATTATCTAGACGGTCCCATTGCCCGGAACAGGAGCCATGCACCCCAGGTTATAAACTGCTGGTGTGTGATATTCAACACTTTAGACCACAACTTTCAGTTTTCCCTAGGGTGCTATCAGGGCACTCTGTATATTGCCAAAGATGTGGTAGGCGGGCATGATGTAAACCCGCCATGATTTGGTAGGTTAGATAGACCTACAAAAGTTAGATTAGTATGCTAGTTGTACTATTGAGTAATACCATCACTAATGTGTGATCTAAGTGAGTGTGTGACTGTATCAGCGTGTGAATGATCTTTTTCAGATGGTGGAGAAGGGCCATGTGGGCCCCTCTAAGGTCCTATTTCGGCCTCAGGGACCTCATCCCCTGGGCCCGGCCATATCTCCTGGGTGCACCCAGGGCATTCAGTCTCCACAGGGACTGTGAGGGGAACCTGAATGCATCCGGGGTCCCTGCTGGCTCCCCGCATCCTGCTAAAGATGGCATTTAAGTCAAACATAGGTAGCTTCTAAACATATAGCTACCTGTGTCTGAAACAACTCTGCTCCGCTTCCAGCAAGCGAAAGCATTTCGCCGCTCCTGCCTGTTGGAAACAGAGCTTTTGCTGTGGCTTGGCTGGAGCAGTAAAAGTCCTGCTAGGCCACAAGAAACTGCTATGTCCCGGGGGTTAGCACCCCGGGACCTAGCAGGGGCGAGTGCGAACCCAGAGATTATCTATGACACAAGTAGGTGGGCCCACGTGGCCTTCCTCTTTTCTTGCTGACAAGCCTGCCCGGAGAGGTGGCGGTCCCCAGCGATAAGAACGGTCCCTCACCCTTGCTACACCACTGGTTAAAGATACTTTTTGCAATCCTTACATTCATCTTTTATATTACACAATCTATTAACAATAGTTTGTTGTCACAAGACATCTGTAAAACCAACCGAGGGGCGTAGCTTGGTCAGTAAGATTGAGGGGGTGTGAGCTTCAGATTTTCCGACAATCAGGCTGTCATATCATGTTTCAGTACATTATACCAGAAGTAGGGTGCATGAGAGGGGCCTAAGGAACACTGGAAAGGGAGAGGAATACGGATTGGTAGAAGTATTAGAGTAGTGTGGCTCACTGGTTAGAGGCGGCAGGCCTGAGAGCAGAAGTCATGCCGGGACCAGGGTTCAATTCCCGACGCGGCAGGGTCGTGGACCTTGGTCAGCGGACTCGATAATTCTCGCTTCGGTGCTTACTATAATCAGGGGTTCCACTCGGCAACTCTGGGCATTAGCTTGCCTAATCTCCACAACGGCCCCACCAATTCCGGGGATGCCTGGCTCCACCTTGGGGACTCCCAGCAAGGGACCATACCACAGGGAAAGCCAGGACGGGTATCACAGAAGGGACTCATGCAGGCTTGTCCAAGACATGTCCATGAATTTTCAGTGGTAGTCAATGCTATTCAGTTTTGCACTTAATGGTTCCTGTATTTCTGCTCTTCAGCATACAGTCTTTTCAGTGAAATCTTACAGAAGGGTATTTTTGTTGATTATCTGAATTCCTTCGCTGGTGTTATTTTTGTTATTTTATTTGTATTGAGCCAGCTTGGATAAGAACTCCTCTGTTGATGGAGAAGTAAGATGTAGAACACAAATATTTAATTCACGTATTATGTGCAGAAACTGAGATAACCGTCCTCAGTGATTATTGTGAGAGGACGAAACCAACATCAAAATGAATTAACAGTGGAATATTTCCTGGAAGGAAATAGGTTGCTTCTTAAGCAAGCGTCTGGAAACTGTTCAAGGAAGTAATTTGAAAGTTTCTCGATATCACTAGAGAGAGAGTTTTGACGTTTAATCTGGTCGGTGTTGACTCATCAAAGGCAATCTCTACAGATCTCTTTACAGTATTCTAAGGCATCAGGTTTTTGCCCTACGTTGCATTTGGGCTCATCCCTTCCATCCCTCAGTATCTCCGGCAGTCCGATAAAGTGACCAGTTGTATTTTATTAAACTTGGTCTGTTCGATCACACAGAGTTTTCTCTTTCTGCGTAGTGTATCGTGGGATTTTATTTCCCTTTATGCTACTAAATGTTATCTGAGATGGTGTAACAACAAAAGTATCGTGGAAACTTTTCAGTCTCGTCGGACCACAGAACTACATGCACCTAATCCAAATGAAGTATAAAAGATGCTGAAACAAGATTTTTTAAACATACCGGGTTCCACAGCCTCATGGGTCTGAGCTTGCTAATAAGTGTCTTATGTAGCAAAGAACTGAGTTACAGGGTTATAACGTTTTCTTTTCTGCTTGGAATTTAAATCTGGAAAGATGTGACTGAACATACTTTTTAAAAATTGAGTTGAGTGAATGCTTGCTTCCATCTGAAGCCCCTTCAGCAAAATCCAGCTAGCTAGCATAGTGGTATGTGGCTTGTTTGCTTCTACCCAGCAAAGTCTTATAAAAAGACTGGATGTGTACAGTTGTGAGAAAAAAAATCATGGTATGTTTTAGTGGGTAGTTTACAAATATTTTCAGAACCATCTGTTGATTTTCGTTCAGTAAAACATGTAAAACTGTCTATTATTTACATGTTTTCTAAATATTTTATCATCCTAGAACGGTGACCATCCTCTAAGAAAGCTGTGTAGTGGTACATTGTTTTTGTCTTTCCTTTATAAATTATTATGTTCCAGTTTGAGATAGGAATGTTTTTGTCTTTGTCTTTCTTTTGTGAATTATGTTCCAGTTTGAAATAGCATTTGTGTCAGCGTTCAGCTCATTTAACCAATGTTTAAATCACCCCAATGTGACGAGCAACTATGACACCTGTTTCAAAGTCCCTTCAGGAAGGAATTTCTTTTGTACCCGAGATTCCAAATGTAGTGAAAGCATTTAATTTCGAGCAGTGTCTGAATTCTACTAGCTGGCTCCTTAACAAACTGTGTTAGAAGAATTATGAAGCTCGGTGTGAACATCAGACTGTGTCATAACATCTCCCGATTATCTACTCTCATAGCGAGAAAAATAATTACCTTTCACACTCCAGGAAACCCTCTGACACAGAAGTAGCCCTATCTTTGCCCTAATTGTGTCTTTCTGCCAAATAACCTCTCACCTCTGAAAGTTTTAGAAATGCTTCCTCTTCTCTAAGTTTGTAACAGAGATGTACATTTAAAATACCGTGCACAAATGGGAAAGGCATCTGCCAGTTGTTTCTTCAGAGAAAGCAAAGTCAAGCTGGCAGTGAAAACTGTTCATGAGTTTCTTGCCTAAACAGGTAATAAAAAATTCATTTCAGTAATTGTGGCTGAAATGTAGGTTGTAAATTGTTGTTTCCTTCCCAGGCAGACTTACTCTCTAAGCACCCACGTTCACTGTGATATTGCGCACATTCTGAACTACAGCTGTTGTCAAAAAACTTCCACCATTACTTCAAAGTTGCTGCACCATCTCCTCTCTCTATATCTCAACAAAAGGAGAGAGAGGGTTTTAGGGCACTCTTAGTCCCCAAGCAATATACAGGTAATCAAAAGAAGAGTGACCATAAAGATAAAGTATATAAAGGAGGTGGGTGTCGCACGTGAAGTCTGAGGCCAGTTGTAAATGGTCCGATGGTAAGACCAAATTTCAAGAAAAAATACACTGTTTTTTCAGGAAACCCTCACTCACCCTAGTGGTGACATGCTTCATCATCGGGTCCACCGGGAGAGATCGAATACCTCCCCGGTGTGCTGCGACGCCAGGAGACTGCGGAGCAGGTTTTTGTGTGAAGATGAAGTGTGAAAAAATATACTGAGGTTAAAAATGTCAAAGGTTGTACCAAACAAAACTTTATTCATTGGTCAACCTGACATATTAAAAAATGAGATATGTGAAGGGAAACTAGCCAATTACTTTATACTGGTGTTTACCCTGTAAAGAAGGTCAACATGTTTCTGCCCGTTTTTATGTTTTACTTTACTGGGCTTTCATCAGGACCGGTAAGCGAGTGTGCCAATGACAGGAGGGGCGCGCTAAGGCCCGCCCTGCCAATGGTCGTGAAAGTTAAAAATAGCACTATGTGTAAATTGGTGCAAAAAGAAAAAGAAACAAACTCATAAGTAGTGGGGTTTTACTTCTTTTGCGAGGAACCTAGGAGTCTGTAGGTAGAAAAAATGACAGACAGACAAATACAAACATAAACACAAAGATATCATATCATTGGTTTGTGCATATGTACAGTGGCCATAAAGAGTGACTTTGTGGCTTGACACGTGCTAGCATACCTATCAAGGGCCGTGGCCGGTATGTCTGGGTTGCGTAGTTGAACTCATGCCGAAATCCGAAGTGGAGGGGCCTCAACTAACGCTGATTAAATCTATTCAGCGCAGGCTGTTGCATATGTGTGGTATAGCAACAGTGGCTAAGCAGGCAGACTAGTCATGTCTAAGTCTACTTGTGAGGAAGTACAAGAAATATCTTGCTACCTATGGTGGGGTGTCAGGGAATGGACCCCGAGGGAAAAGCAACGTTGAGGCAGCATCCCGGTGCGATGCGCCGTGACACTGCTGGCCGTGGTATATACATTACCCACGCACACAACACAAAATACAAGATATAGGATGAATGTCCTCACTTGTAAAGAAATAGATCCACGCCCCATAGAACACAGGAGGGGGGTGGGAGCGACAATGGCACACCCTGTAAATAAGGGGGAGAGAGAAACAAATACACACAAAGGAGAATTTTAGAACTGGCAGGATTCCATTCATACAACTTATCTGGTTAGAATGATGTCTCCAAAGTAAGGTCTCTTACGCCCGCAACGCTCAGCACCCGCTCAGCACCTAGCTTCACCCTCGCTGGATCTCGTGGATCCATTGCGACGGGCGAGCGAGGGACCCCATTCCCCATACTTGTTAGATCACTATAGATTTCACAGTAACTGTCTTGATACTTATGCATACTTCCGGGGATCTAAATAGGTAGATCGCAAAGTCCTAAAAATAACCCTTTTCATGATGACAGAGCTTCTTTTATCCTCAGGCATACCTAAACACACACTTGAACTATAGTGATCATCGTATTTATAGTAGAGATTGAACCTAGATTTTGGATAGCTAGTGTGTGATCCATTTTGTAATCTTTCCTCACTGAGGGGTTACTGGAACATGACAACACCGTGAGGCCTTACTGATGGCAATGCAGTGCTATAAAAATCTCGATTAACATAAAATAAAATGAGCCAGCGTTATGCGTACAAATGAAAAATCTACTGTGGGTCTTCCTTAAGAAAGCCTGATGTAAAATCCACAGCCCTTCTTTTTTATGAGTGGAGTGGGACGACATAGTGAATGGGATTCTGGTTCTTCCCAAAAGTGAATAGCTTAAAGAACCCTCTTTTAGTACTCTCTCAGACTTGCAAGCTGTCTTACTGTGGTATTCTGGTTGCTTTGGTTCGACTGAGGATCATTTTCCTAGGGTTTTTATAAGATAATGGACAAGCGGTACATTATCCTAGTTTAACATGTCAGGTGTAGCTCAAAGGGGATGGATACCTTTATTATTTTCTGATGAGTGCATGCATACATGTGTGTCACTTCCTAATGCCATTGCTATAATGTGAGCTACTGGTACATATAACTCAGATAGCTGTAGTGTAGGGTACAACCGTTCCCTTGAATGGGTTAACTCTGCTCTTTTAGAGCAGGGCTGCACCTTTCAGCTGTGTTCACAAAAGCCTTCAGTAGCTCCAAGCCTAATTGCTAGCCTGTCACCGGTGTGTTTAAAAACTCACTTTAGAAGTCAGAAAGACAGGTACCGACTGTGAGGTAAGAGGCTAAAAGTCTTACCGTGCCTGGAATGCACGTTCTCTTTCCAAGTTCCCTGCAATGAAAATGTTTGTTAAACTTGGTTCCCTGAATGTGTTATAATTGTTTGAAAGGTTCTGGCGCCCAAACACATTTGCACAAAGCCTGAGGTAGCATGTGGCCTAATTGAACACAGGGTGAACGGGTGGCATTCGATTTTGTTCACTGTGTACAGGAAAAAACAGCACCTGAAATGTTCTTTTCTAATGTAATCTCAGGAAGAAAGAGAGAAATTAAATTCGTGCTAATAGCAGCTGTAAAATGTTGTATTGCAAGTACAAAAACACGGTTTTAATTATTTTTGAAGTGAGAGATTACTAGTTAGATATTGTAATGTATGTGTGAAATTAGGGAAACCAGAAGAAAACAACAATATAAACTATATAAAAAAATATTGGTGCTTACCTCAAATACATTTCAAAGGGGTCCTTGCTCTTAAGCCTTAAAATTCCCTTTGTGTGGGTGGTTAACAAAGTTCTCATGTTCGTATCCTAATATGGCAGATTCGATGATTATATCCTTCCGAGGTAGTTAATGGAGCAATGTCAATTTGGGCAATATAAGTGGTACCAAAACTAAATAAAATCATGATCATTAATTCAATCATCAGCTTTTACTCACGTATAACCCAAGCTTCAGTAATTGAATTCCAGGTGAGGTGCACCACAGGTAATGTATCCACTAGAGATTTGAGTCTACTTAGTACTTGTTTTTCACATTATCGCCTTCACAGAATACCCTTTTGTATAAATATCTCTGTTCCCTGTACTTCTTCAGGCGTGCGGATTCCTTTGCCCGATAAATCATGGTGACCATCTGGAATTTTCATCTTACTATTGTGTGGTCTGGAGAGAGAAGGCCATGTCTAGTTTACACCAACGCCATTTTTTTCTTCATTATTTTTCATGCCACCGTTTTTAAATTCAGATTACACTTGTTATACGTTTTTTTTATTTGGCTTTGGCCATTGCACTTCTCATCATAGGTATTCCATAATAAATGCTTTGTGGAGGATTAATAGTGTGTACGCCTTGAATACTGCTAGCTTTTCCTCAGTTACTCGTTCTTGACGACTGCTTCTCACCTTTCCTTATAACCCGTCCCTTCATCACCTACTCCGCTGCTGGTAACACGTCTCCAAAGGGTGTGATCTTCTGAGTGTCTGATCCTGTTGGGCTGTTAATATTGTGCTATTTCTCTAATAATCACTAGCATGTGTTCGTGATTGCATTGCTATCCTCATCCTGCCTTTCACCCGAGTGTTTTTTATTCAAGACCTTAATTCCCTCAAGCATTGCAGTGCCTTGTGTACTATTCTATACTGTTAAGTAATGGCTAGTGTGGGGGGTTCTTCAATTATAAGGCTCTGTTTGGCTGCACTCTTTCCGTTTTATGTCTACAGATGTTGTAATGATGATGTCTTAAACTCTACACCTTAGGAGGCGCAGCTTCACTCCTCATCGGCTACTAAATGCTTTGATGTAGTAGTATATAGTGTTTTCCTCCATTTCTGCATGTTAAGAGCAGTGCTAAATTGGTTCTTGCCCTTTGTGGCAAACAGAAGTTATACGCTTGTCTTATGGCCTCAAAAGTCTCAACATGTTCACCTTCCTTATGTCATTGAATATGAGTTCCTGTAAGGGATCACCCAGTACACAAAGTATTTTTTTCAGTTAAATGTGATTTTTTTCAGTATGACAAGTAAGCATTTATCCGCATCTCTTCTGGGAGACACCCAACGTAAAGATATTCACTAATAAAAACTATGTATAGAACATATACTTGCAAATGCTATGTTAGTCCTTACGAATTGTATCAACAGTATTAAGCGTTCACATTACCCACTTTAGTGTCTGACCCCTCTTTCAACAGTTCAGTTAGCTCCAGGTGTCACTCTTGGCCTCTCTTTCCCTCAAAGTGGGCACGGATTTCCTTAACCTGAAGCATGTAAGGATTGGTGCTGTTCCCATTCTGAATTCTTCCTCCTCCCTTTGCATTCCCCACACTTTCTTGAAACAGGTTTCCTAAGTAAGGAATTGTACTGTTCCCATTCTGCATCCTCACCTGACTGATTCTTCCCTCCCTGGCTTTAATAGTAATTAACCCCACCTCTTCTCCTCCCTCCCATTCCTTTCAGTTTCTTCATCCCCTACAAAACTCAACCTGTTCCCCTCACAATGAAGCCAAAGTGTTTCCAGCATTTTCCTTACAGGTAAAAAAAATTACTGTTTGCAGACCCTCCTTTTCTCTGCCCTGACTGCTGTCCTGGTATTTCACCTCTGGTTCCTTTCCTCTTTTTAATTCTCCAAAATATCTCTATCTGACCAGGACTCCCTTCCACCCATTTGGAGCCACCCTACAGACCATGGGAGCCCCCGCCTTTCCTCTAGACACCTGCTGTCCCGGTGGTTCCATGTTCTCTGTGTATGTATATGTATATATATATATATATAATTGTGCACCTCCTAATGCTTTCTCTCATTGCCATGATAATAAGAAACTTTTTACTATCTCATAACTTATTGGCATTCCAGAGATTAGGGGATTGGACGAAATGCCAATGTCAGCCAGCAGCCACTTGACCACCAGAAAGTTGATATAGATCAATTAGCTTTGCCTCACTTAGATTGTGACTGTTAATATTGGACTTGATTGCACACTCAACTACACTCAACTACCAGAAAATTCCTGCTTATTCGCATACAGAAGATACAAAATTTTGAACTCTGAGAAAAAAAAACCTCTAACTGTATTTTCCAAGGAAATCACCGGGATCCCTCTGGTAGGTGCTGCAATGGTAAAGCAGGATAAAACTGTTTCAGTTTGAATGCTGCTTAAAAAAACACCCACACCTATGTTGTCTATTGTTTGGATTATTGAAAGTGAATTTGCCTGCAACTCTTAGAGAAATTGCCTTCTCCTTGTCCTAAAACTTGAGAACAGGCCTGTAGCAACCTAGCAGGCTACCAACACAGTCCTACCAAGAAGCAACTACTCCACCGGCTCGCCCTGAATGATGTGGTCTGGGAGACGTGAAGCTGAGCCGCTACTAAGTTGTGTATAATTCAGCAGCATCCCTACACTATCTTGCAGCGACCTCTTGTTTGCCTCTGCTCTCAGAATGTGCCGCATGGTCTTAGTGATTGCCTTTGCTGACCTGCAGCTGTTGCAAATATAGAAATACTTTCTCTCCGTGAGCTTCACAGCGAGAGAATTATGGTCTGAGCTCATCAACAGCATCTTGCGTTGACCTTGAAAATATGGACTGAGCTTAAACAATTGGGGGGAGGGAGGATTTGTTAGAAATTATAACCTCACACAAAAAGTACAAGTCCGCTTCCAATTATTACGTATCCAACTGGAACCTTTCAGTTTTTATGAGGGAGCATACATCTACAGCACATGTGAACCAGGCCCAAGATTGCCGGAAGGGATTAGCCATGTACACAGCCAGCCAAATAGGCAGTAAACATCAGTGACTGCATCTGTTTGTGTGGTTTGGCATTGATGTTGTTCGGAAGTATCAAGTAAATTGAAATGGGACCTTGCCCATTAGGAAGAGTCTTACCGCCTTACTGGTCTAGCTTTCAACATCTAAATATAGATATTTCATAAGTGGGTTTAAACCCACAGCTGCAGACCGCCATCCTTGCAGCATCCGGTAGGTCTTGCTTTTGTGATAAACAATGCTGTTGACCAGAATGGCATTGACATGATGACTTTTGGGTTCAGCACTAGAGAACCTAGACTGCATCACCAGTTATTCCCAGTGTGCCCCTTAATCTCACATTTCTCGCTCTTACCATAACATTTCAACTGATCCTGTTTCATTTTTGCTCTCATTGCTCCAAATCTCGTCTCTATCCGTCTGCCAAATAGTGATGTTATAGCAATCAGCTCCGTGCTAAATGTTGTGCACATCACAATTTGATCAGTCTGTGACAGTATTTCTTGACCCTTAGATTTCTGTGGATCTCCACTGAATCGCTAGTGGAAGCCAGGGACCTAAGGCCTAAGCAATTTCTGCGATTTGAAGCTCAAAACAATACACAAACACAGAAAAATGATGACGCCAAACAATTACACAAAAAATGAAATACTTGGTTTGCTCCTGCGAATCAAGATAAGGATACTAACTTAATTTCAAGCCACCAGTTTCCAACACCTTCACATTTACAGAGCTTTTTTAAAAATGTCAATATGCCTTTTTATTTACATACTTAATCTGGTAATATTTAATTATCTAGACGGTCCCATTGCCCGGAACAGGAGCCATGCACCCCAGGTTATAAACTGCTGGTGTGTGATATTCAACACTTTAGACCACAACTTTCAGTTTTCCCTAGGGTGCTATCAGGGCACTCTGTATATTGCCAAAGATGTGGTAGGCGGGCATGATGTAAACCCGCCATGATTTGGTAGGTTAGATAGACCTACAAAAGTTAGATTAGTATGCTAGTTGTACTATTGAGTAATACCATCACTAATGTGTGATCTAAGTGAGTGTGTGACTGTATCAGCGTGTGAATGATCTTTTTCAGATGGTGGAGAAGGGCCATGTGGGCCCCTCTAAGGTCCTATTTCGGCCTCAGGGACCTCATCCCCTGGGCCCGGCCATATCTCCTGGGTGCACCCAGGGCATTCAGTCTCCACAGGGACTGTGAGGGGAACCTGAATGCATCCGGGGTCCCTGCTGGCTCCCCGCATCCTGCTAAAGATGGCATTTAAGTCAAACATAGGTAGCTTCTAAACATATAGCTACCTGTGTCTGAAACAACTCTGCTCCGCTTCCAGCAAGCGAAAGCATTTCGCCGCTCCTGCCTGTTGGAAACAGAGCTTTTGCTGTGGCTTGGCTGGAGCAGTAAAAGTCCTGCTAGGCCACAAGAAACTGCTATGTCCCGGGGGTTAGCACCCCGGGACCTAGCAGGGGCGAGTGCGAACCCAGAGATTATCTATGACACAAGTAGGTGGGCCCACGTGGCCTTCCTCTTTTCTTGCTGACAAGCCTGCCCGGAGAGGTGGCGGTCCCCAGCGATAAGAACGGTCCCTCACCCTTGCTACACCACTGGTTAAAGATACTTTTTGCAATCCTTACATTCATCTTTTATATTACACAATCTATTAACAATAGTTTGTTGTCACAAGACATCTGTAAAACCAACCGAGGGGCGTAGCTTGGTCAGTAAGATTGAGGGGGTGTGAGCTTCAGATTTTCCGACAATCAGGCTGTCATATCATGTTTCAGTACATTATACCAGAAGTAGGGTGCATGAGAGGGGCCTAAGGAACACTGGAAAGGGAGAGGAATACGGATTGGTAGAAGTATTAGAGTAGTGTGGCTCACTGGTTAGAGGCGGCAGGCCTGAGAGCAGAAGTCATGCCGGGACCAGGGTTCAATTCCCGACGCGGCAGGGTCGTGGACCTTGGTCAGCGGACTCGATAATTCTCGCTTCGGTGCTTACTATAATCAGGGGTTCCACTCGGCAACTCTGGGCATTAGCTTGCCTAATCTCCACAACGGCCCCACCAATTCCGGGGATGCCTGGCTCCACCTTGGGGACTCCCAGCAAGGGACCATACCACAGGGAAAGCCAGGACGGGTTCCCCAGAGTTATACAGCGCCGGGACGCCCCGTTGCTGGGGCAGCTGTGCGCTTTACAAGTATATTACATTTACATATATTACATTATTAAGAGCGAAAACAAAACATTTAGTAAAATAACCAGCATTTGGAGGCAGTTCGAGAGAGAGAGATTCTGCTTTTTTTGTCTCTGTAAACACCCCTGGTCATGATACCCGACTGAAAGCACCTGTATACAACTATTTATCAGAAAATACATTTATCAGGTGGTGGGGGAGGGGGGGTATAACACTCCAAACATTCTCCCCCACCCCACCTTGAAGCTACGTCCATGAGCACACACAAGCAGTTTAATCTGGAATAACTGTATTGGGCTACTGAGTTAGCCTGGTTGCAAAAAACAAAAGTTGAATTATTTTATTTGGTGCAAGTATTTTGTATTGTGTTTATTTTTCATAGAATGTATGTAACAGTTTTGGTTCAGAATGCCAAAGCTTAAAGTCTAAATACTTGATAGAAAAATGTTTTTCTTTTTTTAATTGTGCTTTTAGATATCAGTTTGTCTCTTTTGAAACCCATACCACTTTGTTTTCTCACAGGATTTTTTGTCCCTGGCTTCCCAAAACTTATGAGGTTCCAAGAGCATCATGATAGGATATTGAAGAAATTTATGAATAAACTTAAGCAGCACTTGGTAAGTGAATTGTTCAGTTTTTGTTTTATTGAGGATTATTCATGTAGAAGGGTTAGCCCAGTTGTTGACCACACCAACTGGGCTGTAACTGTTCCTAGGCTGTTCATTTCCAGGAGATGGACAAAATGGATTACTCACATTCATTAAAGGATATTTAACATGCCATTATCCCAATGTCTGTATCAAACTTGCCCTTACGTACTGGGTACGAGATTTGAGAAATAGGGCTTGGTCAGGACAATACCATCTTGGACACCCGAGGTCCGTTGTGCTTTAATCGGGTATCTTTCCTAAAGCTTATGAAACTCAATATGTCTGTAGGTTGCGTGGCTAGGATGACCTTTCTCTAAGACATGACCAACTCCGTCAAGCCAGTTAACATTTCTTCGTCTCTCTATCGAGACTTATCGGCTTCATCCTGTTCACTTTCTTCCTTAGATTAATCAGTTTGTAATCAAACATACATCTGAAAACTGCAGTGTAATAGAAGTACTCCACACAGATTTATCTACTGCTCTGTAGTGCTCAATTAAATGTGTGAAAGTAAAGCAGTGTCAGCCAACTGGTGTAAATTGGTTGACGTTGAGATACAGGTATTCAGAAGATGACTGGCTGTTACAAAACGTATTTAGACTTTAAAATGACATCCAACACAGGACCTATAATCTCAATTCATGGTCCTCCCTGGCCAGGGATGTATACATCTACCAGCTGTCTGTCAGTTATGTTATAGACTCCAAACCCTGTGGTCCTGTTGTAAAATGACATTCAACTGTTCCTTCTTTGCAGGATTCACAGGAGCTCCACTCCAGCCTGTATACAATGAAGTGGTTTTTCCAGTGTTTCTTGGATCGGGTTTGTAATCTATGTATTTCCTTGGGTTTTTCACATGGTTAATTAGTATTATTTTGCATACAGCAGCATGTTTGATATCGATAGCATGCTAACATTGGAAACGAGGTGAAAGAAGACAAGGTAACGCAAGAGTAGGTCAATTTTAATGAGGTGGCTTGGCACCGATATATGTAGAATCAGTGAAATATTTGGTAATATATTTTGAATGCTTGTTTTTAATGTTTGGAATGCATTTATTGATAGAAAAGCCAACAAAATGTGCTTATCGTTAACAATATATATTAAACACAAGCACACTTAGTGTTTTTTAAGGAGCCGTGTAAACTCTTGGTTGTGGTGAGACATGACCCTCTTCGACTGTTCTATCTGGTTGAATCTATTATTTAACACCATCAAACACTACCTGCAGCCCTGCGCTTTAAAAAAAAAAAATTAATGTCCCTTTTTATTTGAAATCTCTTTAGCATGTGGTCACTACTCTTCTTTGCTGTCTTTTTACACAGTGACGTTTACATTATGGATAACCACCAATGTAAGCTATATAATGCCATGAGCTGCATTGATTTTGTTCTACTTTACCCCAAATTCTTTAACTGAAATATGGTGTTGCGCGTGAATGTCTTTGAAATTTGCTCCATTGTCAACCAAATTGCATTCCAAATATCTTCTCGAATGATGGCCTCTTAGTAGTTTTCGTTCCCAACAGGTCCACTGTGACCATACACACCTCCATCCAGGAGGAAAGGTAAAACCTCTATTCCATAGTCTACTTTCCGTCCGCTCTTAAGGTTATGACAAAATGCCAATTGGGCAGCAATATAATCAGGCCACATCTTTGGCCTTCATATGCTTACTCATGCACACACTCGCTCACACACTGCGTAAATTTTGAATGTGTGGCTCACCAAAACTTGTAGAATACTCTGACGTTAACGAATGAATGATTCTTCAATATTTTCCAGGTCATGTTTGAAGTGTTAGTAAAACGTTATACACTAACTACACTTGACAATACTTCTTTTGTGTTCTTGTTATAGACTCCGTTTACTTTAAGCCTAAGGATATGGGACATCTACATACTAGAAGGAGAGCGAGTACTCACTGCAATGTCTTACACGATTTTGAAACTGCACCGAAGTAAGAGTCTCTTATGTCCACAAACCTGAATAGGAAACCTGATGCAAAATGTTAACCACTACTTTCTGCCTCTGATTCAGGATTATAGTCCATTGTTTATCTACCCTTTTAACCTACTTTAGTTGTCGCTGCACAAAAGTGTAAATACTCTGCCTCAAATCCATGACCTAATGTGCATTTCTAAGGCCCTAGATTTGAAGGTAGAATTGTTTGTACTGTATGTACCAAGTGAAGTGATAAAAGTTACGTTTTCCCCTTAGACCTGTAGATTTTCTTTTTTTACAACTACAATCGATTAAAATGAAGTAGAACAGTTGAATTTCACAAAGTTAGAACATTTATTATTTCAGAACTTCAATTTCACTGCAGCATTTTACAAGTCTCAAACAGCAAGAACGTTATTAGACATTAGTAGGCTTCAACGCTCTTCCGGTTGATTTGTTGTCTCTTGATTTCATCAATATTTATAAGTGTAAATGACGCATAATTTGCGTTTCGAGCGTCATTAACAGTTAAAGGGTGATACTTTTCACTGTGAAAGCCTTCTATATACTCCCTGCTTCTGCCACTCCTGTCTGAGTTAGCTTTTCCTATTATAACCCCACAGGCACACAACTCTTATTTGTGGATTCATTCTCTGACACTCAGTTAAGCAGCTGCTTGCTCAGTCACCCCCCAGTTTCTTTAGAAGATTCTTGTCCTCCGTTCTGCAGAAACACCTGCCATATTGTTTTCTCATAAATGCCCGCTGCACTGCCTGCAAGAGGAGTACTGCACTTCATTCACTCGTTCTGCCCCAGACGTCCAGGATCCTGAGATCTTGGAGCAGAAGAAGCAAGCATGGGTCTGCACCCGCTTTCTTTCATGTATCCTTATCCCAACCCTTGTCATCATGGGGTACAAGGCACCAATGTAATATGCTGCTCATTCCAACATTTTATATTCAGTTTCAGAGAGACAGAGTGTACGGTCACGTGTTGTACACATATGAGTTCTATAATTGTGAAAGACGTTTATTCAGAACACGAACACACACACACACACACACACACACACACACACACTCACTCACACACTCACACTCACTCATACTCACTCACTCACACACACTCACACTCACTCACTCACACTCTCACTCTCACACACTCACTCTCACTCTCTCACTCTCACTCTCTCACACACACTCACTCTCACTCTCTCACACACACACACACACACACACTCACTCTCACTCTCTCACACACACTCACTCTCACACACACACTCACTCTCACACTCACACTCACTCTGGTCTAGCTCATTCCTAAGAGCGAACGCAGGAGTGTAGCCATAGAAGTACTCTTTATACACACCCCACAACAGAGGCATGTAAAATATAACCAAACTGCTGGAAATAAATACAAAAGTGAACTGTTTTCTTTTACATCTGTGTTTCAGTGTGATACATTGCACTTTCTTAAAACTATTTTGAAATTAAGATTTTTTTTAACATAGGCCTAGCTCTTAGCTAATCAGAGACTCTACTCCCAAAGTTTTCAGTTGAGTACAATGAGGCAGGTACATGACATATTTTCTTGCCCAGGATCACCCTGTTTGATATTTTGTGTGCAAGCTGAGATTTCATCCTAGATATCCTTAAACATGAGTCTGCATTTTAACCACAGTAGTTTCTTCCTTCTTTCTCTAGGTTTAAAGTAAAGGGAAATACTTTGGGCGTAGTGGTCTTCCAAGAGCTAAATGAACACACTGTGTTCAATAACTTCAGTAAATTTGACTCCCAAAGTATACAAGGCACATTATAAATCTATCTGCCGCTAAGTGATACATCTTTCTTGAGGCAGGTTAGCCAATTGGCACTAAATAATAAGTCTTTTCAGAATCGCGTAAAGCAAGCGTGGTTTCAGACACAGCCACCCTCCGTATCAACAAGTACAACCCTCTCCAGCAGACTGAACGGTTTCACTCTTGCCTCCGTGTTGCTCTTAAACAAAGGTACATAAAAGATATCTGCGTTTGCTATTACATGTTAAATGTAAAGCTCTTATCTGTTAAGCTCCATGCTCCAATAACCCAACAGTCTAAGGTGAGAGAAGGTGGCACTGAGCTGGCTTTGAGGTTCTCACACTCGTTTCTTTATGCGCATGTTGTATAACTGCGGCTCTTCTGGTGCAGGATGATGCGTGCTTTTATTCCTGTACCAGACTTCCCAGAGTCGAGTCCCCCCCCCCCCCTTGACTCATGTCAGGCCCACCTTTACCTACACACACAGACAGCTAGATACCTGGTGTGACCCTATTGTGCTCTATGCACCTGACACTTAACAGAAACGTGCCTAATGCACTACCATCCAGTAATCTCCATGGAGCCACTTCTGGAGCACGCTTCCCCATGTTCCCACGTAGTCTTATATGATGATGATCGACGTCCCACTCCTACTGTTCACAGATGAGTGGGCAGGCTGTTATAGCTGTGGCTGTCCAATGAGAAGGCCCAGGTACGAAAAAGAGGGAGAAGGAGGAGCTAGAGACTAGGTCGTTCTCCAAAAAGGTTAATGCATAAGTGGGAATCCTGTATATTGGATCCCGGGACCTAGCTCACGTGTAGGTAACTGACCCTATTCGTTCAGTGTGACCATAAAAGAAAGAAAAATGTTTTTCTAGTGTCCCCTCACTCACCGGGGTTGCCCCACGGTGACATGCTTCATCATTGGGGCCATCCCATTTCTCTACGAAAAGGTCAATACACATCCATGTCGTAGTTTTAACGGCGTTTCTCAATTCTTGATCTGTAGACAAAAACTGGATACACTGAAGGTGTTTCCAGGAGATTTCGAACCTTTAGAGATTCATCAAAATTGTCTCAGTCTAACGCCTTTATAAAATGTAGCCCCTCTCTGATCCATCTACATTGACACAGCACATGACCCACACACATTTAACATACATAAAAAATGTGGGGAAAGCAAGATGGCACCTCACGGGCGCACCACCAATAGGACCCCTGGTTGGTACTCACCAGGATGGCCCTGTTCTCATCATTGGTGCCATCAAGCCTTAACGAAAACGTGCCTAAACCCAGGGTGGGGAGACAGTGAATGGTGCAATGGACACAACTTATATGTGACAAAACTTACAACATTAGACTTATGACATACAACATATAAAATACTGTGCAAAATAGAACCAAAAACCTTTTATTCGTGTTCTAATCTTCGTTGCAACAGTGTACACTTAAATATAAAAAAGAAGAGGAATGTGAATACTACCCATCGATTCACATCCTACTTACAGCCGACATGTTTCATTGCCTTGGTTTTTATCAGGCAATTTCCTCAGGGCAAAACCATTAAATGCCACCGCACAAGCCACTGGCCGTAATGTGCTGTAAATAAACAAAAATATACATATAGCTGAGGTTACCTGCTGTCTGCGTCTCAATTATTTAAAAGAGAGTTGTTTAACACTGTCAAACACGCCCATACTGTTGTAGAGAATAATTACCCTTTAGTTGGCTGTGACTTTCATACCAACCACGAGGAATATAAAAACAGAGGTGCAGCTCCCATGGGTGAGCATGCTCCAATCTCCCTTCGGTATATCAGTTTTGCCCTGAGGAAATTGCCTGATAAAAACCAAGGCAATGAAACATGTCGGCTGTAAGTAGGATGTGAATCGATGGGTAGTATTCACATTCCTCTTCTTTTTTATATTTAAGTGTACACTGTTGCAACGAAGATTAGAACACGAATAAAAGGTTTTTGGTTCTATTTTGCACAGTATTTTATATGTTGTATGTCATATGTCTAATGTTGTAAGTTTTGTCACATATAAGTTGTGTCCATTGCACCATTCACTGTCTCCCCACCCTGGGTTTAGGCACGTTTTCGTTAAGGCTTGATGGCACCAATGATGAGAACAGGGCCATCCTGGTGAGTACCAACCAGGGGTCCCATTGGTGGTGCGCCCGTGAGGTGCCATCTTGCTTTCCCCACATTTTTTATGTATGTTAAATGTGTGTGGGTCATGTGCTGTGTCAATGTAGATGGATCAGAGAGGGGCTACATTTTATAAAGGCGTTAGACTGAGACAATTTTGATGAATCTCTAAAGGTTCGAGTTCTCCTGGAAACACCTTCAGTGTATCCAGTTTTTGTCTACAGATCAAGAATTGAGAAACGCCGTTTATACTACGACATGGATGTGTATTGATGTATTGAGTGGAGGGCGTCGTAGTTTGGTTTTCCCTCTATACTCCTTGGTGTTTTCTCTACGAAAAGGTGCCTGCTACGACTAAACGAACTACGCAGGAGCACTTAAACGTGAAAGACTATGTGTAGTGCAATGAAGTGGTGGAGTGGATATCGTTTGTTATTCAATAATCAACCCCTTAGAGGGACATTTAGTCTGCTCCTTTCCCTCCCAGTGTCTTTACATTAACCACACTCACGGAGTCTTCTTGGCACCGCCGGACCACCATACCGGCGTCCCAGACGGTTGCCTAGTGACGATCACTACGCATGCCTCACGCAGCCCCGCCTACACCCGGAAGCTTTGGCTTTAATTCTCCATGCCGGCGTAGGTACACCGACCTCGTTGTTCAGCGAAACTGTACGTTTTTTCTTTCAAACCCTGAATAACGCGCTCCTTTCGCGCACATGGAGCTTTGCAATGGTAACAAGCCCAGTTATTCTGACACACCGCATACCAGCTCGTAATGGGCCCCGTTCATGTGTGTTCCTTTTCTGGCATGTTCTTTGACCTTCTGTTCATATACCACAGAATATGTTTTACCGTTGAACAGCCTTTCCTCTGCCCCCATGAAGCATTTGAGACCCTCAACAGGAGTAAGATCTCTCCCTATGACAGTTCGTTTTGTTTTATGATACAATCACAAATGCATGCATTTATGTTCCACTCACTCTAATGTTTGTGAGTATTGTTAGTCACCCTGCCTATACATTTTGTGCGAGTGACTCTGATTAAAAGTAGACCACAGCCACCAATTACACCATTATTGATCAGTGTGACTATGTGAGCTCGTGAAGATGGCTAAATTATAGCACCCCTTGACAATGATATACGGTCAGCCAGCACTGTATCGCCATAATACAAGCATGTGTTAACGCCAGGCACGATATTTGTTTCATACTCATTCTGAATGGGATTCGCTTGAAGCATGCAGACATGTGAGAACCTACACTGCATTACAGGCACGTATTCCGTTTGTTTGTGACTGTTTTTCCTTTTCCTCCCACGGGTCTTTTTTCCTCGCCTATTTTAGGTTTTTGAGGCTGCCTATTGCAACTTTTTGCAGCAAGGCCACAGGAATCTAGGACTGGGTACACGTTAGTGTGTGTAGACCATCCATTTTAAATTAACAATTAATCCACAGTTTACCTTATCGGGCCTTTTGGTCCATCGTCCTCCTGGCAATTCTCTCACTTGGATATCTTCATTTGCTGAGAGCATAGCCCCCTTACTTCTTAAGGCAGCTAATTTCACCATTCTTGGTGATCTCAATATACATCTAGAAGATCCCTTGTGTACCATCAGCAAGCGTTTATCGGATCTGGAGACTCTCAACCTTTCGTTGTGTAATTCTGGACCCACTCACTCTGCTGGACATCAATTGGACCCTATTCTTTCCAATCTTCTGCTTGATTGTTCACAGAGTGCTCGCCCGCTGGAATGGTCCGACCATTTTGCTGTCCACTTCTCCTTACCTTACACAAAGAATCTGGTTAGGAATGGCGGTGGTAAGGGCGAATTAATTCATCGGTGGGGTAAACTTGATATTACAAAGTTGAACCAACACCTTTTGAATACCCGCCCCGAAGATAGTGCTGTTTCAGTTACGGAATTGAATACGGTTGTGTCTCATTGGCTCACTAATGCTGTAACCACCCTCCTTCCTTTAACCCCGAAATTCTCTAGGCCACATCGCTCCCCGGCTCCTTGGTTTTTTCCCAACTTGAAGGCCTTACAAACTGAATGCAAGGCCTTAGAAAGGAAATGGAGGCACTCTTATTCTGATTTACAGAAGACCGTCTATAAAGAGGCTCTAAAGCGATATTCAGAATGCAGAAATGCAAAAGCTGCCTACACTGTGAATACTGTGACGCAAGCTCAAAATTGCTCACGTACTCTCTTCTCTGTTGTTAAAAAACTGACAGGAGCGGATACTGTCCCGACACCTCCAGCTCAGGACGAAGTTCAATGCAACTCTGTCGCAGACTTTTTTATTGCCAAGGTTGAGCGCATATACCATTCTATGAGCGCTCCCTCGACTCTTAATGAACATCAGTTGGAATTGGCAGAAGGGATGGAACAATCACTCCCAACAGCAAAGGTTACTAACTGGCAACTGTTTGACGACCTCTCGTTTTTTTCTTGCCTGAACAGTATAAGATCGGGTTCTCCTCGTGACCCTGTACCTGCCAAATTCTTAAAGTTACTGGATATTGAGCCACGACGAGTCCTTATGAGACTCCTAAATGCATCTCTAACTGAGTCCCTTATGCCCCAGGATTGGAAGCGCGCAATGGTTGTTCCTCTACAAAAAAAGGCCGGAGTCGACACGTCCAACCTTGCGAATTTTCGTCCTATATCTCTGCTACCTGTTCTCTCAAAAGTGTTGGAAAGACATGTTAATATCCAGCTAAACTATCTTGTGGAAAGCTCGGGATTTTTACACTCTTCCCAGTCTGGCTTTCGTGCGCACCACTCCACTGAGACGGCCCTATTGGGGGTGACGGAGAGTTTGCGACACGGTATCGACCGCGGGGAAACATCAGCACTCATCCTTTTGGATTTGAGCGCGGCGTTCGATACCGTGTCCCATTCCATTCTTTTGAGCTCTCTCCGGTCCCTGGGAGTAGACGGTTCTGCGCTAGCCTGGATTGCCTCCTTTTTAAGTGAGCGCACCTTCCAGGTTTTTTCGACAAAAGCCACTTCTGACATCTGTCAATCGGCGTATGGTGTCCCGCAGGGGTCCATACTCAGCCCCCTATTGTTCAACATCTATGTTAGACCCCTGGCTACCATTGCGGAGGATGCTGGGCTGACTATTTTTTCATACGCCAATGACACCCAAGTAGTTTTCTCTCTTTCCAGCAGTGAGAGTAACAGTGTATCGACCCTGAAGCTTGGATTATCTCGTATGGCTGAGTGGATGCAGAGGCATTTGCTCAAGCTAAACGGTGATAAAACCGAGGTTATCATCTTGGGGAAGCATAAAGATCTCTGGGGTCCACAACACTGGCCCAGTGATATGGGACCCCTTTCACAACCAACATCTGTGGTTCGTAACCTCGGATTCCTTATCGATGATAAACTCTCCATGAGGCAGCAGGCCACCAAGGTGGCTGCCATCTGCTTTGTTATCTTGCGTTGGCTCCAGAAAATTCTATGGATGCTGCCCCATGCCACTAGGAGAACCGTAGTCCAGGCGTTAGTACCCTCTCGCCTGGACTATGGAAATGTCCTCTACCTCGGTGCCGACGTAGCAACGATTAATAAGCTTCAGGTTGTACAAAATTCGTCGGCCCGACTTCTTCTTAACATCCCGAGGAAATCATCTGCCTCTCAGGCTCTTCGAGATTTACATTGGCTTAGGATCTCTAGCCGCATAAAATTTAAAGCCCTGTGCTATCTCTTTAAAATTAAACAGGGCACGGCCCCAAAATACTTGCAGAGTCTTGTTCAACCGTATAAGCCTAGTCGCACATTAAGATCCTCCGCAAATTGCGACTTTGTTGTTCCAAGATTCAAACTTGCAAGGATGGGGGGTCGAGCCTTTTTCCATCTAGGTCCCAAATACTGGAACGCGCTTCCAATTGCTCTGAAATCTGAAACCAACCTATTTTGTTTCCGGAAAAAATTGAAAACCATGCTTTTTTAACAATATAAAGGCCGTTGCTTCTGCTCCATGGTACTGCCGTGTTGTCCTTTCTTCTCCAGTCTTTCACTTGCGCCGGGAAACCCACTGCGGGTAGCTGTTGCGCATTATAAATTTAAATAAATAAATACATTTTCCTTTTCTGGTCCCGACGAAAACCTGGGATTTACCGCTAACAGGTTGAAACATGTAGACCCTTTTTAATTACTATCACATAGATACTCACGGTCATTATTACCCATTAGTATCTCCACTTTGTTTTTAATATTGTCCAGTAGCTTATGAATAAAGTTTTTTCCAACAAGTTATACTAGGACAATTTTTAACATCACTTTTTTTTGCACCTTTCACTCAAAAAACCAGCTCCACTGTAGTCCGGTGTCGCAGCACACCCTGATGGCATTCGGCCGTCAGGTTGGGACCCCGATGATGAAGCATGTCACCAACCAGGTTGGCGAGTGAGGGGTCTTCTAACAAAAGGGCACTATCCTTTTGTTTTCGTTTCTGACATCCCATTTAGAACCTATTTTAAGGTACTTGTGGTGATACTCCTCTTTTGTGTTAATAATATATACAATTTATAGTCATTTTAGAGACATTAATTTTGCATTGTTACTGAAATGGATGAAATAAGGTACATTGGAACCCTTTGTTCTTTATAGTTCTTTTACATGTACCACTGTGTAGTTCATGTCAAGCACGGTGCACATGCTCAGATAGTGTCCTTAATAATGCAGTCATCACATTTTTCGTGGCGAGAAAAAAAGGAGAGCAGGCTAACTGTCAAATGTGCTGCCCACAAGCATCATTGAGGTTTACTAACTTGGTTAGCAGTGTCTATTCTACTCGTGTCAACAAGTGTGCCATGTGGCCTTTTAACACCCAAAAGCCCCCCGACTTCTTCTGGTCTGCCCATTATGGTTTGATCAGTACTCCTTTTTTTTTTATATATATATTTTTTATTGATTTGAAAATCAGGGCAAAATTACATTCATAAGATATATACGAGTGGGTGCAATCAGAGCACAACATCAAATCAACTCTATACATTCTCACATCAACAGTTTGGAACGAACAATACATAAAGCCCTCCTCCCCGACCCCTCCGGTATTACAGTCCTGTTATGGGGATACATCATCTGCTTCTAGATCTGGTGGGTCACAGATATATCTTCTAAACTTGTTCCATGCTCCCCATACCTTCTCCCATTTTCGGGACAACCAGGGTGAATAAAGACCGCCTTCTCGGCTATCATTGCCTCGTACATATCTTTGCACCATTTCCGGAGCGTAGGCGTTTCATCTGACCCCCACACCATAGCGATGTTGCGCTTAGCGACAGTCATCCCTAGCATCTCCCAGTCCTGCTCTTGGTGAGTGACGTCGTTCGGTTCAATCAGTACTCCTTTTTGAAGCAAATGTTTCCTCAGAGTGAGGCGTCATGAACGTTTCATCTTGACCAGCATTGGGTGTCATGGGAAATGCAGTCAGATCGATTAATTGAATTTGATACCGGCATCTATGTACGACTGTCATCGCCCCAGAACAGTTGTGCAAGTGTGGCACTGACTTGTGGGGATCAAGGTCAAATTATATCCTTGTCAAGTGCCCCCCTCATTGAAAGTACCAAATGCATTGTATTATTGGAGAGGCTACATAATATGATTCTCTCATGTGAAAGTGGACAGTCTCCACATTAGATGAATGAAGAGTGCTTGCCATTGCATTCTGGGAATTGTCGTCAACAAAATGGCCATGTTCAATGTCCAGTTTAATTCATAATAGCAATGCGTGAATTATTGAAAATTTAGAAAAGGCTCCCTATTGTTAATCTTTCATGTTCAGGTGTGCATTGCACAAAAAATACATTTGTGGAATTGGATTATGTTTGTTGTAGTATCACATGGAGATATGTGTTTTGTATGGGATACTCATAGCTCGTTAAGAGGGAAAACCTCTCGTACAACTGTCGGACCTGTTAATTGAATGTCATAATATGTCAGTGGTTGTTGGAAGACTAGTATATTCACAGCCAGAGTCCAAATCGATAGAATACTTAATACTACCTTCATGTCGGGTGTCAGACAAACTCGTCTACCAAACAGTGGGAAGGAACACTATTGTAAGGCATTGAGTTGATTCCATTTTAAGTCATTGAGCCCGGCAACATTCGTTTGTAATCTGTACACCCACCTTGTTTCATGTTCTAAGAGTGTTTGGCCTATTGGTACTTGTGGTTATCTTCTCAATCACTGTCCACTGCAGGTCATTGTCAGTATGACCTTTTACGAGGAAATGTGCAGTCACACATATTGAATTGTGGAAGCACTTGCCATTGTTCGTGTCGACTATTCTTTTTTCACCTTCCTCGTGATAATCCCTATGTATTTTAATTTTCCTAATAGTTTTATTTTAAAACCAGCACTCACTGTCTTTTTCTGCTATCCAAATAAAAGTAAGGTATCACTAGATGTATTACCGCAGCAATTAAATTTTGCCATAACAAAGCCAACAGACCTCTTTCAGACTGAAACTCGGCACATTCCCCAAGAAGAGTAGCGGCAGTGGTGGCCACCATTAAAAAGCCCCAGTATATTCGTGAAGCACTACCTCCCGGACATGGAGTCAGCAAGGGAGTCTGCTGTAGGACAAGCAGTTCTTTGCAGCAATCTTTTTGGTTAATGAAAGCCTACTTCTTGCTCTCCTTCATTTATTTAACATTTGTTTATACTGTTCACTCATCTTAATTGTATGAAAGACCTTTCAGGGTAGGGAAAGCAGTCCTTTATTGGCTCAAAAAAGAGGCAGCCTCATCAGGAGATGTAATGTTTTGGGGTGTCCCTCCAAGAGAAGGATCAAATACCCATGGATGAGAAGAAACAAGTTGCATATAACAAGAGGTCTCCAGCGTGAACATGTTTAATTGATTCACACACTTTGCTTGTCATCTGCTTCGGGGCTCTCCTTTTCCTTATTCCAGTTCAAACTTGCGCTTAGAAATCTGTGTTATGGTGGCCACTGGGGAAGTGGAATAGAAAGTAATTGAACAGAGCAGACATTTGTACATTTAAATTCAGGTAGATGTGCTACCCGAACTCAGACTGTTTATTTTCTTTTTTTCTATGGTTGTTTGCTGTTGAATATAACCAGGACAACTGGGAATGATTTAAGCATGTGAATATATGACAGACACCAAACCTGGTGGACTGTAGTTACAGGTAAGTAACTTGTTTCATCCCAGGGTAAACAGGACATTTAAAATCTGAGACGCTAGATGCACCAAATGGCTTCAAGCCAACATCCTTATCTAATTATGTTTGGCGAAATTTCTAATAATGAAGTACAATTCTTGCAGTCACACCTTAATCAGTTTTTACCCAACATGTCAAGTTACTGATGCAAATTGAAGAACTATAGCTGTACGTTAAAGTTGCTATTTTGAAATGCTATCCAAGAAATGCATCTCTCAAATGTTGATCCTGTTGTTGGTGAAATAAACAATTGCACGAGTATATGAGATCGCAGGATTTAAAGGGAACATGCAAGATTGTGCCATTTGTCAGAGAACTGGAGTCTTGTGGCAAATGTGGATTGAATGGGGGATGGCAAATATTGAACCTCTTCCCCCCTCCCCCAAATGAAATCTAGTGCCTAGGGTTAGAAATGTGAGCCGGCATTTAATCAAAATGAGGCCTTCATTGGAAAATCTGTAACAATTGCTGTACTGGAAAGCACATCAAATTGTAAGCAGGGGGCAGTATGTGCAGTAGATGGATAATCTGGAACTGGCAGCAATGAATGCATATACCACATTGAGTGGCACTGGCACATTGTCGATTCTCATATGAACCCCACACACAAACATGGAGCCATGTAAATATTGCAAATAATGAAAAGTCCTTAGTACATAATCTCAATCTGCCACTACCCTGTTTTTAATTAAGACATTGGATGTCTAATGTAAATAAATATCCCTTATTTAGATTAAGGATATTTTCACTTCTAATGTTCTGCAGTTTCTTCATTTTGAAATGTCTGCATTTACAATACCATGTATTAACTCTGCCCCATAACTGTTTTAATAAATTCCTTCAGTAAATTACAGCACAAGTAGACTTTATAAAATTGTATTTACAACGTTTCTTGGTACTTTGTTTTTATCTGTGAGCAGAATATCTAATGAAGTTGTCCATGGAGGAACTGATAGAATTTCTACAGGAGAACCTAGCCAAGGATTTCTACTTTGAAGATGACTTTGTCATAGAACAGCTACAGAACTCTATGTCTGAACTCAAACGTGCCAAGATGGACCTACCCCCACAAGGTAAGAGACACAGCTGACCTGTTTATCCGTACTCTCTGTCCAGCCATCTGGTGTATTTTATATGTTGTTTTAAGTGTAGAAGAACACATTTTGTGTTGTGTTTTGCCTTTTCAGCAGTTTTCAATTCTAGATGTTCTATTTTGCATTTTTTACCTCACTTGTGTTTAGCAGCACAGAGCCCAGCTAACGAAAGACTTGCTTGCAAGGGTTGATCTAACTGATGATTTTTGGAGTAGCTCATGCGCAATATAACAAGTCACAATAAAAGTAATGATTTTATGCTGCTGATTCTGATTAAGGCACAACTTCCTCAATTGCCCTAAAGTTTTACAAATGTTAGAATAAGGATGTCTTAAATTCTTTCCCCATGTACGCAATCAAGCGTGCTTTTGGGATTTGGTGTAAATTAGTTCAGTTGTTTTTGAGTTGTTAGCATTTAAATAGGGCCTTGTGTTAGGCATGAAGAGGTTAACGCTCAGAAAAAGTTAGCTATTTCTGGACGTATGATCCAGCGGGAGCCCTGCAGTATCGAAAAATGGAAAAAAAAATGTAGGGCCTTTTGATTGGCCAAGGAAGCTTTTTCTACCGTTTGCCAGTTTGGTACCAAGGCAAAATGTCATCAGTGATATCATTTTACCATGTCATGAGTGATGTGAGGTCATACGCAGTGCTTGATGGGGCACAAGTTATTGTGTATTTAGTGTTTTTTGGCTTTTAAACATTCGTTTTTATCATTTGAACACAGACACATATATATATCTATATATATATATATATATATGGTGGAATAAAGACTTTATTTCCAGAAACCTCCCTGTGTCGGTGTCCGGTTCATGGTGTGGAGAATCAGATGTGGGGTGTGTGTATATATATATATATATATATATATATATATATATATATATATATATATATATATATATTTATAGTTAGGAAAACACATTTTTCCAAAAAAAAACAAGTTTAATCGAATATACACAAACTTAAAAAATTCTAACGTTATAGATATAACTTTCATTTACAATTTATCTACCACCTTCACATTATTAGAAATATTGGACCTCGTCACACACTCTTTTCAACTCGCTAACCAGACAACACTAACTATATCTCGCCACTGCACTGTGTTGTGACAAATAATGTAATGTAATTTGAGAAGTTAGAAGTGTTTTTATGAATGTTATGACGATTTCACATGCTATAAGTGATGTATTATGCAAGGGTATAAACAGTGCATGGAAAAGGCATGACTTATAGTTAATTTTTTAGTAGCGAGTAAGGTGACAAGACTGTGTTCGGAGGTGCGCGACTTATAGAAATTTTAAGGTGGTGTATAAATTATAGTTTAATGTTATAATTATAACTAAAAATTTTAATATTTGCATATTTTAAGTTGGGTTTGTATAGAAAAATACATAAGGTATTTTTAACTATAAATTATCCTTAACCTTTGTTTTTTTTCATTGTATGTCAGTGGTTAATATTTTTTTTTTATAAAAATGTGTTTCTAATCGGAGTGTGGAGTGCCATTGATTTGAGTATCGTAACGGGGAGTGTAGTACAGTTTAGTACAGTGAAGGAGTTGTAGAGTCTAGTGTTTTAGTTTGCAATAGAATGGAGTCGAGTAGAATGGAGTAACGTAGCATACAGTGGTGTAAAGTGTTATAGAGTCTAGTGGTGAGTTGTGTCTTGGAGCGGCGAGTTGCAAAGTGCAGTGACGTGTCGAATAGTAGAGCTGAGTGTTGTACATTGAAGTGTTGTCGACTGTAGTGTCATGAAATGGAGTGTGGTTGAGTGTAGTGGCATAGCGTGGAGTTCACTAGAGTATAGTGTTGTATGGTTCAGTGTTGACGAGTGTAGTGTCGTGCAGTAGAGTCAGAGCATCCCGTATAGTGTAGTGTTGTTCAATGGAGTATCATTATTTGTGAGAATAGCAAAGGCAGAGTGGGGAGTTATAGTTAGGCCCTGAATTCTACATTTGGGTTGGTCCGCCAGACAGCAGCGTTTGAGGTCAGGAAAACGCCGGCAAGCCGGCAGCATCCCGACTGCCACATTTGGAGTTTACTGCAGGACTGGAAATGTGCCAGCGGTGGTCTTGTTGCGGTGACATACTTCAGCTCACAGAGAGAGCCTGAAGGCAATGCTGCTCCACTGCAGCACCTGCGCTGTTGTGTGCACACTGTTGCCATGCACCATGTCTTCCATGGCACACAGTGCACGCGCTACAGTGCAGGCATGGGGGGCACAACATGAGCCCCCAGCCGCAATGCCAATGGGCTAAAACTCCAGAGGGCACTCTTTGGGGCCCTTTCCCTGCCTTTCTGGCGACCTTTACAAGGTGGATTGGCCGTCATGCATAGGTTGGCGGAAAGGCAAGTCATAATCAGCACAACAATGCCTGCATCGGCACCACCTCCGTAGCCCACTGCTTTCCCCACCACTGCAGGATCCAAGATTCTGCAGTGGTGGCGGTCTGACCGCCATGCTTGTAATCGGGCGGTCGGACCGATGAGGAGGCGGCAGTTGGACCTCCACTGACGATACGGCGGTCATTGGACCGCCATACTCGTAATCAGCCCCTTAATGTTGTTTGGTTAGTGATCTGAAAAGAGTGTGTAACGAGGTCTGGTACTTACAATAATTCGAAGGTGGTGGATAAATTGTAAATGAAAGTTATAACCATAACTTTAGAATTTTTAAAGGTGGTATAGTTTATAGGGAAAATACGTTTTCCTAACTATAACTAAGCTTTATTCTTCGTTTTTTACATTGAATTTCAATGTTTTTATTTTTGTATTTATGTTAAATGTGTTTCAATTCTTAGATTCCAGTGTTGCAAGTGGAGTTATGTGGAGTTCGTACAGTGGAGGAGACTGCTGTAAAGTCTGTTGTCATAGACTGGAATATTGTAGATTTTAGTTGAGTGGAGTAGTGTCATACAGTGTAGTAAAGTGTTATATAGAGTGGGCTCACGGTGTCTCATTTAGCAGAGACCAGTATTGTAGACTGGAGCAGCGAGTGGTTAAGTGGAATGGCGTGTTGACCTTAAAGTAGGGTTTTGTAGTCTGTCACAGGGCACAAAAATTCCACTCGACTGCTCGCATAGTCGAGCTAAATTTAACAAGGTCGAGCTGTTTTTAGTTCCTACTCGCCCTTTCTGGCGAGTAGGAAAACAAACCAACTTTTGTCCACTGTCTGTGAAAACGGAACAAATATGACAAGATAACAAGATTTAAAGGCATTTTTATTGCTCACAAAATTAATGAGCAATAAAGATGCCTTTAAATCTTATCTTGTCACATTTGCTCCGCTTTCAGAGACGGAGGTCAAGTAGGTTGCAGTTAAGTCGAGGACATTTTTTAAGGTACTAGTCCTGCAGGACTAGTACAATTTTTTAGATTTTACGAGCCCTGTGTCATAGGGTGGAGTTTGGGTGAAGTAGAGTGTCATAGAGTGGATTATGGTCAAGTGGAGTGCCGTATCATATAGCAGAGTGGCGTATCAACGAGTGCCATACTGTGTAGTTCAGTAGTGTAGATTGGATGGGCATAGAGTGGAGTAGAGTGTAGTACAGTGTTGTGGAGCTGCATACAGTGGAGTAGAGTTTCGAACAGTGGAGTGGTATAGAGCAGAGTATAGTAAAGTGGTGTAGAATGGGCTAAATATAATAGAGTAGTGTATTATGGAGTGGAGTACACTGGAGTGGAATAGTATAAAGTGTCGTGGAGTGGCATGTCATAGACTGTACTGGAGTGAGTAGCACGCAGTGGAGTAAAGTGCCATACATTAGAGTACTGTGTTGTACAGTGGAGTGGGGTGTCGTACAGTATTGGAAAGTGTTGTAGACCTCAGTAGAGTGGCATACAGTCTAGTGGATTTTTGTGGCGTGCAGTGGTGTACAGTACAGTGCTGTAGAGTGTGGTACAGTGGATTGGCATACAGATTTATGGAGTATGGCATTGAGTGGCTTGGAGTGGCGTACAGTGTAGTGGAGTACTGTGTCAGAGTACAGTGTTGCATACAAAGAGTTGTGTACAGTGTCATATAATGGACTAGAGTTTGTAGAGTGTTGTACAGTCGTATACAGCTTAGTACAGTGGAACGAAGGGTTATAGACAGGCGCAAAGCACCAGATTGACATACAGTGTAGTAGTGTGTTGTAGCATTGAATAAAGTAGTGTGTGAAACGGGATCTGCATAGTGGATTATTGTATAGTAGCATAGAGTGAGGTAAAATCTCATACAGTGGAGTGGAATGGTGTAACTTAGTGTGGAATAAAGTACAAAAGAGTATATTGGTGTGTTGTGTAGTGTACTGGTGTAGTGTAGGTAGTAAACAGTTATACATTGGAGTGGGTGTCATGCAGTAGAGTGAAGTGCTGTGTCATATTTGAAAAGTAATATATAGTGGAATAGAGTGTTGTACATTGGAGTGGAAGCACATAGAGTCGAGTATAGAGTTGGACAGTGGACTGTACAGAGCTTGAGTGTTGTTTAATGTTGTAGAGTACCATGAAGTGTGATAGACATTTATAGAGTGGAGTTGAGTGGAGTTATATAAAGTGGAGGAGAGTATCATACAATGGAGCGGCGTAGAGTGGAGTGCGTTCACTGGAGTGGTGTGGAATGGAGTGGAGTAGCATACAGCAGAGTGTAGAATAATGGAATGGTATAGAGTAGAATAGCATAGAGTGGATTGGGGTGTAGTGGAATGATGTAGATTGAAGTAAGGTACAGTGGATTAGCATAGAGTGGGGTGGCATGTATTGAAGTAGGCGTAGCATTGAGGAAACTGTTATAAATTGGAATGGCGTCTCACAGTAGATTGGAGTGCTGTGCCGTACAGTGTTGGAAACTGTTGTAGAACGGAGTACAGTGCTATACAATAGAGTGTACGGGCATAGAGGCGAGTGCAAATTTGGACAGTGGAGTGTATGGGGATAGAGTGGAGTAAAGTCTAATATAGTGGCATAGAGTGTAGTAGATTTTTGTAGAGTGGAGTTATATAGAGTGGAGCAGAGTACAGTGGAGTTGCGTCAAGTGGAATAGCGTACACTGGAGTGGCGTACACTGAAGTGGCACAGAGTGCAATAATGTGTAGTGCAGTAGCGTACTGTGAAGCCGTGTAAAGTGAATTAGCGTAAAGTGGAGTGGTGTGTATACTGGTGTGGCATATTCTGAAATGAGATAGAGTGTAATAGCATATAGTCAAGTGGCGTCCAATGGAATAGCTTAGAATGAAGTGGGGTAGACAGGAGTGACATAGAGTTGAGTAGCATACAGTGGAATAGCATAGAGTGGAGAGGCATACAGTGTAATGCTGTAGAGTGGAAAAGTATATAGCGGAGTGGCGTGCACTGAAGAGGCGTAGAGTTGCATACAGTGTAATAGCTTGGAGTGGACTGTCGTAGAGTGGTGTACAGTGAATAGCATAGAGTGGAGTGGCGTAGAGCCGAGATTTGTACGTTGGAATTTAGAGTGTAATAGTGTATAGTGGAGTAGCGTACCGTGGAGTGGTATACCGTGGTATAGGGTAGAGTGTAATACCACACAGTGGAATAGCGGACATTAGAGTAGGGTCCAATCGAATAGCGTAGCACGAAATAGTGTAGAGTATAGTGTATACATTCAAGTGATGTAGAGTGGAGTGGCTTTCAGTGCAATAGCATAGAGTGGAGTGACATAGAGTAGAATGGCATAGAGTGGAGTAGCATATACTGGAGTAGTATATAGCGGAGTGGCGTATACTGAAGAAGCGTAGAGTGGAGTTGTGTACAGTGTTACAGCGTAGAGCGGAGTGTTGAGTGGAGTCGAGTGTAATAATGTATAGTGGAGTAGTTTACAGTGGAGTGGCGTGTAATGGAGTGTACAGTGGCGTGGTGTAGAGTGTAATAACATACAGTGAAGTGTTGTACATTGGAGTGGGGTCCAGTTGAACAGCGTAGAATGAAGGGGCGTACAGTGGAGTGGCAGACAGTAGAATAGCATACAGTGGAGTGTTTAGTGGAATGGCATACAGTGGAGTAGAGTGGAGCTGCATACAGTAGAATTGCATAGAGTGAAGTAGTGTCCAGTGGAGTGATGTAGACTGGAGTGGCATACAGTGTAATATCGTAGAGTGGACTGATGTAGAGTGGAATAGGGTATGGTGGAGTTGCTACAGTGGTGTGGCGTACGGATGTATCTGAAAATTTGCAGCAATGTAGATTATGGTGTGGAGAATATCACAAAACAGTGAATTGCGCTGCATTGCGCTTCTCCAGATTTACTAATCACCGCAGGGCCATGCGTGGTGACCTTGTGTTCTTTTGTAAATTTGACTTAAGTATTGCATTGCCTATGCAACACCATGAGTGACCCAAAGGTCCCGCAATCCAATAATACACCTAGGCCTTAGATACACTTTGGGCCACAGTATACCGTGATAACTTTGCAGTATACCGTGGTAAATGGCTATGACAAGTCAGTATATCATTGGGCAATGGCTGTTTTTAGAGAATGAAAAGGAAGCCATATTGTTTTTACTACACTTTGGCTATGTTCATGCTAGGGCCTTAGATATAGGTAAGTAGTAGGTTCCTACATATTTCCAATTCAATAAAGTGGTAATAGTTAAGGGAATTAATGTTTTAAAATATATTTTAAATATGTTTCAACCATGTACCACAGTAGTTTTCACACAAGTTTGTGAAATTCCGCAAAAGTACATCAGTGACAGATATCACTGCGTGTAAATGCCGTATAACTTACAAAATACTTACCCTACTTAACTGCAGTAGCCAAAAAGCATAATCTCTGCACCATAGTGTACAATCCATGTAAGTTTCATGGAAATCCATTCAGCCGGTTGCACGCTACATCCAATACAATATTCTATGGAAAATCCATTGGTGGAAAAACTAGTTATGGGTCCCACTTTTATCTTTGCATCCCTTACTGATGCACCACAAAAATTTACATTATCTAAAAATGTAGAAAATGTTATAGGTCTGGAAAGTTTTGTGGTGATTCATCAAATGAGTGGAACTTTATTAGGGAGCTAATAACCGAGGAATTCCTCTATTTGGGAATGCTAACTATAATTACAGAGTGGTAATCAGATTTAATGTGATTTCTTTCTTTTTATCTTTTGTATTGGTTACATATTTGTATATTGTTTTTTATAATCGTGTGACCATAAATGCGTCTTTTAATTGTTCATGTAGTAATTCTGAAACATTACATATGCAGTCTAGTTTTTTTTTTTCGACTTCCTTGTTACTTTTAGTAGGATTGTGCTACATATAACGCCCAAAATGAAGGAAAGATTGTTAATGGGTGAGAGGTCTAACACAGTCCATTGACACAATTTGTGTGAGAAAAGCCGCTTTTATTTAAACAAGTGCACATCACACACATTCCCTGGGCATTCCGCCTTATGAAACTAAAAACTCACTATGCAAAAGTTGCTCACCTATATTTACCTAAACCCCACCCCTAAATGTCCGGCCCCCACATAACTTAACCAAAACAATTATCTACCTCCTACTGTACACCAATTTTGCAATTGTGACCTTTTTAAATTCCCTTAGCGCTTATCAATGCAGCTATTAACATCTACTAAAGTTAACTTGATATAACATAACCTTTAACTTCCTGCCTCGTTCAGGTGTGAGCTTTTTCACACCTTCCCATTTAACCTGGTTTGCCGATGGCAACAACAATAACATTAGCCAAATCCATGCAAACGTCTTGGCTAACCACCACCGAGAAAAAGACAGTAATCCTGACTTTCTATGCACCCCCATGGCTTTGGCTCTCACTGCTGTACATACAACGTTTGTACCAGAACCTCCCTTAATTCTAGCAAATGTAGATCCATTTCAAAATGTGAGAGGTGTTCGCCATCACCTCGATAAAACTCCACTTTGTCATGTTTCAAGTCTTCATGTTCAATCCTGCCTAACCCTTCCTCGCTACAGAACAATCTGATTTCTCTATGGATCTTTTCTTGTGGCCCTGTCCGGTGCCGCCGGCTTAATAGCTCCTCTTCAACTTTTCCTAGGGATGAATTCTGTCCATATCACAAACACCCTGGCCACTGCATCTTGATCTCCTTCATATCCTTCTGCATTGATCTCAACAGAGGCAACCCGTTCTCTACCACCAGGTCCTTATTTCCAAGGTGGAGCACTAAAACAACAGGGCAGGTGTTTCTGATCAGAAACCTGTTTAGACTTAGCAGCAATTCCCTCCAATGCATCCTCCCTTCTCCGTGCCGTGAAAGTGAAAACAAACTTATGTCAAAACCCAGGTTGCAGCCATGTCAACTGTTTCCTGCATCTTTTTTTAGTGCCAATGGGACCCCTACATCTTCCATAAGCTCTTGTGAACTTACCAGCAGGCACTTGCAGTCTGCAGAGCCGGGACAACCCATGAAGAAAAGGTTGTCCAGATAGTGGGTGACACCTGCATGCCCAGTGTGCCAAGAGAACAGCCACTACAAGAAAAAACTGAAGTGCTCAGAGCACAGGAAATAGAGCAACCTATTGAGAAGGGTTTGTCTACAAACCACTGCCTATAGAAGTGGATCCCGAGCAATTGAGTCATCCGGGTGCACTGGCAACAACCGGAAAGCCAACTTATTGTCACTTTTTACCAATTCCGCTCCTACCCCCACTTGCTCAACCAGTGACATTGCCACATCCACTGAATAATTAGATACTGATGCCAAATTAGTCATTGGCCGATCGACCCTTGGCCCAGGATAAGTGTTGAATCAATCGAAACTTCCTCTGCCTTTTTTTTGGGCACCACACCTATTGGGTACATGCTTAAGTCAGCCACTGGCCAATCGTCAAATGAACCTGCCATCCTGCCTTCTTGAATTTCCATATGAAATTTGTCCTGCACTACTTAGATGTTCCCTCACCGATTTCAGATTGTCTGCCCACCATCTCACTGTCAGCCCCTCATAACCCAATTCTGAACCCCCAATGAAACCCCTCCCTTAGCACTGCTGCATCCTCTTTCTCAACATAACATTGCAGCCAAAAATCCAACCTGTCCAGTCTAACTGGCATATGAGCCCTTCCCACCAGATCCCTTTGCTACCTTCCCCCTATAACCTGTTGCTGATGCTGTCTGGTGTGTATCTGAACCTCCTTGGTTTTGCTGCCATTGTCCTTTGTGCCCACCTTGGTGCCCTCTGCTGTCCCAAAACAGCATATAAGGACATGCCTCCGTGAGCAGTTGGAGCACTCATGTAGCAATTTACAATATTCCCTTGTGCAGAACCCTTTATTGGAATCCCAGCATTCACCCACCTTTCCTCCCTGCTCTTTGGATGCTGGTCCCACCCCCTAGAAAGGGCCTATATACAATGGGTAAACCACTGGCTGTGAATATTTTCTTCCTGAATTTGGAAAGGCCCATTATATCCAACGCCATCCACGCTCTGAACTTGTCGTCATATTGCACCCAGGCGTGCTCCCTATAGAGGTAATCTGCACCTTACGTATGATGTCCATATATTTGAATAGAGCCATGCTTCGCTCCAGAAATTTCTCACAGTAAACTGTGACATATATTAAAAATGTGGCTGGACAATTTTCGGAAGTCATTGTCACCTTGGGTCATTACGTAATTCATATTCCTCTTCTTTTGACTCTTCTTTGGCCCTGTGTTCCCTATGCAACATTTCAACATATTATCCTTTCCATATTTTTCACTTTGTGGGCAGCATTAGGTTCGCCCCCAAGGGTTTCCTCACCCCCACGTAAGCAGTTTCTTTATTTCCAACTGTTTGCTTTCTTTGCCCTCCAGATCACCTGCCTCTGCCCTTTTCTCTCTCCTTCTTTCTCCAGCCCAGCAACTTTGTCTGTGTCTTTGTCTGACATGCCCTGTTGACAGTAGCGTAGCTAGCACTCTTTTTGGGGGCGGTGAAGCTGAGCAAGTAGTCTGTCGACTACACCACCCTCACTACCTCCAGGAAAAAGTAGTCTGTCGACAGCCAAACACAACTTTTACCTGCTCCATGCGGCAAACTCATGGATCGTCCTGGGCAGCAATAAGTCTAGCTACGCCACTGCCTGGTGATCCCCAGTTGAAATCCATGCCCATGTGTTGGACCCACTTTTCCCTTGCTTGCCCTTTGACTTACCTATATGCTCCACGTCCCCTTTTTCTATTCTCTTGTCGCCTGTGCATACCCCAGTATCCTTCACAGACGGTCCTTTCCCTAACCTTGTACCTTCACTGTTCTGCTCTTGCAATGGATCCACCCCAATTGACACCATAACTGGGCCCGTCACCTTGGCCCCTTTATCATCGCCTGACGTTAAGGTTGGTGCCTGCTCCGAAGCCTGCTGCCTTGCCAGTGGCACACGCCTGTTTGCTAACCTGATTTTGTTGGAACTTAGGTGGTACCTTGACTGCAGCCTGCTAAACACTAGGTGGAAACTGTTCTATTTTTTACAAATCAAGCACTGGTCCTGACCCTTGCAGCTACCAACTCTGCTCAGCCTCCACTGGTACATCACTGCCAACAGCCTCACCTTCTTCCAAACTTTCTTCATCATAATCTAGCTCCGTGTCATGCTACCTCATGTGCCACTGCGCTCCCGGCGTGTGGTGGAACCTTCAACTGATTGGATATACTGCGCCTCGCCACAGGGTAATGTTATTCCTGGTCACAATGGGGCCTTCAAGAACCTTCTTAAAGCTCCATTGATGCACGCCATTATGACCGCATGTCCGCTCTCCTGAAGTTGCTCTGTGCCTGTTTACATAAAGCACTGAAGAGGCCTTGCTGGACCATTTTTGCCTGCCATCTCCTTGTCCTATGATACCATTTGGTTGGCCACTTTGTGCCATGCCTTTGCTTCTCCTAAGGGTTGTTGAGCCACACCGTACTCGCCAGTGTCCGCTGCTTTATTGTGTCTTGCCACCTGCAAAAAAGAGGATTGGTCCGTGGTGCTGACCCTCTATGTCCTTATATCCTGTCCCCGCCACCCTGATGCTCCTCTGCCCCATACACTGCGATCGTCGACCTCCACTGCTTGAAATCCCCTTGTCCCCATACTTGCCTCCTTGAGATAAGAGGTTTACAGGCCTTCCCTCTCTGAATTGTTATCTGACCCTACTACGCCTGCTTGTTTCCCCTCCTGTGCGTGCTCCTCCCCTGACCTATGGGGGGGGTTCACACTCCTGGGTGAAAGCCTACTAACCTCTAGCATCCCCTCCTGCACAAAACCTGGCTGCTCCTAATTGTCATCTTCCTCAACTCCCACTTTCTTCATCCTCACCCCATTCCAAAAGCACAGTCACAATGCAGAGTCCGGGCCATGTTAAACCACATGAACCAAGGCCAGTCCCTCTAGACACCCTTTTTTCCCAGGTCCTCTATGGTCTCCGAGGGCTTCTCCCCCATGTGACTCCCCCTGGCCATTGTGAGCTCGAACCCTGTAGTGCTCTGTCTAGCCAACCCTCCTTTTGTAAGGATACTCCTGACCTACCCTAACCTACTCCACTGCTTCTTGTACCGGAGTGTTAGGCAAAGCCGCCTGAACCTGCCCCTCCCAACCTGTGTGGGCCTTCCTGCTCCAAATGCAGACTGTCGACAGGGGCAGCAGCAACAGGTCTCCCCTACCCTTGGAGCACTATCCGGCCCTTTCTTGACCCCTGTCTGCTGCCCCAGCCTTACATAACTATTTTCTGCAGTGCACTGGCTGGGCCTAATTGTTTTTCCATTCTGCCATGGCCACGCAACGGGCCTGCTTCTCCTCATACTGAAGACCCAAGGGCTAGTCTCGGCCCCCCGAGCCTTCTTGCTGCCTTGTGGCCCCTCCCTCCCCCCAGACTCTGTTCCTGCATGACAGTGTGCTCTCCTGCGGGCCGCTTGCCCAATCAGAGGAGCCTCCTGCACTATATGTGTGTCTCCCTGCCATCCACCCTTCTCACATTGAAAGCCCCTCCCACCATCTTTGCCGTGATTGGTGCACTCGCGAACGGCCCATCACTATACCTTCGCCGGTACTCTCAATGACTGACTGCATCACTGCATCGGCTACCCTACCTGATGTCCATCTCACATGGGTGGGGGAGGGGGGTGTTTGGAGGCAGCACATCAACCAAAAGGTCTGGTGCCCTGCTTCGCATAGTAAGTGGAGTGCCTGCTGAACCTTAACTTTGGCCATTCTGCTGCTGCTGCCAAGAAACCAATACCCAGGTGACAAACTACCTGCCACTAGGTCACCTAACCATAAAATGGTGGGTGGCAGCCCAAAATGGTCGACTATATTCCCTTGGGCTACATCCTTTTGCAGAATGTTGCCCAAATGGTGCAGGCAGATCCCCAGTCAGCTGCCTCCCAAACCCCCTATTGTTGGTATAAAAATTACGATTTTTTTCCCTTCCTAATGGCCAATTATCATGTCTTCCATATAATAGTTTGTGTAGCTCACTTCTAGGTCACTTTTCCATTTTGTTGCACAGGGGTGCATAAGAAAGATGTTTTTTTGTTTGGATGGCTCGGCCAGTTTTATTTGTGATGCAGAGACCATGCAAAGAAAACGCGCTTGGTTGTGCTGGGTTTAGGGTGACCAACTGGCATGGGTGCAAATTCAGGACAGTAAGTGTAAAAATTCAGGACAAAGGGTCAAAATTCAGGTCAAAAATTCAGGACACAAGGTCAAGGCCTAGGCTGTCAGGCCTAGGCTGTCTCTCTGTGTTATGTTTGGTCACCTCCGCATCGCGCCAGGATACTCCCCAGTAGCAGAGCGCGCTACAAAACTACCTATAATAATAATAATAATAATAAAATTCGGGACAAAAGGTAAGTTTTACAGACACATCAGAGGAAGTTGCACAATAGTATAAAAGTGAGTAAATAGACAACCATTTAAGTACAAGTCAAAATAAGTTCAAATTAGGTTGAGACAATCGTGCACTTTATGGGTTTTCGGTATGCGTGCAGCTTTGAGCAACTGTGCTTTTTTTTGTTGTACTTCATATGATAGTAATCTATTTATATGGTTACTGCACTGGGTTGTCCAGTCCGATATTTTGTTTACAACTCATGGTCCTGAGCAGGCATGTTTGGTGAGAGAGTGGTCAGGAAGATCTGCCCGGATAGTCTTTGTTACTAGCATCTCATATCCGAGTGCCATTGTGAGATGTAATGCGGCACGCTTAGGCCAACTAAAGGCAGGATTGCTGTGAAGAACCCGCTATATGGAACGCATTCTGGGTGTTTCAGCAAGTGGAAATTAAAATATGGAATTTGACTTTGCTTATGGAGGCTTCCAGAGAGTTGCACTAGCTGACGAAGTCACAAAGGTGCTTTTCCTTGCAGCTTTCTTAAAGAAGGCACTGTCTATACACTATTACATCGTTTATTTTTGACGCTTTGCCTTTTGGTACAAACACAATATACATCTCAAGCACAGCTCATGGCACTATGAGGCTTTACCTAAAACAAAACATTCAAACATTTACAATTATTAGTGTAACATTCAAGTAGCAGTTGGGTGTCACTCAAAATGTCATATGTATGATGTATGGATCCCACACATAAGCACACAGCAAATACTGAATAGTAACATATAAGCAAGGGAGTAGCTATAAAATTAAAATACCTCCCACTTTAAACTAAAGCTCCTATGGCACCAAGAAAGCAAATAAGTCATCACAGCCCTCCCCAGAAGAGCTCTCTTGTCTAAGGATCTAGCCATCCATCCTTCCATCAAACTCCTGATATCCACCATTTCAAATTTACATTCTGTCATCTATTCATTCTTTCATCCACAATTCAGTCTTTCACCATTCATTCTGTCCTTCCATCTGTGTGCCCATCCATATCCAAACATTTGCAAACTTATCCATCATCTATCCTTCCATCCATCATTTCACTCATCCATCCCTCCATCCATCATTTCACTCATCCATCCCTCCATCCACCCTTTCACTCATCCATCCATCATCCCCCACCCTTTCACCCAATCCATCCTTTCACTCATCCATCCACTTTTCCACCCATCCATCCACTCATCCATCCAGCCATTTACCCTTTCATCCAAGCCAACCTTTCACTCTTCCATCCATCCACTCTTCCATCCATCCACTCACTCATCCATCCACCCATGTACCCTTTCACCCATCCAGCCATCCTTTCACTTACTTATCCATCACCCAGTCACTCATCCATATACCCATTCAACTTTTCACTCATCCATCGATCCTTTCTCCCAGTTCTCCACCCTCCCTTTCACTCATGTATGCATTCTTTCACACATACATCTTTACATTCTTCCTTTCACTCATCCAGACACCCATTCCCCCATCTATTCTGCCAATCATTCATCCATGCTTTAACTCATCCATCCATCTATCCTCCCTTTCTCGCTCCATTCCCCTTTCACTTAGCCAGTCATCCTTCCATCCTCTTTTCACCTATCCACCCACTCATAAATCAATCCATTGACTCTATCACTCATCCATCCTTTCTCTCATCCATCCACCCTTTCACTCATTTATCCATCCTTTTTTCTATTCTCCCTTTCACTCGCTCATGCATCCAATTGTCCACCCATCCATTTACTCATCCATCCAACCATTTACCCTTTCACCCACCCATCCATCCTTCCACTTACTAATCCATCCACCCAGTCACTCAGCCGTCTACCCATTCAACTTTTCACTCATCCATCTATCCTTTCTTCCAGCTCTCCAACCTCCCTTTCACTCATGTATGCTCCACATTCCAATGTTCTAATGTTATTTATTTCTTCTGCAAGCATAAGCAATGTGGAAAAAATAGCAAACATATTAAAAAGTAAAATAGAGGTGTTGCCTAGCAGCCCAGGTGCAAAGCCCAGGCACTGAAGGGCACCCCTTTTTGGGCTGGTGTGCACATATGATTTGTCACTTGCTGTGAAGAGACAGAGCCACTATGGGTTCACTCACTATGTATAAATTCATGTTTATGATCAACTTTTGAGAAAGCATGAGTTGGACCAAACCTAAAACTAACGCATCATTTAACGCGCAAGAGACAGCCAAGTCCAACAAGGGTGTTTACCAACCACAGCGTCCCGCAGAAGCACCAACTTCTCCCCAACGCTTCCAATTGCCTTTAAGACAATACACTTCAAGAAAGTTAGGGAGCATCCTTCATCGGCGTTTATTAACTACGAGCCATTGATAGATTAATTCTAAAGCATCTGTGTATTGAAACTGGTGAGCACGGGGTCAACTGTTTACAGACCGAAAGTGCGGAACAGTTTGGAGAGGCAGGGAAGTATGAATTTACATCTCTTAAAAAATAACCATGAGGCCACAGTTCACATCAGGCTTAAGAGTTGGATATAAAGTTATTAAAGCTAAAAACATAAGCGCATAATCTTCAAAGGAAAGAACTGCCGTTTTGGGATCGAGAAAGCATGTTGGAGGCAAATCTGGACGTGGGTGACCTGGTGAATCTGCAGCAGGCACCAATTGTGCGGGAGCAAGGTGTCAAATTATTTGATCAGCGCTGCTCCTGCCGCCCTGGAAAACCTGAGTCAACTTGTGTGAAACACTGGGCATTAAACAGATTGCTCCAGTGCAGTCTTCACAGCATGTGCATAATGAGCGTAATCACGGCACTCACAGGAAGACCAGGGCAGACCAATGGGGGCAAAAGGACAGCTAAAGAGTAACAGCTTTAACTGGCCCATTGTCATTCTGTATGGGGCAATCAGCCGCAGACAGAATGACAATGGGCGGGGTGGGGCTGCTCTTATCCTCGAGGAAGAGTTCGAGGTGCCCCACCAGGGGCCTGAGGCTTCTCGCAGGGAGCAGTGCTGCTCCCTGCAATGGCCAGAATTACGGACAAAAGGCGTCCGTAAAAAGGACTCTCACGGACAACGGACGTGAGGTCCAAATTACGGACAGTCCGTGAAATTTACGGACGGTTGGTCACGCTAACTGGGTTACAATTCATGCAGTTATTTCGGTTCGTGTTTTATGTTTCAGCAGGAAAGCATGCCTTGGAAATCTTCTCTTATTTTTCCTCCTCCTTGTCCTTTGTGTGGAAGTATGCAAAAGAAAGACTCCCTCTCCGTTATGGTGTGCAACTTCTTTATTGCAACCCGGAGCGCCGGGAAACACTGCTCTACGAGCTGCGGTCGGCGCCTAACTCACACGGCCGCCTTCCGCTTCCGCAAGTCCCCCTTCCGGTTCCTGTCTAAGAACATCTAGACCGTCACCACATATCTCCCCCCTTTATGCAACATTTAAATCTTTACATCTTACTTTTAGTCCATCTCATAGTCCTTGTACTTCTCCAGCATCCTCACACTTCTCCCAGCTCTCGTCATTCTCATACCTTCGTCTTGTGCTCTTCTTTGTCCTTCTGACCTCCGTCCCTCAGTTCTTGCTTTCACTCTGATCTCTTCACTTCCTTTATTTCCACTGTCCTCACCTTCCTCTTCCTTGGGTCCTCGGACCTCCTCATTCTCCTTTCCCATTCCACCTTCCACTTGCTGTCTGCCTCCTTCTACTTGCTCATATACCTGTCCATCACATCCATCCTCACTCGTCTCCGCATTCTCCTTCCTTCCTTCTTCGTCTGTTCCCCAATTCAATATCTTGCTACACTTAGCCATTTTGTCCTGCGACCACACTTTACCATCGCTGAGCAGTGCAGATCTGGCATACGATTCAAGTACTTGTAGGGGTGGAGTGAACTTACTTTCCCCCTTTCTTCTTAGCGTGGGTATTTTAACTCTCACCCAATCGCCTCTGTCTAATGTCACTCCTTGGACACCATTCCGTTTGTTGAAATGTTCGGTGTATGTTTCCTGCGCTCTTTCCAAGTTTCTTTTTACCACCGCTGGGGACCTCTTGCTCTGTACCACCATCTTCCTCCACACCGCATTGTCCTTTGTGAAGGGTTCTCTTCCTCGTAGCACTTTGAATGGACTGTAACCGGTGCTACCCGGTGTGATCCTGTAGGCCCATAGCATTTTGGGTAACTCCTTCTCCCTGTCCAATCCATCACTTATGGCCGCCTGAATGGAGCCCATAATCACCCTATTGAAACGTTCAACTTGTCCATTCCCGGAGGGATGATATATGGGCGTGTGTTTGACTTCTATGCCATTTCTTGACACAAACGCTTCCCATTTTGCAGATGTAAATTGCGGTCCATTGTCACAAATGATCACTTTAGGAATTCCTTCCTTGAGAAACGCATTCCTTAGGAAGGATATCACGGCCTCCGTGTCCATAGTTTCCTTCACATCGATCCCCGGCCACTTGGAGTACTTGTCAATCAATACTACCACATATTTTTGTAGTCCTTCCGTGTCTAGAATGGGTCCCATGATGTCGACAGACACCATCTCCCATGGTCCTTCTGGTATGGGGAATCGTCCCAATGGGGGTCTCATTACACTCTGGGATTTGTCTGCCTTGGCGCACGACTCGCATTGTCTTACATACCTCTCCACCTGGGAGTCAATGGCTGGCCACCAGTACATCTGCCTCGCCAGGGCTTTGGTCTTGGTGATACCTTGGTGTCCTTCATGCAATAATGCCATTAAATGGTCTATCACTCCTTGGGGGGGGGTACCACTTTGTCACCCCTTAACAGGAACGTGGGATTCTCTCCCAGTGAGATCTCATCCCGCACTTCCCAATACCTCCGTAGCGTTTCTTTGAGATGTCTCTTCTCAGGCCATCCATGGACAACATACCCCTTGATGGCTATCAGGTCCTCGTCCAATTTGTACGCTTCTTCCCACTCTTGGGCACTTATTACACCTTCCATGTCCTGAATGGTGGCCACCACATAACCATCCCAGTTCGGGGTCTCTTGTCCGTCGGCCCCTTCCTTTGCTGCTGCCCGACTCAGGAAGTCAGCCACCTTGTTTTGTGGCCCAGGAATGTGCTCCACCTCATACACGAAATCCAAAAGTCTGTGTCATTTTGGCAATTCTGGGGGTGGCGTGAGCATGGCCGCATGAAGTCAATACTTTTACTAAAGGTTTGTGGTCAGTCCTCACTAGGAATTTTGCGCCCCACAGATACTGCCGGAATCTCTCCATTCCCCACACTACTGCCAGCATCTCTTTTTCAATGACGCTGAACTTTTCTTCATTCGGCGCCAATGACCTCGACGCGAAGCTGATGGTAGACATCTCACCCCTTTCCGACTTTTGCATCAGCACTGCTCCCAGACCTTTTTCACTTGCGTCGGTGGTGAGGATGGAGATCGCATCGGGATCAAACCCTGTCAACGGTATCGTTGTGCTGAGTTCCTGCTTCAACTTGGTGAATTCTTCCTGTTCTTCCTCCTTCCATTGGAACCCATTCCTTTCCTTGAGTAGTTGGCGCATGCAGTGTGTTTTTGTGGCAAAGTTGGGAATAAATTTGCTATAGTACTCTGCCATCCCCAGGAACGATCTGACATCCTCCTTCTCTGGGGGTGGAGCGTCCAAGATGGCTTGCACGTTGGCCCTTTTTGGCTCGATTCCTCTCTCGCTTACCTCATGTCCGAGATACATCACTGACGGCACCCCGAGTTTGCACTTTGACCACTCCGCCGTCAATCCATTTGTCTGTAATGTGCGTAGTACCTGATGCAGCTTCTCATTCTGGTCCTGTTTGGACGCTCCCATGATCAGGATGTCGTCCTGGAAGAACTGGACACCGTCTAATTTCCTGAAGAGTCTATGCATGAGGTTTTGGAACACGGCAGCTGCCGATGCCAACCCAAATGGCATCCTGACGAATTTGTAGCAACCGAAGGGGGTGATGAAAGATGTGAGGTGGCTGCAAGAGGGATGAAGCTTCACTTGGTGGTAGGCAGAGGATAAGTCCAATGTGGAGAACCACTTAATGCCTTTTGTTCGTGCTAACATCTCGTTGATGCGGGGCAGAGGGAATTTGCCGACTAAGATGTTTTTGTTCAATTCCCTAAGATCGATGCATAGCCTCACCCTCCCGTTCGGCTTCTGGGCCACCACCAAGGGTGAGAGCCACTCCGAGCTCTCTATGGCTTGTATCACTCCGCTTTTCTCCAATCGGTCCAGTTCCGCTTGGACCGCCTCCCGACATCTGAGCGGGATGTTCCTTACTTTGTGCACCACGGGTGTCGCTCCCTCCTTCAACTTGATGAGGTGTTGGTATTTGGCCAGTTCTCCTATCTGTCCCTCAAATACCTTGGGGTACTCCCTGCGCCATGCTTCGGTGTCGTCATTTTGATCCATGTCCATCAACAGAATCTTCTCCACTCCTCCAGGATTGAGTTGTATTCCTAACGCTCCCTGGTCTTTCCAGCTGAGCACAGAAGGTCCTTTCTCAGCCACATACAGTTTGCACATGGCTTGTCGACCCCTGAACTCGAACAACAAAGGGCAGTATCCCAACATGGGTATCCTCTGTCCCGTGTACGTGACTGGTCGTAGATCCATTGGACGTAGTTCCTCCTTCACCTTCGTCCCGAATTCTCTGTCCCACACTTGTCTTTGTATGATGGTGATGGGTGCTCCGCTGTCCGCTATCATTTCTATAGGCACTCCTCCTATATGCATTTCCAGCTTTGGTTTTTCCGATTCTGCACCTCCTACGTCCAATATTTGGGCGTCGATGTATAGAAACTCTTGCTGGTCTTCCTCATCAGTTCGGCTCGCCTCTTCCTCATGTTGTTCCTGGTCCACATATCTGACCGTTGTTCCCCTGGGCTTGCGACGGCACACCTTCTCATAGTGTCCGAAAGTACTGCAGTATGTGCATTTCGCCCTGAACGCCGGACATACCTTGTCGTTTCCCAAGTGCGCTGTGCTCCCACAACGGTAACAACTTGGCTTACTCCCTCTGCCTGCTTTCTGGCCTGTACCTCCGGTCGGTTGTGGGCCTCTCTTATTGTCTTGACTCTTCGTCGTGTCTCTCTGCTTGGTCTTCTCTCCTCTATAGTTCGTCATGATCCTGCACACAGTTTGTGCGCCCACCGTGTCCCTTCTAGCCGCTTGCGCACACCTTTTGGACATCTCCGCCTTCTTTACCAACGCCCAAACTTCCTTCAGTGATGCATCGCCATTCACCCACAACTTCTCTTGTACGTGCGTGCTCGTCGTGTGCATAATGATTTGATCACGGATGAGCTCATCATGGAGGGGACCAAATTTGCATGTGAGGGCCAATTTCTGAAGCGCCGCCACGTATTCATCCACCGTCTCACTTCCTGCCTGCTTCCTGTGATAGAAACTGTGTCTGTCAATGGCCACGCACACCACGGGTCTGTAGTGCGCATCCAGGTCTGAAATAGCATGGCTGAAAACATCGTCATCATCATCGTCTCTTTGCCCCTTCACTATGGTGTCGAACACCCTGATGCCTTCCGGGCCCAAATTGTGTAGTAGGATTTTCAACCGCCGCTTACTTGTGTATGCTGCTCCGCCTTCCTCTTCTAACGCCTCCAAATAGTTCTGGAAATATCTTTTCCAGTCTTCCCAGGGCATCGCAGGCTCTCCTCTGGAAGGAAGAAAAGGCACCATCTGCGTGAGGGTTGTGGATTGCGCCGCCATTTTCCTGACCAAGGTGGGGTTTGCTGGCGCTGTGGTGTCACGGTTGGGAGGGCTACCCGGGGCTTGCCTTGTGTCCGCGTCTGCCTCTCTATCTCCGCTGGTGGTCGCGCCGCCAGACGCCACGGCCGTGCTTTGCAGGGGATGTTGCCCTGCACCACCGTCTACATCCAACCGTCCAATCTGGACCAATTTCTCCGCCAGCTTGCTCTGGGTGCTGTGCCACGTGGTAGCGTGCACCTGCCCGCTAACCTGCAATTAGATTGTCCACCTTGCACCACACGTGTCCAACCACGGCTGGCACCAGATTCTCGGCGCTGAGGAGCCAATTGGCAGGTAGTGCGTCGAACTTGAATTCTGGCCACGTGTTCGCCCTCAAGCTATCGTTTACCTTGGGCAAGGCGCGCAAGTGCGTAGTTGCATGCCTTAGGCATGGATAAGGATGTCAAGCTCTTGCAGTTTATTATTTTTCATTTTTTATTTTTTTTTGGTCACTTAATTCTTCCTACTTGCTCGTTTTCTTTTTTCTGTTGTTTCGGCCGTTTTCCGACGGTCCCTGCCGTCTGTAGGCACTGCTGGGGTGAGCACTTGCACCGCAGTCCCACTGCCGCGCTCCGGGTGATTTTGCGTCCCTCGCAGAAGCGGGAACGTCCGTCGCGTGGTGTTCGGCGATCAGCTGGCTGCACTTCATAACAACCGCTGCAGAGCAACAACACACCTCGTCGCCATTGTGGAAGTATGCAAAAGAAAGACTCCCTCTCCGTTATTGTGTGCAACTTCTTTATTGCAACCCGGAGCGCCGGGAAACACTGCTCTACGAGCTGCGGTCGGCGCCTAACTCACACGGCCGCCTTCCGCTTCCGTAAGTCCCCCTTCCGGTACCGGTCTAAGAACATCTAGACCGTCACCACACTTTGGCCAGCTGATAGCTATTTTTCTCCAAATGTCTTGGTGATAATCTCGGTCGCTCTGATCTCCACCTCTGATCAGTCTCGATGCAGATTTCAGCTGGCATCCCAGCTGTCGCCATGTCATGCCAGGGCTGTGTCCCTACAATAATGATCTTTCTAGGAACTGAACTGAGAAACTCTGGCCCCGCTTGCTAGGATCCCATCGCTACGTCAATATACCGATGCATTGAAATATGCAGTCTCTCACATGCCTGAAAACAAAGACATTTCAAGATGCACAAAATCTGTAAAATGAAAACGTAACTTTGTAAAGCATTGGAAATAATGCCTTTGGGAACATTTTACATCCCAATGCGTCTCATATTTGGGAAATTGTTATGTTAAACATTGTATGTACTTCATACTTATTTCATGCAATGTATCCTGAACAGCTCCGTGCACCTTACCACTATAAATATAAGAAAATAAATACGAATTGAGTAAATATCAAGACTTCTTGCTTGGAACAGGACTCTGAGAAACCGGAATTGACTGTATTACAATTGAGTGGTGCCCAAAAACTTTGTGATAATCATATTGGACTCGTGTTTCACGAGTGGTGCCCCTGGACAGAGGGCATCTGTTTTGCAAGTGGCACACCAAACTTATTTGTGAAATAATTATTACTCTTAGTCGATACGAGATTGGTGCTACATCTTGGTGCGTCATATCCACTGTCCATTTTTTGGTTCTTAAACATTGTATGTACTTCATACTTATTTCATGCAATGTATCCTGAACAGCTCCGTGCACCTTACCACTATAAAAAGCACATACTAATTAAATGTTGGTGCTACATGTTCTGTGTGTTCTACGTTCGTCTTCAAACTTGTGTTCAAAACACTATTTAACATTATTTGTACATTTCCTCTTTTGTACCTAACCTTGTTTAAAAGCATTGGTATTAATATATGTGGAAAAGAAAAAAGCTGTCACATAAATGATTGTTTTATCTTAATTCGTTTTACATAATCAGCTCTTACTATAAATGTTATTTAAACATTGACTTCCATTTTAAGAAACAATTAATATTTTCTAGACATAATCTAAATTTCTGAACAATTCTTGTTCCTTGTTTTAATTTGGGTTCCAATTGTGTCACAGTAGTCTATTTTCTTTGAAAATAAGGTTTTCACTGTGATTTCTTTTAGTGGTACCAGTCCTAAAAAAAAATTCCAGTTTCAGGCCAGTTTTATTTACAGTCCAAGATTATAAAGCAAGTGGCTGCAACTCATTTCAATACATTAAACATTCTTGACCCCTTCCAGACCAGTTTTTGATATGGCATTATGACTGCTGCCTTGTGCTATTTCAGTTGTTAGAGACTCTCCCTAGTGATAGGCCTGAGAGAGACATTTGAGAGCATGTCCCAAGGGACAAGGACTTTAAGAACTGGTATATCCTGAGGCATGAGTACATTCAAACCAGTGAGAGTAGAATGTTCTACTTTAAACAGGAAGAAACAGAAAGGAAAGTATTGGAATGTTGATCACTAGGTCTATATTATAGCCTGTTTCAATGTTAATTACTGTTTTAGGCTGTTAAAGGCCCTAAACCAGAGTTATAGGCCCGACAAGCAGGCGAGGGCCTATAACGAGGGAGAGGGCCTTTAACTGGTATAGCTTGAGGCAGAAGCGCAATAAGGTTTTAGGAAAATTCCACTCACTAACGGTAGAATGTTCTAAATTAAAAAGTGAGAAACATAAAGGCAAATATTGGAATGTTTTAGCGCAAGGCTTATACCAGCTATTACAAGCCTGGAGCTGCTCCATTGTCTTCAATGAAGCTCTCAACTTTCCAATGTTCCAATATAGCCTTATAGCCCGACGTAGCAGGCTATACCAGTCATTAAAGGCTGGCTGCAGCGTTAACGTCCTGAGCCAAAGGCAAGGGCCTTTAACAAGGGAGCGGGGCTTTAATGTCGGTATAGCCCAGCTACGGAGGGCTATAAGGCTACCAGAACATTGCAACAGTTACACGATATAGAATCCTTGGGTCTGAAATGAAAGCAAAAGAAAGAGAATATCCAAAGTGAGCCTTTAGCGTCCCTTGGGGTGTCCCTCTATTAGGACTAAATCCCTTATCCACCATAGGTGGCATGCTTCATCATTGGGATTCTCCTCATGACGAGAAAACCTAGTCCCGCTACGGGCTACAACCCCCTCTCTGAGAGGGAGGAGCTCAGAAATTTTTTGTTCCTAGTTTAGACATACTAAATCCAACAATGATGAATGGCAAACTAGGTTGGGTGAGATACACAGCGCAAATTAGTATGATAATGGTGAGAAGGTGAGATAAAACTGGCTCCCAAGTACGTAATATACCTTTATTAACACGTCCTGGGATCAGGATTAAAACAAGGCACTAGCAGGGTTAACATATACCTGCGAGTTAGTGACAAAAAGGGGTCTACATGGTTCAGCCTGTTGACCCTCAGCAGAAGTGTTGTGGCTTTCGTCAGGACCAAGGTGTGCCTCTGTTTACACTACAGTAATTTTTCACAGTTGGTATGATCGAGTAAAATAGTGAAACAAAAGTGTGAAAAAAGAATACAAAACCAGTGATCTTTTTCTTCTTTGGAGATTCACTGGTAGTAACCATATGTTGCAGGAAATTAGCCACACCTTAACCTGGCAGCTCCAAGAGGGGGCACCGCTCTCGCAGTCTGTACTCCGGGCGCCATAGTCTGCAGCTGGAGGGAGCCACTAGAGTGCAGAATGTTGTAACAAATTAAACAGGGGATTAAAATTCCTGCTGGCTCCGTGAGGCCTTTGTCCACAGCAACATCTGTGAAGGACAACATTGGAATGCTGGAGCTCCAGGCTTCTACCAGCCATTAGAAGCCCAGATCACTCCATTTATTTCAATGGAGCTCCCAGCATTCCAGTGTTCTAATAACTTTTAGAACATTGGAATGTAGAGCCCTCCATTGAAAACAATGGAGTGCTCCGTGCTTCTAAGGGCCGGTGAAGGCCAGCGAAGCAACATTCCAATGTTGTTTTCAGAAAGGCCTCTTGGAGCCCGAGGGGTTTTAAACCCCCTCGGGCTCCGAGAGGCCTTAGTTTTATTTGTTAGATCATTCTGCTTTCTAGTGGCAGAATGTTCTACTAGCCTTATAGCCTTCATAGCTTGGCCTTCGGCTCAGGCCTTTAACAATGGAGCTGGCCTTTAATAGCCGGTATAGCCCGCTAAGGCGTGCTAGAAAGCTATATTATAGCCCACTGCCATTCATTGTCTTGAATCCATCTCCTGACTTTCCAGATTTCTAATTGTGAGCGCCTGAAAGGAGCGAGATAGCCAAATAGATGTGGTTTAATCAGGATTTTTATTTCCTTGCTACAGTTCGAGTAAATTAGCGGGAGACAGACCGGTTAATTCTTCTTAGGCGTCTTCGGTTTGCCTTATAGTCAGGGTCTTCCTCCCGTCCTTTTCTCGATGGCCCCGGAGGTTTTCTTGACCTCGGTAAAAAGAAGAGCGTATTTGGTGAATAGGGGTGCTACGGTGTTCTCCTCCCAAGGGAAAAGGAGTGAGGAATCACCAGATGACAGGGTCCGACGGCTAGGTTTGTACGACGGTGAAGGGAGGGCAGTTGGGGTCACAGGGGTTGATGATGTTTGCGCGCTAATGCCGTCTTACTCCCCCCTTCCCGGCCCACCCTGAAAGCCTCGCACATACCTGAGTCAGCCACGCTCCTTCAGGAACATGATGGGGCGAAGCGTGGGGTCGATGGCCTCCTGGCTCCTCTTCCTAACTGCTTCCCTCGTCTCGGGCAGGCGCGGTGCGTCCATTGGGGCGTAGGGGCGAAGCCCCACTAAGCCCCATGGACCCACCACGTCCTCACTAGAAGCCAATCACAATTATTTTTAAAAATCGCGCTATCTGCCGGCCGGGAAACCGGAAGACACCCGACCTTCCCGGAGTGCGCAAGGGGGGGGGGGAAGGATCGGGCTGCTGCAGCTGCGCAAGTGTATTTTTGGGCACCAACATGCCCGCGCATGCGCAGATCGTTTTCTTGTGAATTCCCCCTTAGAGAGAGGACCAGGGGGCGGGCCGCAGCCCCCGGGGTTACACAGGGCGACTGGGCGAGGAGTCATGGTGCCCCCCAGCCAATCCTGGAGAAGGATTGGCTGGTCACTACATAGCCCGGTTACATAACCCCTGACGGATAGCACAGCCGACTTTGGTGCTGGGAAACCAGGTTCGAGCCTCTTATCAAACCATAAAAATGTATACATAACTTACTTTGGTGTTAAATAAATAGATATTTTAAAAAACAAATAAAAATGATGTTCCGACTAAGGTGTGAAATTGGTGTCGAATAAATACATGTTTTTAAAAACAATTAATATTAATCATGTATCATTGGTGCTGGAGTACAAGGTTCGAGACTGGTATTAAACGCTGACAAGCTGTGTGCAAGTTATATGGTCATAAAAATACATGAATGATGGATGCAGGATGGGTGGATGCATGAATGGATGCAGGATGAATGATGGATGCAGGGTGGATGGATGGGTGCATGAATGAATGATGGATGGATGGATGGGTGGGTGGATGCAGGAATGGATGCAGGATGGATGATGGATGGGTGGGTGGATGGATGGATGGATGGATGGATGCATGAATGAATGAATGATGGATGCTGGGTGGGTGGATGGATGGGTGGATGAATGAATGATGGATGCAGGATGGATGGGTGGATGGATGGATGGGTGCATGAATGAATGATGGATGCAGGATGGATGGATGGGTGCATGAATGAATGATGGATGCAGGATGGGTGGATGGATGGGTGGATGGGTGGACACATGAATGGATGCAGGATGAATGATGGGTGGATGAATGGATGGGTGGATGCATGCATGAATGAATGATAGATGCAGGATGGGTGGATGAATGAATGATGGATGCAGGATGGATGCAGGGCGGATGGATGGGTGCATGAATGAGTGATGGACGCAGGATGGATGGATGGGTGGATGCATGAATGGATGCAGGAATGGATGATGGATGGTGGATGGATGGGTGGATGGATGGATGGGTGGGTGGATGGATGCATGAATGAATGATGGATGGATGGATGGGTGGATGGGTGGATGAATGAATGATGGATGCAGGATGGATGGGTGGATGGGTGCATGAATGAATGATGGATGCAGGATGGGTGGATGGATGGGTGGACACATGAATGGATGCAGGAATGGATGCAGGATGGAGGATGGATGGGTGGGTGGGTGGGTGGATGGGTGGATGGATGGATGCATGAATGATGGATGCAGGATGGATGGGTGGATGGATGGATGGGTGGATGCATGAATGAATGATGGATGGATGCAGGATGGATGGATGGGTGGATGCATGAATGAATGATGGATGATGGATGCTGGATGGATGGGTGGATGCATGAATGAATGATGGATGCAGAATTGGTGGATGGATGTATGGATGGGTGGATGCATGAATGATGTATGGATGGATGCAAGGTGGTTCGGGCTCGCTGTGCTCGCTGCGGTGCAATATGCAAATTAGTTTACGCCTCACCACTTTCAAATGTCACCTGCCGCCCCTGGTCTCGGGTATCAGCAGCGGACGTCTATCCTCCTGAGGCTTCATCTCGACTTCTTCAGCTTTTGTGTTCTCCGATACTCCACTCCTTCAGGATTCTTCTCTTCCGCCTTCTTCCGATGCTGGGCTCCTCTCCTGCTTCATAGGTCCGCCGGTCATGACATGGGGTCCAGGGGCAGAGTCATCGGAGAAGCGCTCCCATTTAAAGGACCCGTCCGAAATAAAGGAGGAATGTTGCTCTGTGACGGGAGTCAGGGACACAGTCCACTCAGACGAATCTGTCAGCTGTGAAGAAATAAGAGTACCCTTTCCATGAGGAAGGCACCACCAGTCATGCATATTATCGGTGTCAGCCTGCTCATCACACTATCCGTGACACTAATTAAGCAATATTATCCAATGGGAGGGCACACACAGGCTTATTGATGGGGGTGCAGCCAGACGCTACTGGGGTGCCTTGCCCCTTGAATATTATGATTGTAAATGAGACCCTTAAAATGTGGCATGAGATTAATAGAATTGCTTGTTAGATGACGTGTTTTGGATGGAACGATTTATGCAAAATAATAAAAGAAGCATATCTGCATTCCCTTGGTGAGAAGACTGAACCATTTTTGTGCTGCTGAAATGTAATATAATCAATGCCTGTCTTTGAGAGTCAAAGGAGCAATTGGGAAAGGTGGAAAGGGATTTTCGTCACAAAGTGCATCACTTTTGGGACTTGTGGTGATGTATAAAGTAATTTCACCCTGTCAAAAATGCTGATCCTCTCATGGTATTTGATGGACCAATTGGTAGAAACCTTGGATGTGATGACTCATCTTTCGGGGAAAAGGAGTTCCCCTCAAGATTTTCTCTTGAAAATGCTGTGTAGCGGAGCATTTGCTACAGATGCTCATCCAGGTGAGGGAGAAAAGTCTGGGATGCTGTGCAAAACAGGTTTTTCCAACAGTAGCAGCAGCAGTCAGTTGATTCCCCAGTATTCTGCTCTGACTTTCCCACACCTACAATGAGAACATTCTGTATTCATGACAAAAGTAAGGCGCTCCTGGATGCCATGGTGCTAGAATTGAAGTCTTTGAATTTAAACTCTTTCCTATATGGCAGGCATAAGGTACCGTGTTAGTTTTAAGATTCTACTTTCCGTTATGGATTTACACTTCTTCCTCTGTGCAATTTATGATTTGATGATACTTGTGAGACCACTTTTGCCTTGCAGTTCAAAGTGACGGCCGCTGGGTGGCGGCAAAGACCACTGAAATAGCATACTTACATTAATTTTGAAGTTGAACAAAAATACTGCCGATAAAATGTATGCCTCAACTACGCTTTATAATAAAAAAAAATAAAGTACGTACAGCATTGGAAAACGTGCATTTGTTAATATGTGTTATTTCAATGCTATTTTATCCTATTGATTTTAGCCAATGTGTATTTTTTCTAACGATCACATACATTTTTGTTGGGATCCCAAGGCACAAAATTCTTCAAATTTATTAACAATGCGCTTTGCAATCTCTGTCTTCAATAGAAAAGCTTAAACCCCGCGGAACTCTGGCCTCGAGGTTCAGTATTTCATAAATGAAAGCGTGTAATCCGATTCCTCTGTGTTTCCCTTTCCTTAGAACCGTGCATCACACCATTACAAATCTGACCTCCAGCTGTGAGAACTCCACGAACCAATACGTGTGTCTGCAGGGCGATCTCTGCCGCCTGTGAGCCCTCCCATGTAATATCTGTGACACCTCAGGTCGATAGACTGACACATCCGATCATCATAAAATTTGATTTTATCATTCGTAGTCCGTGATCCCCCTTCCCACATCCCCCGCAATATACGTAAAGTGCTTTATTATTCCATGTAGAGTTGGATAGGCTCGAGCTTCAGACCCGCGCGGCGCTTCCCGCAGCGCTACAATTGCCTCGTTCAGGAAAGCTTCGGCTCCCGAACGATCTGCAGATCTAATGTCTCCCCAGACTCGTTTCCATCACAGTTGAACAGTCATGTAGCACAAGCATTGTTTCCTGCAGCGAGCCTTGACGCTTTCTTTCCCCTTTTGTGCAGTATGTATTTTTTGTTGCCATTTTATGAATAGTTCTGGTTGTTGCGTAGATCGACCGTAGCGGGGCTGAATAGATTCGCCCCATTAATACTTTCGGTCTCTCTAGCAAGAGTGCACTGCCTTATCACCAGTGTGTGACTCCTAAAATAGTAAGCGTGTGTGTGTGTCTGTGTGGTGTCAACACTGATTTAGCTCACCTCAAAAGACTGTTTTTCTAACAACATTTTTAAGCATAGGTTTACACAGAGCCGTCCACGCCCAGCTAGAAAGGGTAAAAGTGTTTTGCCATTTCTACAGTAAAGCCTTCACGCATAGGACTAGCTAGTGCCATCCACACTGAGCTGTAAAATGACAAAAGCCTTTCACTACTCCAGGCACAGTATTCTAGCTTTGGACTGATAAAATACCATCTAAGGCAACCTGAAATGAATTAAAGCAACCCTGACCTGAGTTCTCTTTTGCATAATTTATGTGGCACTCTAAGCCTGAAAGGGTATGGTTTTGAGCAGGAGCCTCCGAAACGCGTCATCGTTTGTGAGGAGTGAGCATGAAATAAAACATCTTGCCAAAGAATCCACTCGCACTCACGGGCAGTTTATGGCACGCTTTTCGATTTTATTTAAGCGGCAACGTTTTCCAACCAACTACAAACCCTACGCGTTTCAGTCTGACATCAGACCTTGCTCACGGGAAGCACTGTCCAACACTGCGAGCTCCTAACCATAACGGGGGCTTCACATGCATTTTTCCGCGATGAGGGTGGGACAATTGTGTACCGCACTTGAACGCATTGAGGATTCACGCACCATGCGTTCATTGCAATTTTTTAACAACTTTCAAACAGTCGTACAAGGGTCCAGGACATTATTTCCCCACTTAGGGGTGTATCACCATATAACTAGAGTGTTGTGTATCAGATTCATGCGTATCCACAACATTGTGTAGCATGAGTTGGACTATAGACTACCAGCAATACTGAGTTTGTTTACTTACAGGTATTGTCCTATGCACTGTTCATTTGTAACGTTAATACACCAATTGTACGAAACATGTCTTTCTCTCATGCTCATACCAATATACGATTTACTCTTTGGCAACACACCAGTATGGCTGCAATGTGTACGTGAATTTTGACTCTGGACAGAGCCGTCTTCTGTTTTCACCGTGTTGTTTTTTACTTAAGCCAGTCACTGGTGATGCACTTTTACACGTGACCAAGACTGCAGAAGCAGTTGAAACGCGTTGTGTGAATTAAACACTTTGCAACTTATAGGAGACTGAGACTTGTTTTTCCTGAGAGTGCTATATATATTCATTCCAAATCCCTTGGGGCCTCAATATCCCTTGTGCTACAGGTGCACATCCAGGGGAGGCTTCCCTGCATCACAACGATACCACAGCATACGCCATGGTATATGCTGTTTGCAAACCACATATGACAATGAATTAAGCCTACGTTTATTTGCAACCAGTTGAGAGTGATATTTGTGTATCCAATTCAAGATCAGCCTCCTGGAATATATTCCTTTAACACTGTTAAAAACTTTGAGCACTATGGATATATTTTTCTCCTCATCTCATTGTTACACATGATTACACTTTGTAACATGCACAGTGCCCACAAATACAGATATTCACGTTAATACTCTAGCGACACACTCAATGGACCGCCACTTGTTTGTGTGAGCTCTGATCCTTTTAACTTAGGATAGGACTCTGTTAAGTGCCCAGTCTACTCGGTCCTTTAATGAACCCAAAAACAAATGAGTAAAGTTTCACTGATGCATCACCCCAAGTGTTAACATAGTTGGGCAGTTCAAACGAAAGCTGCTGAACTTGGAAATTCCAGTGCATTGTACAGTGCAGCACGGCTTTAAATGGAAACATAGAAGTGCAAGGTAGTCCGTGATGAGAGTACCTGTTTGCTACAGAAAGGGCCAGTACCCTCCCATTAAATGCATGACACCAGTGCTGAGAAGTAATGATACTCCCCCTTTCAAATTTAAGAAGTTAGGGTACCTACTTCCTGAGAGTGCTGACCCATTTAAAGCGCTGTAGTATATGTTAGTGAGTAAATACAGATGACTGTGACTTCAATAGTTAGCGGTCACCTTTGTGAAGTGGTGATTAATTAAAAGACCCAACGTGACCTAAAAATGTGTGTAGGAAACTAATATTGATTGCTGGAGGCCGGCTGTGGCGGCTGCTATTATTGCTTAGTTGTGGGGCTGGTGGGGGGGAAATACAACCAAAAACGAAAGTCATAACTAAAAATAATTAAAATATCACTTACCTGCCGCTGCTTTCCTTCTCTCCTCCGATCCTGGACTCTGACAGAGCAGACTCCAGCATGAGAGAAGCGCTGGGATTGTTCCAAGTGGCCTTGTTTGCTGCTTTGTTTTGCCTGGGTTTTTTTCCAACCTGGTTGTGCAACTCAGCCGGGTTGAAGAAATGTTAGTGCACATGTGTGTTTGGCCGGCCAAACACACATGCGCACTTAAAAGTACTCAACACTCCTCTCCCTGCCATGCCCCTCCAACAGGATTGCCTGGTACTGCACCACCCGCTGAAGACTCGTGTCAACTGTTAGGCAAAAATAAAATGCTTTAGTTATTTTATTTTTTCCTCTTTTAGCAAGGGGGTGACGCTCCTCCGCCGTTACGGAGGAGCCACCCCTGGAGGGCGGGGGAATTGGGGTTTAGGGTTGGCAACAAATAACCAGGCCTGTGATGCTCAATCCAAAGACAGGTTGGTAGAAGGTAGACGTGCCATTCCAGAGTGCTCTGGGGTTTCAGGTTGGTAGGTATGAGGTAAGTCCAACTCAAAGGTTAGTGAAAACAGATCAATTCGGTTTAGTGCCTAGCTAAAACTAATTCAGGCGATTCATTGGAACAAAGCACACTCTCTGGACCAAGAAAAACAAAGTTCCATGACGTCTGTATTTGATATTGTACTACAGTTCTCTGTATAAAAGTTGCTTATTGTAATGTTTCTCAAGGTCTACTGTGTGCATTAACAATGAGGTGACTGAGTGGACAAATTCAGCATGATGGCTTCATCCATAATGAGCATCCCACACACGTTCCATTAAATGAAGTAGATGATGGTCTGTGGTTACGGATTGCTTGCAGTTAGAATATCTGGCAATTCATGTGAATGGACTATGTGGTCCTCTATAAAGAGCAAGCGCACCCCCAGGCTCTTACAGCTCAGAGCAATAGTTTGGAGCAATCGTAACACAACTTCTCTAGATTTGGTAGGTAATAAAACTTTCCCAATCGAACTCACTCCTTCTGCTTGAAGATCAAGTGCATTTTGAAAAATTAATTGTATTATATTGTGGTCTTCAGTAGTAGGAGACTTGAGATAGAAAACTACACTGTCCCTTTGTACAGCACTTTCCTGAAGTGGGAATCCATAACTCACTTGCCACTGAGGGATATACTAAATATCCAGAATAGTTCTTCAGTAGAGCCTCTGGACCGGTCCTGGTGGGCTGGTGGTGGTGGGTGGTGTGGGGGTAGTGAGCCAAAAAAGAGGCATTGGTTTTCCCACTGTAGGTCTGACATAAAGTGTATTGCTGGGTTTTACTGGTTAGATATCTTTGTAGCTGTCTTCGTTTTTATATTGACCTTTTTCTGTGCCATTATCAATATAAATACTGTTTTGGGAATGAAATTGGATTCTGTTTAGAATTAGAATGTTAGATATTAGGAAGTCAGCAAGTTTAGGCTAAGAACGTAGTATTCTCTGCCTTTTAAACAGAGCAAGTTGTAGTACCAATCAATCAGTCAGGAGTTTGTTAAAGCGCGACTACTCACCCGTAAGGGTCTCAAGGCGCTAGGGGTGGGGGGGGGGGTTGGGGGGGTGCAGGTTCCATTCCATCAAGGAGGGGGTCTGTCGAAGAGCCAGGTTTTGAGGTTTCTTGCGAAGATGGGGAGCGATGTTGTCTGTCTGAGGTGGAGCGGAAGGGCGTTCCATGCTTTGGCCGCGAGGAAGGAGAAGGAGCGGCCTCCCGATCTGGTATTTCTGGTGCGGGGGACCACAGCGTAGGAAAGCTGGGCTGATCGTAGGGTCCTTTGGGGTGCGTGGAATTTGAGTCGGCTGTTCAGGTAGGCTGGTCCGGTGCCGTGGAGGGCCTTGTGTGCGTGGGTGAGCATCTTAAAGGTGATTCTCGCCTCGACGGGGAGCCAGTGGAGTGTGCGCAGGTGCTGGGAGATGTGGCAGTGTTTTGGCAGGTTGAGGACCAGTCTTGCGGCGGCGTTCTGGATGTTCTGTAGCTTGCGGATGAGGTTTTTGTTTATTCCGGCGTAGAGTGCGTTGCCGTAGTCGAGTCTGCTGGTGACCAGGGCGTGAGTGACTGTCTTTCGGTGTTCGAGGGGGATCCATTTGAAGGTCTTACGAAGGAGGCGGAGGGTGTGGAAGCAGGAAGATGAGACAGAGTTGATCTGGCGGTCCATTTTGAGCTCGGAGTCCAGGATGATTCCCAGGTTGCGTGCGTGGTCTGTGGGGGTTGGCGGGTTTCCGAGGGCGGTGGGCCACCAGGTGTCACTCCAGGCGTCGGGGTTTGGGCCCATGATGAGTACTTCTGTTTTGTTGGTGTTTAGTTGTAGGCAGCTGTTTTTCATCCATTTGGCGACGGCTTCCATGCCTTCTCGAAAGTTGCGTCTGGCGGTGTTGGGCTCGTTGGATAGGGAGAGGATGAGCTGGGTGTCGTCTGCATATGACACAATGTTGAGTCCGTAGGTTCTGACGATGGGGGCAAGTGGAGCCATGTAGACGTTGAAGAGCGTCGGGCTGAGGGAGGAGCCCTGGGGGACTCCGCAGGTGATAGGTGTGGGGTCCGAGAGGAAAGGGGGGAGTCTGACCCGCTGCGTCCTGCTGGAGAGGAAGGAGCAGATCCAGTCGAGGGCCTTGTCCTGGATTCCTGCATCGTAGAGTCTGCGTATTAGGGTGCGGTGGGAGACTGTGTCGAACGCCGCTGATAGGTCGAGGAGGATGAGGGCTACTGTTTCTCCTTTGTCCAGTAAGGTGCGGATGTCGTCTGTTGCGGCGAGGAGGGCGGTTTCCGTACTGTGGTTTTTTCTGAAGCCGGATTGGGAGGAGTCGAGGATGTTGTGTTCTTCAATGAATGTGGCGAGTTGGCTGTTGATGGCTTTCTCGATGACTTTCGCTGGGAACGGGAGCAGGGAGATGGGTCTGTAGTTTTTGAGGTCGGTGGGGTCCGCTGAGGGTTTCTTTAGGAGGGGGTTGACCTCGGCGTGTTTCCAGTCGTCGGGGAATGAGGCGGTCGCCAGGGAGCGGTTGATGGTTTGGCGGAGCATGGGTGCGATGGTGTTGGCGGCTCTGTTGAAGATGTGGTGGGGGCAGGGGTCCGTGGGGGCCCCTGAGTGGATTGACTTCATTGTCTTCAGTGTGTCTTCGGTGGTGAGTGCTGTCCAGTCATCAATCGCTGGTTTCCGGGTGTCGGGGGTGGTTGGTGAGGGTTCAGTGTGTTGGTTGTCTTCGTCGAAGTTGTCGTAGATGCTCTTGATTTTGTGGTGGAAAAAGATGCTGAGTTTGTCGCAGAGGTCTTGTGAGGGAGGGATGTCGGTAGACTCGCTGGTGGGTTGGGCGAACTCCTTGATGATGCTGAAGAGTTCTTTGCTGTTGTGTGCGTGGGTGGAGATTCTGTCTTCAATCGCTTTTTTCCTCGTTTCTCTGATGAGTTGATGGTGGGCGTTGGTGGCGGCTCTGAAGTTGTTGTGGGCTTCTGTGGATTTGGTGTTTCTCCAGGCCTTTTCGAGGCGGCGGCATGTGCGCCTGGACTCTCGAAGTTCGGTGGTAAACCATCTGGCTTTCTTGGCACGGGTATTGTTGTTTTTCTTGAGGGGGGCTATGGTGTTGGTGCTGTCCGAGATCCATCTATGCAGGGTTCGGGCTGCGGTGTTGGGGTCGTCGTTTTCCGCGATGGTTGGGGTGGAGTTGTTGAGTGAGGTAGTGTATGTAGTAAATTATGAAATATTTTAGTGCACAAGAGAACGGTGGGGTAGAGGACTGTTATTGAACATTTTAAAAGAGTTATAATATCGCAGGTCAGAATAAAAAATAGTGGTAAAGTTGGACATCTTAGGAATAACATTTTGAATGGATCGCTTAATAAATACTCCAGTGATGACTCCATGACCATTTTGTGAAACTTTATGAGTTTTGTATTTTCTGTCTTTTTCTAACAGCAAAAGAGGATGAATTTCCGAAGAAACCGTTGGGGGTAATCCCACCAGAACCTCTTCCTGTTATACATAATCATATGATAAATGGACAAAAGAACATTTCTAGGGTACCGACTCAGGTCAAGGTAGACAAGTTACCATCCAACGAGAAAGGACAAGAAACTTCTCCCAAAAAAGATCAGCGGAGAAGGAGGAGTTCCTTGGAAAAGTCTTCAAACCTGCAAAAGCGAGGAAACAGTGATCAGCGACCTGGGCAAATTAAAGGAGAAACAGAATATAGGAAAAATCTTCAGTCAACAGGGCAAGACAACACTAAACCTTACAATTATGCTGTGGCAAACCAAAATGCAAATGCTACTTCAAACACAAAAGAATTTGTGCCGAAGTGGAATAAACTGTCTGATAACACTACGACAAAATATTTTGTAGAAGGTAAAGGTAGACCTGTTAACCATGTAATAGGAGGCCCTTTGCCCAATACTGAGGAAGCTCAAACAATTGTGAAGCAAAAGAATAAAGTTTTAAATGCTGATGAAGGTAAGCGAGGGTCCAATGCATCGCAATATGACAATGTTCCCGGAGTTGATCCTGAGACTCATGTTGAAGAAATAAGAGATCGAACAAATTCATTAAGTCCAAGAAATGTTACTCACTTGAGTAGCTCTTCATTAAAACGTGATGCAAAAAAATTAAATCCTGCTAAGGTAACAAGTAATGCAGCTGTAATGATGCCACCCAGATCCCCTAAGCATGCATCTCCATCTAATGGTATTGACCAAGGAGCTTCTTTAAAAGAGCCACCACCGACCTACAGTAGCCCACCTGTTTACCACAGCACCTCCCCGAGGTATTCCAACGATAGAGTAAGCCCCCCTTTCTTGCCTCCCAGCTATGCTCATGGAAATCAGGCTAGCCCGTCTAATAAATATGGTATGAACTTCAGTTTTCCACCAGATACACCTTACATAAACTCTTACACTGCAAGCCATCAGAATCCTGTGATATCACCTTCTAAGCGAATAGAAGTTCAACCCGCTGCACCTGACGCAATACTAAATACTGGGAAATACAGGCAACCTCCAGGTAACAAATACATTATTCCGCCTGTGGATTATTTACCCGATGATAGACAAAGGACTGATTCTGTGTACATGTACCGAACAGAGTCGTTTGGACAGTCTTGGAAACAAGATATTAACCAAAGTCGTTCTGGGCACGTACAGATGTCACCAACCTTTCAGCAGGCACCAGTACAAGACTACAGTGTTACATTTGATTCCTTTGGGAATCAGGTAAATTACAGGACTTCACCCTACTTGGATCAAACAACTATTCATCGGTACCAACATACAAGTCCATCAGTTGGTACACAACATTACAGGAAACTTGGTGATGGGCATCAATCAGTGATGTTGTGAAGTTGATATTATTGCACACTACATTCACCTAAAGGAGAATTGCTCACTACAGTGCACTGCTATGTTTGATTGCAACAGCAGTACATTATGCAAAGTGAATACATCATCATATTTATGAATGAATGTAAGTGAAATTTAGACAAATTGAAGCTCAACATGAAGCTTATTTTTATACATTTGGGGCCACATGTACAAAAGGTTTTAGTAGTTTCAAGGCGAGAACCAGGCCATTAGCAACCGCTAAATACCCTTTTGACATATACTAGCCCTATTTAGCGAGTCAGTAACCTATTACTCACTGACAAAATAGGGTTTGCGAGTCGGTATTACGCAGGGGTGCGGAAAAAAAGTTGCTTTATTTCAAAGCAAACACGGACATGGTGGTTCGCTATCCTCAGTAGTCTTCTATCCCTGTGTTTTTAGTGATTCCCAGTGGGTCGCAAATTGTGACCTACCTCATGAATATTGATGAGGTAGGTCAATTGTGACTACATTAGGAATCGCTAAATGTGTCTGAGACACACTAGTACAAGCATTTTGCAACTTACTAATTGCAAGTGGCAAAAAGTCGCAATTAGGAACTCGCAAAATGAAGCGGTTGTACATGTGGCCCTTTGAGCTGAATTTAAAATAAAGCTGCTTAAGCAAGACAACATAGCAAGTAAAAGGGATACTAAGCATCTATTCTTAAGCATAAAGAGTGTATCTAAATTAGATGTGCAGTTGATCTTGTTGAAAATAACATCTTTTTGGGACTTTAGGCTCTAAAATGAAGACACTGTATTTATTTATTTAAAATGTGATTACCTATTACTGTGTTTACATGTAATTTTACTGAACATATTGTTATCTCATCAAAAAAAGTTTTCTTTTTTTCTTTGCATAGCTTTTATTTTTTTATGGAGATTTAAAGACTGAACTTTCATGTAATTGGGTAGTACATTCCGCGAATAATAGTAATTCTAATGGTTATTTGGTTAGCTGGTTTCAAGCACGGTTTCTTTACTAACTGTAAAGATGGGGTTTCTCGAAATAAGAGTCAACCGTCTGCAGATCTTTTATTCTATTACAAAAGTCTACTGACTTAACATTTAGGTAATTAGTTAGTTAGTACATTCCATATTGAATAATCATTCCAGTCCATTCTTTGTTTGACAATTCCTTATTCAAGAGGGTGCTCAAAAGGGGAAGCAACCTTCTGCTAATATTCCTAAGAGATGCCGGAGGTAAAATGAGGAGGGTTCCTGTTTGAAGGAAGGAGATGCTAAATATGGTGACCAGTTCCTGTATCAACCTATTCTTTGGTGTTTGAGTTTTCAGTTACATGCGACAAGATCATTAGATTTGTCAGCAAATTAAATACTCATGTAGTTAATAGTACGTTTATTGACTGCAGGAATGGCTTACAGGTAAAATATTCTTGAATCATGAAAGGTAGATAATCCTTTTCCACATTCCATGAAGTTCTGGTTCACTATGATTGTTTTGTTTGCAATTTGTTTTTTTAAAATAACATTTAGGGGCAACCGTTTTTCTGTAAAATCCTTGAACTTCAACATAACAGGATAATGTGTAGCCCGCTACTTCAACTACATAAGAGAAGACAGTTAAAGAATTCTACATGTTCAGCCCACCTGGATAACGTCATATTTCTATACAAAAAGAGTAGTTTCCTCTCCTAGGTACTTTTGAGGTATGTCATTTTAAATATGTTACTAATTCTTTCTCACATTTAAAACCTTTTGGGGTATAATAGTTAGTGTAGCTACAACATACACTTCAAATTAATGTATTTATAGTTGATATAACTATTTTGCTTTAGTGAAATGCTGTGGAATATTTTTAATATTTATTAATCTGCGGAAACAAAAGCAATGAATATATACTTGCCTCATAATATATTATGATGGAGCAGACAGAATCTGTAAGTAACTAAACATCTCACATAGTAAACTAAGTTGGTCTCTAAATACAGAAAATTCAGAACAGTAAAAGAAGTGATTGCCATGGACGGATAGAAATTGGCCTGTGTCAGCATGTAGCAATTTATGTTGTTCTATTCTGTCTATTGAGATACCAGACTACTCTGTGGGATTAGCAAGTGGGCTTTAATTCCGTCATATTATTAAAAGGAAATTGATTAATTGAGCGGAGTTAGAAGGGAAGCAAGCACTTTGGTTGGAAGAGAGAGAATGTATATATTGGATGGTAAGATTCTGCATAGCGAATAGATACATTTATTGGGTGGTACAGAGGGCAGGTGTCCATAGGTCCCCTCTTGGGAAGGGGGCTATGGCCGTGTTCTTGGCCATCCTGAGATGAGAATCTGAGAGGATTGGAATTACGAAGACATTGAGGGGCAATTTCAGACTCTGAGGCTACATGAACACAAACTAAGGCTGTCCCCAGTAGCCTTCACGGTAACTTATTTATTTTGGCAGGCCATGGAATAGAATTACATCCGTATTTGGCATAAAACCATTTGTTATAGTAGTACCCCATATTTTCCTGGCTTAAGTTGACGGCAATGCCTTGCAAATAGATCTGTCTTTTACATTCATCACTATTTATGTTTTGCGTCAAGCTTAATTATTTAAAGCCCAAATGGTGTCATCCACCAAGATATGATCAATTAACTTTTATCTTTTTTTCTAGCATGGTTAAGTTAAGGTTGAATTAGAAAATGGTGTCAAATTGAATATAGATAAAGTGATGTGCTGATGACTACATTATGTGCATTGAAGTTTTATCAAGGGACATAACGTTTTACCTGAATGGCTGAAGACTTGTGGGCTATAATGTCATTTCCATAACTTGGTATCTTACAAGCATTAAGTAAATTAATGATGTCTTATCGCACTATAAATCCTCCTAGTCTTCCTTATATTCGAAGGTGTAACTGAGCTCACCTGTCCTGTGTACCTTAAACTAGGACATTATTGTGCTCACTGAATACCAATTATGAATTAAAGGCTGCACTTATCACAAACAGCTGAATTTAATCAATTTATGGTTCATGGCTGTTCATACATTTTGCTTCCCAATCTCATATTAATATTTACTATCCTTTTGGAGAATAATGCTATATTATGCACATGACAAGTACACCTACATTTCTTACATAATAATGCCATGCAGCTTCAAAAGTGATTATTTCCAGCATGATTCTGCCCCCCCTTTTTTTAATTCTTAGTTACACTCATAATATGCTTCCAACATTCCTTTTGAATATCTCTTGGAACGTTCTCCATCACTCTCTACTTAAACATATTTACTTTGTTGGAGAATACTAAAGACTAACACAGTTTTTTAGGCTATAGCTTCAGCTGCTAATACTAATATAGTATGAAAAACGTCGAATTGACATATCACCTCAAATATGATATAAGTCTACCAGCCCTTCTACTGTCAAGGGCATGAACAGCTTATTATCAGCTAACTTTAGTTTAATCAGAATAATAATAAATATGTTGCATGTAGAAACAAGAGTAATCAAAACTCAAGCATATTTTGCCATAGGTTTTAAGTGAGTCTCTGAGGTTTGATACCAGATCTCTTTGAACATTCTTGGATGTACATATGTGCACATGAAGAACTAGTGGTTTCAAAAGGGTAATTTCTCAGTATATTTCCATTGTTCCTGGGAAATATGTCTTATCTTCCTTATCTCAATGGCCTAGTACTTCTGAATGAATTAAATCTTGAAAACTATAATGTTTCTTGGGGATGCTAAAGACTAATGGTGAAATCAATTTACATTTAGGGGGTTTCGTAGAAGTGATTCTTAAGCTGTAATTATTTCCTAAGATTGACTTGTAGAGGACCATCAAAACTCAAGGCTACGTTAACCCCTAAATAAGTGCACTTTTACATTGTCTTAGCCCCTCCATTGCTCTTCTCAGGCATGTTTCAATCCATAGTTATTTGAAAAAGATAATCTGAATGTCACTACACACTCTGTTCTGAGTGTGGAGTATACATTTTAAGTGAGAGTTCTAAAATCATCTGCATAAAAATCTTCATCACACCGTTACTCATTCTGAACAAGATTATAAATCTATAAGGCCTTATTTCCGGGATCATCTTCTTATGTAAAAAGACCCAATAGAAGTTGAGCTATCCATAATAACATAGCATCCTCCTCCTCACTCCGACCCTTAACAGTGCCTTTACCTGTTTTGGAACAGAAGACTATGCCAAGTTTAATGTTAATAGTGTCCATAAGAGGTTAACTTCTGATTGAAGTAGACAAGAACTCTTATTCCGAAAGTCTCTTTGGATCATGGACCTACCCCAACAATAGGAGGACAACACTTGTATTCAGACACTTCCAAATGAAACCATATTATCAAATACACTTACTTTATTTCTAAATGCATTAAATAAAATGTACTCTCAATCCTTTGGAAATCAGTAGCTGTTGTTTCGTATCCATTCTTCTGCTAATCTCTGAGGGGAGAGAACATTTCTAAGCCTGCCAGTTAAACATTTTTTATAAATAAACCTTCTGATTATTGATGTCAGGGAAGAGATTGTGAAATCAACAGATGTCTGAAAAGGCTAATTGCGTAGTTGTTTAGAACGGCCCTTCATAATTTACCCAGTGAACCATGAAATCATACTGAGCCATCTACCAATGATTGCAAAGTGATCCAGACTCTCTTTCTGCTTGCATAAACCCTTTCTATCTCACTGATCCTAAACAAATGTAGGTATTTTGCTTTTGTTTGATAGATTGCTTAATGCTGTGATTGAGTAAGTTTTTAAGAGCACTCAAATATGGCAGATTTACTGTGCTGAGGCACACGGTAATAAGATCACTTGTTCTAAGTCGCACAATGTGGCAAGTGTAAAACCTGAGACTGGACTCTAGGAGTACAAGGCTGTAGGTGCTGAATTGCCCTAACCCTAAACGTTGGAGAAGACTCATGCCACAAATGGTCCAAGAAGCAGGTGAAATGTAGCCATTTATACTTTCTTTCAATTGAACCATGCTCATTTTGGAGAGTATCAGGGATGTTCTATTCTCATCCAGTTGCATTCTAAATTCTCCCTGTCTTTATCAAATCTCTCATTCTTATGCACCAACCCAAAGATGACACAAAGCATTTCCTTAAACTACTACTTAAATAAGTAAGATCTATTATTGGTTCCAGTGGAAACTAATAAAACACTCCTCTTACAGTATGTAGCACTCGCCCTTTTCATCCATAGTAACTCACGGACCTGTAACTGCTTAAAGCGTCTTCATGATTATGAATAATTTTTTTAATGTCTACCTCAATGTTTTAAGAGAAACGTCACCCATATACTAATGACTGGACAGCGTTACCCCATTGAATCATCCTCCTAATACCCACCAACTGCTTGATGATTATAACCCATTGTTGAGGTGTTAAATTCCAGTCGAAATATTACTGCCAATTTATTGGTTAACTACACTTCTGCCTGCTAGCTAACTTATACACCCCTTAATTCTAGTTAAAAATTGTGTTGCACAATTTTGATTTCATTTTCACAAACAAATTATTATGAATCCCCCTTCATTCCATTGTGCAAGTTAAACCACGATTTTCAAGTCTTTTTTTTTCCAGAAACCAACTCAACAGAGCATTCCTTTATTTATGTACAGGATACAATAGCAGATGTAATGCTGCATCAGAACTACTGTACTTCCATAGACTTTAATATGTACTGAAATCAATTCCCTTTTCTTTTAACCTAAATAGACTTTCTTTATGCAGGAGCCTTCTTCTAAATGTCCTTTGTATCTCACCAAAGAAGTAAACCTCCACACCTAACCTAGCCACCCCACTGTTTCAGTACTGGCTTTGACTAACTTGTGGTTGTTACTCTATATTTTTAAAGTGTAAACATTTTGCACATTCTCTTGGGATGGCAGTGACGATTTGCTTGTTGCTTTGTTTATCGGCTAAAAAAAAAGGCATGTATCAGAGCATGATCAAGTATGTGGGGCATGGTGTTGCAAATTTGGATCTGCCGACAGTAAAGCTAATTCAATCTGAATGAAGAGTATGATGCATTGGCACATCAACTTGAGCAGAGTCATAGTCTGTGGAAGGCAATAACTCCTAGCATGAATGTAAAACATAAACCCAGAAACAACATGGCATGAAGAAGGGTGCCTCCATTCTAAAACTAAGCTGAACAGGTACCTAAAATACTAATTGGCTACTAATAGGGATGATGATTTTGTTGGGGATAAGATCTTATCTAAATCCTTCTTGCATTTAAGGATGCAAGGCAGGTACAGTGCTTAGTTGCAAATAGAAGAAACTGTTGAGATTTACAATTCTGACTAGTTTTGATCTCTGGTAGTGATGGTCTCTGAGGAGATGTCAAGATAATCCTGATAATTTTATATTAGCAAAAACTTGATGAGGCAATTGATAACTTTTAATTATGCTGATCGAGCCCTGGCGTTTGTCACAGAAAACATTTCAGTCTGAACTTTCCACAGAGGATCTGACAAACCTCAACATTTAGTACTGAATACTGGCCTATTAGAGCTCCATAAGGCAAAACCTTTACAGAGCTCCGTAAGGCAAAACCTTACGGAGCTCTAATAAGCCACTATTCAGACCAAAGTCAGTTGGCGTGTTTTCATTTACTGTTTTAAATTGTGATTCATAGCCTGTCTGAATTCTACTTTTCCTAAAAACAGTTATTCCATTAAGCCTAGACCACACCTGCTTAAACACCATTTACATTTGCAGTGTGTGCTGGAATTTATGTGAAAGAGCTTACTAAGTATATATTTTATTAAATAAACTTTACTTTTATTTAGTAGCCGAAAAAGCATTGATGTAACAATGTAAAGTATTAGTCCTAGGGGGTATTTATTTCAGGATATAGCAAAAAAATAAAAAAATGAACAATAAACATCTGCCCTTATAATTTTCACTCATAGAAGATAAATTGTAAGACATATCTGTCAAGTTAAGAAGGTTTTGAAAGCAACCCATGTGTTGATAATTTTACATCCTAGCCAGTGTGCCCACATTTCTTTTGATGAGACTCCCTCTTCTTCGAATACAGTATTTATCAGCAGAACCTTAATTATCTATTTCCAATTTGTGTATACAATAAAAGAACAGGAGCTTAGCCATGACAACAACAAACTTTTTCCACAGACATTTGGACAATGAATATTTGGCCAGCACAGTTTAGATGCCATCTATTGAAAGGCTCCTGTGATGAAAGCATTTGAACATTGTCCAGATATTTAAGAAGTACTCAGTGGTCCTAAGTATATTTCCATAACTAGCTTTTTCGTTGACCATTTATGAAGAGCAATACTTGATGGATCTTTGTCTGCGCTGTATAGTTCCAGAGAGTCCCCACTTTGTTTTCTCCAGGTGGTAAGCTGTGCCAAAAATAAGATCAGAGACTGAGGACCCCCACAGAATATAAGTATTTCCCACACTTTCTATTCTACTATGCAATTTATTTGACAAGTATGCGCCCAGTCATGAATAGGTAACACCATGTGGTTCACTGTAAATGTTAAAGAAGTTTAATTATAAACTATACGTAAAGGTTTTTACTATCATGATTGTTAAGAGTGTACAGTGAACCAGGAACAATGTACAGATTTTCGGTTCTGTCAGCAAAATAGCAATTGGTCATTGGAGTGCTCCACTTGCACTCCTAAAAAGGCATTTTATTATGACTATTCTTGTAATTTGGTGCCTTCATTTGTTGGTGGTCTGTTGTGGATCTGTTTCAAAGCGTTGCTGGTGGCACTTGTTGCCCTGCAAAGGGGATGGGTGTTTTAGCTCTTATTTATGTTGAAGTTCTCTTGTAGGTTACTTTTACAGCGGGATGCACCAACATTTCTTTGTAGTAAGATAACACAGGCCATACGTGTTGGAAATAAATTTGAGAACAAAAATGTTTGTAATAGCCTTCTCATGGGAATGAGCGATCAGGTTCAGATCAAAAGGGTAAAGGTAGTGTGTACCACTTCCTGGCAGCGGCTACTGAAAAAGACGATCACCAAAAGTAACTGTTCTTGTTCTTGGGACAAAGAGAAGGAAAACATGATTACTTTAGATTCCAGGAAACCATAATCTGATCAGGAAATTCTCAATAGCTCTGTTGACTATAACCTGAGCCTTGAAAACAATACTTTTTTAAGAAACACTTTGTATTGGGTTTTCCATTTTATATATCAAGACTACAATAATTTTCACAATGACACCTGCAGAGTCTAGTCATGCTGCCCTATTATCTTCCCAACATGCGATAGGATTGGGACTTCTCTTATTCTTTCCCCCGTCCTTACCTACTCTGGAACCCGGCAACATGCATATTCGTATTAGAGAGTGACTGCACACTTTCTCATATGCCCTACAGGCCCCCCATTTTTTCCTCCCATTTTTGTAGCAGCGCCTCAACTCGTATACCTGAAAAAGTATTTTGATGAACCGAAAGCCAATATTATTGTTTCAAGAAAGGAGAAATAAGGCATCAAGATACCTTACTAATTAAGTGTGCAGCCCTGCTTTTAATTAGCTGAAGTTGATTGATGGATTTTGTAGGAAGAAATACAACAGTTGAGTTATTGAGACAGGATTGCTCAAATGCATTAATGACCGGTATATGAAATTTGTTGTTGGTAAACAGAAGTATAATTTCAATAGTTTTTAACTGTAAAAACAGGTATTTATAAATGTAGAATCATGAGGTCAAAAAGAAAGATTGTTATCAAGATGAGTGCCCAGACTTCAACCAACAATGAAAAATCAATCAATGAAATCATTTATATAGCGCACTACTCACCCAGAGGGTCTCAAGGCGCTAGGGGATGGGAGTTCGCTACTGCTCGAACAGCCAGGTCTTGAGTTGCTTCCTGAAGGCGAGGTGGTCCTGGGTCAGGCGGAGGTGGGTCGGGAGGGGTCTCTAGAGACCCATTGCTGTGGGTCAGAACAGAGATTCCAGATGAATTGCACTCAGTGCAGGGGTCAATATTAAACAAAGGGGTGGGGGATAGTAAAGAGCCCTCAGGGACACCACAGTTGAGAGCTTTAGGTTCAGACATACAGAGGGTAGGGTCATAAATTGATGACGATCTGCTAAAAAACAGGTTAGCTATTTCAAACTGTTGGTACCCCCTATTTATGAGACTAAAAATTAAGCATGGGCGGAGTTCCCTCCTTAAAGTTAAAAAACAATTCAACCGCCCTACGCAGTGCCGGTGTGTATTAGATAAATGCCGTTCACGATGATTTTCAGCGCTGGGTGTTTGTCCGCAATGTGCAATCATCGCGAACGAAACCATGCACAGCGTAAGCGGGCGTTGCTTCCTTTCTGCCGCTCAAGTAGATTTTTTATTCGAGCAGCAGCTTTCTCAACACGAACGGACGGTTTCTCATCGCAAGCGGTCGCGAGCATACGCAGTCACTCGCAATGAGAAATCGACCGCCCGTGTTGACAAATCTTGCCGGGAAGTTGATTTCCCATACTCGCGCTCACCAACTTGATGTTGACGAGCGAGGAAAAAACCTCTGGAACTCCGCAAGCTCTGCGTAACGCTGAGGGCGAAAAACTTAGCGAGCAGTGTGGAGTTCACCGCCCAGACTTACTAAAAACCACGTTAGTGAGGGGTGGCTGTTTGTATGTTGATTTGTAAAATAAAGAAAAAAAAATTCTTACCCCAGCCAAATCACATTATTAAAAAAATGATGGATTTGTACATTTGGAACATTTATTTATTTCTGTCGCCTTAAAAATTGCATGAGAGTATTAAGCTAGGTTTTAGTACTGCAATGCCTTTTTTCGGTAATGGCTCAGTTTGTGTGCGATATGAGGTTTTTTTTTTGTGCATGTTGCTGATTTTTCCTCTATGAAGAATGGTAGGGAACAATAGAACCACTGTCCAGAAAATAAACATTTGGCACATCTGGTGAGATCTTTAATCGTGTTTCCATGCTTACTTCTTTTGATCTTAATTTGTCTGTAAATGTTATATTTCTTTCCATTTCTTTAACAATAGAAAACCTCACTGTGCAACACCATATCTCGGCCTTATCTATTTTGTTTCACGTAACATGTTGCATCACATTTATATTGAATGTATGTTTTTCCTCCACTTGCATTTGTACTTTTTGAGCAGGATGAAAAGAACAGTCAAAGCATTGTAGCCATATTTAATGTCATTGAATAAGTCACGTGCATTAATTTATTAGTTGTCCATTTTTTCAGTTGCTTTAAGGTGGCAGTTGAGCAGGATCAGTGGCAGTGTAATACATGGTCTTCACATTTTCTTTTTACCTTGCATGTATTCTATGTTTGCAAGAACTATACGCCTGTTCATGAATTTGACCATAGCTGTCGCATCTAGAGACCATCATGTGCCTTGGGTGCTGTGGTAAAACCAATATCAATGTGGATTCACATTCCTGGTTATCATGTTCTGCCTAGTACTACTGTATTGCATCTGATTGGTTTGACAAACAAACATATCAGGCTGCGTCACTATAATGTTTCGCTCTTGCAGACTGTGGTGACAATATATTTTTAACTTTTGTTGACTGTCTGAAATTGGTTATTTGTTGTAGAAATAGCACAACTAGAGCACCCTTTTAAAGTGTACCTTCTTTACTGAACTGTTTCTAAACCAAACGAATTGCAGCTTACAGGACACCAAAGGCAGACTTCACAGTGCTCCCGAAAACATATCCTATCAAATACTGGCAATTATTTTCATTTTACCTCAACTGTGTGTATTCATTGTGAAGTTGGATGATGGATCAAGTGTTGACAGGTGGTGCCTTTTGCTTGCTAAATCAGTTTTCCAAACTGAAGGTACAGAGTTAACATTGTTTTAAGTAAAATAAGTGTTTTGTTTATAATGGTTTGTTCAGGAATCATACTTTATGTATATAGTGAACAATGTGTGGAAGTGTAATCCAATAAGTAATATTTAAGACTGTGCAATGTATTGCATTATAAATGTGTCTAAACACTACACGGCAACAATACAATGAAATTCTGATTGTAATAATTACTGTAATGGATTGATTGTGAAGACTAACATGAGCTGAGAAATATATGCATATGTATATACAAATGTTAGTATCTTAATAATCCAAAGTCTTAAACATTGTTCTCTGGTTTATGACATCAAAGTTGTACAAATTGTGTGCTAGCAGAAACACCTGCTATAAAATTATGTATCAATAATAAGTACTGTAGATTTTTATATATAAAATATATACAATACTATTTTCTTAAGTCATCTACTACCGTTTTATAACTGTGTGCCCTTATTTGATGCAGCTGTATATTTTTAACATGCCAAAAAGTAATAATAATCAAGTACATATTATTTTTCTTGTGTCCTTTTTTGGTCATGAATACATAAATGTGAATAGACAAAAGCAAACAAAAAAGCAAATAAGGAGGCTCATACGAGATAGCCAGATTGGTCTAAAAATGGCAGCGGATATGTAACCTTTTTTAAACCTATTTTCTAAAAGTGCACAATAAACAAATGCGAAGGACTACGAATTTCACACTTAAAATAGGCATGAGAGAACCTGCATGTGTGATCTGCTTTAAAGTGATAGTATTATTTTGTGAACAAGCTTTCTGGATTGTGAAATAATTGTGCTATATTTCAACAATAGATATAATCCACTGTCTGAGGGTGAAAGTAAGAAATATAACAAGAAAAAACAAGACCTACAAATCAATTTAAAAAGTAGAAATAGGGATTTGAAAAATAAAAGTGTGATAAACGGATAAAAGCTGAAGAATTTGTGTTACATGTAACTTTAAAGTGCTGTTCTGCGCTGAAATTCACTACTTAACAAATTGTGTTGTAAGTGCCTGAAAGTGACATGGGCAACATTTTGACACTGTGATGCTATGTATGATTTACAGATTTTCCACAAATCCATACTTACACAGTCAGAATTTTTATTGAAAATGAAATGCATTAACTTGTTTTGATCAAGGTGTTAATAAAATACTGTCAGTGCTCCATCAAAAGAAAGCAAAGTAGCAGTCACATAATTACGCTAAGTCAGTTTAGTGATTTGGTGCCATTACTAAATGAAACTTTTCTTTACCGTTTTAAATGGAAGTTCAAAATCTATTTTTTTTTATCCGCAACAGCTGACATTTTGACCCACATTTGCCCTATATGTAGCAGCCGGCTGGAAAGAAGAAAAGGGAAAACTAGAAGTTTGGTTATGTACACTATAAAACCAGTTTATTCAAGTTACCTTTTGATCATTTTTGACATGGACTTCTCCAAATAACTTTTGTTAGGATCTTTTGTGCAAAACCGGCCAATAAAGTTCTATGTGCTTATCAAATCTAATATGTTAAGTGAACATGTTTGATAGGCAAATAAAACATACTAAATACTGTCCTATTTTTGCAGTAATTTGGGTATATGCACAGTGAATTAAGTTCATATTTACAAAGCCTCTGAAAAACATGATATGAACAGTATTAACAGTAATAACATGGCTTTTTACATATTACTTAGTACTGTTGAGTCAGTGCTTTTAATTGCGGCAAACAACTGGTCTTACTAATATTCTGTTTAGAGATATTCTATTCATTGACCTCTGAGGGATGTAAGCCAGAATAAATCTTTCTGGCATTAAAATGAATTGCAAGTCACACACCAGCGTCAGCAGCAACATCTTAAATCACTGATAGGTCTTGCTGGTTTCATACTGTAGTACTGCACAGACAATTGCAAATTGATATTCTTGTGCTATTCATTCCAAATTTATTTTATTTATTTTTATTTATAAAGTTTTATATAGCGCAAACTTAATCCCGAAGGATATCAGAGCGCTTTACAATTTGAGGCAAAGGTAACAAATCAGAACATTATTCTAACATGACATATGGGATGACACAAAAAACAACAATACTACAAAAAGCAGCAACAGCACTAATAATAAAATAATAATTGCATGGGAGGGTTCTGCAAGAGGTAAAATTGGATATAGTAATGCCATGTTTTTATACGGCATTCACTATCAACCTCTTGCCAATCTTTAAAACTGAGCACACTCATGATACCTTTGCCCAGCTACAGGATATTCATTTTATTGACCTGGGAAGGGTGTCAGATATGGCTGGCTATTCTGAACTGTGCACTTGAGATGCGTAGGTTACATACAGGTAACTGCAGCAGCTGAGCAAACCTGCTAAGTTATTTTAATGGGCGTTTTTTCATTAGTTACATGCTTGTCAGCTACAAATGTGTTTGAAGACCGACATTTTGTTTAGGACATCATGGCGTCTGCAGCATTGTGTGGTGTGCGGTGGATATATAGCGTTCTGCCCTTGGACATGCCATTATGATATCCACTTCATCTATATCAAACACATGAAATTGAACCCAAAGGAATGATTGTTTGTATTAACAGGTGTACTTTCATGCCAAGAAAAATATATTATCAGTAATACATTAGCTTTGGGCCCAAAGGGTAAGCATACAGAGAAACAGATGTACTTTAGTAGTTTATTCATGAAAAATCACATTCACAGGAAGGAACGAAAGATCATCAAAATGAACAGACCATAAAATAATCTTTGTACACCTGCTAGTGGAAAACTTGTTTTATATATTTTAGTCCTGAGCAAGGTGTCATTATTCTTGCCAAGTCTGTACTGTGCGCACTTACACAATTCTAAGTCTGTTGCTGCCATTGCCATTAAATAAAAAAAAACACTGAAATTAATGAAAGCCTATTTTTAATGGGACTTAAGGTTACAGTGGGTGCTGGCAACATCACTTAAAAGGTAGTGTCAAACTACAAAATGCATAGGTTAAGGCACCTGATTCAAATACCGCATTATGATGCTATTCAGAACGCATGATGAAATGTTCAAATGCACCCATCTTACCCTAAATAACTAAATGCAAAACTTTCTGCATAAGGTATTTTATAATGGTTTGTCTGCTGTACAGCGCTAGTAAATCACTTTTTTTAATAAAGTACCACAACTGATGTATTTTAGTAATTTTGTCAATATTTTGGGCTTCATGGCTATATCCATTCAAAAATTAATGATTACCTTTAAAAACGGGAAAATGTAAATTTTTGTCCTAGGTAATATCTAAATTTAACTTCAATAATGGTGTCTATCTTCTTGTATTTTTCCACCTCCTTATCAGAGTATGGTGGAAGGAAATTCCAATTTTGGAAGGGGTATTGAGCTATATTATATGAAGTAAATGTCATTTGTGCTGCCGTTTATTACTCCTGGTGGATAGTGACTTGTCCAATGTGATATGATAAGTTTTAACCCAGGTAAATCCTCCTCATTTTGTGGTAACTGAATTGGATCAACAAGTCCGGGATCAAGTCGTATGAGAGTTAGTTTTGTATGGGGAGACCAGATATTATACCATTTAAATGTTTTCCTTCTTGCATTAGTGAGTGTCTGTAAAGCTTTTTTTTGTAGAAGAAGACCGTCCAGTACCAAAGGGATTTACGCTGGGAATATTACAGGATGGGACAGTGAGGTCCTTTTGAGTAACTGTCTGGGCAGGGTGTTGAAGAAGTGGAGTGAACTTACTCAGATGACAAAAAGGATGTGCATCCGGTCCCAAAGGAAGTAGGATCCAGAAAATCTATCCTCCAACAAGTCCAACTTTGGAAACTAAGCATTATTTGTTTGGGTGCCTATACTAATGGTCTTTATAGATTACAGTTTGTACTCTGTATACCTTTTCCTAAAAAAGATTAATTGACAGTCCAGACAAAAGAGAAACTTCTCTGTAAACAACAAGGGTACGCTGTGGGATCATCCAAAAATGATGCTGTGATACAAGTTTTGCAGCAAGTGATTTGGTCCGGAACTCTCCTCTTGTATAGTAGTCTCTTTTCTCTCTTTTATTGTTTTAAAATTTTTGTTGGGTGGCGACTATCCTCACCATCTGGTGCTTAGTCTGGCCTCAGGAACATCTTAAGGATTTTGGGGGCCCTGGGCCAAAAATATTTTGGGGGCCCCTGTTCAGAACCGCTTTGAATTTGTGATCCAATGTGAGGCCCTGTTTCCAATGCAGTTTCTGCTTCCTCAGCTGCGTTAGCAATCCAGTTTGCATCACAGGCATTAGCCTATAGATTCCTGATATAAATGGACGCGCGCAGCTGACATCGGTAGGATAAGTGTTTCCTGCCCTGCTACTAGGGTTTTAATACTTTTTAAATTGTATGTGTGTGGCTGTATTACTCTGTCCTTTTTAATAATTTCTCCTACCTACGCGCACTTGCACTTTACTCGAATCTGCTTGCCTACACCTCCTTAGCTGTGCCGATTCGCATCTCGCTTTTCCTCCAGTCCTGGTCTGCCGCGGCTGATATGCCGATTGTGCGGGTGGCTGGGGCTACTATCGGGCTCCTCACTTCCACCCACGAAGTTTTCGCTTCCTCAGCTGCGTTAGCAATCTAGTTTGCTTCATAGGCATTAGCCTATATATTCCCAATGCAAACGGACGTGCGCAGCGGGCGTGCCACTGGCACGCCAAAGGCAAGTCTGTCTGCGCCCGTCAGCGTCCCAGAGGCGTCCAGTGCCGGCCATGCTGCCCAGTTCCCCTCCGGTGAGTTTCTTCCACTATATTACAATAGGGAAAAATTGCTTAGCCTTAGGCGGCTACCATTATGTCAGTGTACAGCAGCTGATCCGAGCTTGGAGGTAGACTTTCGATGCAATAAGTGCAACTTGTCTCTCCTTCAGCCCAGGAAACTCACACCCAAGATCCTCCCACGCAACAATAGGTGTAAAAACAATAAGAAAAGCTTGAACCACACATGTATGACCTACTTTTAGACGAACAGCCTGATCTTTTATTTCTCACTGAGACCTGACTGTCTGAAGCCTCCAACCTACTATCACCTCAGCCATCCATACGGGTTATAAAATCCTTAGGAGAGTCCAACCGAGAGGGAAGTGGGGCGGTGTCGCCATAATTCACAATCAAAAATTAGACTGCTCTCCCATCCCCATGGAAAACATCGAGGGCGCAGAGTCCTTAGGCATCCTCTGTACATTATCCCCCCCATCGTAGCATAGCTAGTTTTCTGATTTACAGATCTCCCAGTGCAATTGGAAATTTTATTGCTGCAGCCACCACCTCCCTGGACTTAAAATACAACTGCCTTATTCTGGGAAATTTCAATATGCATATGGACGATGGAAAAGACCCTCAAACTATTTCCATGTTGGAGACACTGCAGGCCTGCAACATGTTTCCATCTATTTCTTCTGCCACCCATGAGAAGGACCAAATCTTTCACAACTTTGACATATCAGTAGGCCTACCTCTTCCAATTACCTGGTCTGACCACCTCCTATTAAAATGCATCATTCCCAACTCTGCCACAGCCCCTCGCGCTAACGCAGGGCAGAGGGTCCCTAATTACATGAAGTTCCATAAAATATCCATTCCGATGTTAGCAGATGCCCTAGGTCGTTCCTTACAGAAGCTCTCTGGCTGCCAAGACTCGGACGCCCTCTCAGTAGATTCATGGCTCCGAACCATTATTGGTGCAGTGGTACCAGTTGTTTCCCGCTCCTCAAAGAGGTCGGCCCCACCAGCTCCATGGTTTACCAATTCCCTCAGATCTAGCAAAAGAAATTGTAGAAAAATGGAACGGGAATGATGTAAATCCTATCTACCGGAGGACAGGGAGGTGTATCAAGACACCTTCAAAGCTCATTACATTCTCGTGAAGGCAGCCAAGAAAAACTTCTTTCAATCAATGATAGAAAATGCCCAAAATAAGAGTAAGGAAATCTTTAGCATAGTTAAATCCGTTACCGCCCCAAAAGCCAGCACAAAGGAAGGGCCATGCACGGAAGAATTGTCTAAGCAAATGGCTTAATTCTTCCACAAAAAGATTGTGATCCAACAAGCCTTCGCTAACAACTCAGAGGAAGAACTGACCTTCTACCTTAGTTCTAATGGCAAATTTCACCTCTTGGATCCTTCATCTTTCCTAGCTTTCCCTGAGTTTCAACTTGAAGAGTCACTGACCCTTCTCCAAAGCATTAAGTCTGGATCTCCTACCTACACATGTCCAGCAAATATCCTGAACCTATTAGCTCCCACCATAAACCCCACGGTAAACCAGCTCTTTAATTCTTCCCTATCCGCAGGCAACATGCAGAAATTATGGAAGAATGCTAAGATTCTTCCACTGATAAAAATGTCTAACACCAAACCTATGGACCCTGCCAACTACAGGCCAATCTCCCTTGTCCCTCTCCAAAGTATTAGAGAAGCATGTAAACAAGGCCCTCCGAAAACACATTCAAGATGAGAAGCTCCTTCATGAGTCCCAATCTGGTTTTAGGGCTACCTACAGTGCGGAGTTCGCTCTGCTGGAAGTGACTGAATTTCTCAAGGGTAAGCTGGAACAGGGAGGCATGGCTGTTCTGATACGGCTTGATCTGTCGGCGGCATTCGATATGGTCCCACATGCGAGGCTCCTGGAGAGACTTGCTAACATCGGCCTGGGGGGACCGCATTAACATTGATGTCATCCTCTTTGGCAAATAGATCTCAGGACAACTGTACCTATCCCCTTTTCTCATCCCCGGTTCCAGCCATGAATGTAGGTGTCCCTCAGGGCTCCACTCTCAGTCCTACCCTTTTTAATATCTATCTATCCACCCCTTGCATTTCTGGTAGAGAAAGAGGGTGCCAAAATTGTTTCATATGCTGATGACACTTAGCTGTTTTTTGCATGTGAAAAAGGAACCGACTTTGTTGGGGTAATGATTAGGTCTTGCCTCACAAAGGTTTTTAACAGGCTTAAGATCATTCAGCTTAAGTGCAATCCTGACAAAACTATAGTTGTTTTCTTTGGCAATCCAGAAACACCTGACTGGAGCAATTGGTGGACAAAAGATCTGCCAGCCCGCCCGCGGAAAAGGAGAAAGTCAAAAACTTAGGAATTGTCATAGACAAGACACTACATGCGCTTTCAAATACAAAATCTAACTGGCGCTTGCTTTGGTATACTCCGGATGCAAAACAAATTCCTGCCATTGTTACCGCTTGAGAGCAGAAAGATTGTGGTGCAGGCTCTAATGACATCAAAGCTTGACTAGGTCAACAGCTTGTACCTCGATCTTCCCAAATCCCTTATCCGGTGCCAACAAGTGATACAAAACGCGGCAGCCAGAGCCATCCTGAGACCTAAACCCAGATCTAGTACGACGCCTCTTCTTAAGTCTCTACTCTGGCTCCATTTAAAATAACTGATCGACTTCAAAGCGATGACCATCATCTTTAAAGCTTTCCACGGCTTAGGAGCCAGCTACCTAAATAAGCGCGTTAATTGTCACACAACTTCTAGACCCCTAAGATCTTCCAATGGCAACCTGGCCATGGTGCCTAAAATATGCCGTGCCCGCACTGGAAGCAGTTATGGAGTGGCAGAATGCACACCTTGATAATCCATGTACTCCAAAGTTCTCATTTTTTTCCATGTTTGCGTGCTGAATGTATCCGTGCCTCACCTCCACGCACGTTCTGTTAACTTCATCAAAGATATGTTGCGTAAAGATGCTCCATTTCCGTTTGCACTGCCAAAATCATTGTTTCCAAAACTTTTTGCTTTAATCTTCGTTTATTCCATGTAATCATTATTTTGAACATTTTTTCTCTGTTTATTTCACGAAAAAATTGGAGATCCCAATTTTTTCAAATGATACAATTATGCCCATCCGGGCCTTTTACTGCATCACGTGGGATATATACAATTCATGATCGGCAACTCAGAATGGAATAGTATCCCAATGCATTTCGGCCTCTTTTGGGCCCTTCCTCAGGGGAAGGTGTCAAATTAAAATGATAAACCTCTGTTAATTCATGTTTAAACCCCACTTTTTTTTACCAAACAACATCCTGTAACCAAGCCGTGCTACCATACTTGACATGTCAAGATAATCAAGCTTCTACAAACCCGTAACGTTTATAACCCCCATTGCACCCTGATATCCCCCATCTAACTTTGTTCAACAAACGTCCCCATGTAAACTTTGTGTAACGCTGTAACCTCCCCTACATCCATCCTCGATTTTCTTCCTGCCAATTTATACCGCGTTACCAAACAAAGTCCTAACCACCCACCGTGCTAGTTCCCCCACAATTAGTAAACCTCCCCTCTGTATTCCACCTGATATTCAATCTCCCAAGCTCTGACTTCCCCCATCCGCTAATCCCGTCTGCTGTTCGTTCAAACATCCCTCATACCTGCGCCGCCTCCTTAATTCCTTTTGACGATGCCACTATCTCCTTTCCTTCGGCCATATGGCCGTACGAGTATTCAAACAACTTACTCCCAACTCTACTCGTTATTTAAACTATTCCCCTGACGTAACTGACAAGAATCACCTGATCCTACCTACAGGCCCGGACTGGCCATAGCGGGCACCGGGCAATCCCCCGGTGCGCCGCACGGGTGGGGGCCGGTTTTGGGCCCCTAGGGGCCGTTTTTGTTACGGGGCCGTTTTTGCAGCATAGCTGCAAAATCGTTCCTGTAACAAAATCGGCAGAAAACCGGCACTGGCAAAGAGCTCTGCGGCACCCTAAACCCCCCACCCCCACGTGGGGAATGGGGGGGGGGGGCAAGCACTTTGCCAGGGCCGGTTTTGGTTTCTGGCCCTGCCTACCTACGACATACCATTATGACGGACTACATCTCCCATCTATCCCTTAGTTTCTCTCTTGGTTCACGTACTTCACCCCTCGTGACCTGAAACCCCTGTCTGCTTCTGAATCCGTGCATTATGTAAATAAACCTTAACCAGTCTATACCCCGTCACCCATATGTCCTCTCTGTAACTTAAACTTCCAATAACATTTTCATTGCATCCCAATGTTACCCGTGTACATTTAAACAAAAACACTCAATTATCCATGATGAATACACGTTTCTTCCCAGTTTGTATTTTAACCGTGAGTCCAAACAAATCATTCACAGTGAGCTCATTTTTCTTTCGTCATGAATCAAATTCAGCTTCTTTCGTGATGATGTCACTAATAGATAAAAGTTCACTTCGATCTTTCTGCTTATTGGGTGAAAACTGCCTTGAGGTAAGCATATTTCAATGCAAGCAGTTATTTATGGAGTGGCAGAATGCACACCTTGATAATCCATGTACTCAAAGTTCTCATTTATTTCCATGTTTTCGTGCTGAATGGATCCGTGCCTCACCTCCACGCACGTTCTGTTACCTTCATCAAACATATGTTGCGTAAAGACGCTCCATTTCCATTCGCACTGCCAAAAACATTGTTTCCAAAACTCTTTTTGCTTTAATCTTCGTTTATTCCATGTAATCATTATTTTGAAAAAAAAATCTGTTTATTTCACGATAAATCTTGTACACACGTGGGAATTATGTAAAATTATCTAGATAATACAACACCAAAGGAAAATCCCTGCTTTGTAGCAGCATAAAGCTAAGACAAATTAGTAGAACACTGAAGCACTTTTTTAATGTATAAATCTCAAGGAGAGTATTGTACGTTTCTAATATAAAAACATACATTTCACATTCACTCAATGACACAATTTCTAATAATAGATTTTGGAAATATACTTCAGTTGTACAGTTCGTTGGTCCTTATTATCACTGCTAAAAGGCTTATATTAGAAAACCTTAATAGAGGAGTAGATCTTTTGGCTCCAATGTGTATGCTTTGTCTTGGAGTTAAACCTGTGGGATTTCTGTCAGCTGTTTTCCAACAAATAGTGTTCTGAATGAAAGATGCAAAACTGTCTCTTGTGTGTTTTATTTGTGTTATCTATACGAATAAAAAGGGCTCAGTTTGATGTTACTGGAAACATTTAGCGAGTTTCATTCCCTATCTGGCATGTAGGGGTCTTATTGCAAATCATACTCCAAATAAACAACCCTTTGAGTGACCCAATTGCATTTTTGTTCTAATAAACCATAATGTTGTAACAGATGCAATCACACTTGATCAAAATTGTCTTTGTATGAAATGAATCAGAGTTTTGTTTATATCAGAACAGCTCATAGAACTTCAACTCTACAACTCGTTTGTTTACCACAGTGAGAACAAACAATATGAGCATTTGTAAACATCTGCTAAAATATCTGCCTGGTAACTGCCCTTATTACTTTAGAGTCAATCAACAAGGAAGTAGCCCTCTTAGTCCACTGAGAGGAGTGTCCAGTTATCAGTTACTCTGCATGTCTAGCATAGTGGAGAATTGAAAGTAATCAGAAGCCTTTGGAGAAAATAAAGTTGATTGACATAGTTCTTCAATGCCAAAGGAAGTAGAGGTCTTTAATAATGTTCAGCTGAAATGGAAAACAGCCTGTCTGCCTGACAATCCACACAGGAGGGCATCAGGGATTGGTTCCAATCAGTGTAAATATAGCAATTCAATTTCACTTGCAGGGAAACTACTTCTCCCTCAAGTGGTAGATAAATACCGGTATTTTAACTTTATTAAGTTCTGAAAGGAGAGCCTTAATACAGAAATATCCAGGCAAATTTCCACCTCCTTTGCCAAATCAAAGCCCAATTATAAAAGAAATATCAACCCACAGTTCTAAATGTGGTACAGCATGTCATCAAACCAGCACACTCCAAAGACAAAATCCTCAACCTCATCTTCTTGACCTCACTAAGCATCCAATACAAACCTCATACCACACGCCTTGACCAATCACTCCACATGTCGATCACCCTACTCAGCGTCCAGCCAACGCAATGAGGTAAACCCCAAAAAGAACAACCCTTCAAAGAGTTCTGCAGCCTAAAGCTGAAGCTCATCTCTCACATGCCAGCTCCACATCGGATGTCAACATCCTCATTCCAACTAAAATGAAGAAGCCCCTTCAAACCTGTAAAATGCTTCCCTCGCTAATAGCATTTTTGAAGAAACTCTCAAAACAGGCTAGATCCTCCCCCTCCAGAAGAAAACACACTAGACCCTGATGACCTTGCTAACTGCTTGCCCTTCACTCATCTTCCCTTCACTGGCAAGATCATGCTGCAGCACGGAGACAGCTACTTTACAAATCACTATTCCATTCTAGCCACAGACAAACATTACCCTTTGCCTCCTGATGATGCTGGATTCTTAGCTGCTGTTAATGTAAGGTTCCTTTACCTCTTCTTTCTGAGAGAGTGAAGATGACCGTGACTTCCCTTGGAACTCTCACCACTGACTTGCTGAGAAGAAGATAAAGAGACCAAGCATGGCACCAAAGAAGTTGTGCAAGATGGCTGGGGCAGTGTTGAGGTACCTAAAAGAAGAAAAAGCAAACAAGTTGAAAAAATTGAATAAAAACAAACAGAACCCTTACACAAGAATTCTAACCAGAAGTCAGTCGAAATGGATAGCAAAAATCCTAACAGAAGAGTTCAAACTAGAACACAGACGAAACAAATGAATGAGGTGAAGTGTGCAAAGAATGCCACGAAGCTGGATCCTAGAATGTTGAGATGCATGGCGGATCATACTTTAAGTCTTTCAATAGTAAACAAGTGCTGACTATCTTCCAGTGAACCACTAAACAGTATACCAACATCTTGTATTTGCAAAACACAGAATAACAATATACTTCCTGTTACTGAGAATCATGTTTTGTCATCCAGGACCTTATGAATACACCGGTTGTAAACTTCTTTCCCTTTTTCCATTGTTCAAAAAGTTTGGCCAATGTCTTGTGTTTCATAACAGTGTTTCAAGGAGCCGTGCAGGATCAGTTCATCCCACTGAACAAAAAACTGAGTGGGGTCTGTGAATACTTATTGTTCCGGTCCTCATTCGACAGGGTCCACCAAGACTTGTGGTTTCTGCTCAGCGATTTAAAACAGCCACCTTCAATACTGTTCATCATCCATCCTTATGCCCACCATACAGTCTTGAATGGCAATGTCCTTCAGTGGCTCTCCTCTTACCTCTCCAACCACCAGCAATTTGTTCAGATGGATCCCTGCAAGACAATGCAGAGCTCTCACACCTGTAGAGCCCTCCATTGTTTCATCTTGTTCCCAATCATCTTTACCATTAATATGATGTCCCTTGGTCTGTACGTGGTGATAAAAGCATCAAAAGGCAGGCACGAACAACTCTTCTTGAAACACTTCTTCTGACTTCCAATGTCTCAAACACTGCTTGCACCTCATCAGACCTGGATGTTTAGCATCTACCTGAAGCTCAAACCTACCAACACAAATTTGCTTTAATTTGCCAAGTACAACAGGCAACTAATTCAAACCTGGTTCAACATGAACCATTATGGTTTTAAGCCCAACTTTCAACCATTGCTAAATCACTTGGATAAACCCTGGATATTTAGCTCACCCTCCAGAAACAGGTCAAAGAATATCAAGGTGACCAGTTAACAGCTTGCGGATTGGGGTTCTGGGTACTGAGGTGGGTTTTCCAGTACACCACTACATACCGAGGTCCTGGTTTCCTGCGCATAGTTCTATGTATGTGCAGAATCCCTGCAACAGTTTGGGAGGGGCCCCTTCTAGATTCACGCAGGTGCCTCGGGTTCCATTCGGGCCCCTAGAATCCACAGATTGATTCGGATTGGCACTGTTCATGCCACTTCGACCTTTCCCGGCGCCCACCAGTGGCACACTCCCCATTCTCAACCCCAACACAAAATGGAGCTGAAGTGACATTGTCCGGTGCCGACTGGAGCCATGCCTTCCGGGCTGCAGCCTCAGCCAAATTCTTATGGGATAGGTCTCGGGGAGGATTGGGAGGGGTTGCTGTACCCTGAAGAATACCTGCCTTATGAAGAACAACTGGACTGGGCTGACAATCTGCGTGAAGCCAGTGGGCTGAATACTTCTCCAGATACTGGCATGCTTTTTTCCCCTACTGTGGCTACGGAAGTGGGAGCTTCCTTCGCAATGGTGGCGTGGAGGACAGTTGAGGTCTTAGACATTAGATTGCCCTCGGTGCCAGTCAAGACTGTCTTAACAGAAGTGCTTCAGCTATGAGTGTCCCCATCAGAACTATTTCTCCTTTTTAATGAGGCACTAACTAAAGACTTGCTTGGGACTTGTTCCTAGCACAGGGGCTCCTGTGAACATGATGATTGCCCTCTTTCACCATCCCGCTCCACGGGACCCACATTTCCTCACCCAGCACCCTACCCTGGAGAGCTTGGGGGTCTATGCCACCACGAAACGGCGGTGGTCGAGAATATCAGGCTGGCTTTGGACAAGAGAGAATCAGCAATGCTGGACCTTCTTGACCTGTTAGCCACCTTCGACACCATCTCCCATTGCATTTTAGAACAGCGCTATGGTTGGTGGGAGTCAGGGGGAAAGCCCTGGATTGGTTTAAAAACTACTTAATGAACCGCTCAACCACGGTGCATATAGATACCCTGGCCTCGTGTAGTAGGGCAGTAAGCATGGGAGTCCCTCAGAGATCCATCTTGAGCCCTATGCTTTTCAACCGCCACGTAACTCCTTTGGCCAGGGTAATCAGGTCGTAGGGTTTTGAGGCTGTGTCATACGCAGATGACACTCAGCTGTTGATTGCGTTTGGCCCAGACCCTGCAAACACAATGGTACGGTTTAAAAACTGTATGATCCATATCAACAACTGGATGGGCACAAACAAATTACAGCTGAATGGTAATCAGACACAGATCATCTTGTTCGGCAGGTAGTATTGGTCCAATAGTTGGTGGCCCCAGGTATTGGGCCCATGCCCATCCACTAAACAAGCAGTGCACAATCTTGGAATAACCATTGATGACAAACTGTCCATGAAACATCATGTCAACATTGTATTGGGCACTTGCTATGGAATCCTGCGGAAAGTACGTAAAATCTTCAAATGGTTACCGATTGAATCCAGGAAACCTTTGTTGCAGGGTGTTATCGTAAGGCGCCTGGACTATGGGAATGCTCTATTAGCTTCCCTAAATTAAGATTTTTTTTCCAAACTGTAGATTCTGCAGAACACTGCTGCAAGTCTTGTCTTAAATCTTTCACCAAGATCTCCCATCAGCCCTCAGTCTGAAGGTCCTGGACTGGCTTGCGGTAAGGAAAAGAGGCTGCTTTAAAATTCTTTGCATCATCCACAAGATCATATATGGTACGGGACCCTGTTATTTAGCGAAAAAGCTCAACAGGTATCCACCAGGAAGATTAAGATCCTGCTCAAAATCTCTTCTTACCTCAGTCCAATTCCGCACTGTACGAAGTGGGGGACAATCCTTTTCCTTTCTTGCTCCCGACCTTTGGATTAAGTTTACATGACATCTTTTCTCTATCACTGACCACAAATGTTTTTGGAAGGAATTAAAATCTTGGTTATTTGATCAGAAATAACGCTGTCAAGACCCGACTAACAGTCCTTTGGAGTTCTGCAAGCGCCATGAGACCTTATTGGTGATTTGTGCGCTCAATAAATTCCTTTAACTTTGACGTCCCACTTAAATCCTGGCACATTTCCAACAAGACAATCTTGGAAAGATGATGTTTTCTTCCACCAGCCTGGCAATGTGGTCTTTGAACAATGCATGCCTTTTGGGCCGCTATTCCCACACACTGTGTGATATGGTTGCGCAGGTGCTGTCAACGGTCCTGGGGGAGGCTCGAGCCGTACTCTCCCAAGCTATTGCCAATTGGAGAGATGCAGCAGAGTTTTCCATCAGTTGTGGACTTGGCACCACCGACTAACTTGGCAGAACTGTTTTGTCGACAGTGGCCCTGCGACGTAGCACATGGTTGAGTGCAACTGGCTTTTCTGGGGATTTTCAGTCCTCACTCATGGACATGCCTTTTGATGGCTCCTGTCTCTTTGCAGACCAGGCGGATTCAGCACTGGAATGCTTTAAGGACTGTGGCCAGGTTCTTGGGCCCCTCGTCACCGTCAATCCGCATTAAGCTCCTTTTGTGGCCACGGAAGGGGTGTGCAACCGTATCTTTACCCACCCAGCCATTGTAGCGAGCAAGCTCTCCAGCCTCTGCTTGGCTGCGGCCCATAGGTCAGGTGTTCAGCAGTCTGGTCAGCCCACCAATCCGTCTGCAGTCACAGCTTCCAAACCCTCCTAGTCTGCCCACACATCATCATTGGATCCCAGTTGGTGGCAAGATTCGCTATCACCTACCCCTCTGGCAGTCCATAACATAAACTGCACACAAAAGGTAACCAGATGGTGTCACAACCTAGCATGTGGAAGTGAATGTGCTAAAAAAAAAAAACCAAAAGGGCATTTGCTTTTTAAAGACGAGAACCCTCACTCACCCATAGGTGACATGCTTTATCATTGGGTTCCCGCTTGCACACTGTGCTCGCAAGGTGCACTGTGTGGGCTACAACTCTCCCTCAGGAGAGGAGCGTGAGGTGTTTTGTACTCCAATGTTTTTAAGTAAGTGAGGAGCAGAGTGCAAAAATATCAAAAAGGGAGTTAAAAACTGCCTCAGAAGGGAAAAATGTGTTTAATAAATATCCCAATGGACTGTTAAAAATAGTGTGAACGACAGGGATAAGGATGTTCCCTATCTGGTCAGGTCAACATGTTTCTGCCCGGATGACCAAAAGGTTCGTGGCATTCATCAGAACCAACTCAATGTCACTCTGCTAATAATGTGAAGAAAAAAAAAAGAAAACGCCATACTTAATTATATGGGTATCTTCAGAACCAACTTCAGTCTGATCTGTTTCAATGGCAGACCAAATGTCTGCTTCTACCTTTAATAGGTCCTCTATATGCGTGGTTCACAGGAACCAGCTCTCCCAGCATATGGTCACCAAATATAGATGCCGAAAGTCCATAACATAAGGCAGGTGAGTTTTGCAGATTGTCTAAAGGGGCTACACCCTCCCTCCCTCCCTCAGAAGACTACCCCTCCCTCATTGCCACCCACTTACGACTAGGCATGGGTGGAACTTGCAGAGTTTCACTCCACGGAATTTTGTGCAGTGACCGAAAATGTAATCCAAATTCCGTGGAGTTCCGCAGCGGGTGGAGTATTGTTTGAGCACCCCTAACCAAGAGTACTGCATGCACATACAAGTGACACATTGCTCACTAATTGACACCCAGCACTAAAAGAGCAATCTGAGCCCAGCTCCTGATCCACCGCACGCCGGTAATCACCGTTGCCTGTGTTGGCTCGGAGCGCACGCACAAGAGAGAGAGAGAGAGACTGAGACTCACCCAACCGCGGCTGCATGACCCGTCTCTCTTTATTGTGTAGCTCACATGGATGTCATCAAGCAATGGCGATTATTTATGGAGTATCTATTTGAGAAATGCTGCTGTCTATTCAGCCTTGTCTTTACAGGTTCTTAAGTGCCCAATCCTCAGCCTTGACGGAAAACACGGTGGCAGAGACCCAAAGAATGGGATTAGAAGTGGCATAGGTGTAGTGTTGGAGGGTGCTCTCTGGTCGATTCCCTCAATAACCGGATGCTGTGTGTACTGTATAAGACAGTGCTTGTCGGTAGGGTGTGGTATACCCTAAAGTTGTGTGTGATGGATCGACAAGTTACCAAATGGCTAGTACGCGTCACATTATGGCGCTACTTGCAGTGCACAGGATGGCACTCTGTTGTGGTGTTGGGGTCAGGATGCAAAATAATCTCTTAGCGGATAGCGTTTGGTTAGTTTTGTGAGAGGCTTTAGTGCAATGACTACAAAATTCCACCTGACTGGTAGCGTATGATGTGTCATGTGACTTCATTCAACGCACACTGGAGCCTCCCAGCGGCGTCTATATATATATATATATATATATATATGTATGTATGTATGTATTTATTTATTTGCTTGTATAGCGCAGGAATTCGACCCCCGTAGGGGTATCTCCGCGCTTAGGTTCATACCATAAACCAAAAGCCAGGGACCAATAAACAAACAAGAAAGATGCAGGGTTTAGATTGTCAGGAACAAGTGTGTCTTTAGGTATTTCCTGAAGGCTCCTAGGTTGGAGTTTTGTCTAAGGGTGAGGGGTAAGGTGTTCCAGAGAGTGGGACCCCTATAAGAGAGTGTTCGACCACCCTGCCTTTCCCTTTTAATCCGCGGGACTTGAAGCAACAATTGATTCCTAGAGCGCAAAGAGCGACCTGGCTCGTAGGGTTTACATTTTTCAGTCAAGTATTTTGGACCAGTACCAAACAGGCATTTATGGATTACGCAACAAATTTTGAACTTGACCTGCTGGCGAATGGGCAGCCAGTGGAGTTTGTTCAAAAGAGGGCGAGAGGGGGATCTGGCTGGGACGTTAAGGACCAGTCTAGCTGCCGTGTTCTGGGCTACCTGTAGTCTGCCAAGTTGTTCCTCGTTGGCAGAGAAAAGAAGCCCGTTGCAGTAATCTAACCTGCTGATCACAAGCGTTTGAACCAGTGTTTTCCTGTGGCTATGTTAGGTACTGAAATACACGCCTCAGGAGCCCAATGACCCTAAAACAAGATCCCGTTACCTGAGTTACGTGATCTTTTAAAAGCAGTGACTGGTCAAGCCGTACTCCAAGATTTTTCACTACCTGTTTGGGGCAAGGAGCAGGTCCTAAGTCCAGAGGCCACCAGTCGGTTGACCAGAGGAGAGAGGCTTCTCCGAAAAGCATGACCTCCGTCTTGCCCACATTACAATGTATGCAATTGGAGGCCATCCAATCGGCTACAGCTCTCATACCCGCAGCAAAAGTGTGTTTAACTGCTGGCGTCAGGGTCTGGAAAGGAAACAGAAGCTGGGTGTCGTCAGCATATGATATGGGCGTGAACCCATATTCTCTCACAATGTCGGCCAAGGGGGCCACATGCACATTGAAAAGTGTGGGGCTTAGGCATGAGCCCTGAGGAACCCCCTTGGTGAGCTCCCTAGAGATGGAAAAATGGGAGCCCAATCGGACACTTTGTGAGCGGCCCGAGAGAAAACTCTTCAGCCATGACAAAGCAGATCCACCTATCCCTTTCCCTCTTCAGACGACCGATAAGAATTTCGTGTGACACCGTGTCGAAGGCAGCGGACAGATCCTACAGCACCAGAATCATAGAACCTCCTCTAGCCTGTGCCATCCTGATGGTATCGGTCACGGAGAGGAGGGCCGATTCGGTGCTGTGATTAGGTCTGAACCCAGATTGCGAGTGGTCCAGACCGCCCGCTGCCTCGATGAAATTAGACACATGTGTGTTCACGTGCTTCTCGGTCATCTTACTAAGGTAGGGTAGGAGAGAGATCGAGCAGAGATTGGAAAGATCCGACCATGGCAGCGCCGCATTCTTCCGAATAGGGTTCACTATCGCCTTTCTCCAATCACTAGGCACTTGCCCTTCTTTAAGGGAGAGGTTAATCACCATTTGAATGCCTGTAGAGAGCAGATTACCTAATGGAGCAACCATTTTAGCAGGAATGACGTCTGTTGGAGACCCTGTCTTGATTTGGCTATACAGGGAGACAACATCAGATAAACTGACTTCCGGAAATACAGAAAACAAGGTGCTTTCACATTTGGGTGTCCGGAGGACGGGGTAATCAACATCACTCCTGAGATTTGCGGCCTTTGTGATTTTCTCATATATTGACTATTTTATTTTCAAAGAATGCAGAGATGTCATCGCAGAGAGTTTGAGAAAAGTTATCCGGACTTTCACAGGCCACAGGTTTTACAAAAGAATGAAGAATTTTGTAAAGTTCTCTGGAGGAGTTGCCAGCTTCAGCCGATTGTAAGGCGAGACTGTTCTTCCTGGCCAATTATATATTTTTATGATAGATGGCCAGAGCCTCGGAGTACAACTTCCTGCTAAGGGGTGTGTGTAACTTCCTCCAGGTTTTTTCGAGCTTTCTACACTCCTGCTTCTCCACTCTCAGCTCTTCCGAGTACCATACTTCCTGTTTAGATCTTGGGTACTGTTTATGAAGTTTCAGAGGTGCCAGTGAGTCCACCGCCTCTAAGAGGGCCCTGTTGAACTTAGTGAGACCAATGTCGACATTGTCATTCTCAAGAATAATAGGTTCTTTCCATACCCTCTGTAGCCCATCTAGAGTTACCTTATGCCACTGTCGTCGCCAGACTGCTGGGAGAGACTCGTGGCGTGGCAAATAAAGGCCTAAGAGGGCAAATTCGACCATATAGTGGTCAGACCAACTTACCGGGATTGGTGAATCACATTTTATCTTAGGGCAGTTGCAAAAAATTAAATCCAGGGTGTGTCCACCTATATGTGTAGGACCACTGTTCAGAATTTCTAGTCCTAATGTGGAAAGATCGGAGAGTAGGGATACTGTGTCTGGATGATTGGGGAGATCTATGTGAATGTTAAAATCTCAAAGTAAGATAAAGTCTTCCTTGGCTTTAAAATATGGGGCTAATAATTCCATTAAAGTGAGCGAGAAGCCCACATTCGGCCCCGGGGGACGATAAACTAATGCTCCCTTCCAATGGGTTTTAGATATGGAACTGATCTTAAGGATCATGACCTCCATCAAAGAGCAGCATCTCTGATCAAGTAGAGAGACCTTCAAGCCCTCTCTATATATGACAGCAATACCCCCACCTGTTTTGATGGGGCGATCTAGTTTGAGAACCTTATAACCAGTAGGAACCCCCAGCATAATGGCCGGCACCGTGTGGGGCTTCAACCAAGTCTCCGTAAGCAAACAAATATCTGGTGTAACAGTGTTAACAAGGTCCCAAAGTTCCAGATAGTGTGTAGGTAAGGAGCGAATATTTAAAAGGAGACTTTTTAACCCAGGTTGTATTGGGTTTACTACGATGTTGCTACAGATGGGGTGATTAGTGGAAGGTTGTTGAGGGTAAGACCCTTTGGGTATCAAAGTGCAGCTACACGGCCATGTGTCTCGCATACAGCCTGCTGGAAAGGCTGGTTGTAACTCTTTCAATACCTGAGCTGAGTAGCAGATGATATTACGCCCAGCAGGGTCCAGATTCCTAGGTGTAGAGCCCATGGCCCCTGGCCCCGTCCGGTCAGGGACGGGCGCAGACGGGCTTCTCTTCGGCTTGTCTTAGGCGCGCTCTTAGGCGGACCGCTGCACGCTCAAACTGATGGAAGGGCTAAGTAGCCCTTTGTCACGGAAGACTAGTGCACTAACCGCAGCTCCAAGCGGAAGTGACTGGCTCTTACCTGTCCGCCCTCCGCTCAACGGCTCTAAGTGCCGAGTCGGACCGGGGCGGCCAGGCTGTATTATCGAGCACAGCCTTCCCTATGCAAGAGTAGGCCCCTGTTGTCCCCTAAGGCACCAGGAATCCTACGGCCAAAGCGGGAAGATTACCAGCACTGTAAGCAGCAATTTAAATATATATATATATATATTCCATATGAACTGCCAAACATTGAGGTACCGCACATCAGCGACTTTTCACCTTTCATTCATCACAAGTGGCAAGCACAACTGGCATCTCCTGGCAGCAAAGTATATCCAAATGCGTTTCAGGCTCTAGCGGCCCTTGTTCACTGGTATTGTCAGAAGGCAAGGTTTGATAGTTTCGCGCCGAGGGTGCGGCGCTTATGAAGTGAATCGCCGTACTGGGCGTGGCTTATCAGCACTCTGGTATTTGTAGTTCTCACATCTTTAGAACTGCCACCCCGTCTTCTTAGTAGTTTAATCCGAACCCCATCAATACACCAACAGTCTCCTTATTCCAAACACAAAAAAAAGACAGGCCTTGCTCACGGGTCAGTGATCTACATAGACATAGATATAGATATATAAATATTTGTAAAAGTGCACATTGGATGACAGGCTGCTGGCAGTGCGTGGAGTCCTTAATCCTCCTTGCAGTGAACAATGACTTTCCTTTGCTGGAAGGTGTTGTGTAAAGAACATTGAACTGTTCACGTATTCGCCAACAGTGCAGATCACAGATGCATCAAATCTCAGCAGGGCTGCCATGCTTGCCTGTCACAAGCCTCAAAATAATGACATCAGCGACCAATGCAAATTCGGTCAAAGGAGAAATGCTCCAGGAAGCACAATTTAATGTTATTCCAAGCCTCGCTCTGACAAATGCCTATTTATAGTAGACCAATTGGTGCCTTCTGTATATTTACCCCTACAACCCCCAACCGAACATGCGCAGAAAGAAAACCTGTGCTGGTTCGATGTAGAAGTTGGAAAGGATGTGGAGTGTTGGTGTAATCTTCTGTATGGCTAGAAGTTTGAATCTGGTAAGGGGAGTGCCCTGGTAAGCTATGCTCCTCCGGCGGTAGCCAGAGTTTTTGCTGCACTCCGTGCTACAAGCAAAGCGTTGAGTGGCAAAACTACGCCGATGAAGCTGAGTTTACCATCCACGCCTTCATATGACAGGCTGACGGAGGACCACCTATCTCTTCCCCACTAGAAAGTGACAGCTCTTTTGCCCAAAGGAGCCACAGAGTGTGTACCGGCGCCGGAAGTAGGTCACGACTGCTATTACGGCTACTTTTGGGTGCTACGAAGGACAGAGGCCTTTGTCCAATCCTCGAATTACACTCAATTTCTTCCTCAAATAGGAGAAATTCAAGATGCTCAGGCCCGGTCTGCCCTGATTCCTGGAAACTAGATGGTAGCATTCAATTTGTGGGACGCCTACTTTCACATTCCTGTCCTACCTGCTCACAGGCATTACCTGTGGTTCCCAGTGAGCCACAAGCATTTTCAGTTCTCTGTACTCCCTTTTGACCTCATCAGTTCCCCTCTGGTCTTTACCAAGGGGATGGTGGTGGTTGCAGCTCATCTGTGGGGATCGGGCGCCAGTCTTCCCCCTCTCTCCAAGACTGGCTGTTGAGGGCGGGCTCTCCCCAGGCTGTCGTTTCGCATCTCACGAGTACGGCAGACCTCCTGCATTCGCTGGGGTTCACTTCCACATGCTGAAGCCACACCGGACTCCCTTTCAAACGCTCCCTTTCATCGTAGCTGTACTGGAGACATTGCAGTTTTGGGTCAATCCTCCCGAACGGCAAGTCCAGGATATTCATGCTATGATGAAAATGTTTCAGCCTCTATCCTGGATTTCGGTGAGAATGACTGAGGCTACTGGGCCTATGGCCTCCTGCATCCTGCTTGTGACACATTCCTGTTGGCATATGTACGCTTTGCAGTGGGACCGGAAGTTCAAGTGGGTGCAGCATCAGGGCAATCTCTCAGACATGGTCCAAATCTCAGCGGGAACTGTAAGGGACCTGCAGTGGGGGCTTAAGAACAGCGATTGGGTCAGTGGCAGACCCCTCTCCCTTCCTCAACCAGATCTGACAGTAGTGACAAATGCGCCACTCCTGGGATGTGGTGGCCATCTGGGAGAGGTGGAGATCAGAGGAATCTGGCCTCCGGTGGAATCCGGAATCAAACTGTTGGAGTTCTGAGCAACCTGATTGGAATTGACTGCCTTTCTACCCTCTATCCCAGGAAGGTTATTGCAAGTGTTCACGGGCAACATCACCTCCATGTGGTACTGCAACAAGCTGTGACCCCTTTGCCAAGAGGCCCTGCATCTCTGGGTATGGCTGGAACAGCAGGGCATATGCCTGGTGGTTCAACATCTGGCGGTTTCTCTGAAGTTCAGAGCAGACAAACTCAGCCAAAGGTGCCTAGCGGATCAAGAATGGCATCTCCATCCGGATGTGCTGCAAGGTCTCTTTCAGAAGTGGGGAGAGCTTTGGTTAGATCTGTTCGCCACTGCCAAGAACACACAATGTCAGCAGTTCTGCATGCTGGAGTTTCCAAGGTAGTGATTGCTCGGAGATGCTTTTTATCTCAAATGGAGCTCAAGTCTCCTATACTCCTTTCCACCCATCACTCCTGCCCAGAGTTCTGAAGAAGATCAGAACTGACCGGGTTCCAGTCACTGGGCATGGAGAGTCTGGTATCCAGAGCGGTTGACCATAGCATTGGCCCTCCGATCTGTCTGCTCTAGGGAAGTATCCTCTGCCACAATAGCAGGGGAGTGTTCTCCACCCAAACCTGTCAACGTTCCACCTTCTTTCTTGGGGATTGAGTGGTGATACTTGGTAGCCTTTGACCTTCTGCCCGAAGGCTGTAAGACCTTGATAGTCAGGCATCTCTCTATCAACACCGTTGACGCCTGCCGTTTGGCTTAATTTTTGGCATGGTGTTCAGAAAGACCTATTGATCCAGTTTCTGTCCCCCTTTCTCAGGTGCTTCTGTTTGTTCTTTCTCTTGCCCAGCTGGGCTCTGCCCTGGGCACTGTTAAGGAATATCTATCTACAATTTCTGCTTTTCTTCAGTTCCGGGACCAACCCTCTCTTTTTTCAACTCTCTATTGTACATAGGTTTTTGAAAGGTTTGCAACCTATGCTTCCTCCCACTCCCTTCATTATGTCCCAGTGGGATCTTAATCTCGTCCTCCCCTCCCTTAGGTGCACCCCCTTTGAGCTTCTGCACGATTGTCCACTCAGGCTTCTTACCATCAAGACAGCCTTTCTTGTGGCGATAACGTGCCTGGAGGGTCTGTAAGCTTCAGGGCTCGTCGTCCAAGCCTCCTTATCTTTTTTAAAATTTTATTTTTGATTGGCAATTAAACAGATACAAACATAGTCGCTGAGCCTAATGTAAAATCGCCATATTCATATGCAAAAAGATAGGTTATTCATTGAACATTAACAATAACATAACAGTTGCAGGTAAATGTGCAATCTTGAACCCAAGTAATGACACATGGACCGCATCCCAGTCCAGGCAAGGCCTGTGAAATATTAGCATATTCAAGAACGCCAAAAGTGCATCCACCAGCGGATGTGGCTCGGCATCGGTTTCCCTTGAGGGGTGCCGGGAGGGTTTTAAAGAGCTATTCGAGGCCTCTAGATCAGGTACATGTAATGTGTCTACATCTGCTGAGATCAAGGGCTAGCGGTATCCGAAATGAAGTGTGCCTAGCCAGTTAAGGAATGGCCCGAAAATGTCTTTAGGCCTGGAGGCCACAGGCATCAATTTACAGAATGTATAAAGTTGGTTTTGACAAAAAAATGACAGCCTGCACCAAAGGAGCCTCCCTCTTACCCCAGTGCATGGTAATCCTGCATTTCGCCAGTAGTAATAACATTACATGAAGTTTGCTGGTTTCCGCTACAGTGTCTTTCACATAGCCCAATAGTCCTAGTAGCGATGGGGTGTAGCTGTTTGCTCAGTACATCATGGATCTTGCTAAATATGGCTACCCAGTAGTGTGCTGCGGGTGTGGGGGCAGTTCCATGCCAGATGGCAGAAAGGTTGCTTGTGCGGAATTGTATCTCCAGCATTAACCATCCGGCCAGATTCCCATACGGAGAAGCTGGATGGGTGTTCTGTAAAAACGGTGCAGGAACTTAAGTGGATCATCCGCAATTTATAACTTGGGGATAGCATTTGTACTTGGCCGCAACAAAATGCCCACTGCTCATCTGTGACTTGATTCTGCTTTCCAGTCCATGAGGGCTTTAGGTTTAACAAAAGGGGAGGTGTTCTGCATAATATTGCCTAGCTGTGTGATGAGCTGGCATGGCAAATGTTCATAATGATGTGTTCCAGGGCCTGCAGTGTAGGAGGGGGCTGGGGAAGGTGTCATGTAGTTGGCGACATGTCGTGCGGATGAAATAGTATAGAAACACCACAGAGAGATTTGGTGTGTGTTCTGCAGACGATAATTGCGGGGGACAGTTGTCATCTGGCTATAGATCAGCAAATGTATTCATGCCTAGCTGTCTCGCCAGAGCAACATTCCCTTTATCGGCCAAAGGGGGGATTAATGGATTATGTGCCAAGGGTATGGACGGTGCATATAGCTCTCCCAATCAGGCTCTGTTTCGAAGGTTCTCCAACGCCCACTGCAGCCTTTCAATTGTATCAAATTCACCTCAGGGGGCGGCGGTAGGGTTGAAATAGCGCTACTTGAAGAGGGACTGGTGCAGCCCTGTCCATCTTCACCGCTACGTGAGATTGACGCAAACTTGTTTCCCTACCCACACAAGAGAGAGCAGTAAGGAATGTATGGTCTTGAAGGCTTGGGTGAGTGTGAGGTTTATAAAAATGTATAGGAATTTGAGTAGAATGATCGTTTTAGCTATCGCAATTCTCCCGCCTAGAGAAAGCGGTAATTTAGCCCATGCATTAATCTTCCATTGTAGCCAGGATCTAGCCCGTCCATAATTCATGGTCCAGAGTTCGTGTTCGCTGCAGCTAAGCCTGATTCCCAAATATTTTACCGGACCATCTACCTGTTTGAGTGGATAGTCCAGATCAAAGGGTACGGTCGCCTCAGTCAACAGGAATAAGATTGATTTAGTCCAATTGATATGTACGTCCGATGTACCTCCAAATTTGAGGACTTCTCGAAGGATTGGATGCCAGTTTTCATTCAGGTTATTAATATATCGAGCAATGTCATCTGCGTAAAGCGACATGAGAAGCCCACTCATGGTGAATCCCAGCCCCCTGCCGCGTGATGTTGCCTGAGTCGAGCCACGAGTGTCTTCATAGCAATGGCGAAAAGGAGTGGGAAGAGGGGACCCCGCCCAGTGCCTCTGATGGAGCGGGATAGAAAACAGAAATCTGTTTAAACCCGTGAAGTCACACTTCCATAAATAAATTAATAATGTTAACAATTTGTGTTATGTGTATGCTAATTCAATCTAGTTTAAAGTTGCATTTTCACAGAACACGCGGGAAACTAATATGTGTGCTCATAAATGTGCATTATGTTGCATTCTCATGTATGTGGAAAATAATAAATTAATCTTGTCTATTGTCATGTCATAACTAATAGCAGCTGTTTTTAAAATAAGGGCATGTGCTTATTTTGCTTTCCTTGTCTATGTGATGTCATTTCTACTATTATAGGTGCACATAAGGTTTTATGGATTCATGAAGACTGGTAGATATAAAATGCTGCTTTATTTGTGCTTTACTGCTAGGTAATTTAGACTAATGGGTTAATTATTAGCAATGATGGGAGGCAACAGAACAAACTGTATTTCTTTCATTAATTATTCTTTGTGTTTGTTTATATAATAGTTTTACAAATGAAGCTTAGAGATGACTGCAGGAAAATAGTACACTTTTAAAAGTGGCGCAGGAGAGGTGGCGCAGAAAATTGACGCTCTTTGAAAAGAGGCCTAATGATGAAAATGGCTCAAGTGAAAATAATTCTGAAAGGATGGAAAAGACCTCTGAGCTTTTATTTTGAAAGGTTTTGGAATGAACTGCTAAAAAGATGACTCTTTGGAGAAATTTGCTAACGTTTGCTAACGTGCCACGGGAGTTCAGAGCTGACAGGCTCAAGGTTAAAAGGAAGCTTTCGCTACAAAATGTTGCAGCCTAAGGAAGAACTGCCAAGACTTCTAAATGAACAATGAACTAGTGAATTTGCCCGGGCATGTAAGAAGGAGGTGTCACAGTTTACTGTGGTACGAGGTGGCTCAGCCAATGGAGAACTAGAATTCGTCTGCTGGAATGTGAAAAATAGTTAGCTCAGCTTAATTTAGGGTATAAGAATAGGTTCAGAGAACACATAGTTGGCTTACGCTCGAGAAATCTGGAGGACGATGTTATGCTGATGGACTTTACACGTGAGGAAAGAAATTTTTATTAATTACTTTATTACTAGGTGATGAGAGTAGAGACAGAGATATAGTTAGGATTTTGGAAAATGCTTAATTTTACTTATTCCTGCTAATGAATAATAATTCTTGATTTATGCTCTTTTTAATAATACTGAATAAATCTTTCTTTATGACATTTTCTAATGCTTGTTCAATAAAATACCAAAACCTAAGTTTTCCTAGATGTGTTTAAATAAACTTTCTAAAATGACAAGCTGGTCTTGATTATTGTAGAAAGTTTAAACAACTATATTTAGATCTTATCGCCTCATGATTCAGTCGCTCTATTGTTGTTATGGGCCTAGTGTTGTAGTGTAAGTTTTGTGGTAGTAGATAGTGTCATTTGTGCAATATTTTGGTGAGAGCGCTGGATCAATTTCATGGTAGCCATCGGACGGTTTATATATGTTGTTTTTGACATGCATGTTACATGCATGATACATATATGTTGGTAAATTCATAGGATTAAGTTTTAACACATGTTGAGTTTGTTTATTTTGTGCTATGTGTGTACCGGTACAAAAACTGTGTGATGAGAAGGTAGTCATGCAGAATATCTGATCTGTTTCTGTGATATCGCCGAGTATCACTGTTGGTATCGCCGTGTACCAGAGGTATTGTCGCCGTGCAATACAGTGTTGTCGCCGTGCAACACAGTTTTAGGGCTAGGTGTGAATCTTGTATAGTGAGGGTTTTCTAAGAAATTAGAGCAGCATGAGAATAGGGACAAAGCGCCTTCCATAAAACTCACTGTGATAAGAGTATTAGTTATATTCGAGCTTGAGTGAAGGGCAGGGTAATGTCGGTGCATGATTATCTATAAACAGGTGAGAGTCCTGTACGGGTACATGTTTTATATCTATAAACAGGTGAGAGCCCTGTACGGATAACGGTGTTATTTTGCTAACGGTGCATGATTTCTATAAACAGGTGAGAGTCCTGTACGGATTTCATGTGTGTCTGAAGTTAGGGAATTTTCAGTGTGAAAGTGTGTGATTGTTTTGTAAGGTATGTTCAAGTGGAACTCTTAGAACTGTCACTTCGCGGTGCGTTCAGAGGAAAACGGGTTCATATTTTTACGTGTTAGAAGAGTAGGGTAAGAGTTGCTCTACTGGCAAATGAAAATTATCCTTAGTGAGAATAGCGCCGACTATTCCGAAGTGTGGATACTTGAATGTATGTAAACTATCCTAATTAGAGAAGCAGACAGATGAGTTTCGTTTTATGTATTCACTAAAATGTACCAAAAGTAATTCTAAGGTACTTAGGAATGTTCTAGGTAAAGTCAGTACCATTCTAAGACTTTTATGATGATGTGCAGTGTTTAAATACATTTAAAAGCTCTGCACGCTAATAAAATTCAATTCAAAAGTGTTCAGCATAGTTGAAAAGTATAAAAAGGTGAACTGTGCTATTTTAAAACATTCAGGAGCATTTTAGAATGTTCTGTGTTAATTAGGCTATAATTAAGGTATTCCACGTTGTTAAACAATTTTAAGTAAGTAAAAAGTGATCAGAATTAATTTTATAAACATTCCTCGCTTTAAATATAATAATAAATTGTTCTCCGTAGTTTAAAACGATTAAAATGTGCCCCGATCAAAAATTGTAAGGGAGGGGCTGTTTTAGGAGTGAAAGCGTGTGAGGAGAGACAGAAGCTGCAGCAGCTGCCTACGTCAGAATTGCCGCGCTCGGATTGGCTAGAGCGTCAGCATTGTTAATGAAAAGCTGCTCTCTGATTGGTTGTGGCTCGATGTTCGATTAAAATCACCACTGTCTGCCAAGAAAGAGTCTCACTACTCCCAAATTTCCCTCGATACATTAGCTCTGTTGTTTAGAACAGGGCTGATGTGTGTGGCAAGTAAATGTAATAACATTCTGAAGAGGAAGGGCTGCTTACTGTGTGAGGAGCGAAGGGGAGTGCTATCAGTATTCGGAGCGTCACAGCAAAGGTGTGCTCTGATTGGCTAAGACGCTCTACAAAGTAACGCTGTGATTGGATGACAGCGTTTTTATGTTTAAAGTGGTTGCTCGTGATATAGATATTCTATAAGTGCCCCAAAGTTTAATAAACAATAAAGAACTATTGATGAATTAGTACACTCCATTGTGGAAATAAGTCTTCGCTTTGTTTTCCTTCTTGACAGTGCTATTGTTTTAGAGGGGAAAGACAAGTTGTAAATGGTGTCTGTGGGGAGTATTGTGTATTTTTTGTATTATCAAGGTGTTTGAGGCGCGAGGGAAGAGAGCTCGAAGCTGCAACTGCCATGCACTTTGTTTCAGCTAATGATATGCCACAAGCGTAACACGCTGTATTGCAAATATGTTTGGTGAAGGAGGGGCTGTTGAGGAGCGAGTGGGAACGAAGGGGAGAGCTGCCAGCTGCAGCGGCTGCTTGCGTCAGCCGCCGCGCTCCTATTGGTGGAAACGCCGACGCGTCCTAGTCGGAGCCACGCTCTGATTGGGCGAGGCTCCGTGAGCTGCGCTCTGATTGGGCGAGGCTCTGTGACTGTGTAGGTGTCTTAAAATTAGAAATAAAACACCGTTTTAGCATCTTTCCCTTCAACGTGTTAATGTTATAAGGGAGAAACATGTAATACCTGATGCGAACGAGTGAGCACATATTATGTAAAAATTTGTAATAAATAAATAAAATAAATTAAATACAACTACGCGCTGTGTTCTAAAAGAGAGGCAGAGCGCAGGGAGTTTAGAACAACAATAGCAGTGTTTGTCAGAGCAACAGCGCTCTGATTTGTTGGAGCACCGGAGTGTCAGGGTAAAACTGTGCTCCGATTGATTGCGGCGTCTGGAGCATCGGGGCGAGGGAGCGTTCTGATTGGCTGAAGAGGGCTGGCGAATCACGGCAAGGCCGTGCTATGATTGGTTGGTGCATCGCTATCAACTCTGTGATTGGCTGAAGCGCGTGGTTGCTTCAAAGATTGAGTAAATTGTAGAAAGTAAATATTGCCGCTTTGAATTCCCTTCTTGCCGCGCTATTATTTTAGGGTGACAGCTGATGTGTGACAAGCGCACGAGGGGAGAGAGGGACTGCAGCAGCGGCATAGCGTTGAAGCTGCAGCCATAGTGAGATTAGCTAAGCTCGCGAAAGCAGCGTTCTAATTGGCTGGAGCGCCGTGTTGAAATTGGTCGAGAAATTTACAGTCATGCTGTGATTGGGCGAGTGCACGTTGCTGTCTATTGAATTGTTTAAATTTCACCCTGTTTAGATTTTATTCCATGCTATTGCTATATTTACCATAGTGGATGTCTTTAGTGATATGCCAAGTGTGTGCTGTGTAGTGGGCTTGTTTAGAGAAGAGGGGCTGATTGGAGTGTGAGAGCTAGAAGGGAAACTACAGCAGAAGTGACTGTGATTGGCTGGGCGTTCCAAGGGAAGTGTTGTGATAGGCTAAGTGTTGTAAGCAGCCGCACTGATTGGCTCAGGCATTTGTTGTGTTGATAATTATTGTTTATTTCAGCTGAGTGTTTGGTTTCTTGCGCTAGTAGTACTCAGAGCTTCGTATTGAAGTGAATTGTGTTGTGGGAGGTGTGCTTGATGAGTGCTTGGGGATTAAGGAAGTGATCTGTGTTGTTCTTTATAGGTTCCTCTTTGATCTTGTCTGGCTGCTGGTTGTGACTCATCTTGTACTGCAGTATATAAAAAGATAAATTAAAATTCAAAGGGGAATGTTTTTAGAGTGAATTAATAGTAGGGAAAAAGGATTTTTATAGAGTAATTAAATTAAATAAATAAATAAATATTTCCAAGCATTTTTGTTAGTTATTGTATTAATTCCTGGTGTAATTATAGTATCCATTAAGCTGCATATAAATCATAAGCAGCAGTGTAGCAGCAATTCTGTTCAAAGGTGGTCGCGCGCGTAGAAATATAATATTAAAAAGTATATGCAGTCCTTGTTCTGTTTAGGTGGTTCTGTCTGTTATTTGATTTATTGATTAGATTATTACCAATAGTGTTTTAGTTAATTTACATTTTACTGCCCATATTTAAAAGCAAATAGATTAGGTTTCTTTTTCCACAGGTATATGTTGCAGAAGGTGTGTAAGTGAAAAATAAGTACATTTAAAACACATGTGATTATATGTTAGTATTATTGTTATAAATAAATATTTTGCGTTGCTACTGTTTTTGCAAATGAATGTTTTTCTTTACAGGTTAATTATAATTAGTGATACAGGTAAATTAGGAGATATATTAAATTGACCAAATTATAAGGTTTTCTACACCTGATAGTGTTAAATTAAATTAATTAATTAATTGATCAGCAAGCGTTGCAAGGCAAATTTAAAGAGTACATTTACCAAGTTAATTAAAGAAAATGTCTTCCTTATATAAGAAAATGAAAAAGGTTGTTGCCAAATGCGAGAATAAATTAAAGATTCGAAAATTAGAGAATGTAAATAATAAAAGTGTAAGAGTAGAAAATATAGAACAGTATAAATTTGATGTTGTGAATATGGATGAGAACAGAAATTCAAGAAGAGTCCGAAAACAGATTAATGAAACGCCAAAAGTGTCAGATCAGATTGATAAAGTGTCAGCTCAAACTTCTTCTAAAATTGATGCGACAGAAAAGCATGATGAAATGCTTAGTACTTCTGGAATTAATATTCCTGATTATGTAAATTCATCAAATGATTTGATACGGTCCATGAAATATATGGAAACAGAGATAGTCCCTGTACTTAGAAAAGATGAAATTAGTTCCGCAGTTTTAAAGGTCCCATTAACTGAAAAAGTTTATTCTATTGTACTTGAGATTGAATTAGTAGGGATTACAACTCAGCAAGAAACAGAGATGACTTCAGTTCTGGTAAGTGAGAAGTCTGACATTGACCTAATTGAATTAACACAGCCTGATAAGTCAAAATTATGCTCAAAGGAAAAGGAGATTGAAATAAATAAGCTGAATGAACAGCTACAAATACAGCGACAGGTAATGATTCAAGAGATTGAGATGGCTTCACTGCCATTACACATTTTTGTTAATGAACAGTCAGACAAAACAGATACAGGATTAAATAAAGAACAAGGAAACAGTCTAAAAAGAATAAAAATACTTCCAGAATATTGGTATAAAATTGATGTTCTTTTGAGTGAAGACATCAAAGTAAAGGACACAATTGATAAACAGATTGAAACTTTGACTTCTACAGGTTCACTTTTCAGAAATGCAAATTTAATTAAAAGATTGATTGATAACATTCAATTGACAGAAAGGTTTGCTGGCGTGATATGTGCAGCATACAAAAAGAATGATGAACATGCTTTGAGTTCCCTAATACTAACATCTGTAGTTGAAACATGGCAGGTAGTCAAAGACTTACAAGATGAAGCAACTCATGAGGAGAAAAACACATGGTTGAGTACAGATTTTAGACAGCGAGATGAGGATGAGATTTGGATACACAAAGATGATAGAGTAGTTTTGCTAAATAGCATGATTACTGACATGGACAGAATGTGCCATAAAATTGTAGAATTTCTTTACCAGAGGTGTCTGGCTTGCCAGCAAGTGAACATAATTAAGAGAACAGTTGTGAGATTGGGAACAAGATTACAGGAGAATGATTCATTCATTGGATTACAAATGGATTTCTGTGAGATGTCACTGCATGAAAAACTGTGCTACATTTTTGTGATTTTCTGTTTGATTACAAAATGGTTTGAAACATTTCAGATGCGACATGATGATAAAATTACTGTCGCAAAGTTATCAGATAACAGAAAACATATTGAAAACAGATTGCTCCATTGTACAGATAGAACAGAAATTTCAGATGTTGAGGAGCATAAGAATGTTACTATAAAAGACAAAGATGCAAAAATGTGCCTAGCTGCAGGTACAAAGTGGACAGATATTCTTCCACTTGTTTTGATGTTTCTGAGAAACACTACTGATAAAAAGACAGATTTAAGTCCACGTGATATTATGATGGACAAGGTCATGAGACAGACATTTATACCAGAGAAAAGAATGATGCCTATCAATGATAGCATCAATTTGGAGAACTGCAGGAATTTATCAGATGAAATGATCTCTGTGTTTGATGAAGATGAAACTGAAGTGCAAACAAGAGAAAAAGAGCAAGCACTTGATTTGTTACCAGGAAAAAGAATAAGGAAAAAGGTTCGTCTAAAAGGAAATTCTATAGTGCCAAGGTGGCAGAAAAGAAGGCCAATCAGTCTTGTCACAACAAATGTAGAGAAGTGCAAAAGACTGAAGAAGTGGATTGACACTGGCCATACTTTTCGTGTATCTACACCTGAAAATTCTGATGAGGATAGTGTCACAACTGCTGATTCAGATTGTGAAGAAGAGCCTGAAGAGAATCCAGATCTTGAAGATCGACAGGTTGGTCGACATCTGGAGAGTTTGACTGAAAAACAAGCCTTGATTGAAGAAGACTTGAAAGTTGTGACTGAAGACTCAGAAAATGATGGAAATCTGCCAGAAAAAGAAGCAGAAGAAGAATGTGATCAGATTGTGATTCAAGACCAGGAGAGTATTGAAAAGCAGGAAAGTAGCTCTGAAAGCAGGAACAGGAATTCTGAAACTGGGAAGTTGAAGGTAATTGAAGAAGAAAATGAATTGCCAAGTACCAGCTACAAAGATGATGTTCCTAACGGAGTGAAGCTGCCGAGTAAAGAAGTACCTGAGTCTGAAGTGGAAATTTCTGACACTGAAACTGACGAGAGTGATGAAGATTCTCAAATAAGAAAATTCAGAAAAGGAGCTTGGAGAACAGAATGTAATGTGACCAAGCAAAAGAAGAAATTACTAAGAAAAAGTGATAACTGGCCAGAAGAAAACGAAGGCCTAAAATTCAAATTGAGATACAGATCAAAGAAACAGATTGATGAAAAATCAAGTCAAAAAGATTCTGAAAAGAAAAGTAAGGCAGGAAAGAAAATAGAAGTGATACCTGTAATGGAGGTAAATAGTCACAGTCAGAAAGAGATTGAAAACAAAAGTGACAATGATTGAAGTACATACCTGTTAAATTTTAGGTTTTCTGTTTTTGGCATAAGGCTGAAGAAATCTTGTTAGATGACACAAGGTCGAAGAAATACTGTTAGCTGAAAAATTAATTTGTGACATTAGGTCGAAGAAAAACTGTTAGAAGGTTTAAAAAAAAAAAAAAAAATATTTGAAAAAGGGGGGTGTTAGAAATTTTTAGAACATTTAGGTAAAATTTTTAAAATTTTTGTTTTATTTTTCTTTGCAAGCTTAATGAAAATACATTCAACAAGCTCAAGATGCTTAATTTTAAAATTGTTGTAAGATGTCTCTGATATATATACTCCTAATAATTCTGCTTTGGTTAATTTAGGTTATTGTTCTTTTAGAAATTAACAAGGAGAAGTTTAAGGTTAATATGACAAACAAGATACTGACACTTTATTAGTTATAGTTTTTGCAACACTTTTATTGAAGCTCAGTTGTATGATACACAAGAGAAAGAAATAGAACTAGAGGGGTTTCTTAAAACTCAATATGAGAATTATAGATAAACTGATGAGATAAGTCTTTAGAATTACTAACACAGGTGAAATTGAATCATGTTCATCTTAGATAAAATTTTTGCTAAATTTTGGGTGGTGGTGTGGTGATTTGTTAATCACCAGATGAGGGAGTTGATGGAGCGGGATAGAAAACAGAAATCTGTTTAAACCCGTGAAGTCACACTTCCATAAATAAATTAATAATGTTAACAATTTGTGTTATGTGTATGCTAATTCAATCTAGTTTAAAGTTGCATTTTCACAGAACACGCGGGAAACTAATGTGTGCTCATAAATGTGCATTATGTTGCATTCTCATGTATGTGGAAAATAATAAATTAATCTTGTCTATTGTCATGTCATAACTAATAGCAGCTGTTTTTAAAATAAGGGCATGTGCTTATTTTGCTTTCCTTGTCTATGTGATGTCATTTCTACTATTCTAGGTGCACATAAGGTTTTATGGATTCATGAAGACTGGTAGATATAAAATGCTGCTTTATTTGTGCTTTACTGCTAGGTAATTTAGACTAATGGGTTAATTATTAGCAATGATGGGAGGCAACAGAACAAACTGTATTTCTTTCATTAATTATTCTTTGTGTTTGTTTATATAATAGTTTTACAAATGAAGCTTAGAGATGACTGCAGGAAAATAGTACACTTTTAAAAGTGGCGCAGGAGAGGTGGCGCAGAAAATTGACGCTCTTTGAAAAGAGGCCTAATGATGAAAATGGCTCAAGTGAAAATAATTCTGAAAGGATGGAAAAGGCCTCTGAGCTTTTATTTTGAAAGGTTTTGGAATGAACTGCTAAAAAGATGACTCTTTGGAGAAATTTGCTAACGTTTGCTAACGTGCCACGGGAGTTCAGAGCTGACAGGCTCAAGGTTAAAAGGAAGCTTTCGCTACAAAATGTTGCAGCCTAAGGAAGAACTGCCAAGACTTCTAAATGAACAATGAACTAGTGAATTTGCCCGGGCATGTAAGAAGGAGGTGTCACAGTTTACTGTGGTACGAGGTGGCTCAGCCAATGGAGAACTAGAATTCGTCTGCTGGAATGTGAAAAATAGTTAGCTCAGCTTAATTTAGGGTATAAGAATAGGTTCAGAGAACACATAGTTGGCTTACGCTCGAGAAATCTGGAGGACGATGTTATGCTGATGGACTTTACACGTGAGGAAAGAAATTTTTATTAATTACTTTATTACTAGGTGATGAGGGTAGAGACAGAGATATAGTTAGGATTTTGGAAAATGCTTAATTTTACTTATTCCTGCTAATGAATAATAATTCTTGATTTATGCTCTTTTTAATAATACTGAATAAATCTTTCTTTATGACATTTTCTAATGCTTGTTCAATAAAATACCAAAACCTAAGTTTTCCTAGATGTGTTTAAATAAACTTTCTAAAATGACAAGCTGGTCTTGATTATTGTAGATAGTTTAAACAACTATATTTAGATCTTATCGCCTCATGATTCAGTCGCTCTATTGTTGTTATGGGCCTAGTGTTGTAGTGTAAGTTTTGTGGTAGTAGATAGTGTCATTTGTGCAATATTTTGGTGAGAGCGCTGGATCACCTCGCGTAATCAAAAATGGGCGTGAGAGTAGACCATGCATACACAGTCTGGCAGAATGCTCTGTGTACAACAACTGGATCTTTTTTAAGAATAACGGGCTTATTCCCATCCTTGCCAGAATGGCAAATAGATAATGGGCACTCCAGCAAATCAAACACTTTTGTGGCGTCTAAAAGTGCTGCAAGCGCCTGTGTGTGGTTATGTAGGTAATGTAAAAATGCAAAGAAAGTACAGAGATTGTGTGCCGTAGATCTGCTGGGAATAAAGCCTGATTGGTCAGGCAATTAAGGAAAGCAGTGGCTGCAATCTATTTGCAAGTAGCTTGGCATACATTTTTAAGTCGATTTTTAGCAATGACAGAGGGCGATAAGAGTCTTGTTCGTTAGGGGGCTTCCCAGATTTTAACATTGGCTGTATGACTGCTTCTCACAGGCGGATAAAAGGGAGGCAGATGGAGAAAGGGATAGAAATACCCCATCAGCGTCGGAATTGGCGTCGATCGACACCAGTCCGGCGCCGTCTCCACATCGGGGTGGAAGCCAGGGACGGCGTCGGCCAGGAAGCCAGGTGGTGGCGGTGCCGTAGACATCGATGGAGGTTGTATGAGGCCACCTGACATCGGCTGGGATCCATGGGGGTCTCATGGCGGCGAGATCGGAGTCGTCGACGACGTCGGGCCGGAGCCAGCGCCGAAGAGGAGGGAGGACCCCCAGTCGGACCCGTGGGACCCAAAGGCATGCCGGCGGGGCCCGATGGGCCAAAAAAGACGGGCCATGGCTGACAAAGTCCTTCTGCTGGGCCGGAGTTGCCGACAGACCCGGGAAGGGTGGGTAGGATGTCTGCAACTGCGCAGGCTCCGCCGGAGTCGCGATGTGGCACCACCCGCACCCTCAGCCGTGTCACATGACAGGCTAGGGAAAGATGAAGAGCGACGATGCTTCTTCGACTTCTTGTGCTTTGCCTTACCTGACTCTGAGAGCGAAGCCTATATCGTATGATCGTGGTGGTGGCTCCGCAACCAGTCCCTCGACCTCCCTTGGGACCGAGGCCTGAACGGCGTGGAGCCAACTCCTGGGCCTTAAACAACTTTCGGGACCGCTCCCACAAAGATTTCACAGTCATGGCCCGGCATTCGGGGCACGACTCGGAGTTGTGGTCGCACCCCAGGTAGTAGAGACACTCACGGTGCGGGTCCATCACCGACACCGTGCGGGTACAAGCCACGCAAGACTTAAAACCAGGCATCCCTATACACTAAGAGTCAAAGATTCAAAAAATAGAGACCAAAGTCCCAAAAATAACTCAGTCAAAAATTGTCTGGGGGTACTACTCTCTCCGGATCTGCGCTTGCTGGCATGGAAAAAGAAAGAACTGACGTCCGAGCGTGCCTAAGTAGCTCCAGCGACGTCATCTTAGCGACGACAATGTCAGCGACGTACGTGGAGCCGCACGAAGACACCTACCGACACGCAGGGGTACTGCTGACAAAAGCTTTCCGAATTCAGTCTGACGCCTCGGGGTAATTCTAAGGTAAGGAATCTATCAGTAACTAATGTTTCTTACAGATATATCGTTACCGAAGGTAGGTAACTTGTTCTTCAGTGAGGCTAATAAGCTTGGATTCTCAGTAGCGAAATATTGTAGTTCGATATCTCTAATGTATGTTTCTAGAGTAGCAGGTGATGTCCTGATTGCTTTTAGGACCGCAGCATGTCGAGCTATACATTTCACCCGGATCACTATCTTGAACGCCTCCCACAAGGAGGCTTGTAAGGAGACCGATCCTGTGTTTAATGTACAGTATTCTTCTATGTTACCCCGTATTTCCTCCCGAAATGCCGTGTCTAACCGGGCATTGGGAGGGTGTCTCCAACTGAAAGTCCGCTGCGGGAGTCCCGGGATAGTCAGTTGTGAAAGGCAGGGGCATGGTCTGATAGTGTCCTGGGTAGGTGTCTGACATCCATTGTCCAGGTCGCTATATCTTGGGACACTAGCCAGTAATCTAGCCTGGACCAGGCGCTGTGGTGTGCCGAGATGCAGGTGCTTTCAGCTGTACCAGGGTGCGCGGTTGCCAAATATCTGTAAAGTTGCAGTCTGACATGATAGCATTGAGGGTATCGCTTGATCTGGGATGTAGCGTGCGAGAGGCTTCCATTCTGTCTAAAGCATCCTCTAAAATCACATTGAAATCCCCTCCCCCAAATAATGGTGTCAAAGCTGATTAGCTTCATTTTTGCAAAGAGGCCCAGGAAGAAATTGGGCTGATCGGTGTTTGGCCCATATATTTGCTGCCAAGGTCATTTTCACTATGCCCAGTGCACCGCAAAGTTTTATATCTGTCGCCTGGGTCAATGTGCAATTCAGCTGTTGTCCATGCCAGCCCTGCCATATTAGTATAACTACCCCCATGGCATAGTTAGAGTATATAGAGGAGTAAATGTGCCCCAATTTATTTTGCTGTAGTTTAGAGGGAGATGAGCTATTCAAGTGTGTTACCTGTATGAAACATATGTCAAAATTCTTCCTGAATAAGTAACCCTGGGAAAGTCTGGTTTTCCTATGGTCATTTAACCCTTGGATGTTCTGTAGTGTAGCTCCTATTTTCCCAATAGGCTCTGCGCATTGGAATAATACCTACAGCAGTAAAGGCCTAGACCAGACGTTAACTAGGTCTACTACTGTCGATACTAGACTTAATTTTGGGGTTTGCCAGCTAAGCTCAGAGTTCGCTAGAAACTTTCTCGAATGTTCAAGGAAGGAATTAACTCCCCTGATTAGACAAGAAGGGATTTAGTTTCTGACAACCATAGAACATGACAACTTTGCTCTCCCCTAATCAAGAGTCAATCTCGAGAGTCGTGTGAGCACAAGGCAATTATTTTACTCAGTCAGTACGTGCATTCTTAGTCTCATCAGAATGTAGAGAAAAGGAAGAGACGGGCGTGTTCAATAAAAAGATGTTATTTATTGATCAGTCTCTTTTCTCGTACAAGAGAAATGGATCGATATTATTGCAATACTTATAGTTAAGTAAAGTGCATACATTAAAAGCAATAGTATAAAATAATACTGTAAAAACATTGATATGGTTTCTGAGCCATATGATGTTTAAAATGATTAAAATATATTTACATACACATATACATTTGACTAAACGTACTCAACTGGTGTTTCTAAATACGCCTACCCCGTGTACCTGACCTAAGTCTAATGCGTGGGCGGGAATAGAAAGTTACAGTTTAAGTTAAGTTTGTTTTTGCCAAGTGAATAACTAAAGAATTCTCTGTGAGGGGTTATTCAGTTCTGTACCTGGAATTTAGGATGAATGAGGAATGGTATCTCTTTCTCTGCTCTCGATATTCCAGGCTGCCTGCGAGGGCTGCCCAGAAACGCCGGTGCTGGGTCTCTCGGCTTTGAGATAGCAGCGCGTCTCTCAGCGCGTCAGGAAGGCGGGGCTGCGCCAGCGGGGTCTGCTTCTGCTCTCGGCTTCGGCAAGTATGGCTGCTCCGTCTTGTCACCACGCGTGTTTTTGCATAGGGCAAGATCGGCAATATTTATACCTTAAAGGTGCCGAGATTGACGTAAGGATGGACATAGATACGTCAATAAAGATGTCATACGACTTGCTCGTTAGCACATTCTTTACTAAAGTTCTCTGTGAAATCAAAACAATGGCCGCACGGATTATCCAGGTTGTCATAGGTTTGATTTGTTATGAGAACGTCGTATGCCTTATCAGGGGCTGGAGGAATGTCGCTTGTCTAATTAGATCTCAAGCGTTATGACCTAATCAGATAACACGTTCCTGTGCCGTAGTGTGACTGCGTCAGATAACTGTATCTGCATCATGGGGGTTTTCTTGCCTCATGGGCTGACTGTTAGTTAACTTGATAGTTAGTTTAACCAGAATAGGGTCAGGAATAGGGGGACTGATTCAGAACCTATAGAAATGCACGACACCCACTCCACGCTAACTATGGTCATATCTACTAATCTATGCATAGTATAACATAGTACAACATACTATAGAGTATAGTGTATACCTTACCACCCCAAAATACATAAATGCATTTCGAAATTTTCAAATATACTGAAAAATTGCAGTCATATATATTGTATGCACTTAAGCTATGGTTTAAATGCAAAAGTAAACACGCATTTGTATGCATTATTGCTTATTGGTATATGAGAAATACACATGAAATGGCTCCTAATATGGCTATACAGAAAGGAAGTTCGAGACCATTTCATCACATAATAAAATATTTGTGAACATCCCAGCGAGCAGCTAAAGTCTATAAAGTATCTAAAAATAGAAATTTTAGTTCTCTAGGAATAGTTTCTTACTTTAAGCAGAAGATCAGTGTCCCGGGGAAAAATATGTAGAAAAATATTTTAAGGGGCTTGCTGAAAAATATTGCTGTCCGTGAGCTGGTGGGAAGAATTGTTCATGTGACTTTATTTTTAAAGTTGAAGGCCGAATTCAGGGAACGCTGTGTGCGAGTTTACTCAAAAAGTCTCTATTTCTGTTCTGGAGAGAACATCATACCATTAAGGCTTTCGAAAAAACTGTCAACAGCTTCATGGGAAAGTTCTACTAAGTCGGAAATAGGTGTAACCATGCATTCGTGCGCATGATTGTCTGCATTGACATTCTGATTCGCATTGCTGACAGAAGGTCGTACCTGTTCGATGTTGCTTTCATCTTGAACTTCACTACTCTTCAATCGTAGTGGTGAAGATTCCAGGAATGCCGTCATCAGGATTGGCAGCCTTTGAGGGCAGCACAAAGCGTGAACCTTGGTAGGAACCAACAGTGTATCTGCATCCACTGGCGCATCCGATTGTAGCGTCAGACAGGTGTCTAACACGCATTCTTCTCCGCATAGCAGACACCTTAGTACAGGTAAAACACACCTTTGCCACATTGGTCGAAATGATAGAAACCAAGTCATGTTTAGGTCTCTAAGCCGGGAGAGTCCCAGGATTTTTGATATCCGGTCCCGGTATCCAATGGCTAGGATCGTATCTTCCATTGTCGCGAGAGTTTGATCTGTGACATGGGTTGCCATAACGAAAAATAAGGACTAGGAATAGGATTCCTGCAATTAGTCCCAGGATCAGGGGAAGTCCGCCAAAAATCGAATGGACGAAATCTGGAAAAATACCCAGTATGGCTTTGAATGGTGTTAATGCCATCGAAAATACTGTCTTAAATACCCCTGAGATCCCATTGGTATCAGAAATATTTAAGATTTCGCTTAGGATTTCCGCGAAATGTACGGGGGAATTAGTTGATAATAATGTATGTATCTCTGCAGTCGTCCTTGCGACTTGTAGATCATACGTTTCTTTTGATGACGTGAGCCTTGTAGGCGTCTGAAGAAGCACTGTTTTCATTCTGCTTAAAGTATCTATTCGAATAGAAGTAATTTTCAAACTGGGCCATGCCCTTGCCTCCCTGTCTGGAAAGGAGCTGGGGAATAAAGAACGTCCACAGCACTTGACCTTCGCCGTTGTAGTTACTAGATAAGGAGTCCCGGGCATAAGACTGCAACATCTGCGGTCTACAATAAGAATGTAACTCCCATTATAGAGTCTTTGAAAGAATGGTTCTATTTCAGTTGCAGGTGCGCCTTGCTGGTGATATGAAAGGTTGTATGAATTCCCTTCACAGGCTCCGTGCAAACTAATACCGTTACACAGAAGCGTGCCGCTTAGTGACATAGCACAATTGTTGCCACTAAGAAACACTTTCTGTCCTTTATTACTGACACATGTATGTGAATAGGGCAGGTTCCAAGTTGTTTTAAGGTACCCCTTTCCCAATTTCTCGTACATGCCAGCCTGTATATATTTTTGGCAGTATTGAAACCTGAAGGTTGAGATTGGAATATTTATGATTCCGTGGATTATCCATTCACTGACAGGTCGTTCTGACATTGTCATTGGTAATCTTTCTAGTTTTTCAATGCTCAAGATTGTATAATCAGCACCCTTTTGCGCCATACCGATTTGTCTATCAGTAAGGTTAAAGATTTGGAATAGTGACGTTGTGTTGATTAAACGCCAAGGCACGTAGCCTGAACGCAGATTTTGTAACGTCCAGCCAAGCTGTACAATGGAACGCAATTGTGACTGACCATGTTGTAATAACAGTAAGTCTTGCGATAATATATCGATTGCTGAAGACACAATGCTGTCCAATGAAAAAATTCTGGAGGACAGAGTCATTAACCCATTGTCCACTACAGAAAGTGATTTTTCCAAATTAATACGGTCAATTTCCCGTATTCTTTCTGCTGTCTCAATTTGAGTAACCTTCCAGGCCTCATTGTATGCTGCATATACAGAGGCTGCTATGAAACGCTTTTGACGCTGTTTGCGTGGTCCCAGTATGAAATCACGCAAGTCAGCACCATCAGTAAGTAAAGTTAGGTGTTGCTTAATTTCAGGCAGTGTGGAAGTCTGTAGCCATTGAAGGCATAATTTGCCCACACTGTAGGTTGTTATTATCCCTGGGTGATGTCTTTGGGGATATCTAGGGTCTGGCCTGGTCATTTTGAAACCCTGTGTTTTATTCAGGAATCTATCTTGACAGTAATTTGTATCTGTGGGCCAGATCAACCATTGTTTCCAATCAGGATGTGTTCTGTTTTGGTTTAGTATATGGTTTACGTCTATCTCTTCATCTGTATCAGAGCTATTGCTGAACATTGTTGGCTTTGGAATAGACGGTTTATTTAAATCTTTGATTTTGGCAAAACCAAGACAGGTGGTTTGTTGAACAGTGTCATTTAAAAATATCATTTGTTCTGGGATCATGCAGGCTCTCAACAAAGCTTCTATACCCTGTACTTGCCATTCTTTTGTACCCCAAACACTTTTCAAATCAACATTTTTGTCCCAATAATCAAATCCAAAAGTATTCATTTTTTTAAAGAACGAATCTGAATATATCAATTTTGTGTTGGTTATCATGGTTTTCATCCCTGTCTTGTTTGACAATTTAAAATAAAATGTTTCAGCATTACTTGTGTTAAAACCTGAAAAATATGAATATTTGTCATACACGGTTCTAGAGCTCCCTTTTGGAGGTGTAGCACAATGTTCCCATTGATTATAACTTAAAACATTTCTAGGTTGTGCAGATTTATGTAAAAAATGGTTACCATAATGGTTATAGCAATACATACTATCATAATTTGTAGAACCTTGCAAATAATCATGTTTTGTAAATTTAGCAGACATTACTAAGTCAGACATCATGTTGTTAATACTTTCGAAGTCCCAATCATCAGCAAATGAGTTTGGTTTTGCAAAGTCACTCAAGGAGATCTTGATTTGGTGTGGATATTTCAGGATCTCGACCGGACCATAAATTTCATAGTCAGTGTTGTCCCAGGCTACCCCACCAGGTATAGGATTGGCTGTGAAGTTGGCTGAAGAAAGTTCTGAAGAAAGTTCTCTTTTCTCGACGTGTGAAGATGTGTGTGGTTTGAGGACCAAGTTGATGTTCTGACTTGCTGTGTCCATTTTAGCATATTTTCCCTCAATGAAGCGTCCCAAAGTAAATACCATGATGAGCCAAAGTATGAGGATAAATGCACCAAAACCCACCCAAAATTCAATCCATGGAGAAACCAGATATGTTTCTTTCAGTTGTTTCAAAAGTTCCTTCGCTTTGTCTTTAAAGGATTTTGATGATGGCTGTGTCTTTGATTCACTGAAGCCGTCAGAGGAATCATCGAAGTTGATGAAGTAACCGGATGCAGTTCTGTCAATTGTTCCAATTGGTTCAGGATTTCTGTTTTTTGCATTTTCACTTGGTACTTCAGTATAGATTGGTGTGTCTCTGCTAAATGTCTTTATTTGGGTTTTCAGAGGTCTGAGTTCTATTGCATTGTTGCATAGTCCTTCTTGTTCTTCTGCAGGCCTTTCGAATGTGATGAGCCTTTTTGATAGGACCTCTGTACTGGTAGCAAACCTTGGTGTTCTGCTACTTATTGGGAGTCCACTTGGCCTACTGTTTGTTATCGGCCACATGTTGTGGTTTTACCAGGTCGATGGATACAACTCGGTTCTCCTTTTTACCAGCAAGTGGCGGTAGTACAACTGATCTTGTCCCGTTGACAGACAAGACAGGAACTGCTTTTCTGTAAGAAGGCCCAAATTCCTTCTTTACCGCGATCTTCTCCCTGACTAGATCCCCGACTTTTGGAATCCAGACAGGTCTTGCTGGGACAGGTGGTGATTCTTCAGTGGTTGTTGGCTGTTGTTTCAACTGTATGTTGCTCAGGTCTTTTCTTGTTTTGTTTAAGTCCTGCAAAATAGCCAAACGGTCTTTGACATCAAAGGTTTTTTCTATTACCACTGAAGTCTGACTATCAAGGTCAGAGATCAACATCCTAGTTCCGAATAATAATTTGTACGGACTGAATCCCTTCAGAGAATTTCTTGGCAAGTTATTTAGACTACGTTGGACACTTATTAGATGTTTGACCCACCCAGCTCCCGAACCTAATATCCTTTCTATTATAGATTGCTTTCTGCCTTGGTTTTTTCTTTACACCATCCCGTACCCTCAGGAAGGAAGTGAGAAGATTCCCGCTGGGCTGTGCTCATTTGGCCATGTTTCCCCCCAGGCTGGTATGCCTGAGTGAAAACAATGGTCAAACGTAACATGCTCTTAGCGTATATGCCATTTAGACTCGCAAATCTTTGTATAACAGTCCGGACGTCAGCCGAGTGCTGAGGATCTACATTATAAGTGGAAACTAGCCTGTATATGTTAATCGCAAGCCATTCTTTTTGCTGGTAATATTATCTGCCTTGATACGACGAGGTATTAAACTGCTTCTCTCCCCACTGCGATCTCTGTTGCAGTTTGGGCAGTTTTTTACAAACATGGTGTAGTGCAGGCTCATGCCTGGCCACCAGTACCGTGATTGTAATTCTTCCAGAGAATCTTTTAATTTAAGGTGTCTGTGACCCTCGCCCATGTGTGCGTCTGCGATTAACAAGTTTCTCCTGTCCATGTTTGGAATCACTCTATCCCCCACTCCAGGGATTCGAGCAAAAGGGACGGATTTTGCATCTATTATGTATGTATAATTGAGTGGATAGTTGATCGGTAACGCTGAGCAGTCGCCTCTTGATGACGTTTTCACCGCCAGCATTGTTTCACCGTCAATGTATTTTAATGTACGCTTTTTTCGATCTACGGGAGCCGGTTTAGTGGCTGCCGCTGCGGCTGCTTCAGCCAATGAATTCCCCACAACGTGAACGCCATCACGCTGATGACTCAGTGAGTGTGTCACGTGAGTCTTTGGTAGTTCTTTTTTCAAAAGAGCTACTTGTTCCCAGAGCAGTTTCTGCTTTATTGGTGCATCTGTGTCATCTTTGTAACCGTTTTGAATCCATGTCTGCAAATCCTTGTTGTATGATTTGACGCAGTAATATGAATCTGACACTATAAGTGTCGGGAATTCGCGATCCGCATTATCTAGCGCCATTTTTAATGCTATTATTTCAGTTTGTAGTTCTGAATTAGTTTTAACTGAGTGTGTTTTTGTTAATAGAGGTCTTAGTTTACCTCCGCGCCACACTTCTTTTGTAATCTCACATGTGGGATTGTATGCATGTTCTCCCCAAACGGAGGGTTGAGCATGTCCGTCTGTATAGATTACACAGGCGTAATGTCGTAGAGGCAGAATGTCGATTGGCAGAGGATACGTCTTTTCATATTTTAGATTTTTTAATTCTTCTAGTTTTTTAGAAGATTGTCAACCAGGCTATACTTGATAATTCATATCCTACGTACTGGATGTTCAGATGGGCAATTCTGGATTTTTTGAAGTTGAATTTGTAACCCTCTGCAGCGAACCCAAGTATTATGGTGTTCACCCTTTTCAAGTGAGTCTCCAAGTCATCATCTGTTAAGTAAATGTCATCGACATAAGATAAAGCTTCATCATCATATAGTTGTAGTAATTCTGTTACTCTCGCTGAGAATACCCCCGGGCTGTTCTTGTACCCCTGGGCTAACCGACAGAATTGCTTTTGAGTGCCATTTACTGAGAATGCAGTTAAATATCTGCTCTCTGGTGCTATGTTTTGACAAAAGAATCCATTGGAGATGTCCAAGGTTGTTTTGTATTTTTTGCGCACTATGTTATTCATTAGTGCAGCACTGTGTGAGTTTTGCACTGCAAAGGTTTTGCAACATGTGTTAAGGTGTCGGTAATCCAAAACTAGACGATATGAATTGTCTGGTTTGGAGACCGGAAACAAAGGATTGTTCATTTGTGAGGTGCAAGTTTCAATCACCCCCTGGTATTCTAGCTGATCTAGTATTTCATTTACCTGTTTTTTAGCTTCTTGCTTAATTTGGTACTGCCTTTGTGCAGTAGGTTGTGATTTTAACTGGATTTTGTGAGGAGGAGAATCCTCATCCCATCCTACATGATTTTTATATAAAGCAGGTGCTAAGGCCACTGCCCACTTTCTAGCAAGTGTGTATTTTTTATGAATCGGTATTTGATTCGAGAAGGCAGGCATAATTACTTCTTCGCCATGAGGGCACTCCCTGACAAACTCTGGTGGCCAGTCTTTTTCAGCTAGAAGGATGTCATAGCCTTTGGAGAGGTTATCCCAAAATAGTCCCCTAATTTTCCTAGTCTTATCTCCCTCTATACGTAATTTTATCTCGTATATCTTGTGGGGCTTGCTAACTCTGGTGTCTGCAGTTTCCACTTGAAGGTATTCATTCGTGTCCACTGTCTCCAGATGATTCATAAGGACTTTGCGAGCTATGCTCACCTCTGCTGCGCTGTCTAGCATTGTCTGAGCCCATTCTCCGTTTTTCAGTTGTGTCCTCAGTATTCTCGGCATTGTTAACTACCTTGATACTGGCTACCTTCTTTTTTGGAAATTGTAATTTCTTTTTTAGCTGAGCAGGTTCCTTGTCTTTGGACTTGGCGTGCTCTTCTGATCGTCCTCTTCTTTCCGATTTCTGCGAGGAATTCTGAAAAGATTGAGAGGGACGTGTATCAATGTCTTGATATCTATCAGGTTTTTTAATATTATCCCTATTTCTAAGGTTATATCTATTCCCCGAGGGGTCACTATGCGGTGACCTCTGTCTTTGGTTTGGAGATTTCTCTATTCGCCTAGGAGACCTTCCTCGGGACTGGAATTTCTTTTCTTTAGGATTGGATTGTTTGTTTCCATCCCAGTTCTTTTTTGGTGAATTATTATTATTAAAAAATATTTTTTCTGGACTTGTAGTCAGTTGCGGTTTTACTGGTATTCCACCTAGACTATCTCTGCCTAGTTCTTCATAGGATTTTTCTATGATTCTTGCAATTTCAGCTGGTTGGTCTGCTATATCTGTCTCTTTTAACCTCTGGCGGATCGCCACGTTTGCTGCCTCACCTTTTATGTTGGCTAATAATATAGCCGAGACCTGCTTGAAGTCTTTCAGTAATTTCATACCAAGAGTTAAAGCTGGTTCTGGACCGTATTCATCTTGAATTTGTTTTAGCACATCTGGTATTACCGAAATGGATGGAACACCGTGCGTTTTTGTGTAGATGGAAGCAAAGACTGTACCCCAAGTGTCACAGTCCTCAATGTGTGGTGCGATTCCCATTGGGAGACATATAGTCAGAATCCTGTGTTTTTCTAATGGGGTGGTGTCAGGAAACACCGCCTCTATTTGGGTAATTTTCTGTGCCAACCAGAATGGTATCTGTTCCCGTTTAGCTGGAACTTTACCTAGGCAGGATTGGATGTTCTGTGGTGTAATTTTATTTGTGTTCCCCTGATGAGGGGTCAGCTGTGGAAGTTTAATCGCTGGCTGAATTGTTGAAGTCCGCATTACATACTGAACTAATTGTCTATGAATTTTTAGTAGTTGTTTTAGCTGTATTAACAGCTCTGCTGCAGGCATTCTTTCGATGTCTGGATGTGGTGTGTATCCGGCTAAGACCGGCCACGTTGCTCCTGGTCTACCTAAAGGACCGAGCCTGGTAATGTGATTGGTATGTTTTAGGGCGCCATCAAATAAGAGCAAATGCTCTTGGAATTTGAGTGGTACTTCCACCTCCTCGAAAGGAGTGTATGTTTCAGGAGGTTCCTCTACTTTGTAATAGTGGAAGTACTTTGTTACAGCATTTGCTGCTGGAAAATGTATCCATGAATAGTATACCTCTGTCTGCCGATATTCGTGTGCCTCAATTACGAATATGACTGTGCCACCTCTAGGTGTCAGTCCATTTTCTATAAGTTTTAAGGTTATAGATCTCCTTTTAATGACCGGAATGAGTATTATATCCGCGTCTGCTGCTTGCATGGTAGCATCAGCATCTGCGAGTTCAGTTGCTAATCTAACTGCCTCTCTTTCTTCTTCATTTTCTGACATTTTACTGTCCTGAAAGTTATTTTGTTTGTTTGCAGATCAGGTTTCTTATGGAAACAGAGATTAGATGCACAATATTTTGGAACTGTTTATCCTTCAACGTTGACTTGACCAAGAACCATACATAGGAGTTCCCTCCTGCGAGGTTTTTGGAGGATATAACCTTTCACCCACTCCAGACGTCTTTGGAGTTTTTGGGAAAAGGGGTCTGAGTGAGAAAGCACGACTGAGTTACTCTAAATGTCTTACGTTAGTTTTATCGCCCTTTCCAAACGCGTTGGGCGCCATGTAGTGTAGCTCCTATTTTCCCAATAGGCTCTGCGCATTGGAATAATACCTACAGCAGTAAAGGCCTAGACCAGACGTTAACTAGGTCTACTACTGTCGATACTAGACTTAATTTTTGGGTTTGCCAGCTAAGCTCAGAGTTCGCTAGAAACTTTCTCGAATGTTCAAGGAAGGAATTAACTCCCCTGATTAGACAAGAAGGGATTTAGTTTCTGACAACCATAGAACATGACAACTTTGCTCTCCCCTAATCAAGAGTCAATCTCGAGAGTCGTGTGAGCACAAGGCAATTATTTTACTCAGTCAGTACGTGCATTCTTAGTCTCATCAGAATGTAGAGAAAAGGAAGAGACGGGCGTGTTCAATAAAAAGATGTTATTTATTGATCAGTCTCTTTTCTCGTACAAGAGAAATGGATCGATATTATTGCAATACTTATAGTTAAGTAAAGTGCATACATTAAAAGCAATAGTATAAAATAATACTGTAAAAACATTGATATGGTTTCTGAGCCATATGATGTTTAAAATGATTAAAATATATTTACATACACATATACATTTGACTAAACGTACTCAACTGGTGTTTCTAAATACGCCTACCCCGTGTACCTGACCTAAGTCTAATGCGTGGGCGGGAATAGAAAGTTACAGTTTAAGTTAAGTTTGTTTTTGCCAAGTGAATAACTAAAGAATTCTCTGTGAGGGGTTATTCAGTTCTGTACCTGGAATTTAGGATGAATGAGGAATGGTATCTTTCTCTGCTCTCGATATTCCAGGCTGCCTGCGAGGGCTGCCCAGAAACGCCGGTGCTGGGTCTCTCGGCTTTGAGATAGCAGCGCGTCTCTCAGCGCGTCAGGAAGGCGGGGCTGCGCCAGCGGGGTCTGCTTCTGCTCTCGGCTTCGGCAAGTATGGCTGCTCCGTCTTGTCACCACGCGTGTTTTTGCATAGGGCAAGATCGGCAATATTTATACCTTAAAGGTGCCGAGATTGACGTAAGGATGGACATAGATACGTCAATAAAGATGTCATACGACTTGCTCGTTAGCACATTCTTTACTAAAGTTCTCTGTGAAATCAAAACAATGGCCGCACGGATTATCCAGGTTGTCATAGGTTTGATTTGTTATGAGAACGTCGTATGCCTTATCAGGGGCTGGAGGAATGTCGCTTGTCTAATTAGATCTCAAGCGTTATGACCTAATCAGATAACACGTTCCTGTGCCGTAGTGTGACTGCGTCAGATAACGGTATCTGCATCATGGGGGTTTTCTTGCCTCATGGGCTGACTGTTAGTTAACTTGATAGTTAGTTTAACCAGAATAGGGTCAGGAATAGGGGGACTGATTCAGAACCTATAGAAATACACGACAGTTCCAGGTGAGAAAGTTATACGATGTCACGTCGGGCCGATGTGTGTGTGGTGGTGGTCTAGGATCCGTCCGGACCGTGCGGGCATCTCAGTGGTTTCTCCCATGGCAATACACCCAGGCCTCCTGCGCATAAGTGAGCCTAACTGTAGGACCTTCAAGGAGATGTAGTGTCCCCTGTAGTGTTGAGGTACATGTCTATATCTGTGCAGTTACTTCCAAAGGGGGCAACGTTCATGCCCCTGCTGCTGCACAGCCTTTACCATGGGGAAACTTATCCCAGTATAAATCGTTGTTTCAATATTTTCAATAATCCATCTTCATCCTTAGTGAACCAGTGTAGTATTCCCGGTCATCATAGATTATGAATTCACTCCGGAGACAGCCAGATGGTGCTAGAATGTTTATTCTGCATTTTCAAGTATCATATGTCGCCAAACGTGCTTACACAATGATATGTGCTTTAACATTCCTTTGAGTCAACACAGTGAAAGCCCAATGCATTTCGAACTCTTCTAAGTTCTTCCTCAGGGGCACTGTAATTAATCAAAAAAACTCCATGAACAATCTGAGTAAAGCGCTAGTTATAATGTTAAGAACCAAACCTCTTCATGAAAACGAGTTAACCATAACCTAACCCACCCTCTCTTACCCGAAGTCCATGTGTGGTTAAACGAAATAATATGCAATCCACCCCTACAACTAGTACTCTGAAAACTTAAAAACCACACCTTCTCGCACTGTGCATGCTGTTTGCTCGCCCACTGATCGCTTAAAAGAAAACACGTCATATCTTTCAAATGCTCTCCCCTACTCCCCATGTTTAAACATTTTGCAGAATACGTTGGAATGCCCTTTACCTTGTTGTCACACTCAGTAGCTTCAGATATACATGTCCTCTTGCGTGCGTAGAAAAAGTATTTCGACCCACCGCCCCTTAAGCTTTTCTTTAAATCCGGCGCGTACATGTGTGCTATGTAATCCTTAATTGGCTGCAAACCCTGTGACCTCTTGTGTGTGTAGTGTTCGGTGAGTAAAAACTAACACTCCCATAACCCAGTGCTGTCACCGATTGGCTTAGCAGTTCATGCTGACAGAATGGGCACAGAGAAGTAACGTCCGACGGAACTCCATGCTGAAGATAGATATTCATTGTCCCTTAGGCCAGCGTCTGAAGGGTGGTGTTTGGATGGTTTTGAGGCATGTCTCTGGCCCCCACATGTTTAGCTAATTTCATAGCAGATTTGACATCTGTGAGGTGGTAGACGGAGACGTTGTGCATCACCTTCAGTTTAGCAGTGTATAGCAAAGCATAGGGGTTCTCAGCTTGCAATAGGAGATGCTTGACCAGTATGAATTCCCTGCGTGCTGCCTGCACTGCAGGAGTGAAGTCAGGGTAGAACAAAATGGTGTTTCCCTTATGAGTGATGCTTCCCCGTTCTCTGGCCAGACATAGGATGTTATCACGGTTGCAGTAATTCAACAGACGAGCCAGAATCGGTCGGGGCGGGTCGCCCACTGGTGGCCTGGGTCCAATGGTATGATGGGCTCTTTCGATGGTGAACATCGCTGAAAGATCTGGACCAAACAGTTCACGCAAGAGTTCTTCCACGTAGGTTTCCATCTTGGATATGGTGGTGGTTTCTGGTATCCCCGTTATTCGAAGGTTATTTCCATGAGATCTAGCCTCCAAATTGTCATTCTTAACTCTGAGTATGTTGAATATCTTGTCCATTTGTAACGAGTGTTCCTTTGTTTCAACCTGCAACTAGTGGGAATTTGAGGTGCGTTTTTCTAGCTTATCCAGGCGTGTTTCGTGTATCAATGTGCTTCCTGATGCAATTGGGAGGGAAGTATATCTAGCTTGCTGTCAATAGTTTTCAGGCTAGACTTCATGTCTAACAAAAGTGAACGGAGATCGTCGTTTTGGTCATCCACTGCCTCCGGGGCCGCAATCGGCATTCACTTCCGCCTCAGCATCCATGTGCCTAGTTAGTCTCTTATATTCGAAGGTCCATTTAGGTTGCTTGGCATCGTGCTTCCCCACATCGATCAGCACAGCGGCTCCACGGCCAAGCATACCAAAGGCTGGGTGTGGAGTGCACGAATCCGGGGTGACTGGGCCACAGCACCTCAACGCAGGTCGCTCCCAGCAGCTTAATAACCTCCAACGTAGAAGCCACAATGTGTTTAGAGTATGGGCCTCCCCATGCCCCCCCGCCCAGGGCGCATGTACTGGACTTGCTACTTGCCCTCACTTAACCAGGGCAGTCTTGAATTGGCTATCTAGCTGATCTTTGATTTCAGGCCCAAGCTCGGGAAGTGTAGTTGGGTGCCTCAGCTCCCATGTACTTGCTGGACATGGCCCTGTATTCGCCGTAGAGCGGGGGGGGGGGGGGAGGGCGTGGCAGTGTCTCCCAGCTCGATAACACCCGGGCTGCCCCTGCCGCACCAACCGGCACCCACCAGAGGCAGCACCGTGACAGGGCCCATTGCTCTGGCCGGACCACTGGTGAGGAGCCGCAATCTCGACTCCTCTCTCTGTTTTCAGGAGCCCTGTCTCAACGGCCTTTCCTCCTGCCTCCGCCGAGGTGACGCGACTCCAGGCTCAGTGTGCTCCGCTCGCGGTTTCCCCAGCTACAGCGCCAGTGTGTCAGAAAGATACCATGGGAGACCAGATCACCCTCAGAGCAGATGTGGAGAGGTCCTGCGTTTGGTATCTCAGCGGCCGCAGGTTTGCAGTACTGCTTCTCTGTGTGCCAAGTCGCAGTCTGCCTTCTCCGGGTCCAGTCCTCTACCTACCACACATCCGAGGCCTGCAACGCGTTGAATTGAAGCTCATGCTCCACAGGTTTCAGGCGGAAAGGTGGCTCACCAGATTCTGCAAGTCGGCTCAGCCGATGCACGGATTCCTCGCGCATGCATAGCCATAGTTAGCAGGCAGTACTGGCCCTCCAATAGTAGGATATTTAAAGGATTACCTCTCAGCTGGCAAGCTCGCTCAGGTAGCAGCCATTTTAATGCTCGGCGAGACCATGCCCCCTCCCCCCCAGCCACCTTATCTTAACATCTACCCAGGGATACTAGTGCGTTGTACAAGAGCTTATTTTCTTCCAAAAGTGGTCACTCCATTTCACATAGTCCAAACCATCACTCTGCCTACTTTTGACGCTCTGCCTCACCCCTCTAAGGAAGAGGAACAACTTCACTGTCTTGACCCAAAAAGAACATTGTCATTCTACCTTGACCACGCAAAAGAGGTCCGGGTAGACGATCAACTCTTTGTGGGGTTTATTATTATTCAATTATTAAATTAGTTTTGTAACGCGCGCAACTACCCAAAAAGGGTTTCCCGGCGCCTAGCACACAAATTGCTAGAAAAGGAGCAGTCAAGAACCATTTGCTACTGAAAGAGCCAAGTTTTAAGATTTCTTCGAAAGCTGAGATAGGGCGGGTCATTCTTCAAGGACACCGGAAGAGAATTCCAGATTTTGGGGCCAAGACAAGAAAAGGAACGGCCTTCCATTCTTGCAAGTTTAAATCTGGGAATCGCGAAGTCTCCATGGGCTGTAGAGCGCAGGGGACGAGAAGGAATGTAAGGATTGATGAGCTCTTGCAGATACGCTGGTGCCACACCTTGTTTGATTTTAAAGATGTAACACAGGGTTTTAAATGTAATTCTTTGATCAATTCGAAGCCAGTGAAGGTCACGTAAATACGGCGAGATGGAAGCCTGTCTAGGAACTTGACAAAGAAGGCGTACTGCAGAGTTCTGAACTACCTGTAGCTTTCTCAGTACCGTTTGGCAGCTACCGAGATAGAGAACATTGCCGTAATCGAGGCGAGAGGTGATGAGTGCTTGGACTACCGTGCATTGGGTTGAGGCAGGAAGCATCCAAATGATCTTACGAAGCCACCTCAAGATTGTGAAACAGATGGCAGCAACACTCGCCACCGGTTGTCTCATAGAGAGACTATCATCAATAATGATGCCCAATTACGGACATGGTGACAGGTAGGGGAAAGGAACCCATTTCCTGAGGCCAATGGTGAGGGCCCCTTAGGTCCTTGTGCTTGCCCAGGATAAGGACCTGTCTTATCCCCATTTAACTTCAAACGGTTAAGGCGCATCCACTCTGTCACTTGCCGAAGGCCGCACTGAGGGGCAGATGTCGTAGCGTCTTCAGTGGTGGAAAGTGAGAAGACAATCTGCGTATCATCCGCATACGAATATAGGGAAAGACTCGCCTCTTCCACAATCTCTGCCAGAGGTCTGACATAAATGTTGAAGAGTAGGGGGCTTAAAATGGATCCCTGTGGGACTCCATGTGCTGATACGCAGATCTTAGATGATGCCTTAGCAGAAAAGACTTGAAAAGTGTGACCCTCAAGGAATGAAGCCAACCAGGATAGGGCAGTGCCGTCCAGCCCAAGAGACCTAAGGGCGTTAAGCAAGATGTTATGTGACGCAGTGTCGAATGCGGCACTCAAATCTAATAGAATGAGTGCCGCAGTTTCCCCTTGATCTAAATGCTGGCGCAGTTTCTCAGTAACCCCAAGCAGAGCGGTTTCAGTTGAAAAGATGGCTCTGAACCCGGATTGTGAATAATGAAGAAAGCCAACTTTATCTATGTGTTGTGTCAGTTGAGTATGGATATGTTTCTCCAAAATTTTGGAGAAAGCCAGAAGCAGAGATATAGGTCTAAAGTTAGATGATACAGAAGGATCTGCTCCGGCCTTTTTCAACAAAGGGATGAACATGGCTCGCTTCCACTCGGGGGGTACCAAGGCCTCCCGCATAAAGGCGTTAAGAAGATCGATAAGGACGCCTTTAGATGTGGCAGAGAGCTGACAAAGGATGTTAATAGGCAAAGGATCAAGAGGAGACCCAGATTTAATACTGTTTAAACAATTTTGGAAAGACGCCTCTTCAAATGGGTGCCAGGAAGAAATCTTGGCTATCTGGTCACAATTACTGTGATATGTAGGGTCAAATGCAGAAGCCATACTACACAAGGAAGGGGAAGGAGCAGAGAGTGACTTGTAAATAAGTTCAACCTTCTGAATAAAGAAGTCAGCAATGTTGTTACATTGATTTTCATCAAGGGCAGGAGGAGGAGGAGGGATGGTATCAGAGCCAGCTAACTTCTTCACTACCGAAATTAGAGCCCGAGGACGATTAGATGCCTTAGTTATTGTGTTAGCAACGTAAAAAATGAGTGCCTCTTTACACGCTGAATGATAACTTTTAAGAGCAGCTTTGTAAGCATCTTTACAAGTTAAAGAGTACGATCTCCTCCATCTTCTTTCTAGTGCTTTACATTTAGAATTAATAACTTTAAGATCGTTTGTAAACCATGGGGCAGGGGGGTGATGAGTAAAGCTGCGTATGGGTACAGGGGGCAGACAGATGTCAATGGCATTGGTTAGCCAGTCCGAAACAGCAGTATTTAATTAAAGCAAAGGTAAAGTGACATCAGGTATGCTAGTAGACCGAATAGTATTAAAAGACTGCATATTCAACTTGCCCCAAGATCTGAGACTACCTGAGCAAGTGGGAGGGGCCACTACCCTAGATGTGGAAGGCTGCAGGTTGAATGGAATTATAAAATGGTTTGTCAGAGTGAAGACAGGACAGGCCGTGCAGAAGCAGACCATCTCTCGATAGATTGTGTTCTGCATTAAAATCTGCTACGCATTATGCAAAAAGACACCCCTGAAGGTTTGCGTGCTCATTCCAGCAGAGCTAAAGCTGCAACCACTGTTTTAGTTAATGGTGTTCCGGTCCTGGATAGCTGCCAGGCAGCAACATGGGCCGTATTGCACATGTTTACCAAACATTACTCTCTGGACAGTCCGTCCGGTCAAAGAGATGAGCATTGTGCCCGTTCAGTCCTGTAGGACTTCCTCATGTGAAATTGGTCCACAAACCCTCTTCCGGGGATGTATTGCTTGGGTACCTATTGTAAGGTAAGGAACCTGGGGCTGGAAGTCTCTATCAGATGACCGAGTTACTTACCTTTGATAATGCCTTATCTGGTAGAGGCTCTATCTAGCTGCAGATTCCTTACCTTAAAAGTAAACTCAGGCATAAGACTGGATCTGGAAATCTAGTACCCTGAAATGGAAATCCCCAGACAAGCATCCATCAAGACTAACTAAAGCAAGTTGTGTCATCTGATGCTTCTACTCAAACAAAGGTCCTTATTATGAGTGGCAACTTTATTGGGACAGTAACTGCTGGTTTGTAGCATGTACTACTGTAGATTGTGTTTTTTTCTGCCATTGTGTCCAGAATTTTCTTTGAGAGCTCTTAGACAATTACACTATAAAAGCTGAGAACTTTGCTATCGAGACAATGGAAAAATATCTTCCACATGAAAGATCTTTTGACCGTGGACTGCTTCGAGACCGAATTGGATCAAACAGCCCATTTCTAGTACATTATAATCCGAGGATCCTCCCTCTGGGCTTTGACCTCAAACTGAATCACAGCTCCAGGGCCAGAAAGAACTATACCTTCAGCCCAGAACCGCTTCGAAAGTGGTCTTAACAGTGCTGTCCACTGTTCCTGAGGCACCCCAGTACAAAAGGAATCATTGGTGCCGGGATCACCTTACATCCCTGAAGTTGAAACGCAATGCTAACACTCACAACCCTAGAAGCATACACAGCCTTCCTGCCTTGGATTCAAGATTCACTTAACCTCAAGGCCAGCCTCAGCCTCGACTCCAAGCAAACCACCCTAGAAGGAAGTAACAGTGTACAGCAGAGGAGAGTCCATGTGGATACGGTCTCCGACCACATCCAACTAATTGACCTAAGGCAAAAAAAGTGCTGCCTCACATTCAAAGAGACAATTTTGGAAGGGCTTACTTTATTCCCAAAAAGAAACCTGCAGCTTTATCAAGATGGTCACAGACAAAGGCTATACATGCAGACTCGGGCTCATTTTACCCTGCACTCCCTGCCTAGGCATCTCATAAGCCTTTGAGGCACATAAAGTAAACCTTTCAATCTGTATGTCGTTGAAATATTATATTATAGTTTGGAATCGATACATTATACTTAATTATTAGTGATGTGACCTCACAAAATTATGTTTTCTGTAGATTCAAACTGCAAATACCAAGTTTCACAGAATTTTCTTCCTGTTTGTTTGTTTTTGGTGCACAAGAGACATTATTACACAGTACAGCCATAAAGAAGGCCAGCAGTGATGCATACCATCTGAGGCTTCCTCTGCACCCGCTTGTACAGCTAAGGGGCAACCGCTAGAGCTAAGAAAGCACTTGAAGATGGCACCAACAAAGGGTGTCCCGGACAAGAGAGTGGCCAGCAAGGGGAAGAAAGATATTACTGCCACTGGCACACCACCCCTCACTTTTTTCAGGAAACATGGCTTGCCTGCTGTACCCTCTTCTGGGCGGTAAATGGCTGGGAACACCACTCCAGCATCATCAACAGTACCACCCCAAACTAAGGCTTAACCCAGGCCCATGTCTCTCTGCAGTCATGGCCACGAACAGTGAGTCTGAACTGGATTTACCTCCACCACAAAGTACTCCATCATCATAGGAAAGTGGGCAACAGGAGCTGCAGCCAGCAACAGTTCTTCCTGAAGGAGAAGCAGAACAGGAGGGTGAGCTTCCTGCTGAGCAAGATGTTGCTCTTCAATCATTGCTTCACAATCTACAGTAATAAAAGGAAAGTGTACTCCTTCATCTTCAACAAGCCCCCCTTCTGGTGATCTGGACATGGATTGGACCCCGGCGGAGTCTGAAACCTGCTAATAAGACGAGCGAAAAGGAAGTTTATGAAAGCCTATGAATTATGGAAAGCAGCAAGTATGACCATGATCCAGTGGTTGTCAGTATGGAGGATGGCTCAGAGGACACCGAGATGAACCATCCTCTTATTGAACCTGCTCAAAGGGATGTATGCCCACCACCTGCTTCCATATTTGTAAGACCCCCATCAAGATCTGCATCCACCACTACTACAGTCGAAGTACGCCCTAAAGAGAGGCAAATGACACAGCCACCTATGTCTCAGTTCCTCAGACATTGGCAGTGGCACACTAAAAAAAGGTTTCCTCCCCAATTTGGGATTTCTTTCAAATTAGCTAGCAGGAGGATAACATTGCAATATGCTCCATTTGCCACACAAGTGTTCGTCGAGGTAAGCCAGGTTCGGACTACGGTACTGGAGGTCAAGAATCCCATCTGAGAAAAACATCATACTATCCGGTGGGAGAAGCACCTTAAAAAGATAGGTGGTGACGGTGATGAGAGAAGGGAAGCAGTTAAGTGCACAGTAGAAGAAGATGTTCATGAAGAAGACGATAATGGCAATACACAAAGCAGCCCTGTCCCCTGTAGTGTGCCAGCATCACCTGCATCAGCAACCTCCAAATGGCCCAAGACTCAGATGCAGACACAGAGTAATTCTCCTAAGAAGCACATGGAGTCTACTACCACCTGATTCTCTCCGGAAGTCCCCTCGGTCAGTGGCACCACAAAAGATGAAACTCCAAGCTACTATAATGGGCATGTTTAGCCTGCAGGAGCCCTTTGATCACCACCACCCAACGGCACATTTGTAAAAGAGGAAGCTAGCTGAAATGTTAGCGCTGGAGCTCCTCCCTTTTTCTTTTGTGGAAGTATTGTGATTTTTAAAATTTGTGGTGGCCATCTGCCTGAAATGGAAGATTCCCAGCCAGACCTATTTTACCAGAGTTGATGTTCCAGTGCTCAAACATGATATGGTGCATTGATTGGCTAAGCTATGCATCAGAGTGCTGTTCATACTATCCACCTGACAACAGACATGTGGTCTGGTTGTCAAGCAACTGAATACATGAGTATCACAGCACATTGGATCTCTTTTGTGAGGGTTAAGCAGAGTGGCCTGCTGTCTGGATCTTGGTGTGTTCTTACCAAGTTTTGAGATTCCTTATGTGTGACCTTTGCATGTTTCCATGGTGCTTGTGTGGCATTTCAAAGCTATGCATGGCAGTTCTTTATACACTGGTATTCCAAAATGGTGTCAGTTGAGCTTTTTATGGCTTCTTTTTCATATGTATTTGACTCTGTGTCACCCAATTAAACATTTTATGTTTGAAGAAAAATAATTTCTTTGACCTAGAGAGCATGTCACGTCAGCCATATCTGGATCTGCCAACCCCCTAGGTATCGACGGACCCAGGCAACTTGATTGGCTGTCACCACAGAAACATTTCTGTAGTGCAAGCCATTTCCTTAATGCAAAGACTTGTGAAAATCCCTTCAACTCCTCCACTGTTAAAAAACAAATGTTCTAGACCACATGGGTGATGTGAGCACAGGCCTCCCACACAGCTAATAAATACCTTAGGAGTGGGCGGAACTTGTGGTGTTTTATGCCGCAGAATTCCACATAGTTACCTAAAAACTCCACAAGATTCCACAGAGTTCTGCGAGTGGTGGAATTCTGGTCTATACTACCTGGGACCATTGACACTTGTGACTGTATGGAACCACTCTACTCCTGCATAAGAACATAGATACTGTGAAAGGCACAATGCAAAACGTAAGCTACAAAAACAATTATCTGTGAGCCTGGTCTCCTTGAATGGCGAGACATAAAGAAAAGAAAAGCATGTTTGTAGACGTCATGGAACTACTGGTGTTTGGAGCAAGTCTGTCATGTATAATGCTGGTCTGTCAAGGGACTCCTCAGCTATAAATATTGTTTTGAAAGGGCTCTCGGTTTTCTTTTTCCCTCAGTGTCCTTCAGATTCACATAAATTATTATGGACTCTGGTGTAATTTAATTCGGTTTTGGATAAAAGGATGAAGATCTCTGCTGGCCAGTGGTATCTCATTTAGAAATCTCATCTGTGTTCTAGAAAAAAGTGCCTAATTTAAATCTTTTCCTCTTTTGCATGAATGAGTAATTTCGATTTGAAAGTGGCTGGGTATAGTTGTCAACACCTATAAAGTCTTTTATTAAAAATAGTCACTTCAGCAGCAGAGAGGATCAGGAAAATAGTCGAATATTGAGGAATTTGAAATTTCTTTCTTCCTTTGCTTCACTTCATTATTTTAGTGGAAAAATGTAGCCAATGCTCTGCTGGTCTTAGGCCATATCATCTTTGGATGCATCGCCCCCTAGCGTGTTGGCGACAACAACTTAGCTTGTTTAGATGATTCATTTTCTTCATAGGTAATAGTGTTTATTAGAAGCGCTCTTAAAGTAAGTTATTTGTTTGTCAAAGTCCAGCAGCACACACTTGCCCTGAAAGAAATGGATTAGAGAAAGGGACAGGGGTCATGATACAGCTGGTAGCAAATTTAGAAAGGTAATCCTATAAATTAGAAAACAATAAAAAGCATCTTTGCATCATGCTTATGGGATTGGTCAGATTACTGTTGGACTGTTGTGAAGGACCCAGTGGGCTTGTGATAGAGACGTCCTGTTGTGGTTCAAGTGTGAACAGACAGACTAATAAAAGGCACTGGAGGCTACATTTTGATGAGGTTTGCCAAAATTCATAATACACAAGATATACCTTAGGATAGAAATGATTCCTTGCAAAAGATGCTGCCACAAATGTGAGCTATTTTATTCAAAAAGACCCATGACATTCACTTGATTGGTGGTGTGGCTGTGGATTTGATTGGGTGTACTTCCATAAGGGTAATCTTGAGAATGTTGGCCTTGTGTGTAATGGAATAGCAACTTGACAAAAATGTAATATTCTTTAGATGTTTTATTGTGAAGTCCTGAAATTATCAATTGTCATGGAGACAAAGGCTCCTTAATTACTGGATATTATTCTAGCTAAGTCTGCACAAGAATCTTTGTTATAATTATTTTTTGTTTGGGTAACCGGAGTGGAATGCACTACAGTGTTAGTCTCAGGTAAGAGCTTATATGGCTTTGTACTGCTGTGCTCCATACTAATCTTTTTATAATTCCCATGATTGTTTCTTTGTGCCGGTGAGAGGAAGGCAGTGTTTCTTCGGCTACAAATTGAACTGATGATAGAATAAGATTGTGCCACGTACCAAATCCACTATTGTCTCCTCTGTAACTTTTTCTCCTTCACATGATTTTTCAAGAACCTTTAATCTTTGGCCATCAGCATAAACCAAGGCTTGGAAAACATAGTACAAAACAGCATATGGAAGATCACTGATAAAGCATACATCAAATTTGTGCTGCGGTCCTAACTAGAACTGTGTTTATGTGGCAAAGCTCCAAAATTCAAGTTGTTGATAGGTTCAATTAGTATTTAGAATGCCTCAAATGCTTATCCTGAAATTTCTGCTAAGTGAACTTGAAGCAAGGATAAAACATTTATTTGGGGAGTAAAGGACAGAGTGCCACCTTAAAAATGTTGTATGGCTACCACATCTATCCTGGAGTATTTCTCAATCAATGCCCAGTCATTGAGTTTGGCCTCGGTGCTCTGGGTGGTTTTCAAGGATTTTATTTGTGGAGGCTGTGAATACAGCAGATTGGAGTTTTAGGAGCACTATGAACAAAGTTGACCCAATTGTAAGGTGATATTCACACACTTGAACAAGCCTTCCTTCAGTCTGGGGATGCAGATGTACTTCCTTTCTTTAGATATAAACTGGTTCACTATAAGGATGCAGCAACTAGGGAAACCCACTGCCTTGGAAACAAGGCAACGGCAAAGTGTCATGGGGAAGTCTACAGAGTCGAGCAAACTCTCACCAGGCTTTTTTGTATACCATGGACCAGTAATTATGTTATAGAACTAACAGCCAACAGAATATCTACACCGATCCCAACGCCATCATACATGCTATGACTATTTTCTACACAGACTTCTACTGCTCTATGGTTGTGCATAACTCCTTGCACTTAAGCAAGTTCTTTACTAAGTCCAAATCCTCTGGCTGAAAGACACCCATCGGCAACATCTCAATCTGCCTGTCACTGCTGAAGATATGATGCAGGTCATTCACAGTATGCCTGGGATAAAGTGGCTGGTCTCGTCCGCCTGACCACATCCTTTTATAACTAACCAGCTTACCTGTCGCGCGTTGCTGCGATCTCCGAAGAAGGGAAATTCAAGGAAACTCGTTATGATAGCATTCAATTTACATTGTGTCATTTTTATTGAAACATATTCATTTTAATATGGAAAACATTTCAAAGTGTCGTTTTAATTCTATTTATTTATTCGAGTGCTTGTTGATACACGATTTTCTGGGGCTGATATTTAAAAAAAATGTATGGCAGAAACCTTTGCGGGAGTGTACTCAACAGCTTCCCAAAGTTTCCTGGCGATCGGATGAATGCTGTTTTAATTCTATTTATTTATTTGAGTGCTTGTGGATACACAATTTTTTGCTTTTCTATCTTGTGCGTACATCAGTATTCGAAAGATTATGAGGACCCTGGAGGCGCCGATATTTAAAAAAATGTTATGCCAGAAACCTTCGCGGGAGTGTACTCAACAATTTCCCAAAGTTTCCTGACGATCGGATGAATGCTGTTTTAATTCTATTTATTTATTCGAGTGCTTGTGGATACACGATTTTTTATTTTTCCGTCTTGTGCGTACATCATTATTCGAAAGATTATGAGGGCCCAGGGGGGGGCCGATATTTAAGAAATGTTTATGGCAGAAACCTTCGCGGGAGTGTACTCAACAACTTCCCAAATTTTCATGGCGAATGGATGAATGGTGTTTTAATTCTATTTATTTATTCGAGTGCTTGTGGATACACGATTTGTTGTTTTTACATCTGGTGCGTACATCAGTATTCGAAACATTATGAGGGCCCTGGGGGGGCGATATTTAAAAAAATGTTATGCCAGAAACCTTCGAGGGAGAGTACTCAACAACTTCCCAAAGTTTCATGGCGATCGGATGAATGGTGTAGTAATGCATAAAAGACAGACAGACATACATTCGTTTTTATTATATATATAGACATGCTTCGATTCCTGCCCCTCACTTGCTGGCAGTCTACGAAGAAGCTCTTGAAATTGGTGAGCTGCTACCCTCCTTGTGCCGAGCAATAATTGTCACCATACTGAATCCCAATAAATGACCACAGGGCTGTGATTCTATCGCCCGCTCTCAATGATCACTATTCATAATTAAATCCTTGCAAAATTAATTGCGACTCACATACTGCCACTCCTACCGGATAATGTTAGACTTTACGAATCCATATTTATTCCCAGGTGTAGTACAGCTCGCAATTTGCATACGATGTTTACACTCATTCATGCTATAGATCTCCAGCTTAGTGCTGCTGCTATCCTACTTCACGCCACTAAGACCTTTGATTCTTTAGAGTGGCCTTATTTGTTCCAATTGCTGACTCCTATTGGGTTCAGCGCCCATGGCTGGATATAAATTTCTATACATGCTCCTCAGTCCTAGGTGACGTATCAATGCCCCCTATCGCCCATTCTGTTTGCTATTGTGATGGAAGCCCATTTGCAGCAGCATAACTCACATAGAGGCCTTGCCTTTACAGCCAGAAGAATTCTTGTCTCCATGTAGGCAGATGATGATACGCTCTATATCTGTGATCCTCTGACCAACATCTCATTGGCTTTGGAGGCCTTCTGGGTATTTTTATTAACTGGTCTAAATCTGTAATCGTCATGCTCACTCTCGCAACACAATATTCCGATTCCTCTCATGATGAAAATCCTTAGATGACGCAGGACTAATCTCATAGCTCTGGCCTGGGCTGGTAGGCAGCTGAGAGTCAAATGGGAACTCTGATCCTTCCCTTTGGACAGGGCGGTCTCTGTGCCCCTGATATTGACCTGTACTATGATTTGCGCAGGAGCAGTTTGCACACTCCTGTCTGTATCCTTCCCCCCCATAACAGCCACGCACAGCTGTTGACTCTGATAGTGCAGCCTCTTGCCCGCTGAGTACCGTTCTTTGCTTAGCAGCCCAGCGGCCTCATGCAGTGATAGATACTGTGGCCTGCATGGACGCAGCTGCACTTGTGCGCACGACTTGATGTTCTGTATTCACCAAACACACCGCTCCCTGGACACCCTTTGCTCCCCGCTGTGACTGACAAGGGGATCTGCCATCCATTCAAACAACTGCAGCTCCACACATTTGGCGACCTCTATCCAGAAGGGTAATTCCTGACGGTATAGCATATATTCACAGGCCTGCACCACACACTGCTAGATGTTTTTACAAATTATAGACTCCAATCTGCCCTTTGATTTCTTCACAACACCTTCCCAAAGGCCACCCTATGCATTGGAAACAATGCTAGCCAACCCACCCCACATTATATGAATAACTCGCCTATGAGCCACAATGCAGGAAAAGTCTCCAATACTTGCCCTAAAGGCTCATTTTGCTTGGGTGACAGACTGAGACCCTCCTCCCACTCTGAGCAATGGACCTAATCTATTGCTCTGTCTCTGTGACAAATCTGTTGCACTGTCGCCGAACTAAAGCCTCCACCTTCTGCTCATTAAATTCATTCACAGAATGTATTGTACACCTTTTCAGTTATATAAAATTGGGTTCTCAGAGGTCAAGCAATGTCATTGGTGTGCGGCTGACACGGCCACCTTCATACACCTCGTATGGGACTGTCATGCAGTTGCCCAATGCTCCTGATATATTTAATACTATTTCCATGATCACTGACCACTGTCCTTAGAGATCCCTTCTAGTGTGCTTTTGGGATGTGTGAAAGTCATTCCACCCAGAATTCGACTCCTGAGTTCAATGCTACTGCTCCTGGCCAAGACCAGAGCTGCCAGTCATGGAGGTCGATGCCCCACAACCTGCCTTAAGTGCTGGCTACATGACTAGGCATAGTGTTAGGAATGGTTTGAGGCATACTGGAAGATGATGCTCATGCCCCAAGGATATCTTATCCCACTGATCACTTATCTTTCTTTTAAAATGGAAGTCGAGACTGATTCGGATTATCCCAGTCTCTGAATGTGAGCTGAAAATCCTGAACTCCAGTGTTGTCATGTCTGCAATAGCCTGCACCATGCTGTGTACACAGGGGGAGCTCTCTGCTCACATACATTTACAGATGTCTCATGCCAATTCATATTTACGGCAACTCCACGTACCATTGTCAATGTGCTCTAATGTATAGTAAGCAACCTCTTATGCTACTGATCACTTCGCTATTGGAGAAGTGTAATCTTGATCCCTTCACAGATATTGTAGGAGTTCATCATATTCATGCATAGTCAGTACTCGAATAAATTCTGTGTAATTAACGTTACTAAAGGGAATGGAGAATTGCATATTTGAAGTATTTCACATGACACATTTGTGTATAGAATGTGATTAATAAGGGTTTATGTGATATTTATATATTAATGTGATAGGATAAGTTAACATACATGTGCCCCATTGTGAGGTTATTAAATTTGAATATGTGTAAACTAAGATTTTAAAATGTATACGTGTAAAGAGAATTTATTTCATGCAGGTGCATTTAGAATGACCTCTTCATAACTCTGTACAATTTATACTTGTATTAAGGGGCTGCATTTATTGTGTGTGTAGAAATGTGCACATAGTTTGTAACTGTGTGCACTACTAAAGCTGTCCAGAGTGGGCTTCGAGAAACCATTTGGTCCAGGCTCATGTTTAGAGTCTAAAATGTAATTCATACTTAATCTTCAGCCAACTGTGTGTACTTGTGTGTTGCTTCCACTGCAAGTTTGGAAAGAGAAAGTCTCATTAGTTAGCATAGAAGGGTTTTGTTTTCTTTAGTTAGCAAGGTATGAGAAGATGAAGTTGGCAAGGAAAAGCGCTGTAACGAGCAAGAAGGTGAGTTCTCATGGGAGAGGAGAGGAATGACCAAGGACAAGCGAAGTTGCTACTTATCAATGTGGGAAAGTTGGTGAAACTATCCAGTTATACTCGAGCTATAGAAATTTACCGGCAAAGATCACGTGGAATTGTCTACTGTGACTGCAATTGATATTGTATGCTTAACAAAGTGAGGGACAGGAGAGTCATCTTAGGTTTTCACAGGTAGCAGACCAATGCTTCTGCTGCTTTATGCTTCTTTCCGGTCCAGGGGAGACCTGGCATGGCAGTTCGGGCTGGACTGTTCCCATGAGGAACAGGGTCAAGACCGGCTGGGTCTTCACTGGGGTGGCGAAGTGATCTAAAGAACGATGATGGATTCAACTCCGATCTAATAGCGACTGGGGGTGAGTGTCTGAAAAGTTTCAGCACTCTGTCCATCATCTCCTTGTGGTTGCTTTATGCTTCTTGACCCATGGTTGGAGTGTTTTCTACGAAAAACCCTGACACCTTCCTGATTTCACCCTTATTGAATGCTTCTTAGCTTAGGGTTGCCCCTTTTTAGGTAGTGCAGGGAGAGATAACTTGGTCATGCTTACTTTGGAGAATCATCAATGAAATTTAATACTCCATTATTTTTCTTGATCGTCTGCATCATCATCATCGAGCTAGTTGTCTGCTTTGCATTATATAGGGTAAATTCCTTCAGGAGATTTGGTCTTATCTTAGTCTTTCTGTACTTTTATATTATTTTGTTGAGATTGTTCTACATTGATTTGTTTCTAAAGTTATAATTATACCCTACTCAACTCAGATTAAGATGTTGAGTGAATTACTGTGTGGCCACATTGGTTGCACTAAAATGGGATGCTAACAAGTAATCGTTTTCTCCTTCTACCTCTCGAGCTGCTAAAAAGATCGCCCCTCTGAAGATAAATGTTTGACTGGGCCCAAGCTCCAACAGCTTGCACTCTGTTGTGGTGTTATTGAATTCAAATGTGCTGATTCGGAAAGCCATTTCCCCTTCCCCGATTGTCATGTTCACCTGTAGTGATACACCAATAAAAAATTTTTTAAAAAAGTTTACTCTGTTCCTTTTATGATTTTTAGTATTTACTGGGAATTGGTACAATTTTGTTGTGAGAAATGGCTGTGAAGTCTTGTGTGGTCTGTGTAACTGAAAGAAGCCTGCAGTCAATGTAAAAATTTTTTAAAGAACAGTGGTAGAACTAACTTTAAACATATTGGTAGGTATATAAATCACAAGACTGAAAAACAAACAATCTAGGCATCTCGTTTGTTATGTATACAGATATTTAAATTAGCAGAGTGTTACTGGTAGCAAACAGAAGACCGTGGGAATGAGATGTATACATATATAGGAGCAAACCTTACTGTGATATAGCGTTAGGATTCTCTAAAGTGTGTGTGAACTATGTTGTAAGTTTTTTAGTGCCTTTGAATTGCTGAGGAATCTAACTCCGCTGCAGTGGGGCTGAAGCAATGTGTCTGCACTCAAAGACTCAAATGCTGTCTGCATAGCCCCAAACAGAGTAAAGCCCTTTGCAGCCCACCCTTCACCAGAATCGCCATGGAAAATTAGGAGGTCTTGTGTGTGTGGTTGAAGGGAAAACCCTCAAACTCAAGGGAGTTTCCAAGACAAGATGGCAAGCCCTGGCTTTTCCCTGGATAGCCCTAACCAACTCTCCTTTTGTGAAGCTTCTCCTGTGTTTCACCCTTGTAGGGCTGTTTCTGAGGGTGTCTTTCTCCTGGCTCGTAGATGACATTCGTGGAGTGTGAGAGGCATTTGTTTTCACCACAAGGCTGATGCAGTGAAAGACCTGTAGGTTTTGATCAATCATACAGAGCTACCTCTGTAAACAGCAAACATCTGGTCAGCCTTAGTGCTGTGAACAGTCCTGCTGTCACACTTCTCCTATATATTTTTAGTCTTCTACTCCTGTTAGATGGGGGAAATGCCACTAATTTCTGAGGAGCAAATCCTCTATTTTATGTGCACGTACACCTAATAATAGATTAAGTCCATTTTAAACTTAATTTTAAGATGGGCTCTTCTGTGTCTCTTACTTAAACAAGTTATGCTCTCATGCAATTTTGGGTTGGAGTGTCATGAACTGAAGTAGAGCAGTTTTGTTCCCTCGACCTGCACACGAGCAGGATTCATTTAGGTAAGAAATGTGCAGAGCAGCACACCTTAACCTCTAGTGATGAATGTCACCAGTATGACATAACTTAAATATTCTGGTGTACATTTTCAGAATGTAAGAGCTGTGGTTCTGAAAATCTGGATTCATATAATAGTTCTGGACTCAAGAATTAAAACTTCGTCGAAACATGACGAATTTGGTATCAAAAGACCGAGAATGACGAGTACATCATGTACATGTATTTTCAGCATATTCGAGTGACGATTTCACCTCGAAATCGTCATTTACATTCTAAACCCTTGGCTCCCATTTATATGTTGCCCTTTACATAGGCCTTAATCCAGTTGAATTTGATTCTACAAGGACACATACTCCTTAATCGACTTTTCCCTGACCTCAGTACAAGTTGGAACCATTGCCCCAGGCCGAACTCGTTAGGTCAGTTCCCTCCCAGTGGCCGAGCAAGATAGCATCTAGGCTCAACCAGCCATAAAACCATTTCAGCGCGCACACCTGCCATATCTCGCTCACATCTATCTACGCTCTTTTGCTTCACTTACTTTATGGTGGGGAGGTGCCCGTTTTTATTAGGGGTCCAGTGATATCTGATGAAATGTTGGGCCTTGCCAAATGATTTGTTGTAGACAGCACGAAGTGAAATATGGACATGTCATCATGACTCTGCTTTTTCTTTGTACTGGAAACATGTTAACAATTTACTTTACAACCAAGAATGTTTTGCCCGAGGCCCAGAATTGTGTATAAGAAGAGAAGCCTGACTTTGTAAAAGTGTGCAGTCTCCTGAGAACATACCCGTATTGTACTTCTAGGACACTTGTTACCTTGGTTGCAGCCAATAAACTAATCTTTGACTTCACCTAGAAGACTCCGAGTTTCTGTAGGTCTGGATCAGGAAGAACCCGAGGTCTCTGGGTGTTGATTCCCTGGCACCGCTGGGTTACCGGTTCTGTGCCGGTTCTTAAAAACCCAGTACCTCAGTTGGCGCCCAACGTTTGGGGCGATTCCAGTGGTACCAGTCAGCCTGAAGATCGTGAGGAGCTTCGTGTGGAAATTCCGGAGGACGGCCAACCACCTCATCGACCCCTGCATGTCGACGTGGTCCGAAGGTCTTTGCTGCGAGGTTCCCCGCTTCCCGACGGCTACAAGGACTGCTGCCCTGGCTATCGCCCTGATTTGGACCCTTGAAGTTTTTGGTATAGCGAAACACTGAGACGAGTCTTCTGGTGACGTCATCGATATTTCAGTTAAGTATAAGTGGAGCGTCTCCCAGTCCTTAGTTGGACTTAGTTTTGGGTATCTTTTGGATACAAGGTTTTGTATTGGTACTTGCAAGCACCATAAGGACTCGTGTATTCACGAGAAATATCGTAATCGATAATCCTTTGAAGTTTGGAACTAGACTAGAGAGCGAAGATGCCTAGTCTTAGACTTGGGAATTTGTTTGGTCTTGGTAGTAATAATAGGGACTCCCGATTGGAGGACTCATGTCCGGTTCCTCCAGTTGGACTCCGACTTACGAACTGTATGTAAAACATGGGGTAGGCCCCATCACCTACAACGAAGTATGGATTAAATACACTAGGAAAGATGGTGTTCTAAAATGGCCCCAATATGGTAGCTTTGATTCTGAAATCTTAGACAACCTTGAAGTTAAACTCTTTAAAAAGAAAGCCCGGCCGGCGATGTTTGACTCTTTCCGCTTATGGCGTAAAGAAGCCAAACAAAAAGAAATTAAATTAGCTAAGAAAAATAAGAGAGAAGGGGGACTTTCAGTAATGCAAGCTGCTGTGCAGTTTAAAGATAATGAAGAAGAGCAGATGAATGAGCAGTTGCACAGGCAATGTAAAATGGCAATAGATAAGTTTTATCCAGTTTTGCCGTCTCTTCAGCAAGAGGCAGCACAAGAGCGTGAAAAAGACCCATTAATGTCGCATTTGCTAAATTCACCACCCCCTATGCGCAGAATGCCACAGCACCCCCGCAACCTTTAGTTGCGCAAACTACGCCTCCTGCTCCTCAACAGCACCCACCAGCTGTTCTTCAGCTGGCTCCTACTTCTTCGGTGCAGCCTCCTCCAGGCCTACCGACCACTTCTGTTTCACGTGTGTTTTCTACGATTTTGCCTACTGTACTTTTTACGTCTCCTAATGCTCCCTCTACGATTCTGCCTAGTACCCCCTCTATTTTCCCCGATACCTCTTCTGCTATCTCTACCCCCGCCTTATCTCACCCCGTTTTTCCATCTGTTTGTCCTTCAGTTTCACCTTCCATTCGGCAGAAAATGGCCAGCACTGTTACTAATCTTCTTTTACCTCTTTTTCGGGTCGCCTACTACGACCCCTAACATGGGAAGAAGGCAGTTGCGAAGTCAACTACCTGATTACCAAGAGAGAGATTCTCTGAATGGTTTAGCTCGGAAATGGGTCATGGACACTGCAAAATATGATTTACAGTCTGTCATGGAAGTCTTCCATCAATGGGAAGCAGCGACACAGAGATATGTTTTCGAACAGATGTGTGTTTTTCTTGGCGAGGATTTAGAAGACAATGATCAGGAATGCATCCCACAAGAGATGTGTCGTGTACGGTTTAAGTTTGGAGAGGGTATGATTGTAGGTCCAGATGTGGAAAAAGCAGTTGAAATGTTGTTATCATATCGAAGTATAGGAAGCAGTTCTGGGTCACCATCTGAATCTAATACATCCAGTAGGAAAAAGGCGCGACAATACCCTATGAGAGAAGTTCCCCCGCAATGGAGGGAGGGTGACACGACTGCTGTCCCACCTATTCTGCCACACTTTCAGCGTGTATGGGTACATGTCCCATGGAAGCGAGCTGAAGTTTTAGCACTCAAACAAACGTTACCCGATCCGCGTAAAAATCCTGCAGGGTATTATAAAGAGTTGTCACAAACTGCTGGGTCATGTATAATGAATTTAGCCGATATCGATATGTTATTTGGAAATGTTGTTCCACAGCCTTTATGGGGTAAAATTCGTCATATAGATCATGACCAGGAATTAGGTGACACATGGGCTAATATTACTGCTGCAGATGCCCGACAAGTTGGTGGTGCCAAGCCTGAGCCTTTGATAGCAGAACTCCCTGGTAAAATAGTAGATTACATGAAAACGATAATGCCTGCAATACGCGTAAATTGGGATAAGTTGTCTGCATGCAAGCAAAAGAAAGAAGAAACTGTTTCAGATTTCTTCACCAGATTTGAAGAAACATTAATTGACCACAGCGGTCAAGATATGACCACAGAAGGTAGTCAGAGATTGTTTGTCGATAAATTCGTGCACAATCTGCTTCCAGAATTGTGTAAAAAATTGAAAGATTCAGAGAGTTCTTGGGCAGTCTCATCTTCGGCCCTGATATTGGCCACTGCGCAATGTTACGAAAATAGAGACAAAGATGAGAAAGATAAGGTAGAAAAGAAAACTAGAGAACTAAAAACGAAGGTTTTGCTACAGCAAGCCTATCCGCCACGTGGTGGTGGTAATCAGAATAATAATGGTCAGAATCACTACCAAAATACTTTTCAGCAGCCTCAACAGTATCAGAGAAACTCGCAAAGATTCGAGTATACTCAACCCTGTGTATTTGTAGGCCCCAACCAGTGTTTATATTGCAAACAAGAGGGTCATTACAAGTATAATTGTCCTGCCCTATCACAACGTGCAAATGGAGTTTCTGGTGTAAGAGGTCGTGGCAGTCAGCCAGCACCTAGAGGTAGAGGGCGTGGAAACGCCCCACAGGACGCACGTCCCCTTCCACCACAAAACTCTATGAACAGGTTTGATCAACAAAATAACGTATCTGACAGGACAGCTCAATACTATGTTGATGATTATTACACAGAAAATGAGCAGTGGGAGAATGATGATTGCTAGGACAGCCATAGACAAAGAGAGGGAGTTGTTTCAGTTCCAGTAGATCAGAGTGGACCTTACGTTGAGGTGATTACATCAGGTGTGTCAGAACCTTTTCTGTTGGATACTGGTGCTACAAAGAGTTCTATTATGCACTCCAAACTCCCTGGCGCACCTTTGTCTGGCGAAGTAAACGTTTCTGTAGGTTTTTCTGGCGCCCCAGTTAGAAATCCGATTTCTGACCCTTTATCTCTTTCTGTTGGTCCTTGTGAATTCGAAGCACCCCTTATTCTGACAACAGGTTGTGGTGAAAATTTGCTAGGATTAGATTTGCTAAAAAGATTGTATGCGACTTTGTACTGTTCTCCTTCAGGAGTGCAACTTACTATAGGTAAGAAAGTGGTTTCTCCCATGTATTTGTCAAGAGATGCACTTCCAGCAGAATTGTCACTTCTCCCAGATATTCTTTGGGCTACTGGTCCTAATGATGTAGGTCTTTTAGAAATTCCACCATATGTTGTAACATTGAAGTCGAATGTTAAAATGCCACGAATTCCTCAATACAAAATATCTAATGAGGGTGAAAAAGCTTTGCTAGCAATTGTTTACGAATTGATTGAAAAGGATGTGATTGAAGAAACACGAGGCAATGTTTGCAATAGTCCTGTTCTGCCTGTTTTAAAACGAACTGACCCTTCTCAGCCACCTGTGTACAGATTCGTGATTGATCTTCGAGAAGTAAATAAAATAGTCGTGCCACAATTCCCAGTTGTGCCCGACATTACCACATTATTGACTATGATTCCAGCTTCTGCTTCATGGTTTTCAGTGATTGACCTAAAGAATGCTTTCTTCAGCATCCCAATTGCTGAGGAGAGCAGGGATATTTTTTCCTTCAGTTTAGGAGGTCGAAGTTTCCGCTTTAAACGCGCTCCTCAAGGCTACTGTGAAAGCCCCTCAATATACAGTCAAGCTCTGAAAACACAGCTTGACACGATTGTTTTGCCAAAAGGTGCCACTCTTGTACAGTATGTGGACGATTTGCTCATTACTGCAGATACTGAGAACATTTGTAAAAAGGCCACATTGACATTATTGCGTCATCTGTGTGATCTGCATCACAAGGTGTCACTTTCCAAGCTTCAATATTGCCGACAAGAAGTGACCTACTTAGGTCACCTCTTATCGAAGGAGGGAAGGAAACTGACCCCAGAAAGAATTCAGGCAATAGCGAAATTGAGTGTGCCAAGAACACAGAGAGAAGTGCGTGCTTTCTTGGGCATTACATCGTACTGTAGACAGTGGATTCCAAATTTTTCGTTATTGGCCAAACCCTTGGTGGCATTAACGTGTAAAAATACACCCAATCCCATTCCTTGGTCTGAAGAGTGTCAGAAAAGTTTTCTCGAATTACGCACAGCATTATGTTCGGCTCCTGTGTTAGGTACCCCCAACTACAGTAAGCCTTTCACATTGTATGTCCACGAGAAGGAGGGCTGTGCATTGTCTGTGCTGACTCAGTTATTCGGAGATAGACAGCGGCCATGCGCCTATTTTTCATCCACTTTGGATCCGGTAGCACAAGCATTGCCGAGTTGCTTAAGGGCCACAGCAGCAGCAGCTGTTTCTATTTGACAGTCTGCAGGTCTAGTAATGAATAATACACTAATCGTGATGGTCCCGCATGCAGTAGACACATTGTTAAATAGGACCAAGACACAGCACTTAACTAGTGCTCGACTGTCCAGTTACGAATTGACGCTGCTAGCGAGCCATGTGCATATAAAAAGGTGCAGTACTTTGAATCTAGCCACGTTGTTACCAATTGCAGAGGAATCAGATGCTTTAGAACAGCACGATTGTTTCCTCACAACAGAGGAAGAGACAAAAGGGAGAGTGGATTTATTTGACACTCCTCTTGCTGAATGTGATGGTACATTATGGGTAGATGGTTCATGCTTTAAGCTCCCAAATGGTAACGTGACTGCAGCATATGCTGTCACAACTTTGCACACAGTCGTTGAAACTGCCCGAATACCACATGGTTCAGCTCAGGCCGCAGAATTAGTCGCACTTATGAGAGCATGTGTATTGTCTAGAGGAATGAGAGTGACTGTCTACACTGATAGTCAGTATGCGTTTGGAGTGGCTCACAGTTTTGGACGATTGTGGAGAGAACGTGGATTCCTGACTTCGCACGGAGCCAAGATTCAGCATGGTCAGTTGGTGAATGAGCTTCTTGAATCACTGACCTTGCCCCTGCAAATGGCGATTGTGAAATGTAGTGCTCACAAGAAGGTGACTGATGATGTTGGTCGTGGAAATGCATTTGCTGATGAGACCGCTAAGGAAACTGCAAAGAATGTGATAAGCCGAATGTATGTTGCAGGCCCTGAAAGATGGACTGGTGAGGTTGGAATATGTGAGGACACGATAGAGAGTGTGAAGTCCATCCAAGCTGAGACCACAGAGAAAGAGTTGAGCACGTGGAGAGAGAGTACAGGAAGAATGGATGCAAATGGTTGTTGGGTTGAATTGACAGAGCATCAGAGATGGTTGTTACCCGATGCATATGTGCTTGCAGTGGTTACAATGGCTCATGGAATGGCTCATATCAGCGTGAAAGGGATTTGCGAGTTGTTGGCCCCAGTATGGAAGAATGCAGGGATTCCCAAGTGTGCAGAGAATGTTGTCAAGAATTGCATGGTATGTCTGAAGCACAATCCTGGTAGGGGAACCCCAACTCCAGCTGGTCATTTTGCACCTCCTACGTATCCGTTCGAGGTTTTGCAGCTAGATTTCATACACATGGAGAGGTGCAACAACTTAAAATACGTGCTCGTGGTTGTTTGTGCTTTCTCAAGATGGGTAGAAGCCTATCCCCTAAAAGACAATACTGCCTTGTCCACAGCCAAAGCCCTTGTAAAAGAGTACTTCCCCAGGTTTGGAATGCCTAGAATGGTCTGGTCTGACAACGGAAGTGAATTTGTGGGTCGTGTGATGAAAAGAGTGTGTGAAGGGCTAGGCATTAGGCAGAAGTGCCACGCTGCAAATCACCCCCAATCAGCTGGATTAGTGGAATGTTACAATGGCACGCTTAAACTTAAATTGGCCAAAATCCAAGCGAGCACAGGTCTTAAATGGCCTGACGCTCTACCCTTAGCACTCCTATCCACCAGAATGACTGTGCATTCGCGAGTGAAACTCAGCCCTTACGAAATCGTCTTTGGCCGGCCAGCCAACATATGGGGAGTGCCTAGGCCCACGAAGTTCAGCGAGCTGCAACACCCTATTTTGCTTGATTACTTGTATGAATTGACGGCTAAATTGCGTGTTTTGCATCAACAGGTCCACAACACCCTGCCTCCGGTCTCTGAGACTCCGGGTCGTGCCATTGACCCCGGTTCCTGGGTTCTCGTCCGCAACTTTCAAAGAACAAGAAACGACCAGCCCAGGTGGACCGGGCCTCATCTCGTCCTTCTGTCTACAAGGTCAGCCGTTCGGGTGGAGGGGAAGGCCAACTGGGTCCACGGGATCCATTGTAAAAAAGTACCCTCCCCTCTGCCCTATGACCAGTAGATCCAGAAGGGTGTCACTGACTCAGAGCTCACGGCTGTGCCACGTATCATACCGGTCAGCGATGACCGTGTAAAAGAAACTAACCCTGAATGTGAAAGCGAGAACATTTTTCAAGAAACTGTGCCACCACCAGAACAATTGAACTCTTTGGAACCTGAACTCCTGTTTCAGGACCAGACAGTACCAGGGAAAAGACGTTACAATCTGAGACCGAGAAAAACGAACTGATAAGAGTGATTCCTTTTTATGATTTTGAGACCAAGACCTATGGACTAATAAATTCTATTTTTCTCCCAAATACTTTTTGTGCAGCTCTCCCATTTAGGAAACTTGCTTATTTTTGTTTTTTTGAACCGCCATCCGGGTTCTGCTGCTAGGGCCGCGATTGGTTAAAGTCTTCGGAAGTGCAGCCAACGACGTTAGGTCGGTGGTTCTGGTGGGTCCAAGGGAGTTGCCCTAGACTGACAGAAGCACTCCTTAGCAGAATCAACCTCCTCGTCACGGGCAGCACCTTAGAGAGGATGGAGTTTCCTGATGTGGAGAGACCTGCCGAACAAATGAACTTTAAGCAGAGACTATGTAACACGATGACAAAGAAACGTTTTATAATATTGTGTATTTTTATGTTATCCAGCGTAATGATTTTTTTGATAAGTTATGTTTTGTTCTCTTTCCATGTGACATTTGCACCCACTGCACCACCCATACCTCCTCCTACTGTTTCCTCTCATTCTTTCCACCCTCTACCTGACCACGAATCCAATAGAAGGTTAGAATTCATTAATAACTCCTTCGTTCAGTTATTACACCAACACCAACTTGTAATGAACACAACTAACTGTTGGGTGTGTGGTCTCATGCCTCACACAACGGATAAAGGTATCCCCTATTTGGTCCTGCCATTTAGTCACAATGGTTCAGTATGGGCATACAGGACAATGTTCATATATGCACGAGAAGTCCAACCCCTACGTTCTGTAAAAGACAACCTCAAGACTAGCGCCCTAGTCAAAGGTATAGTTGACATGATCAAGGAAGTGACTTCTTATGAAGATACTTCGGATGATGAGATACTTGCATATGTAGGTTGGAACGTGACCGGATATGGCACTACATTAAGTGAGAAACAGCAAGCCAAAAGATCGTCCCCTATCTGGATCGTACCACATCAAGGCCACCTGTGTCTGCAAGGTATTGGCAAGAATCCCAGAGCTCAGCTACGGAAGAGTATTTGTACAGAAACGTATGTTTTTGGATCTCAGACTTCCCCTGCATTTTTAGCCGCTAAGGGTACTTATTTCATCTGCCATGATAGAGCCTATACATGGTTGCCCCCTGACTTCTCGGGTTCATGTTTTGTTTCATTCCTGTTGCCTCCCACTTACACAGCAGCGGCGGATTACCACCGGACAAGGGTAGTTAGAGGTGTCTTGAGTAAAGAAGACACTGCAGGTCAAGAATTTGGGGACTTTGCAAAGGGTTTTCTGCCGTTCTGGGGATCCATGGCTAACAGTAGAAACATAAGGCAATTAACAAGGGTAGTTGAGTCCACCGTGACTGAAACTGCTGGTGCCCTTAGTAACCTGACTGCTGAGCTCCAGTCGGATCGACTTATGACCCTTCAGGACCGGGTCGCTTTGGATGTAATACTTGCGGACCGAGGTGGAGTATGCAAATTGATCCAGTCTAGTTGTTGCATTTTCATCCCAGATAATGCTCCAACCGTGTACAGGGCCATCTCCAAATTACATAAGATTTCTGAATCCATTCATGTGGATAAAGGAGATTGGTCGTTAATGGGATGGTTCTGGGAACTGATATCTGCCTGGGGATGGAAAATTCTGATGGTCATTGGGATGGTCTTAGCCATTCTTTTCCTGTTCTGTCTGTGCATACAGTGTGCTCCTGCAATATGTGGCCTCTGTGTTACATCATGTGTAAGGAAGCCTGTGTCAAGAGATGAACTAAGTACTAGAATGATGTTACAGCAACATCTCAATGACTTTAGGAATATAGATCTGGACTCAGACTAACATGAGGATAGATTAATTGCCTATGTAAGGGCAAAAGGAGGGTTTGTGGTTCTGAAAATCTGGATTCATATAATAGTTCTGGACTCAAGAATTAAAACTTCTTCGAAACATGACGAATTTGGTATCAAAAGACCGAGAATGACGAGTACATCATGTACATGTATTTTCAGCATATTCGAGTGACGATTTCACCTCGAAATCGTCATTTACATTCTAAACCCTTGGCTCCCATTTATATGTTGCCCTTTACATAGGCCTTAATCCAGTTGAATTTGATTCCACAAGGACACATACTCCTTAATCGACTTTTCCCTGACCTCAGTACAAGTTGGAACCATTGCCCCAGGCCGAACTAGTTAGGTCAGTTCCCTTCCAGTGGCCGAGCAAGATAGCATCTAGGCTCAACCAGCCATAAAACCATTTCAGCGCGCACACCTGCCATATCTCGCTCACATCTATCTACGCTCTTTTGCTTCACTTACTTTATGGTGGGGAGGTGCCCGTTTTTATTAGGGGTCCAGTGATATCTGATGAAATGTTGGGCCTTGCCAAATGATTTGTTGTAGACAGCACGAAGTGAAATATGGACATGTCATCATGACTCTGCTTTTTCTTTGTACTGGAAACATGTTAACAATTTACTTTACAACCAAGAATGTTTTGCCCGAGGCCCAGAATTGTGTATAAGAAGAGAAGCCTGACTTTGTAAAAGTGTGCAGACTCCTGAGAACATACCCGTATTGTACTTCTAGGACACTTGTTACCTTGGTTGCAGCCAATAAACTAATCTTTGACTTCACCTAGAAGACTCCGAGTTTCTGTAGGTCTGGATCAGGAAGAACCCGAGGTCTCTGGGTGTTGATTCCCTGGCACCGCTGGGTTACCGGTTCTGTGCCGGTTCTTAAAAACCCAGTACCTCAGAGCTAGGGGTGGGGTTTTTAGTGAGGACAGGAAGAAGTGGTGCTCAGACTGGTATGCGTTCTGGTCTTGAGGATCCGAGTAAATAGGGTGCTGCCAGGTTGGGGGATTTACCCGATAACCCCCGGATGATCCACACTGGAAAATAAGCACTGTCCTGGGCACACGTGGTGAAGGTATTACAAAGTTAGTTCAAATGTTTTCTCAGTTCTGACAAAGCGGCGGTCGACAACCGTGTAGGTTTAGAAAAAAAGTTTTTTATATCACAAAGCAACGACTGTATTGAACCAAACAACCAGCCCACACGTGTTTCGTCACAAGGAGTTATTCTGTGTCTCTTCAGGGCTGTTCCGATTAGGAAGAGGTAGGAGAGCAGGCCCCAAGTGACCAGTGATAATTCCAACCCGGTCTGGGGTATGCAACGTCCTCGAGAATAAAGGACGTAAGAGGTGGTGTTGCGTCAGCGTGAAATATGAATGGGCCTGTGTCAATGAATAGAGGTGGTTTGATCAAGGGGGCCCCAGGATTATATCCGTGGGCTGCGGTATCGGCAAGGGTCGCCAAAGCGGATGTGCAATGGCGGCCGATGGGTGAGTAGCGGCCAAGGGTGAGCGGGTGGGCGTCCAGTGTCAGCAAGTGTAATGGGATGAAAACGCCAGGATAAGGAGGGTATGTGGCAAGCCGGGGAGTATATTGACTTGGGTGAACGGGGAACTCCCTATAGTACTTTGAGGTCTAGAGGAGGGAGTAACAGTCTGCAACAAGAAAAGGGAGGGGACCTCTATACTGACCTATATTCCTTTACGTCTGAGCATTAAAGTCTCTACAAAATTACATATAGGATGCTACATAAAATATGAAGTAATTCATTTAGACATAGAATTTGTATTTGATTTCTTTCATTTATTTTACATCTTTTTCATAACAGTTTATTTTTCTTATTTTCTGGTGATCATTTTATCTAAATTACAAAACAGTGACATGGTAACAAATGTACATATAATTTTAAATAATGCAAGATTGAATCATGTCTTAGCAGAAACCCCTAAACAGTACATATAAAATGACTTACACTCATACCATCATTCATACATACTCAAACTTTCATACTAATTGTCCTAACATTGCTAACAACAACACACAACAATGAAAAAAGTGAAAAACATGTATAGTGTCCTCCAATAGACTCCTCAGAATGTGGCTAGAACCCGTTGTATTGAGTATTCCTTTTTGTTTTGAGGGTTAGCAGTCTTTAGTACTCATTTCCTTTCTTTCTTCGTATTTTTGATTTTAATTTAATGTGAGGGTCTCTGATGCGTACGGCCTACGTACGTTTCGGTAATGTCATTGATTTGCTTCACCTTCTTCAGGGCCAACATGAAACTGGACAACAGACAAGTGCATACATACAGTTAAAACCAGGGGGTTCTCATTATCTGCAATAGGAACATATGTACCATGATTAAATTATGAGCATCCATGATTCAAAACGAAGTTTTGGATGATTAAAAATGAACATTGTTATGCTATGGGCTAACCCGTGCTGTGGTCAAAGTTAAAGAAAAAGAAGAAACAGAAAAGTCGGGTGTAGTCAGTGAGCTAGGTAGGTTGGTACCTTAATTCCCAAGCTGAAAAACTGGCTTGTGAGAGTATAGTAAAGACTTGTGAATCCCCCAAAAAATTAGGTAGATTTAATACAGACAGGGTAAATAGGATGATTACTGGCCAGCGGATGTGTGTATACATGCATTACATGCTAGTGCCATCTCTAAATGAGTTGAAGGGAAATAATTTCACCTGTATCTATGATGACACTATTTTAGCTACTTTTAGCGATATAGACTTTGTGGACAGTCTTATTTTGACTCTCTGTGTGGATAAATTCCTGTAGGACAAATGCAAAATAGAGCCTTATGAATTTCTATGCCAATTATTTAAATAGGTGTTTTATATAAGTCTGTTTGAAAATTGCATATTACCGCAGAGTTATGGTTCCACAGAGTGCATCTGTGGTTTGGATTAGAGGCTGTGATGTGATTTCTCTGGCTCGAACTGGTCGGTAGTTATTACTTTGGGACCTGAAACGAGACAACGAGGGTCCAGGGTCTATTACAGGTGCTAGAGTTTATTCATAATTTAAAAATGTGGCAAGTTCGAGAAATGCCTAGGCATCTGACCAATCAGGTATGTATGTCTTTATTGTAAAGATAACGTACATAATACAGTGCCTTCTGTACTTATGTTTTGGAGTTAGTGATATGTAGGGCTGACTAAGTTTTAGCGGAACTCTATATCTTATTATTAGCCCCTTCTGAGGTGCGTCTTGCTATCCATATTGTCTGCAAGAACGCATGGTATGCGGGGTGAGGTCTGATCTTGTTAGAGATCTATTGCTGCAGTAACTCTGTGTGTCATGCCTCTCTATATAGAGTATATGATTATGCTTGTATGACTGACTATATGATTATTTAACTCCCATTTTTCATTTGTCAGCGGACTCGATAATTCTCGCTTCGGTGCTTACTCTAATCAGGGGTTACACTCGGCAACTCTGGGCATTAGCTTGCCTAATCTCCACAACGGCCCCACCAATTCCGGGGATGCCTGGCTCCACCTTGGGGACTCCCAGCAAGGGACCATCCCACAGGGAAAGCCAGGACGGGTTCCCCAGAGTTATACAGCGCCGGGACGCCCCGTTGCTGGGGCAGCTGTGCGCTTTACAAGTATACTACATTTACATTTACATTTACATTTCTTGTCACTGAGGTATGGCTCTAACTGCCATTTGCAGGGATGTTATCTATTCGCTTTTATGTTTAAACGCTGTCTGGTAATCGTAGCATTTGTGTTTTCTGTCTTACCCAAAAATAGGGCTCTCGCTATCTGTGTGAGAGTGCTTGCTTAAAACGGTTATATCAAAATCTAGTTGTTTGCTAGTGTGCGGTCCGCTATGTTTGTCAAATATACACTGGGAATGGTTGCTACCCCCAATGATGAACGGGGAACTACGGGAGAGTTACACCCATAACGAAAGCATGCTGCGGAGGAAACGCATACCTGTGCGTAGAGATTTCAATCGTATCCACGGGCGCCTTCGGCCGATGTCACTGCCACTGACATCCGGCCGTAGTACGTGTGTTGTTTATATAGCGCTCTCTATGGGGAATTAGTAACAGCTGCGGCGAATACCATAGGGGAGTTCAGTCTATCCTTTACATAGTGATGGAAAAGGGACTCAACTTTTAGAACACTATGAGTGCGGTAGTAGGCACAAAGAAAGGACTGGTCTGTAATTAATATAAAGGTACTGCAAGATGGCGCTCTCTGCTCGTAGTGACAGATCAGCTCTAATTATCTGTTCTGTTTTGGGTACTGTGTTAAAACCTATTTTTTGAGTATATATCGTTGTGTGTTTATATAGTTTTAGATTCCACTTTATTATCTGATTAGTAAAAGTATCAACAGGAAGTTCTATAGTTTTTTCCTAAGGGGAGACCTGCAGCCCTGGCTCTCTGTAAGAAGGGGTAAGAGATATACTTCACTGAGTGTTATGCATTACTAGGTGATATGTAATGCATGTTGTCAATTAATTGTGCTTTATGACTCCTAATATTAGTGTTGCATAAGATGAGACTAGGTAGGGTTTTCATGATGGGTTGGAAATAACACTCATTTCCTAAGAGATGTAACAGGTTACTTTGTCCGTTTAAAGCAGTGCCAGCATAGCTGGTCTTATTGATATAGATATTCTTATTATAGGTGTTGTTCTATATCTATATACTTTAAATGAGATGGTAATCTCAGTGTGTAGACACTGACTGTGGAACTTGATATGGAGTTGGTCTAAAAGTATTAAAGCTATTCAGTGATGATCCAACAGATTTCTTCGTTGTGACCATGTCGTACTGTATCCAGATGGTATATCCAGAAGGTTTCTTGTTGTTTCCTGAGTTTTGTCATGTCCTTGCCTGGAGCGTGCTGTATTCGTTCAAGAATAAGCCAGCGCATATCTTTTTCTGAATGATCATATTGGATATAATGCGCTACCATGGGTGCATTGGTTTTCCTAGTTCTGACTGCTGATTTATGTTCCGAGAGTCTCACTCGAAATTCTCTGGCTGTTTCCCCAATGTAACCTAAGCCACAGGGACATAAGATGAAGTAGATTACATTGGAGGTTTTGCAATTTGTCATGTCTTTAAAATGGCCAGTTTTGTTTCTGTAGGACCATGCATTTGTCCTACAGGAATTTATCCACACAGAGAGTCAAAATAAGACTGTCCACAAAGTCTATATCGCTAAAAGTGGCTAAAATAGTGTCATCATAGATACAGGTGAAATTATTTCCCTTCAACTCATTTAGAGATGGCACTAGCATGTAATGCATGTATACACACATCCGCTGGCCAGTAATCATCCTATTTACCCTGTCTGTATTAAATCTACCTATTTTTTTGGGGGATTCACAAGTCTTTACTATACTCTCACAAGCCGGTTTTTCAGCTTGGGAATTAAGGTACCAACCTACCTAGCTCACTGACTACACCCGACTTTTCTGTTTCTTCTTTTTCTTTAATTTTGACCACAGCACGGGTTAGCCAATAGCATAACAATGTTCATTTTTAATCATCCAAAACTTCGTTTTGAATCATTGATGCTCATAATTTAATCATGGTACATATGTTCCTATTGCAGATAATGAGAACCCCCTGGTTTTAACTGTATGTATGCACTTGTCTGTTGTCCAGTCTCATGTTGGCCCTGAAGAAGGTGAAGCAAATCAATGACATCACCGAAACGTACGTAGGCCGTACGCATCAGAGACCCTCACATTAAATTAAAATCAAAAATACGAAGAAAGAAAGGAAATGAGTACTAAAGACTGCTAACCCTCCAAAACAAAAAGGAATACTCAATACAACGGGTTCTAGCCACATTCTGAGGAGTCTATTGGAGGACACTATACATGTTTTTCACTTTTTTCATTGTTGTGTGTTGTTGTTAGCAATGTTAGGACAATTAGTATGAAAGTTTGAGTATGTATGAATGATGGTATGAGTGTAAGTAATTTTATATGTACTGTTTAGGGGTTTCTGCTAAGACATGATTCAATCTTGCATTATTTAAAATTATATGTACATTTGTTACCATGTCACTGTTTTGTAATTTAGATAAAATGATCACCAGAAAATAAGAAAAATAAACTGTTATGAAAAAGATGTAAAATAAATGAAAGAAATCAAATACAAATTATATGTCTAAATGAATTACTTCATATTTTATGTAGCATCCTATATGTAATTTTGTAGAGACTTTAATGCTCAGACGTAAAGGAATATAGGTCAGTATAGAGGTCCCCTCCATTTTCCAAGCCAGGGAGTATAAGCAGGTCTAGCGGTCCGAATATGGACGCGTGGTGCGGCGGGTTCGCCTGACGTATTGGTTGAGGTGCGGTGCGGCAACACTGCATCTGTGGAAGGACTGGTGCGGCATTTTCAGAATGTTAAGGACTGCATGCCTAAACTTTTGTGATTACATAATCAGCGGTGTGGTCCAGATTGCAGGAGTAAGCAACGATAATGTTATATTATCCCTATCCGTGAAATTAAAGTGAATGATCCAATTTATCTATTAAAGTACAATGAACGTGATACAGTGTGTGGACAACGAAAAAAAGAAGTTTATTTTATTTATATTCGCATAATTGGTCAAATTTTTATAAGAGTATTGGAATTTGAAATAGTACATGACAGAAAATATTGAAAGGTAATAAAAATATTAATCAACATTCATCAGAAGGTCCATGACAATCGTGTAATTAACCAATGTAGAGTGGATGACCATTCCAAACAGGACAAGTAAATCTACATTTGGTAAGAGATTATAGTCAAAAGGAAATGTCCCCCACATACATTAGTCTGGGTAGATAGATGTTGTATCTACAGGGGTCCCAGAGCCTACTATCCTACGAGGACATCCCCATGCCTTTTAGATCAGCATCTCAGGAAAGTTGACTTTGTATCCGCACAGAAGGGAAAATGTGGAGGTACTTGAATGGACCAAGGCGGAATCCGGCATACATGGCATCTTTCGGCAGGGACATGAGGGAGTCCTGTCAGTCTGAAGACTGCTCGCCCATGTCACCCTCACATGCCTCTTGCTGAGATGAAAGCTAGTCAAGGGGCTGAATAATCAGGGACTTTGTGAACTCTCATCAATCACGACCTTTACTTCCAGTGGGTTCAAATCTTCAATGTCCCATGCCTTATCAAGTAGAGAATAATGGCATGGCATAATTGGAGATGAAGGAATAACTTTGCTTCATGAAGATTAAATTAATTGACCACATTTGATGTGGTTAAATGCTATTTGACCCTAAGTAACATGGAAGGGATTGCTACCTGTTTGTGGTGTCTACTATACATAGCGGACTGTACTCCTAGATCTAACAGTCAGATTGAATACAATGTGAATGGACTTTATTTGCTCATAACTGAAAACCTGTATTTCTGTTTCTCTTACAGGTTGGGCTGAAATAAAGATCTCCATTTTGATGCACATTTCCAAGTTCGTAAAGTCAGTCACTAAGCACATAGAAAGTTTCTAATTATTTGTGTTACTTTCTTATGTAAATTTAATTTGTTTTTTGGACCTGTCGAATTGTTTGATACAAATACACCATGTTTTTGCACATGATATAGAAATGAGCACATTATTAAATGTAGTAGGATCTAAATATGAACATTTCACAGTCTCTTTGTACGGGCTATCAGAACTATGCAGCATCCTGAATCTTCAAAACATATCGGGAGACAAAACGGAGAGTAACTGCGTGCTGATTTTTTTCACACGTTTTTTTTGGGGGGATGCACGGTGTTTGTTGTAAATTATAAAATGTGAGTTTTCTCACAGCAATTTGCAACTTACATTTTTAGCTGAAATGTTTTATCTTAATGTTTTATATAAGATCTGATTTACTTTGTGCAGTTTGATAACAACTATATTTTGCTAGAACGTGGGAATAATATTGGTAGTGTTCTTGCTTGGTTTTTGTATTGACTGGGAATAAGTCATTTGAGAAGTTGTGACACAAAAAATGCTTAAGCAATGCCATTTCTGCGGATTTTAACGCTAGGCTCGTTGCCTGCAGTATGTTTTTAGCATAGAATGAAAAATATAGTACATAATAAATGAATAACTGTACTTCCTGGGTTTCTCATCATTACAACCTGTCAATTAGGTTATACTATAGAACAGACTGCAAGACAGGATATTGGTAGAAAGACTAGGGTTGTGAGAGAGCGCAAACACACACAGGTAATAAAGAGGGTACAGAGCATAGGGCTCTGGGTGTTATGTTGTTATATTCCACATTTCCTTTTGATATTCTATTGTTCAACAATTGAAGGCACTTTTTATGCTTTGACAACAAATGTCAAAGTCCCTCCTATATTCCAGGTCCTGCTACTTTGCAGTTCAGCTTGTATTCCCTGGTTGCTAAATGAAAGAGGTGTGCCATAAATAACAACAACAGTTTCCCTACACAAAAAGAAACTGGCCACGATGTGCAGGGAGCATTTCCCCTTCAAGTGGGGGCTACCTAACATTTTCCTTGTCTGTTTCTTCATACCTTACATTGACAAGCATGGGAAGGGAAAATGAGTGACTGCAGGTCCATCCTACCTCCAATAGGGCAGGATGACTATCCCTGCGACTTAGCGGTCCTGTAGAAGACAGACTGCTGGGTCAGAGGTTGCAACCGAGTGAGGCAGTGAAGGCTTTGACTAAGGTAACTTATTGGTTTCCCCACTGGAAATATAGTATTGAAACTGCAGGTAGGGGGGCAGGAGTACAACCAGTTTATGATGTGCCTCCCACTCCAAACCGTAAATAAGGTACCTGGTGGTCAGTTTTGGGTTCAACAGTAAAGAAAAGCCTTAGTAGAGTAAGGATCTTGTCCCATTTTGAGCCCAGTAACCCCGGATTGCCCTGGGAGTCATCCTACGCTGAGTCTGTGAGTTGGTCCTTATCTATCATCTTCTCTTCCCCTAACTACTCAACCACTAAATTCAGCTGAGATGACAGGTACTCATTCCAAGTCTGACATTTGCAATCCTTCTTACTACTTACCATGTTTAAGGCTGCTACTTTACCCTCCTCAAATATGCGATGTTAATATGCTCTCCAGTTCTTTAATTAGTGATTTAGGGATGGTACAAGCAGCACTGAAATGGAGGCATTTAGGCAACAATGCTATAATTACCACTGCCACTCTAAGCGTTTCTGACAATGCTAGTGATTTCTATAAATACAAAAATCTGTGAACCCCCCAATAACCTATCTATATTCTACGCATAAGACTCTTCTCTTGTGTATGCCGTTTGCAACCCAGAATTAAAATGTTGGCATCTGTGTACTCCATGACCAAGCTCGGCGTTCCATCTCTGACCTTGTGCCAGCACTCCCAGTGGGACAGCTTCTCAGCCCAGCATTTGCCTGTTATTCTAAGATCATCTGTAATATATTGGCTATCACCTCAGGTTGTTTCATGTATACTAGTATGCTATCTATATATATCACATATTCCTTGTTAGCTGTCTCTATTACTCATTCTCGCAGCATTTCACGGAGCCGATTTGCTAGTGGTTCTAAAGCTAGTTCGAACAGCAGAGGTTACAAAAGACAGTTGTAGGAAAGTGGAGTATTATATGTTGTAGGGGTTAGACCTCACCATGTAATGCTATCATGATACCCCAAAGATGGTCCTTTGATTCACACTAACAAATCCTTATCTCATTCCTGGTAGATTGGCAAAGAGCAGTCAGGCTTTACTAGAGGACAGTGGCGTTTCCTTTGCTATGTTTTATGCTGCTTCCTGCTGCTTTTCTGGCAGGTGGGTAGGCAGGGCTGCTCTGCTCTTGGGGCAGGGGAGTAGTGGTTTGCCCACTCCTAAGTGCCAAATGACTGGTCGGCTCTTTCGGGCTGCCCAAACCAGTCATGCGCATTTTCCCTGTTCTCCATGCAGGCTGCATTGCAGCCTGCATGGTGAACATGCACAGGCCCCCATTCCCTGGTTGAGCGTCGAACCAGGATGGAGAAAACCAATCACAACTGTATATTGCAGCGTTGTGATTGGCCAGGGTAGCCTGGGTGTTACCAATCACAATGCTACATTGCATCGTTGTGATTGGTCAGTGGGGCCTGTTTCCTATTCCAAAATGTCCACAAGTAGAGCAGGAGCAGTGACGCGGGACCCGGCCAGCGGCAAGGTACATTTATTTTTTCATTTTCTTTTTTATATATTTGCACTATGAGTGAGCTCCCCTCCTCACGCAATCCCCCACCCCCCTTGTGCCTGCCTTGCTACCCGTGAGCCATGCGGCCGCCACTGCTAGAGGAACATGTGTTAAGCATTTCAGAGTACCAACAAGGAAGATAAGTAATGAACACGACTCAATAGAAATTCGACACAAATTTATAAAAATAGGGTGTATTTTATCTTAATTTAGACACCAAAATGAATGGAATTGCATACATGTAACTGGAGTCATGAATTTTAGAAGCAATATTAAATCAGTGCAGAATAATATATGGAAAATATAACATTGAGGTAAGAACCACCAGTTACAATTGGTCACTTGCAGGTCGATTTACGTGGAACCCTTACAGGGTGAAGGTCATGCGAACCCCTGGACCAGGCTACAACAGTCAGTTCAATTTTACCTAGTCTGTGGAGTCTGTGTGCAGAGTTTTGCTGGCTGCCTGTGGTGCTGAACAGGAGCCGCAGGGATGCTGGCTTTACCGCTTACAAGGTGCTGCAAGAAAACAGAATACAAAAACATAACAGATGCCCAGTTGCTCATGTCTGATGAAGGTTGCGTGGTGTTCCCTGTACATGCAGCATCGAGCGTGGGGATTAGTTGCTGGATTGGCGACCAACAAGCCTTGGAAGAGGTATGCACAGCAAAAAGGTATGGGCACTTCGTGGGTTCCGGGGAGTGAGGTAGCGGCCTAAAATTGTGTTCCAGGCAGGACTCCAACACCCACAATGCACTGTACCACCTGATTTGGGCGATCCCAGAGAGGGCCTGATGGTGAGTGATTCTTCAGATCCTTTGAGTGTTTTTACCTGAGGTTTGCAGGGGGCTGGTAACAATAGTCCTGGGGAGCCTGAGGGTGCTTCTGGCTTCCACAGGGGTCCCTCTCTCAGGGAATGCCACGTTTTAGCTAAGGACGAGGCTTGGTCACTCAGTTCCAAGTCTGTTGCTACAGGGACAAAGTTCCCATCTTTTGCTTTGGTGCCTTGGGCAAAGTCCTGTTTTTGGCAACACAAGTCTCTTCTGGGTCCTTCCTTGATGCAAGTTGTTCAGATATGATCTTCTGGTGTCAGGGTGGTCCCTTAAATCCTAGATTTAAGGGAGTTAGAAGTGTGGGAGCTAGTAGCCAATGGGCAGCTTGCCTGCCCCTGAGATTACCACATCCGGGTGTGTAGGTCACCTTTTCTGCCCAGAAACACCTATCCTGCCATGCCTACAGATGGCAGAAATCAAATGTAGCGTACAGACCAGGTTGCTCACCTTGGAGGTGTGGCTAGCCTTCTGAGGGTGTGCACCTCCTTTTTTTTTTTACTCATTAGCCTTAGATTGCTTTTCACGCACCTCCGTCCGTGACCGCCCTTTATCGTGCCGTGAGAGCAAGGTTCTGATACTCGCCTAACTTATCAAGAGACCTGTCAATTGCTCTTCATAAAGCCAGACTTCCGGTCTTTCGACTCTCTCACCCAACTACCATTTCTTAGGTGCTGCCCTTCATGATAGATATGAGAATTTAAGATTGGCTTGTGCATTTTTCCGAGGCCTGCTTTACAGGCATAATCATTGGACTGCCCTTCCTACCTCTCCAGCCATTCAAGTACCGGGCATCAAAAGGCATACCTTCTCTTATCTAAGGAGGTTGTGTCCAGATTTCAATTACATCTCAATGATGATTTCCACTCTATATAAGTAGGAGAAAGGGAGCTAGTCCACTTTTTACATAACTCTCTTCTTGCCAGCAACATAGCATAAAATATTAATTTTTGTTCAGCTCCAACTGACTCACTATCCACCCCAAAAAATATTAGGAGAGGGCTTACCTGAATCTGCTTCTTCAAGATTTCAGTCAGAGCTCTACATACCTCTCCCCAAAATACCAGAATTTCTGGACACCCCATGAACATATGAATATCATTTGCCGATTTCAAACCACATTTGGTGCACGCCAGCTCTCCTCTATTCCCAACCTTCAACAGCTTTTTCATAGTCCAATAAACTCTATAGATAGAAAAAAGGTGGTTTCTCTTTAAATAGGCTGGTTTGATCATTTTATAAATTGTGGTAAAGGATACTTGCCATAATTTTTCCAGCATTGCTCCTGGCAAGTCCGTCTCCCATAATTTTTGTGGTTGGGTAAGCGCCCTCTCCAACTCTGCCATCATTCGCCAGTACCAATATGATGTTTCCTTCTTCCTAGGGTCGTCCAGAATCAGCATTTCCTCCATTCATTTCATTGGCTCCTCCTACCTTACTTTCTGATGCTTGGATCCATTTCTGGATTTGGAGATACTTAAATCTTGAAACACAATGGTTTGTTCTATTTTGAAAACTCTCCCATGAAATCTTCCTTTTTCCTACTAATAGATCCTCCCATCTTTCCACTCAAACTTTCCTTAATGCCTCGACAAGATTGTCCTTTGTCCATTCCGGTGATCCGGGCGAGTCCCAGATAGGAGCCAGGTTACTATAATACATCCATTTCAATCTCCTTCTAATCCTGTGCCAGGTTTCTGCCACTCCTGAGAATTTTCAGCCTAACTTTTTTGAAGTATCATGGATCTGCATATTTCATCATAAATCCCACTGTCCCTCCCTCCACCTGTTTTAGCAATCCCGTAAACAGCTTGCCAATTTCTGAATCCGATGTCTTATTCAGGAGCATCCTATTATTCTTAACCTGGAACGCCCATGCATACAGTTGCAAACCTGGCAGAGTCAGGCCTCATTTCTCTTTCCTCCGCCACAGCTTTTTCCATGATATTCGGGTATCTTTTGCTGTCCAGATGAAAGACCCAATCTTACCCTGCAACGTCATAAGCCCTGCTTCATTAAATGGCAAAGGTATGGCATTAAAAAGGAAGGTCAACTTTGGTAATAAAATCATTTTCACTAAATTCACTCTACCAAAGATAGTCAGGGGTAAATGCATCCAACTTGACATTAAATCACAGATTTCTTTTTTCATCATGTTAAAATTGGTTTCTGCTAGTTTGTTGATATCTTGAGTCACTCTCACTCCCAAATATCTCATTTCCATTGTGATTTTTTCTATCCCTACATCTAGGTTCCACACCTTAATCTCTGATTTATCTCTATTTATTTCGTACCCTGATACTTTCCAGAAATCTGCAATTTTTACTACATGTTTCATTGTGTTCTCGAGATCCGCCATATATATCAACAGGTCATCAGCATATAATTCCAGCTTCTTAACCCAATTGTAGCATTGGAAAGGGATTATCTGCGGCTCTGCCCTCAATTATTTTACTAAGGGTTCCATGTGTAAATTAAACAATAATGGAGACAGCGGACATCCTTGTCTTGTCCCTCTCTTTATATTAAAGGCTGACGTTAATGCTCCATTTACTAAAACTCTTGCCTTTGGTGACTTATAAAACCCAGCAATTGTTCTGCAGAACATATCCCCCATTTTAGCAGTTTCCATAACGGATGCCAAGAAAGCCCAATTTACACGATCAAAAGCCTTGGTGGCATCCAAGGTAATAACCGCTAAAGGTGCATCATTTGTTTTCGCCAGATCTATTGCCCCTATCAGGGAGTAGGTTAACTCATGTAGCGACCTTCCTTGCATAAAGCCTTTTTGATCTATGTGTATCAAATCTCCCATTAGGCCATTAGGCCTTTAAGTCTGTTTTCCAGGATTTTGGAAAAGATCTTGTAACCGCAATTTAAAAGCAACACCAGCCTATAGTATTCACAACTATTTTTACACTTGCCTTTTTTTAAAAGTTAATGAGATTGTAGCTTCTGACCAGGATTCTGGTTGGGATATCTCTTGCATAAATAGCTCATTAAATAATCTCGTCAAGATTGGGGTCAGCACCTCTTTTAGTGTAATGTAATCTTCTAAGGGCAGGCTATCTGGACCAGATGCCTTCCCCCGCTTACCCTTCTTCAGTGCCTGTTCTATATCGCCCTCCTGAATTTGAGTGTTCAGTAAAGCGTTTTTTTCATCCTCCAATGTCACTATCTCCCCCTCTCTAAGCCACCTGTTTCTGTCCTCTTCAGATGACACCAATCCTTCTTCATACAGAGTACCAAAATAATTATAAAACGCTTCTTCATTCTCTTTTCTATTGGTTAAAACCGTGCCCGTATTTTGACACTTGCTTTCTTGTATTACATTTCTCACCTGATCCTTTCTTGTCTGCCAGGCTAACAATTTTCCCCATATTCAAATTGCGTTCGCTTGCTCGTCTCACACCTTTCCCTCACCCTCTTGTCTAGGATACCGGCAACTTGAATTTTCAAGTCTGTTAATTCAATCTGTCTGGCCTCCCTCTGACTATTATTAACCAATTCTCCTTCTAATACTCTTATCCTTTTCTCTATTTCTCCTATCTCTTCCTGAAGAACTCTCCTCTTCCCAGCCACATAGTTTATTAACTTCCCCCTCAAATACGCTTTATAAGAATCCCATACCACCCCTGCTGACGCTGAGCCCCCATTAAAAAAAAAATATTCTACTGTATCTTCCTTTACTCTTCTCACAATTGTTTCATCTATCAACAGGGTGCGATCTAATGTCCATCTTGGGGCTACCTTTCTTCCTTGAGGCAATCTCCAGAAGAATAGCCAAGTGATCAGACAAGTGCATCCCAATATGTGCAATATTCCTGACTTGTTCCCGCAGACCTAAATCTAGTAAAATATAGCCTATCCTTGACTGGTGATGATATTTCTTATTTGCATATGTGTATTCTCTTTTATCTCCCATCCACCATCTCCAACAGTCATATAATCCCAATTGCTTCATCATAGATTTTATCTGCCCCTTAATCTTCTTTTGGTTTGCACCTGCTCTACTACATGCTCATCTATCTAAGGTACTGATCAATGCCACATTAAAATCCCCGGCCCAAATAATTGGGTCTGAGGTGCAAGATAGCTCTGTTAATAACTCTTGCAATGGTGCTATATCATCCACATTCGGTCTGTAATATCCTGCTAACATCAAACTTTGTCCCTTCACTTTCAATTTAACTACGACCCATCTACCACATGTGTCTGAATTGCTTTATATATTATAGAAATGTTTGGGTCTTGTTTTACTAATATCACCACTCCTTTAGTTAATATAGTTTGCTTGGTGCACACCATTTGCTGCACCCATTTTCCTTACGCTCTTTCTCTGACAAGAGCCTCTCCTGAAGCACACAAATCTGGGCATTACAGTATTTTATATACTGAAGGATACAATCTCTTCTTGGCCTCACCTTTAAACCATTAACGTTCCAAGATAAGATTTCCAAACTCCATCCTTATCTCTCTCCCAGAATTCTATTCTAAAGAGCATCTCAACTAGCAAACCTGATGCTTCAGAGGATTTTCTTTCCTTTTTTCCCTAATGCTCCCCACCTCGTGACCCCCTTCTTTCCCCCTCCCTCCATTAAGAATATTCCCCCTTTTTAATGGCCTAAACTTAAGCCTAATCCTATAGGTTTTCCCCCAGGTGTGTTTTACTCTCTATCTTGTATCTAACCTCTAAATTTACATTGCCACCCCTATTTGTGACTATTCCTGTCTAACTACCTTAAAACATCTGGTGAACATGTATTTACAAACTATTTACAAGACCTTATATCTGTTGGAAAAAAAATGTGTATTTTTTCTTTACAAGCTATTTACACGACCTTCTAAAATTGTCTACTTTGCTCACCATTTTAAAATTATGCATTTTATTATTCAACATAACTTTTAACACAGCCGGGAATTTCATCTGCACACTAGCTCCTTCATCTGGTCCATTCTCTTTCCCAACTCCCACTGTCTTTTGGAAGTGATGTAGGAAATATCTGACCTAATTATGCAAGGTATTCCATCTACCTTTACTGTTTTCATTTTCAGAACTCAGTAGAGCGCCTTTTCTTTCAGGGAGTAAGTAAGAACATTTAGCTTACTTCTATTTGGATTGAGCCTAAAAGGATCCCTATGTATTCTCTGTGTGTCCCTCCCCAACTCTTGTTCCGTCTCTTCTAAGTGAAGCCCTGTTTTCAGCAACTTAATTCTCCAAGCCTTCAAGTCATCTCCTTCTGCACCTTCTGGGATATTTAGGATTCGCAGATTATTTCTCTTTAGATTGTTCTCCATCGTTTCCTCCCACTCCTGGCGACCCTGTTCCCTCGATCTTGAGTTCTTTATTTCTTTCTCATTTATCTGTATCTTTCCCTTGAGCTCCTCCACTGTCTCTTTCAACACTGTTGTTCTTCCTGTAAGATCATCCAATTTCTTTTCTAACACCTCACAAGCTATTTTAATCTCTATTTGATTCCCTTCGGACACCTCAAACCTGCTTCTAATCTTGGATGTTAATGTCGCTATCAAATCCCTCAGGCTTGCTCACTCCATGCTTGGTTCTTGCCCCTTCCCTCCTTGAATTGTCTCTTTTTTCTCTTTTATGTTCAGTGTCTGACCTGGGATAAGTTCCTCTATCTCTCCTCCCTCATTTATTCTTCATTCTCGCTCTAGCACTGGATAGGTGGTGGGATTATCACTATTCTCTTCTTGATCCTTTTCTTGTAGTATCATTAATCTATTAGGGCTGTACGCATCACTCCACTCTCCCTGTGTTTTCTCCCCTTCATGTTTAACTGTCCTTTCATCGTCTTAATGGTCTCCCCCTTCTCCTCCGTCTCACTGCCTACCGTTCTCCCTTCCCTTAAAGTTAAAGTCCTAGTCAGCACTTTGAAAAAAGTCCTGAGTGAGGGACTAACCTTCACCTTTACTTTCGGAGATTTACTCATACGTTGTTGTGTCAGCCTCTCTTGCTTGTCAGCTCTTCTCTTTTTATTGGAATTCTTACTCTAGGTGTTTTAAGCTCTGAAACTTCTTTCTCCTCCCCTCCTTCACCTCCTTCACTTCCACCTCCTACCGAGTTTTTGACCGACTTTGCGCTCCTTAAAGATTACCTTCCTGGCTGCTTAAACTCACAATTATGGGAGATCACTGCTATTTGTTTTAAGCTTGGCTTTTTATTTTTGCCGTCCCCCTTTGAGCTTCTTTTCCACCTCCTCCTCTTGTCTTAAATTCTGCAGTTGAACTCGCTTTCCCTCTGTATTTCTCCCCACGCTTTCTGGAGTTTCTATATCCCACTCATCAGTCACTTTAGTATGTACCTTTGGGCTATCCCCTCCACCTCCTCCTCGAAACGGGATTCTTGCTGCCGCCTTCCTCCCTTTTTTAACTTCCAGCGCGGCTCTGAACAACCACTGTTTGCTCCCCCCTCTGCCTGCCGTGACTGCCTTTAGTTCACACCTTCACCTCTAAAGAAAAGTATACCCACAATCACAATGAGGGGAAGGAAGGGGTCGAAACAGGATCTAACTCCCGTTACAGCTGTCTCGAAACGTTGCCTGAATCCATCGTCCCGTCGCTCCTCTGCACTCCGGCTCTGCCCTAGCTCGACTCTCCGCTCTCCAGGCATGGAGCCCCACCTCCTACAGATGTTAGGCGTCCACCGTCTCTCCGCCGTGCTCTGCGCTCAGCTACTCCTGGGTCCAGTAACGGTTTCTTGCGTTTTCTCAGCAAATATTCCGTTATTCTCTTTGTTTCCGCGCTCAAATTCATTTAGTCATTATATCGCATATTTTCCACTCAGTAATGTGGTAGTTAGGAGGAATAGCATCCGATTTTGCCTGATTTCGCACACACTCCTGACAGAGCTCCCGTGACACGCCTCTAGCCGGCCACCATGTTCTTCCACTGGGGGTGTACACCTCCTTGCATAGCTAACTCCCTGCCTGCTCAGGTGCAACTGTGCCTGGGGAGGGTCCCTGATGCATATCAGATGCAGTGTAGCCTTTGAAGCTCACCGCCTTGATGTACCACTTCACTAGCCTGCTTGGGAGGAGGGAGGTGGGATCTCATTCATTCCCAACCCTTTGTTCCTGACTCCAGGAAGTGATCATACTGCCTGGCAGGAGGTCAGAATCCTGTTTTGATGGAAGCAGGCACAGGAAAGTGTGGGGTTTGCCAGCCAGAGCACAGAGAAGCTGGGGCAATCAGGTGGGCAACCTCTAAGGTCATCACCTGGGTGCCTGCCACGTCACCCAGGGCACAAATTTGTTTTAGTAGTGACAAGGTACGTTGTTTGATACCATCTGTGACATATTTTGGCGGTACCATAATAGAGCTGCCAACTTTGAGAATGCCGGGTTGCAACCCATGTTATCCTGTGACCGCTCACATCTATTGTAGTATTCCAATGTGGAATGCCACTATAGGAACATATAGGCATGAACTTATCTGTCCTTACCTTTAATATACTGTACCTTGCCTCCTGGACTGAAGAGGCCTACTTTAGGGGTGCCTGACATATATTAAAGTTGGTGCTTTTGACTGTGCCACACATGGTGAGGGCACAGTTGAGTTTGAGCAGTTTACACTGCTCCTGCAGTCTGAAATGGCAGGCCTGCTATCTGTAGTTTACTTGTGTCACCCAGGGTGTCACAAAACCATGCTGCGGCCCTGGGGACCCCATTACCACCTATGCCCTGGGCACCTCTGTTACCATGTACTAGGGATTTATGAGGGGGTAAAGTCTTTACCAATTTGGGATTACCAAGTCGAACATCACAGTTTTGGGCAAGAGCACCAGCACTTGGGTCTGTGCAGCAGACACCAGTGCATAATCATGGTTATATTCATAGGCATTGGTGCAAAACTTGGGGGGGTGGGGAGGGAGTGTTGCCCAAACAAAAAGGGCACTTTGCTACAACAGTCCTGTTGGATGCCACTCTCCAAGTGCCAATGCTCTGAAACTGTAGCGCTGGTCCTCTTCCCTGCACTTGGCCTGATGTATAGTAATCTGACTTATCTTACATAGCTTCCCAAAGTTCATCGACTCATCGCCTTTGAATAGTCTCCTCCATGACACTGTATCAAACCCTTTTCTTCATACATCAAGATGAGTGCCACTTCTTCCTCATTGTCCCTGTGTTCCTCCATTACGTATATTTTGCAATTCAGGGCACAACAACAGTAGAGTAATTTTGATCCGTCACTATTGCAGATCCAATTTTAATTTATAAAACGCTCCAAAACAGAATAAATTCCATAGATAAACAGTATTAATAGCCCAAAATTCTGTTGACACACAGGTCGATAGATGATGTGCACAACCGACAAGTGTTTTGTCTTGTCAACGACTTTTTCAAGGCTGAAAATTGTTATGAACCCAGTTTGATCTTCTCAAATCGAGGATTTCAACGTCAAAACCCCGTTTACGTTTGAGAGGAGTGTATGATAAGTCCATCCCCTAAGAGCTCGAAACCTGGGTGGACGAATATGAAATCTAATTGCGACCTCCAGTAAAGACTCTGGTGCTCGCAAGTGTCTGTGTTGCACCTCTTAGTTTAAAGTGACAAAAAGTTTCAAGAAACAAGGTGGGCGTAAGTCAGCCCATTGTTCAGTAAAGGGAGGCCCGTAGTGGCTTTGTAAAAGTGTCAGCCTGTTATTACCACTGTCTTCTTGCTTCTTTCTTGACTTCCTCCATTACATGTTTAAATATCTGTATACAACAACAATCCCCTGCACACGCTAACAGTATATAGATTATATCAATAACACTATGACAAAAAACTTGAATCTTTGCTAGAACATTCGCTTCAGTTTATTTTGAACAACCTTAGCCAACACGTGTTTCATTGCGCTTTACGGTTGTGCGCAGCGACTTCTTCAGGGCTATACTCTATTTGTGCAGATCGTTAATTTCGGTTTATTTACATCCCGAAGGGATTCAAGAGGACCAATATATGAAGCACAGTTAAGACTGTAAGGTATCCTGTGTCCAGTATTAATCCCACCTATTCAGTGTGTGTATCCTTGCTGTGATTTTAATTATAGAGTTTCTTAAGGAAGATTTCATGGTTGTACAAGTCTATTCAGGCATAAAGAAATGTGAACCGTGGTGCAATGCACCTACTCGTTTAGGGTTGGGTCAATCCAAATCACAGACAGCCATATCCTTGCCGGTATCTGTGCAAAATCTCTGTAAAGAACAGTGCTCTTGTTTTTTTTTATTTTTTATTTATTTATGCTATTTTATATAGCGCAAACTTTACCCGAAGGTGTCAGAGCGCTTTACATAAGAACCAGTTGAAAAACATAAGGATTTAGGATTACATGCGTTACATAAAGGATACAAACAGAGAAAAATTGCAAATGTACAAGATGTAAAGTCACACAAGGAGGAGATACAAATGGATATACTCTAAGAGTCACATAGGAATGGTAGAGAGCACAACGGTCTACTGCATGTACTAGTAATTAGAGTTATCTCTATATACATAGGAAAGGGATACAAATGGATATACTCTGAGTCACATAGGAATGGTAGAGAGCACAACGGTCTACTGCATATACTAGTGATTAGAGTTATCTCTATATACATAGGGAAGGGATGTGACTGGATATACTCTAAAAGTCACATAGGAATGGTAGAGAGCACATGGTCTACTGCATATACTAGTGATTAGAGTTATGTCTATATACATAGGGAAGGGATATGACTGGATATACTCTAAAAGTCACATAGGAATGGTAGAGAGCACAACGGTCTACTGCATATACTAGTGATTAGAGTTATCTCTATATACATAGGAAAGGGATACAAATGGATATACTCTGAGTCACATAGGAATGGTAGAGAGCACAACGGTCTACTGCATATACTAGTGATTAGAGTTATCTCTATATACATAGGGAAGGGATGTGACTGGATATACTCTAAAAGTCACATAGGAATGGTAGAGAGCACATGGTCTACTGCATATACTAGTGATTAGAGTTATGTCTATATACATAGGGAAGGGATATGACTGGATATACTCTAAAAGTCACATAGGAATGGTAGAGAGCACAACGGTCTACTGCATATACTAGTGATTAGAGTTATCTCTATATACATAGGGAAGGGATATGACTGGCGTGTATGCTGGAGACCTAAACCAGGAAATCCTTCCTAGGATTTTTGAGGCAAGATTTCTTTTAAGAGGAAGGGGACACAGTTTCTTCATTAAAAATTAATCTTCCCGATGCAATGATACTGTGAACTATCCTATAACTGTCATATGGATTAGTTCCTGCATCTGTTTCAATAAAGCTTTCCAAGATGTACTGCCTTATGTAAGGTTTGATCTGAGTAGGGAACACTGCTCAAAATTATTAAATTATGGCAAGATAGTGAAACTAGCCACAGCTAATAAAATGCAACCTTAGCTAGAATTGGTACTCTAATTTAGGGTATAAAGAGTAATTAAGTTGCTGAGATTTAATGGCTTTGTAATAAGTTCCATATGGGAGCTGAACACATTTGCCCTTTTGCCTGCATTTTATGCAAGATTTTAACCATGTAATTTTTATTTGTCAGGCCTTAAAATCACAGTTCAGAATTTTTTTACATTCTCGTTTTAAAATCTCCTAACAGCGCCTCAAATTTTTGCAAGCTTCTATAAATCAATACTTTTTAAATAGTATTTTATTTTATTCAAGTTTGCAGCCTTTGTATTGATGTTCTGTATTTTATCTGGTTGGAATTATTATTTTGTTGTTATCTTGATCTCAGGTGAGGTCTAAACCAATGATGACTTTGATATCTTTTTGATACCTAGAGATGGCTGTGCACCCAGGCAATAGAGGTGACTGCACAACCAGGCTGCAGAGATGGCAGTAAACCTAGTCAGTAGAGATGGCTGCTTCCTTCTTTAGAAACCACTAGGCATATGGCTACACCTAGGCACTACTATATATGATACACTCCCATGCTCTAGGGATGATGTTCTGCTTTCATTTGTTATGCTTGCTAAGGCGGGCTTTTCCTCTTCTTCCCATTTCTACAAGGAAAACCTTAGTGCAGGCCTTGGTTGTGAGTCGTCTCAACTACAGTAATGCTTCACTTGCCTCTATCAATGAGTCTTGGTTAAATAAATTACAGATGGTGCAAAATACAGCAGCCTGTCTCATTTGTAACATCCCTGCAAGTTCATCATCTGCCCCCGTTTTACCATCTCTACGTTGGTTACTTGTTCGTGAAGTGATAATTTTGTTGTATCACTCACAATGCGCTGTAGGGACAGGGGCCTCCCTATCTATCTTTGAAGCTTACTCTTTACTGTCCGGGAAAAGCCCTAATACTGCTTGATAAAATGTTGACAGTTTATTGGATCAAAAAGTCTCGGTGTGGGTGCAGAACTTTATCATATCTGGCCCTCACTTTCTGGAATGCTCTTCCTGTTCATATATGTCAGTGCACTGATCATATTGAATTCTGGAAGCTACTTAAAACTGATTATTTGTGACTACTGCCCAATTGTTGTTGTTGGCCATTGCGCCGAGATCCTGCTCTCGGGGTGAGTCACGCGCAATATAAATAACAGAAACATAACATGATGTACTCACAAGCACTAGACATGGCGGTGGCGCTCCTCAAACCCAGAGATGTCTGCAGGGCCTAGCACTAGTGAAAGCTGCATGCCCATGTCATAGAGCTAGCTACACTATAAATGACAGTACATCCTGCCATTAGAGATGATTGCACATTTAAATATTAGAGCAGGCAGAGTTCCTGCACATCACATATTGCTACCCTACAGATAATTGCACTCCCAGGCATAAAAATATTGCAGTGCATATCATTGTAAATGAGTGGGTAACTTGTGAAACAAACACTCACAACCCACCTTGAGTGTCACCGTCTTCTAGACAACACTCAAGCAGGATTCAGAAAGAAACACAGCACCGAAACGGCACTCATTGCAGCCACTGTTGACATTCGAATCATCCTGGACCGAGGGGAAATAGCTGCCTCAACCTGCTTGACTTCTCCATGGCCTTCAACACTGTCTCCTACAACACCCTCCTCAGAAGACTTCACAAGATTAGCATGCAAGGATCTACTGTCAAATGGATCTGCTCCTTCCTCACAGAAGACCCCAAAGGGTTAGGCTACCACTCTTCTCATTAGAGACCAAGAAACTGATATGCAGAGTCCCAAAGGGATCGTCCCTCAGCCCCACCCTTTTAAACATATACATGACCACTCTCGCCAACATCATATGATCATTCAATCACAATACAGCACCATTATCTCCTACATTGATGACATCCTACTCATACTCTCCCTGACAGACAAGACAAGAACCAGAACCAGCTTCATCAACTGCATGACCATGGTAGCAGACTGGATGCGAACTCTGACAAGACGGAACTACTGGTCTTCGGCAACAAGACCTTCTCATAGGACTCCACCTGGTGGCTGTCGAAGCTAGGAACAACACCCACAGACCATGCACGAAATCTAGCTCAACCTACACATGCTTCAAATTGTTGACTCAGAACACGCAGGCTGAACTAACAAAACACTCTCTGTCATAATTTCCAAACAACTAATGCAAAGATTCCAGACTATTCAGACCATGCCACCAAACACAAACTTGACCTCCCATGCTGCACCCACATCACACTGCACGTCAGGAAACTTCACCGGCTCCCCATTCACAAGCGCAACCAATTCAAACTTTGCGTGCACAGGACCAGAACATACACATTCAAAACCCCACCAGATACCTACGCTCTGTCTCACTCGCACACACTCCCCGCATCCGCAAAAGCAAACAGGAAGTCAATCATTCTCCTACATTGCACCCAAGGACATGAAATACGCTCCCTCAACACATCAGAGCCTGCTCCTCACTTCTCGAGGTTCACAAGAAGCTGAAGACCTAGCTTTTCATATAAGCACCTTGGGGAGCACACTCCTACACACCTGTCAAAGCACCAGAACACCCTATCGAAGGATTAGTGCATCATACAAATCTTCATTACACAACATAATTACAGACATTACTGTTCACTGAAGTTGTGATAACATGTCACTAGCCGTCAAAAATGTAACAGGAAAGTGTTGCATATGAACAGGGCCACTGGAATTATGCAGCAGGGGAGGTCTAAATTATGTGTCAAGAAAAGGCACATTATGCAGTGTAAAGCAGAACATTTTGTGATAGTATTACTTAATTATTTGGCCACTTTTACCCATGTTAACACTGTCTGGGAAAATGTTTCAAGTTAACCTTTGTGAAGGGCCTTGTACTGCACAGCAACACATGTAGCTGAGTTTTAGCACATTGTGATCTGTTTGAGCAGAAAAACATTTTGGGTAAAATCTGTTGATTATGCTGCAGATGATCGATTATATGGCAAGTCCATAAACATGCTAAAAACTCCAAAATTGCATAATGTCAGTGCCCCTACATGTAAGCTCACTGCAAATATTGAAACTTTAATTTAAGCTATCTGAAAATCTGCAGCATGTAGTCTGTTTTTTAGGGTTCTGGGGCTGCTGTCCAAATGCTTTGATGATTGAAATCGTGCTTATGATTGGGTTGACCAATTGTGCTTCAAATTCTACCAGCCACCTAAATATCTATGCACTATGGATTAGCCCTCCTGGGTACAGACCCTCATAAATCCACAGGTTCAGGATTAGCTATGGCTGGACTCCAACAAATTATCCCTCCTGGAAACTGTCTGCCGGCACTGGGAGAGTGTCACTCCTGGGCACAGACCTCCAGATACTCCCACAGTGTAAGATTAGCAGTTTCTGGGCTCTAGGGAATTCATACTCCTGAGTACAGTCCACATACTGAGTGCTAGGGGGTTATTACTCCTGGGGACTAGCCCGTACCGGGCTTCAGAGAATTATCACTCCTGAGTACAGCCTCATTACGGGGCATGAGGCAATTCTCACTCCTTGATACAGCCCAACTCTAGGAGACAGACGATTCATTGCTGGATACAGTCCTCATGTACACCCAAAGGGTAAGGGTCTGGTCTTTCTGGGCTATACGGATCTAGCATTCTTATGTTCAGCACACCTATTGGACTCTAAGAGATTATCACTCCAGACAACGGACCGCCTACTTACTCCAGGGGGGTTATCACCCTGGATACAGCCCACCAGTAGACCAAATAGGGTGTTAGCCAGTCCCAGGTTTGAGCCACCCCTGAAGCTTCACCTCTGTATTCCGATACCAGCACCACACAAATCAATCCACTTCCAGTCCCATATGATGTGAATAGTCTCTTCTGGATTTAATAACCATCACCTCCCCTGGACTTGAAGTCCTCCCACCAACACCAAGGCCTTCAATCAAGCTACAACTGTGACAAATTAAATCACTGAAATTCAATCTCACAACTCACCCACCCAAGGATAGACCTTAACCAAAACTGTGGACACCAACAATATTGTGTTTCCCTAACCCCAGAGCACTTTAACCCACAAACCTGCCTCCCAACCCTACTTTAGGCCACAGCCAGAGCACCCCTTCACTGACCTCCACGCATATGCCCAAAGCCCTCCCTCCTCCTCCTGCACCAGGCCCCACCTCCACAAATCATCTTCATAATAAGAGGACACAGACCCTGCAGCTAGATTGCTGATGTCCACCACGAGATCCATGAACAGGAATGATTTTAACATATGTGATCTACTTTCAGCAGCTCCTCATTTTCATCACAGAAATGTAGCTTAGCGAGAAGTCTGCACCCACAAACCATGAAGCTGTTCCACCTGAAAAAAGCATCATCAACGAAAATGGCGTTATCAAGATTTGAGGAGGGCTAACAGTAATCCATAAAATAACTTTACAAAAATCACACATTGAAGACTTCACATAAGCTAATCAAATTCTTGCTAGCAAGATGTCACCCCACTCTGACTTTTGCTTGCTCCTTCCTCTTGATCTGTTGATGCCCTCCAGCAATGGAAAATTTAAGAATGCTTTTCTAGACACAGTGACTTCGATTTTCCTAAAGCACCTAAAACTATATATTCTAGGAAAGCTCAACACTTTGAAAATATGGGTTTAACAACAGGTGCAGTCATCATGTCCAATCTCATGGCCTAAAACATTCACCAAATCATATATATTCAAGCTCACTCATCCAGCCACACACAGGATGTCATATTGCCCACTTCACCGCCTTTCCAGGGCCTCCAATGGTGACTGACAGCTCCCCAGTCATCTGGAGCAACCACCATGTTATTACTTTTAGGATCAATTTACCAATCTATAACACTTCAAAGACACCAACAGTCATCAACAACAACTCCACATACAATGGAAAAACCTAGACCTCCAAACATTTAACTCCGACCTTGAAAGATCCCCAACCAATATGCAACCTCAAGACATACCCACTTTTACAAGAGGTTCTCCACTACATACGATAACAAGACACTAATTAAGACCTCAATCATGGTTAACTTAAAAAAGACCACTTGACTTAATGACAAGATCAGAAAAATGAAAACACAACTAAGCATCCCGGAACCTTGGCACCACATGCCCACATAGCTCTGCACTGGGGTAAAAAAGCAATAACAGCATCCTAGTGATACCTTGAAGAATACCTCCCACCCTCTATCACCAGGATAAGACATCGCTTACGCTGTCTTTTGCATATCCCTTCCGGACCAGGCTGGATACCCAGCTATCAAATAGAAATGACAACCATGGCTGTTGTAAAATATGAATATCCATAGAAATTCATGTGTATGTACTTCAAAAGATATCATTCTTAGATAAGGTCACATTAACATGAGGCCTGGAGCTCAAAAGGGCTTCCTATCTAACCTTGACTGGACAAGCTTCAACAAGCTATTCTGTACCCACTTACAGGTCACCTTGCTTGCCTTGACTACATGATATGCAAGTGTTACACAGTGCAGAGCCTGCCTTTTTCTAGTCTGCCCATATCTGGCTGTTTTGCATGGTGCAGACATTGCACATCCATGTCAGCCATATTTGGCGTGTGCCTTATTCTAGTTCCGCTGACATGGCATTGCATACAGTATATAACACCTAGAAACTTGTCACTCTGGGAAGAAGCGGTCTGAGAGCCCCTAAGGTGGCAGATCTGACTTCTTCCTTGCTGATTAGCAATGATGCATGCTTTTGGTACCATTTAATACATTTCACTCTGTTTCTGAGCAACCTGCTATGTCTGGTGAGTTTCATTCATGATATGCTCCTGGGAGGGTGCCAGTATTTCCCCATCAATGGCTACCAATAAATTCAAGGGGACACAGACTCAATATGTAAGGAAGATACAGCATCAACATGCTTAAAGAGATAAAGATGAGGCCTTGACCTCAGAGTCAACTTCGTCCCACCATGAAGCCTCCACACCTGGCCCACAGGACTACAATTGCCATTGACGAAAGCAGATATCTACCTCCTACTTTCCGAATTCAAAAAGATATATCCTCACTTTGACAAGACTTCCAGAAAGCAATCACCGACCTTGACCACTCCATTCACAACGTTGAAAATAGACCCAATCAATTTGAAAACGCCTTTGCCAAACATGCTCATAACAACAACCAAGTACTCAGACTTGATACGTTGGAGGTGCGCCAATCTTGGCTTGAGGAGAAAATGGAAGACTATGAGAACAGGTCACATCGCAACAACATACACATCAGAGGATTAGACAAAACGTCTCCAATGCTGCCTTGGAAGCTCATGTCCAGGATTTGCTTTGTCAACTTCTCCGACTCCTCCAGACACAGAGATAATGCTCAATAGCATACAAAGTGTTTACTCTGCCTTCTAACAAAAGCTAAATATATGGTCACAGATGTGCTGACCCAAGTCCACTTATTTAAGGGATTCAGAGGGGACCAACTTTCAATTTTCCAGGATGTCTTCCTGACGACCATGGCACATTGCCCCCTCTTAAAACATGTGACGGCGCACCTGAGGCAAGAGAGGATTTCTTACCACAGGAGCATTCCCTTCTGACTCCGTTTTACCAAGGACTGCAAACAATACTCAGCTAAGACCACACAGGAGACCCAGGAACTTCTCCACCCGCCACTGATAACTGACCCACAGGAACTGGGGCTTGACACCTCTTCCACCACTCAAGACGATGAATGGACATCTCCATGGAACAACAAAGCAAGGCCTCGGACACACAGACGGTGTCAACGCACAGAGAAAGACATTCTCCTGCAATTCTCAGGTGACACCGAACGGTTGAAAACTGAACCTCCTCTTCGACTAAACTGATGCTATAGACAACCCAGTTTACAGGACTACCTATGCATTTACCAGATGAGTACTTATTTTTCCCTTCTTTTACGTGTGTTTAAGGAGGGAGGGACCAAATAGAGGTACTCTTTACCCATCAATGCACACTGATGTAATAACTTGATTACACACAACTGACTAATATGATCATCAACGTTAGCAGCCACTGGTCTCACTAGGCTTTTTTGGACACTCCCCCGCCATCTTTTTTCTTCTCACTCACTGTTGGTCAATTCCCAAGTTTTCACTCTTCAGTATCCTTTTACTGTTGATATTATCTTTTCTTTTGTGTTTTAATAATCATTCCATGGTAGCATTACCCTGTATTTGACATCACACTTGCCAGGCCAATGTTTACTTTCTACAGCACAATACACTTGATTGGACCTCACAACTCTTATTGAAATGGGAGGGGAAAAGGACCAAATCCGAACTAACCAAATCCCAAAGGCTGCCAATAGTACAATTCCACAAGACAGAAATCTGACCACATTATCTATTGTTTCTTTCAATATACAATATCTGAACTGTCTCATGAAGTGAAGGGCTCTAACTAAATGGATACAACATAAATAAGTAGATGTATGATTACAGGAAATGCACCTCTTAGCCCCAGATAAACCTACGCTTCATTCATCCTTGTATCCCACGCAATCCCATGCCACATTCCTGAACAAGACTAAAAGAGTAGCAATCATTCTGAAATGAAGCCTACCCTTTCCACTTCATGACAAACTAGTAGACAAAGAAGTCAGATTCTTAGGTCTTGACTGCACAATCAGCAGTACACGGCTGACCTTATTCTCAATATATGGCCCTAATGACCACAAATATTTATTTCACGGAAACCTCTTCCACAAGATCGCAATATTTCGTAATTGCCTGCTGATGCAGCATCTTTTGGCGTATTTCCCCTGTCTTTTTGCTTTCTGACCTCCTGGTTTGGACTCAACTGCTGTTCAGTGTTAAAGTGCAGGTGCTCCTATTGTAAAATATATTATGGAGTGATGTTTCCATGATTGGCATATTTGATTTACTGGTAAGTCCCTAGTAAAGTGCACTGGGAGTGCCAGGGCCCGTAAATCAAATGCTGCTAGTGGGCTTGCAGCACTGATTGTGCCACCCACATGAGGAGCATTTCAAAGAGTTCTTAGACCTGCCACTGCAGTGTCTGCACACAGTTTTTACTGCCATGTCGACTTGGCAAGTGCACCCAATTGCCAAGACCTAACCTTCCATTTCAGTACATGTGAGTCACCCATAAGGTAGGCCCAAGCTACCCCTGTGAGCAGCATTCAGTGTATGTGAGAGGCAGGACATGTACTGGTGTGTGTAACATGTCCTGATAGTGAAATACAGTGTAATTCGTTTTTCACTATTGAAAGGCTATCTCTCCCATAGGATAGAATGGGGAATACTCTATAACATACTACATGTATATCCTCCTATTAGGACAAGATAGAGAAATGGAGTTTAGTATGTCCGATCTCAGAATGCATCTTTTAGTAAAGATGATTTTTATATTCTGTGTTTGAAAATACTACTTTTAGAAAGTAGGTATTTTCTTTTTTAGCCTTCCTGTGTGCCTCTGCTGCATTGTGGATTGCCTGTCTGGCTTTTGAGTGACGGGGCTGGGGATGCACATTCTCTTCAGACATCCACTGGGGGGGTCGAGGTGTGTCCTGCCTTTTCCTGGGTGAATCAGGGCATGGCTGCATAGACCTGGGCTGCATTTAGAGTGTGGGAGGAAATTCCCTTGCACCTGAATGGGCCTGGTCTCCCTTGGACAATCGTGTCTCCACCTCCTGCCGGTAAGCTGGGCCACAGAGGACCAAACGGGTTTGGACTAAGCAAAGACACTCTCTTCCCCAGAGAACAAAGAGAAATGCAGTAGAAATACTGGGGCCATTGCTTGGATCAAGAAACCTGCCAAGAAGAAGAGCTGGAAGAACTTCCAGGAGGAGTACTGCCCCTTTGCTTTGTTGGGTTGGCCTGTGGTTGCTGCTTCTGGCTTAGGCAGTGAAAGGACTGGACTGAACTTTCTCTTACTTGTTACGGAGTATCTCCAAGGGCTTGAAATAGAGCTTGCCTCCTGTTCATCACAAAGTCTCAGCGACAGCACAGATTTATCCTACCTCTGGGGACCGCCTCTGGAACTGTGGTTTCAGTGGCCACAGAGAGGGTAAGCAGCCGACACTGACACCACTGCGGACTCTGTGTCATGAAGGCACCGCAGAGAGCACCGCTGCACTTCTCACTGCAACTCTCGTCTCACCGATGACGATGACCACTGCCGCCATCGAGAGGCTGCTTGCACTGTGACCTGTGGGCACCACACTCCACACCGCCTCGCTTCACTCTGCCGTCATGGTCTCACTGACGACATTGCTGACCACGACACCCGTGACCGCACCATGGTTTGGGCGCACCACTAGTAAGATACATGACGCACCACCTAGTCCCACACCACTGTCTAGGCCGAGTGACGCCAGCTCCCATTAACCGGCACTGTCGCTTGCACCGTGACCTGTCAGCACCACCAAGAGCACCGCCTCACTCCGCATCGCAGCCTTGGTCACCACTGGATGACTGTCACGGAGCCGTTGCCTGCACCGCGCCTTGAGGGCACCGCACACTGCACCACTACGCTTCACACACAACCACAATGGTTGCCACAACCAGCTCACACGGATGCAGTCGTCCGGAACCAAAAGGTACTGTTTACAAGTCTGCTGACACTAAAGGCGATTCGCACATTTTTAAGTCATACTTGCAAAGTGCCTATTTTTGATTACTTTATGTTGGTCTTTTATCGTTTTGGTCTTGTTTGCACAGATAAATATTAGCCATTTTTCTAAAACTGGTGTGGTGTCCTTTTGTAATGTTTTCACTGCATTTCTGTTGGTTATGTGCAAATTCTTTACACACTGCCTCTGAGATGAGCCTGGCTGGTCGTGCCAAGCTACCAAGCATGAGTTATTTTAGGAGTGTATCCCCCTTATTCTGACTAGAAGGAAGGGCCCCTATTTGGACAAAGGTGCTAACCATTGCCAACTAGAGACCCCTCAAACCATTGCTCAACATGTCCTCACCTTAGAAACACAACCTCTGCTCTCCCTCCAAAATGTAATAGAAGACTTGCCTTTGATTGATATATAGAGTAGTCGACATGCTGGTGAGCATGATTACACTTTTTTTTCCTTTGACCATAGAACCTGCTCGAGGTTGGACTTCCTCCTCGACAATAGACTGAACCCCCCCCAACAAGACCTTGACACCCACATTAGCACCAAGGTTCTGTCCGATCACTCTGCAGTTATGATGCACATAGACTTGTTGCTTCTGCTCTGACCAATGTAGAATGAATGGACAATCAATGAAATCACGTTTTGAGACATGGCGCTACATGAGTCCATCTGTGATACTATAGAACACTACATTAAAGAAAATGACAATGACCTTCGGAAAGTTAAGTAGAATACAATTCAGGATGCTGCTAAGGCGGTCATCATGGGTGACATAATTTCATACATCACCTACTTTACTCACATGTCCACCCAAAAGAAATCTGAACTTGAAGTTCAGATAAGGGAGTTCGAATCACGGCGTAAACAATGTGGCCCTCAGAGAGTATAACTCAACATACGCAACACGAGAGGAGATTTAGAACACCTGATGAAAGAGACAGCAAAATAAATGCTTTAGCTAAGCAACAATATTACAAGAAAAGCAACAAAGCTGTCGGGTTACTAGCCTGAAAATGATGTGAACACCTAGATAGAAACAATAATGATGAGCAAAGATGAGGGTGGCACTGCTCTTAAAATGACTCGGGAGATCCTTGAGGTCCTTCATCGCTTTTATTCCACCCTTTACTCATCCCAACCATTAGACAAGGATGCCCAAGATCGCTACCCAGAGTCCTTTGCCTTACCTAATAAACCTTGACTTCTCATAAATAGATGGCCCGATAACACCTGACCGGGCCAGGGCTGCAATTAAACACTTTAATCCCAAGAAGGCCCCGGAACCAGATGGGCAATCAGCATCCTTTTATATAGCATACACAAATATTTTAGCACCCCCCACTCACAATTCTCTATAATTACTTTCTCCAAACAGGAGATCTCACACCATTGATGACTGTATCCACCATCACTCTGATATTGAAACCAGGGGAGGACCCCACATCTTGTGGCTCCTACTGGACGATCGTCTTATTGAGTAACCATGCAAAAATGTTAACGTCCTAGTCACCATCCTAGTGTTGCGCATTCAAGATGCATGGACTATTAATATCTCCCTAGTTCCATCCGGCTTTATTAAACACCGACATGGGGTAGATATTACCCGATTTGCATATAATTTGATTAACTTCGGAAAAACAGAACACACAAATGGTCTTTCTCTCGCTTGATGTGGAGAAGGCCTTCGATAGGGTGGACAGAAGGTTCATAAGGAAACTTCTCAATCAGAAGGGTATGGTTTTTAATCTTCTCAAATATATCATGGCTAACTTTGCCCATTCAACATCACATCTAAAGCGGAATGAAGAATTCTCTGACAAATTAATCTTCACTAGAGGAATGAAAGAGGGGTGTCCTGTATATAGGAGTATCTTTGCTACCGCAATGGAAACCCTAGTGCCAGAAAATATTGCAAACTCTGACATTCAGGGATTCTTCCTTGGCTCCAAAGAATATAAACTGATCTTATTTACCAACAATATACTCTGTTTTTTTACAGAACCAGAAATATTGCTCCCAGTCCTTGTTCGAGATCTTGAATGGTTTAAATCGGTCTCTTCCGTGTTGGGGGTTTCTGATCCTCAGGCCTACTCCAAACCAGTCCTTGAAAGCTTCAGGTTTTACTGGAACGATTGCTACCTCTGTTCCACGGCATCCTCCTAATGAAAGAAGCAGAGTGCACCTACAAGAAAAACATACCTCCACTGTTAGATGTGCTGTATAGACCTATACGGATAAGGAAAGCAGGAGGTCTCCCAGTTGGAACGGGTCGCCAGCATAAAGATGAATTTCCTCCCCATGCCCTCACACTCAAATGCACATCACAACAACTCAAACAAACAAATCTCCCAGAGTGTCCCGGCTCATGCTCTTCAGGAAGCCTGCAGATGGAGGGGTGAGACGCCCTAATGTAACTGGTTATGCTGTAGCAGCCCAACTACGTCCAGCGTTGGATTGGCACTAAAACCCCCACACCACCCTCTACTCTGAAGTGGAGAAACACTATGGTCAGGGTCACACATACTGTGGCTTCCACGCAAACACAGACCGAAAGAAAACATCCTCCCCTGCAATACTATTGGACCATTGGGAAACTGTGTCCCATAGCTAGAACATGACCACATATTCTTCACCCATGACACCAATCACCAACAACTCAGACTTTTTACCTGGAATTTCTGACCCTCACTTGCGATGGAATGACAGATTTCCGTTATGATTAGGTGACTTGTATATGGATGTAAAATGAATGGACAGGGACACGTGCATGGACCAGTTCCATCTCCAACCACATGATGAATACAGACTAACTCAATTACTACATTGAATAGGGGACAGGGAGATACAATTGAAGGCCAAAAGGGACAAGACACGCTCAAAACTCTTCCACGACAAAATAAAAAAAGGGTCCTCCCACATTCATAAGGCAATACACTGAACAAACCTTTTCCTATATGACCACCTGGAGCAGAGACCTGGGCAAAGAGATACCAGACAACACCTGGGAGGCAGTGTGGACCAGGGCAGCCACATCCTCTATATGTGTATGTTGGGATATAAAAGTCCTCTACATGGTAATAAACATGCACCTTTGCTCTGAGTGCCCAATAGTATGGATGTCTAGTGCTGATTTTTGTTCTCACAGGTGAGCACGGATCATGCGTGTGCTCCATGACATAGGCCTGCCTCACAGATTGCAGTCTTATTTATTTATTTATTTATTATTTATTTTTGAATTTTATACAGCGCGCAGCTACCCCCGATGGGGTGTCCCGGCGCTAGAACCAGAGCCTCAGGGGAAAAGGGAAAGAAAGGATATCAGCAATTATAGGAATCAGAGGGCAGAAAACAGCCAGGTTTTTAATCTAGCACGGAAGAGGGGTTCAGAAGGGCAGAATCTAAGATCGATTGGGAGACAGTTCCACAGTTTAGCAGAGATAACACTGAACCCTCTGCCGCCCATTCTGGCGCGTCGAAAGCGAGGAGAAGTCAGGAGGCGTAGGTTGTTAGATCTCAGGGATCTAATAGAATGAGATATTGACACTCGCTTTTTCAAATAGTTAGGTCCAAGGTCGTTGATAGCTCGGAAGGTGAGAGTGAGGATCTTGAACTGAATGCGGCTAGCAATGGGAAGCCAGTGGAGCTTATTGCGATAGGTGGTAACTGACTGACGGTATGGGATATTACCGATCAGTCTAGCCGCCGCGTTCTGAACGATCTGGAGACGATCGATCAGATACTGAGGAGCGCCAGCATATAGGCTGTTGGCGTAGTCCAGGTGGGACGTGATGAGGGCCTGGGTGACTGTTCGGCGGGCGTCCAAGGGGAGGTAGGGAAATATCTTCTTAATCATGCGCAGTTTCATGAAGCAGGCAGATGTGACCTTATTAACCTGTGCTTTACATGAGAGAGAGTCGTCGAACTGATTACCCAGGTTGCGTACTGAATGTACAGGGGAGGGAGCGGGGTCGGCACCCAAAGCACTACCCTCATACATGTAGAAGGCTACCTCCTTCACCAGGAGTTAAGCACTACAAGCGCGATGGTAGCTGCATACCATGTAGTGATCAGTAGGAGTGAACAGGTCCTTTTTAAACTGTGTACTGGGAGTGAGGCATACAGACTAATTCACTTTCAAAGTTCTGCTGCTTTGTGCATAACTCATCCTTGGCCTACATCAGCTTGGTGTGAAGTGCTGCACAACACAGAAGTGGTGTATCTGTGCTGAGTGTGTCTGGGAAAGGTGCAACACAGGAATAATGCAGGACTGAGTAGTGTGTGCGTGGTGTATACATGTGCTAGATGTACATGTTCCTATGAGTGGTACAATACCTGAAGGGTGTAGTGATGTACTGTGTGTGCAGGATAAACAAATGTGCTAGGTGACATGTACCTGTGGATGGTACAATACATGAAGGGTACAGTGCGTGCATATTAAATGCATCTGCTGAGTGGGTGTGTACCTATGAGTGGTACAATACATAAAGGATACAGTGATGTACAGTATGCGTATGTTAGATGAAAGTGCTGGATGAATGTATGCCTCTGAATGGTACAGTACACGGAGGATACAAGATTGTGCAGTGGATGTATCCTGTATACATGCAGTGCGTGTATGTGGGCCTGTGAATAGTACAATACATAGAGGGGCCTGGATTCCATTTTAGGAGACCCAGGCCTACCTGCAGAGGACATATATGTGGATTGCTGCATTTCTGTAATGATGCAGGGATTCTCCCCAAGAACAGAACTGTGCACATGATTATAAGACTTTAGTGTATAGGGACTGAGTCATCCTACCACCTTAGTACCCATGAGCCCAAGACTGACTAACTATAGTGTCCCACTTGCTTTCCTACTCACTCACAGAGAAACAAGTAATTAGACACCCCAAAACGCAACACTCAGATCTCTCAGGAATCGGGGTAACAAGACACACCCTTTCAGTCACACTCTTGTGCTTGTCAATAATAGGATCTGACAGAGAAACAGTTTGAAATATTTATTTTAACTAGCGTGCAGTATACGTGCCACAACAAGCAGGAAAATGCATAGTACAAATATAGTCAGCATAGCAGCTAGACCATAAATCATGAAGGGAGATGTCATCATGAAAAGAAAATAGAGCTTAACCTCCCTCCCATTGCTGGGAAGCAATATTATTATATATTAGAAGATCTCTGGGCTTTGTCAACAGACCCCATACCTTAGCCTATAGATGGTAGATCTACATCATAGGTGCTGTCGCGCTCTTCTCTCTGGAATGGTCCCTCTCCAAGTGTGTGCTACCTATTCGTGTATCCCAATAAGATCAAAGAATGTTGTCCCAAACAACAGCTGCATCGGCATGTTTTGTCTAAGGCCTGGTCAGTACACAATAACAAGGGACATTGTTGTTCGACCTTGCTCACAATGTTCAGTCAAAATCCCAGGAACATGCAGAGAGTGAACACAGCGATGAGTTCTCATGTGAAAACAGCCATAGAAGTTATTGCAAAATAAAGTTGTGTAGTAATGTGCGCAATGCAGCAGGCACGGTGCAGCGTGCTCATGCTAATTTAGTGAAGACGATAATGTAACTATGGGCCACGTGACACCCTCCCATTGGCCAGGTTGTTAGCAGTATGCTGAAGCAAAAATCAGAGGCAAGCAGAGGCAAAGCGTCTGGTGGTGTCGCATTTAGAATACTTGTTGAGCAAAAAAAAATACTTTTTTTTTTAATTAAAATGCAGCCAACTGGGTATCCAAAAATATATCCATTCACAGCGAATCTTTGTAGTCAAAAATGTTGCACAAAAAGTGAAATGCCATACTGTTGTCTGACCCTTCCATAGTAAAAAGGTAGGCCATCCAATAAAGTAAGTCAATAAGCACACATACTCCTCATATCCAGGGGCCGTTAGGAGTATATCAGTGTAACCTGCGTTAACTTCGATGAAACTCCAATCCAAGAGGCGCTGAGCACAAGAACAGATACTCAAGTCTGCCACTAGTCCAATTAAAGGATCGCACACCAGGCACCTAGCCACGGAACAGTCCTGGTAACGGGCCATCAATATATCCATCAAAAGTTCATAATCCAGGGCAGCGTGGAACTTATTGGAGAGGCAGACATCCAGGGCCAATTGAAAAGGGCACTGGAGGCAGTGGAACACAGGTTGCATACAGGTGAAGTAGGCATAATGGAGGTCAGCCAATAGTCAATGTCAAGAGTTTTCCGTGGCATTGCACCAAAAAGCTGGCACATCCGATCACGGTATAGCTGCAACTGGGCTGGGTTTGGCAGCATCACAGGGTGAGCAGCCATTGCGGAGCAGCAGTAGAAGTACAAATCTACAGGAGCACTAGGGGAAATCCTCCGAAGGCGCTGGAGAAAATAGAATGGATAAAAGCTGGTATTACTCCAAAAATAGTCTGAAAAGAGGTGACAAGGCTGGATCCCATGACTTTAAAGAAGTAAGCAAGGCACTCAGTGTCAGACGCATTAAATATTTGGTGAATTAATTCTCCAAAGTAGAGTGGGAGATTCGTGTTCAGTAGTGAGTGAATCTCACTTGCAGTTCTTGCCACCTGCAATTTGAAGGTCTCTCAGGCTGATGTGAGAGCCTCTTTCTTGTTGAAACAATAGCGCTTTGAGTCTGCTTAGCTTATTGAAATCTGTTTTCCAAGTCAGAATGGAAGGCCAAAGCCTACAATCCTATGCGGAGTGTAAACAGGACGTTGCGGCAACACATAACACGTTGTGAAACAGTTACTATATATGGGATGCCTGCCCGTAAGCCACAGCAGTTGTGGTTATTTAGAGTAAGATAACTGCCTTTAGAAAGCAAAGTTAATGCAGGAATAATAGCTGATACCGGGGTCCCTTATAAAAAACAAGTTAAATTAGGGGCCGAAATGTTACAGGCACTGTGAGGTTTTACTTGTTTGCAGACTAGGGAGTGTCCTACTGTGGAATCACTATCCTCCCCTGTAAGGAAAGCCTCCTTATCAGCTCGTTGACATCGAATGGTGAAAGGCAATGATACAATTCATGAATATAGCTACTGCCAAGGGGCTCATATCTACCAACCGGATAATGTTTCATGCAGGCCATAAATTTAAAAGAGGGAGATTGGCAGTGAAATAACCCAATGTATTAACCACACAGCTGAATCATCCTCTGCCACAGAAAATGGTAACTGTTCTAGTTGTTCAATATGTAACAATGTGTATGTTGCGTCTTTCATTGACATACATTTCTGTTTATCAGTCAAATTAAATGGCAAAAACAGTGCGGAAGCATTCAAGTAATCCCATGGTACTTTCCTACTTTTGTGTGTTTGAAAGGTCCAACCAAATTGCATTACAGAAAGTAACTGATTTTGACCAGGGTATAAAACAGACACTTAATTTTGAACAATATCAATGGCTGATGATACAATATTATCCAAAGTACAAATACGAGAAGACAGTGTATTAGTGCCATTATTGACCACTGCAAGAACTTTTTCCAAATTATACTGGTCAATTTGGCACAGGCACACTGAAGCCTCCATCTGCGATAGCTTCTAAAATTAATTATATGCGGCATAAACAAAACATTTTGCTCGAAGGGGACTTTGGACCCAAAAGAAAATCAGCAAGAATGATGTCATCTGATAAAAGGGAAAGATGCTGTTTCACAGATGACAATCTGGAATGTTCCAACCACTGTTGACAATTTACCTACTGAATATGTGGTAACCGTATGGGAATGTGAAAAACGTGGATCAGGTCTAGTTTGTGTAAACCCTTTTGTGGTATTCAAAAAGCATTTGAGCTCGTGGGCCACAACAACCATCCCAAGGGTCAATATTGAAAGAATTAAGTGTGCCAATCTTAAACATGACAGTTAATTCCTCAATTGTGTATTTGGTATATTTTTGCCAAGTGTCATAAGTAGCGGAATGGAGGGAGTATTTAAATTTTTATCTGTGGCTAAACCAAAACAAGTAGTCTGCTGTGCCGTCTCATTTAAAAATATGAGCTGAGACGGTATCAGACATGCGTGATGCAATGATTTAGTGCCCTGCTCTTGCCAACCTTTGGTATCCCAAATGGATTTTAAATCAACCGTGTCCTTCCAATAATCATATCCTTCATAACTAATATGTCTGTGAAAGGTTAAGCAGTAGACTAATTTAGTATGGGTCAGCACAAATTTTGTTCGGTTGGGTAGCTTCAATTTGTACAACTAGGACTCTGGGTCAGAAAGATTGTAACCTGTAAAATACATACATTTAATCTGTTGTGTCTGTGAGCTCCCCCGTAACGGTGTGGGCAATATTCCCACTGGATATCATTAAAATACGGTCTTTGAGTATTGGTCTTATGTAAAAAATGAAGCCATAATGTTGGTAACAGAATAAATCAGTGAAATCTTCTGAATTCAAATACAAATCCTCAGTGTCAAAAGCAGTATAATATTTCAAATCTGAAAACCACGATTAAACAGCGTGAACATCCCAGTCATCAGAGTGTATTCTAGGCAAAACCACATCTCCTAAAGAAACGCAGAATACATATGGAATGTTCAAAGTCTTGGTCAGGCCATGGGTATCGAATGTTACTTCATCCCAAAAAAATGCCATCAGCAATTGGGGAGGCTGAAATATTAACTAGGGCTTGATCTCTTTTCATTTTATGAGATGAAGTGTGGGGGGCCAGAACTCCGTTGACCAAGTTCACAGCAGAGCTTTGATTTGATTTGATTTAGGATTTATAAAGCACCTGAATCACCCCCCAAGGGGTTTCTCCACGCTCTCGAACTGCTTAGTTGGTCAGAGAATGGGAATAGATTAAAACAATGTAGTCTTCAGAAGCCTACGGTATTGCAGGTGATCAGAGCACTCCGGCAAATGGATTGGTAGTTGGTTCCAGAACGTAGGGGCTAAGTGGAAGAAAGCGTTCCCGCCTAGCCGAGCTTTTTTGCCACGTGGGACCACAAATAGAGATTTGGTCCCTGAGCGTAGTGTACTGGTAGGCTGATGTTTTTAAATTTCTCTGCCAAATAACTTGGGGCTTTGCCATTTAGAGTTTTATGCACAATGCAGCAGATCTTAAAGCGGATCCGCTTCCGCACTGGCAGTCAATACAGTCTCTGCAAGAGGGGAAGGTAGGGAGTAAGGGAAAGAGCATAGGAGACCAGTTGGGCAGCTGTGTTTTGGACTACTTGCAATTTGTTCAGAGATGCTTCACTGGCTGAGTTCAGCAAGGCATTGCAGTAGTCTAGGCGATTAGTGCCTGGATCTGGGTTTTCAGAGTGGACAAGGGGAGAAAGGGAAATACTCTTCGCAAGAGACCTAGAGCATGGAAGCAGGTGCCAATGGTGGTAGAAGCCTGCTCCTTCATAAATAATAATAATTAATTTCTGGTCCAGGCAGACCCCTACATTTTTACCACAGTCTTGGGCTCTTGTGCAGGTCCCAAATCCGTTGGCGACCAGCTCGGAGACCATCTCAAAGGAGCATCACCAAAACAACAATGTTTCAGCTTTTCCCGCGTTGAGCTGGAGAAAATCTTGCCTCATCCAGCTGGCAATGGCTTTCATACTTCCTGAGAAAATGGACTGAGCATTGGGATCATGTTTATCAAAGGATAGCAGGAGCGGAGTATAATCAGCATAGGAGATGGGTATAAAACCTAACTTCCTGAGTAAACCTGCCAAAGGAGCAACATAGATGTTAAATAAAGTGGGACTGAGACAGGATCCCTGGGGCACTCCTTTTGGTTAGTTCCGTGGTCTCAGAATGGGAGGGGCCTACATTGATTGTCTGAGTTCTGTGCATGAGGAAATTCAACATCCATTGTAAGGCTATTCCTTGTATCCCAATCTCACTGAGTCTCCTGAGCAGGATTTGGTGTGACACAATGTCAAAAGCCGCAGACAAGTCAAGCAGCCAGCACAAGTAGAACTGCCTGTCCATTGTCCAGAGCCTGTCTGATATCCGTGACGGCAATCAAGGCTGACTCTGTGCTATGTCTGGGTCTAAAACCAGAGTGAGATGGTTCAAGACAGCCGGATTCCTTGACAAAGTCCAAAAGATGTTATTATGTTTTTCTAAAAACTTGCTCAGGAAAGGTAAAAGTGAGATAGGACGATAATTGGTTAAGTCATCCATAGGGTCCTTGAGGTTCTTCCGTATAGGAATTATTTGTGCTGCCTTCCACTCAATAGGGACATAACAGGCTGCTGTTTGGATAGTAATGAGGTGGTCCTTGCCAGGATTATCTCAAAGGGGGAGCCTGATTTAACCATATCGAGTAAGGCGTAACCAAGGGGAACTTCTGCACAGTAGCTCGAGTGGGTGAGAGATTGGCAGATAAGTCGAGCTGGCACCATCCATCTTGGGTAATATTATTGTAAATCAGATCTATTTTCTTTGTAACGCACATTGCTATTTTGTTGCATAAAGCTTGCGAGGGTGTCTACTCATTATTACATGCCTCCGGGTGAGTAAAAGTTTTGAATATCGTATAGAGGGTTTTGGGGTCATTCCCAGCCTGCTCCAATTGTAGTATAATATGAGCTTTGCAGGCATATCTTATATTTTTATGATATTTAGAAAGGGCCGATTTATAGTGTGCTTTAACTAGTGCATTATGGGAGAGAGATAACGGTGCTGCTCCAATTTCCTGCAGAGACTCTTCTCCGTTTTGAGACTGGAGGAGAACCCGGCTGACTGAGTGCGTCTGCCTGAACTCGTGCATTGCTTTAGAGGGGCTAATTAATCCATGGCCGTTGTTATGATAGACTTGTTTTAGGCTTGGCCAGTCTCTATGTTCTCCATGTCGAGATTACATGAGTTAGGAGTTATATCCTGAAAGTTATCAGCAGTGATGTTGTGCCACTGTCTGTGGCAGCTCCTATGAGTTGAGGACTGTGTGCTAAGTGCCATAGGACCCCTGAATTTGAACTCGAACAGTGAGTAGTCGGTCCATGTGAGGGGGCACGTAGCTCCACATCGCACATTCAATGACTTGGTGAAAACAAGATCTAGCGTATGTCCCGCTTGGTGAGTGGGGCCCACGTTGATCTTGTTTAAATCTAGTGAAAATAGATCTGTTAAAAGTGATGAGGCTTCCTGATTCAGGATGTCTTCAATATGCACATTAAAATTACCCAGTAAAATGAAGTTTTTTGTAGAGATGGCATGCAGGGAAATTAATTCCAGCAGTTGGAGAGTATAATTACGGATAGGCCCGGGAGGACGGTACACCAGGGCACCTTTCCAACAGTGTTGCGGATGTAAGTCAATTTTAAAAACTAGCACTTCCATGCTGTCATTACCTAGCTGCTCCAATATAGTTATTTTGATGGAGTCCTTATATACTACAGCTATACCCCCTCCTACCTTAGTAGGTCTATCCAGCCTTAGGGTGCGATATCCCTCTGGTAGTGCTACTGCTATGGCAGGGGTGGAGCTTGGTTCTCGGTTAAGAGGCCGATGTCGGGAAGTTTAGAGGATAGGAGGTCCCATATTTCTACTGCATGTTTAGGCAGTGATCTTATATTCCCAAGCAAGCAGTTCCAGTCTTGATTCCCCACAGAATGCTGAGAAAAGGAGTAGGTCAATGCTTGAGAACAGGGCTGTTTGTTTGTTAATATCAGGTGTGGTATTACTGGGGGGGGGGCTTTGTAAAGGGAATGCTCTGGAATCTACAGGAGTTGCATGCAAAGGGCCCTTCCAATAGCATTGGGGTACTGGGGGCGGCCTTGGCCAGGTGAGGGCCTTTGTATAAATAAGCTTGTCTGATCTCTAATAGTTTCTGGGTAGTGTATACGCTAATATTGTTAGGATGACTGTCAGATTCTGACCTGAAACATGCAGGGGTTCTGGCTCCTCGCGATGACCGGGCACAGACGGGCTAGCCTTAGGTGCACCTGCTGCGCGTCATGCCTGACATGCCACTAAAATAGGGGAGGTCAACTGTTAGAACGCTAACCTCTGCACAGTTACTCTGGAAGTGCAAAGAGCGGCTTCCTTCTTCACGCAATCTCCTTCCACTCAATCGGGAAAACCCGTAGTGGACCAGGGAGAAATGTGGAAGAAGGTACAAGAGCAAAATGCAGCAGGTAAGTTTAAAACAGAACTCACTTGAATTTAAAATTTAAGTGCAAACCAATGTATACAATTTCAAAATAGCTGTGGGCTCTGAAAATGCCTGTAAGAACAAGCTCATGATTATACAGAAAGCAGTGCGGCTTAAAATGATGATCAGAGTAAAATATAGGGCCCCAAACCTAAGCACGTACGCTGCACGTCGTGTCTGGCATGCCACTAAAATTGGGGAGGTCAGCTGCTAGAATGCTGACCTATGGGCTGTTACCCCGGAAGTGCAAAGAGCGACTTCCCTCTTCACACAATCTCCTTCCACTCAGTCGGGAAAACCTGTGGTGGACCGAGGAGAAATGAAGGTACGGGAGCGAAATGCAGCAGGTGAGTTTACAACTGAACTCACTTGAAGTAAAAATTTAAGTGCAAAGCCCAGTATACAATTTTAAAATAGATGTGGGCTCTGAAAATGCCTGTAAGAACAAGCTCAGAAACATACAGAAAGCAGTGCGGCTTAAAATGACGATCAGAGTAAAATATAGTGCCCCAAACCTAAGGGTGTTCACTCAGGTAAGTAATGGCCATTAATCAGCAGGAAAAACACAGTCATAAACCCAATCCACATGAATAGGAATACCATCATCAGCACCAACCAGACATATGTCCAGGCGGGACTAGGTAAGTTTTTTTAACCAAGAGATGACAAGACTGGTACATGTAGGGAGCTCTGCCACAGATGACAATAAAGATGTATCAGAAGAAAAGCTATTACGGTCCATTTAGTAACCTCAGGACCCCAGCTGAAACAACGGGGGTTGTTCTTCATTGGAATGTAAAAGTATTGCACTTTCAGGAATGTCTATTATAACTTCAACTGGAGAAGCATACTCCATATTCAAGGTTGTAGATGTAGAAAGTAAAACTGGCAACAAATCAATTCAAGATTCAATCTCCTCCTCCATTTGTTGTGGATTGTTTGTGGCAACAGAATCGATCGGATCCAGTGAAAGATCACAGCATGGAATGCTTGGAGGCATACTATTCAGTATTGGGCATATGGTGTAGCTTGACATGCTCCATTAAAATGTAGCGATTCTCATTACGACTGGGTAGTGGAGGCAGAATCACAGTACGGGTGCCTTTTAAACCAAGGACTCTGACCGGTGCATGGTATGATGGACCAAATGCTTTTTTGTTCTCCACCTTCTCTCAGACCAGATCTCCAACTTTAGGAAGCTAGCCAGAAACCGGAATCAGCACCGCTGCATCTGTGGAAGAGGGCAAATGGGCTTTTGCTTGTGAATCGCAAGCCTTTTGTAGATCCAATGGTCATCTATGTCGAACATTGCCACAATGCCTAGACCATCAACGTCTGTCACAAAATGTTAATGCCAAAGAACACCCACCCAGAGATCTTCTAGGGAAATTGTTAAGTGCATGTTAAACTCCTTATAGGTGAGTTAACCAGCCCAGACCAGTACCTAATACTCTCGCTGTTAAAGATTGCTTTAAGTCATGGTTCATCTGGTCCACAACAGAATTGCCCTCAGGCAAGAAATTTACCTGCAATCCCAGAGACTTCATCGCATCCTGGTAAGCCTTAGAGGCAAAAGCAGGACCTTGGCCAGAATGGAAGGTGCCACAGGCAAATGTCCCTACAAAGACATGCAGATCTTTTATAACAGTTTGAGCATTAGCACTATGTTGCGGCCAAACCCAAAGAAATCTAGTGCCCAAATCCACTGCAACCAAGATATGCTTAAACGCATTATCAGATGTTAAAGGACCGCAGTGATCAAGATAAATACAACCAAACGGTTGATTTGAAATGTATAGCTGAATGTGGGGTGAACGTGAAGCAGTTGAAGGCTTAATCATTTTTGTTGTTGTTGTTTTTTTGGAGTTTTATATAGCGTAAACTAGACCCAAAGATATTGGGTATCAGAGCGCTTTCCATGAACACCAGTTTCATTACACAAGGACACATTAATTGTTTGTTAGGCACGGGAAGATTAAGTGATTTGCCCAGAATCACAGGATGTTTAGCGTCAATGCCGAGACTCGAACCCGGTCCCCCAGCTTTGAGGTCGACTGCTCTAACCGTAAGGCTACATCCTCTCCCCTTGAAAAATGTCACAGGAAAGAACATATTTACATGCCTGTTGGTACAAACCATGCCACCAAAAACATTGCTGGAAAAGGGAAATAGTCGCTGTCACTCCGGCATGTGCAAAAGCAACGCCTTCATGTGCAGCCACTATTAAAGAAAGTCTGCGGTCCTCATTGGGAAGCAGCTGATCCCCAATGGATGGAATAGTCACAAATGGAACTTGATCAGACGACAAGTGGCATGTATGACGTAAAGTGAAATCTTGGGGAAACTCTGTTCCCTCCTTCGTCACAGATATAGCCTCTAGAATATCATCATCAATTTTAGTCATACACCTAGTGACTGCTGCTACTGAGCATGTGGCTACTGCAGATTTGGCTGCCTCATCAGCCAATTAATTACCAACCACCTGTGCTCCCACACGTTGATGCCACAATGTATGAATAACATGTGTGAGTGGCAAACGTTCCTTAAGAGCGGCCGTTCGGACCCAAAGCATTTTATGCTTAATTGCGCTACCTTTAGAATCCCGAAAATTATTTTGGATCAAGAAGAACAAGTTGTCATTGACGTATTGTACACAGTTGAAAGAATCGCACACTACAAGTGTTAGAATACCAGGACCAGCAAACTCAAGAGCCAAAACCAAAGCAAGTAACTCAGTCAATTGTGCTGTGCAATCCCCAAGGGTTTGTGTGTGCACCAAGAAAGATTTGAAATCACCATCTACTATTGTGCCTGCCACAATTGCGAGGCTTGCTGAATAAGCATGTTTAGAGCCAATGGTTGGCTGTGCAGTCCCATCAGTGGAAATAATGCGTTTGTACTGGTCAAGAGGGAGCAATGATCAAGGTGGAGGATGAATATGTTCATATTGTAAAAACTCTTGTGTTTGCACAGAAGGGTCAAAGATAAAGTTGACATCCGCCGACGTCAAAGAACTAGCCCATTGTATCCACCGTGGATGCAAGGCTTTGTAATTCTGGACATTTGCCTTTGTGACTGCTTCTAAAGCAGGTATTGGCGAAACCATGAAAATGCTTTTACCCTGAACCATCAAAACTGCCATCTGAACAGTGGTCAAAATTTTCTCAGTGGAAGAAAAACACAACTCTGCTCATGTATACAAATGCAATTTACAAGCAAAGGGGACCTTGTCCCCTTCATTGAAAGACATGTAAGTGAATCCTTATGCTCCTGGTACAATCTGTATGACAGAATTAGTAGTATTATCTCTTGTTAACCAGAATTGAGTTGCAAACAGATCAGACTGCAACGACCTAAGTACTGCTGTATGTTCCGGAAGCCAACTGGAAGATGAAAAAGAGGGTTGTATCAACACGTATAGCGGTTTGATATGTTGAGCATAATCCGGAATGTATGTCCTGTCAAAATTCGAGAAACCCAGCAAAGATTGTAATTTTTTAAGGGTAGAGGTAGGCTGCACTTGTGCACATTTCTCAAAAAAGTGGGGGGCCAACCCCCTACCTTAGTTATTGAGTTCATAACCAAGGAAAAGTACAGCCAAAAAGGCTATATGCGATTTAGCAAAATTGAATTTGTGACCTAACTTCGCAAAAAGTGTGACAATGCGATCAACGCGGACTAGATGAGGATTTATCTCCTCATCAGTCAAATATATGTCATCCACGTACGAAAAGGCATCAGGGTCAATATCATGTAAAATTGAAACACTGTTTGCCGCAAACTTGCCGGGGCTATTCTTATACCCCATAGGCAATCTCGTATATCGTCTCTGATTGCCAAGAGCGCTGAGTGCGGTCAAATCGCAGCTCTCAGGAGCCAAAGAGTGGCTACAAAAATCAATTGGAAATATCCAAAGCGGTTTTGTACTTTTTACAAACAATGTTGTTAACTAATGCAGAGATGCGTGTGTTCTGAACCGCATAGGTAGGAATATGACTGTTCAAATGTCTGTAGTCTAAAACTCTACGATATGAACTGTCCGGTTTCAATGTTATTCATCGATGAAACACAGGGTTCAGTCACACCCTGATATTCCAATTGGGTCAAGATGTCATGGACGCGCTAGTATCTCATTTGATTGAATACGATGGATGGGGCTAAGGTTTAGAACGCAAAGGAATCGCATGAACCGGGGAACCCTCGCCCCAACCTGCCTGATTGAGATATAATGCTGGAGCTAAGGAAAATACCCACTTTGAGGCATAAGCCATTTTATCATCATCAGGAACATATTGCGAAAAAACTGAGTAGAATAACATCTTCCCCTCTGGAGGAAGCTAGAACAAAGGGGGGGCGATCAACCTCCACCAACAAAATATCAAAAGAAGTGAGATTTTCCCAAAAGACTGCTTTAATTGGGCATTTTATATCACCTTCAATTTGGAGGATTACTTCATAAAACCTATTTGGAGGGGCAACGGTAATGAAAGTATCAGTTTCTTTCGCCTCAAGACGCTGGTGGAGTGTCTGCTACACTATGGTAACCTCCGCTGCGCTGTCGAGGAGGGTTACCGCCCAACTCCTGTCGAGGAGCAGGGTTCTCATCGACTGAGGCATACTTTGTGTCAAAGTGGCAACTTTTTTCTTTTGAAATGGGGCACGATATTGAGGTGGTTCCTCGGGCTTGACTTTCACATCAAACTGGTGCTGCGGGTCACTTCCTGCTTTCGTAGACTTGCCTTGTCTGAGATCCTGACGCCCTCCTCCACCGAATTGTTGAACCGATGACTCCTAAAAGGAACTGGGAGAACGAGGATCAGGAACCTGAAACCTCTCTGGTGTCTTAATTTTAAAGTGGTCACGCAAATCATATCTACGTTCAGAAGTGTCAGGTTGTGGCGAACCAGCACGTGAACCGGGCTTCTGCTGTTGCTGCCGCTGATTCTTGTTCCAAGCCTTTTTAGGAAAGGCTGGACGATCCTCCTTTTCCGGAGGGGGTCTACTCTGTGCCAGTGCAAATGGTCGAATTGCCAAACTGTTACGACCCAAAGATGTATACATATCTGCAATAATAATCGGCAACTGTCGCGGCCCGTCTACTTCCGCCACCACTGCCAGGGGTTGACACACTTGTAAGTAAACTGCTTCACCTTTAATATTGGCTTGAATCATATCAGAGACAATAGGTAACATTCCCACTAACTTCATCCCCAAATCCATGGTTTGACCAGCCCTGTGCTCATCCTGTACTTTCTTCAGAAAGCTTGGGGTGCCGAAGCACAGTGTATACACTAAAGCAAACAACGTCCCCCAGGTGGTGCAGTTTGCTAAAGAAGGAATCAGACCACTCGGTAAACTCATTGTAAGGATCCTGTGTTTTTCAACAGGAGTAGTATGTGGAAAAAACAGCCTGGAGTTGCTCACATTTTTGTGCAATCTAAAATGGAAAGTCATCACTACTTTGAGGACGCGTACCCATCAAAGAGTTAATCATGACTGGACTAATAACAAGACCACTGCCGTGTCCAGGCGGCGGAGGAGCAGCTCCAGCTGGAGCTGCTTGAAGTGCACGTGACATAAACTGTATGACACTTCTGTGAATGTGAACCAACTGACTATATAACAAATATAGTTCTGCAACAGTGACATTGAAATAATTCGGATGTGGCGTAAAACCGGCCAAGTGGCCCCATCAATAGAGAAGGGGCCCATACAAACAACAGAGATAGGGGGAGGAAGGGTGCCATTAAACCAAATGGTATGCTCCCAGGACGTCAACGGAACTTCAATTAATGCATGAGGTCGATAAGCTGCCATAGGAGCCGCTCTCGTATATTCATGAAACAAATTATCATTCCCATCCACTGCGCGAAATGTAACCCAAGAATAAAAAAACTCAAAGCAGTAAGCCGGCTCCGCCTCGATGACAAAAATAAAGGTTGCCCCTGCATTGGGGACTCCGTGTTGAGTTAAGGACACTGTAACCGCCACGTGGTTATTTGCCACAATAACGACTGGTTGTGCCATATCAGAAATGGGACAAATAAACAAGGAACACGGTGGTGCAAAATAGGGTGAAGAAACCTTTTCTATTTCAAACTTGAAAACCTCCCACCACGGACATCTCCACAAACCGGTGAGAGGGTATTGTGGACAAGCACAAGTACAACTAAGGGGTCTCGTGTATGAATACCAGACAAAACGTTGTGGGTGTTGATGGGGAAATACTGGCACCCTCCCAGGAGCAAATGAATGAAACTCACCAGACATAGCAGGTTTGCTCAGAAACAGATTGAAATTTATTTATTGGTACCAAAAGCATGCATCATTGCTAATTAGCAAGATAGAAATCCGATCTGCCACCTTAGGGGCTCTCAGACCGCTTCTTCCCAGAGTGACAGATTTCTAGGTGCTATATACCTAAAGTAATGCCATGTCAGCGGAACTAGAATAAGGCACCAAGCCAAATATGGCTGACATGGATGTGCAATGTCTGCACCATGCAAAACAGCCAGATATGGGCAGACCAGGATGGCAGGCTCTGCACTGTGTAACACTTGCACAACCAGAATAAGAAATATCATGTAGTCAAGACAAGAAAGGTGACCTGTAAGGGGGTACAGAATAGCTTGTTGAAGCTTGTCCAGTCAAGGTCAGATAGGACGCCCTTTTGAGCTCCAAGCCTCATGTTTATGTGGTCTTATATAAGCATGATATGTTTTGAAGTGCATGCACATGAATTTATATGGATATTCATATATATTTTGTAACAATCCCCCCTTTTGGATAGACCTATCCAACATTAGTGTAAAACCAAAATATATCTATATATGTATATATAAAGGAAACATTAGTTCCATATCTTTGGATGGCATTACACAGTGTTTGCATAAAATGCATATATTGTCACATTGATACATCTTGATGATATCAATATTATATCAGCAGGCTGTTGTGATACCGGCAGTAAGTGTCCAACAAATATTTTTCTCTGTGCAATGCATAGTGCTATAGTGTCACTTTAGTCACTCAGTTCCTGGGCACTTTCTGCAAGTAATTTAAAGGCACCCATTGAGCGGTCATCTGCTTCTCCTCCTGGTCCGCAGACGTCTTGGTCAGGGGCGGTGTCATGGACCTGCCCTGCGTTGTCCTCTTCAGTCTATTTTTCTGCAGGTGCAGGTACAGACCATCATGTGTACTTCATTCAACAGCATCAGTAGATGTAGATGTTGTGTCCCTCTGACACATTATGATGGGCCCTCATGGATTGTAGAAATGGTCTTGTCTGCCCTCTTCTTGACTGCTGTGTTGCTCAGGGCCTATGGTGACAGAGGTGATCACTTTCTGGTACCGTCCTTTCAGGCATTGGGGCGCTGCCTTTCATCTTCTCCCCTCAATCCATTCATGGCGTTGGTTCACCGTCTGTGGTCCAGTCCACCTAGAACTAAAAGAAACAGATTTTATTTTTCTCACAATGACCATGTATCCATAATCACTTTAGAAGTCTTTGCCACATTGCAGGCAGTACTAAAGTCAGAGCATTAGGCTATTTGAGGCTTGTTCCATCAGTTGCTTTTACGAAAAATCTATTTTTTTAATTTTATTTTATTTTGGAGTTCATTTACTCCTCCTTTCCTCAAGTTCGAGGGTGGTATGGGATATGCATGTTATACTTTATTCCCGAAAACAGCCTCTTAAGCATAAAAGTGATCTCCTTCTATCGCTATTTATGCCCTCGTGGGTCCCTAGCCTTGGAGAGATGGCTTTACTGACGTACTGTGCCTCAGTTTCTGCATCATACTTCCCTGTTGGATACACCTCCATTTATTTTGAAAACATATCCACCCATACCAGCAATATTTAAATCCATTCACTGGGAAGCAACATGCATCTGCGCATTCATCCTCCCTTGTGCAATATCAGAGGGTCCCTGCTCCAGTCTTGTAAGGGAAAGGAACATACTGCGTGGGGACACCGGCATTTAATCCTGGTAGGCCCATACTCTCTTCATTATTCGGCTCACATCCATCATCAATCCTCCCTCTATGTTCATCTGTTGTTGGAGACCATTGTGCTTCCTTTACGTTAGCTTACAACAATTGTCTCTGAATGAGCTGTATTTTTGGAATGCTTTGTTCATTAGTCCCATCTGCACTGGCTGTAACATGCTTTCATTTAATGCTGTGTCAGCAATAGCATCACCTTTGGCTAACTTAGTATTAGCTCCTGTGCAGGCTTCACATTTTATTACCGCTATTGTGGTATATAATAGTATTGCTGTAAATAAGATCCTTACTAAAGGACCATTTTTAAATAAGGCACCCTGTTTCTCCTATGAATCCGCGATACTTCCACAGCTGGTCACAAATAAGAGCTGCAAAGCATAATGTGAGTCAGTTTAAATGCTAACAGTTTTACCCTTGACTAGTGTTCATGCTTTTGTCACAGCATACAGCTCATCTTATTGGGTAGATGTTCCAAGTGGCAGAGCTGCACTTCAGATATTGCTATGGCATACAATGCTTTGTAATCATTGTCTATCAGTCTGTTGGATGAACCATCAGTGTACCACTCATGGTCTGTCTTTACTAATAGTGTCTAATCTTGGCGTGGTGCCGTTTTCTACAATCTCAACACCAAGTCACTTAGGGGTCTTATCTGTTTCTAAGAGAATGGATCTCACCAGAATAACCTATTACAGGTAATACTTTTACCAAATTAACAGGTGGGACAACGTGGTGCCATTAATAACCTGTGTGCCTGCTAGCAGAAATTTTTTGTCGATCCAGACAGCAACAACTGCACCAAATATGGCACCCAGACAATACAGGTATAGTCCAACACAATGAGAGCCATCCTCTCCACCATCACAGCTGCGGACCCCTAATCACTGCAGAAAGCAAAGTCACATAGTTATGTCCCACAGGCCTTTCTTTTCCAGCTGTGTCAGCACACCATTGGCAGCATCACTTAATTTGCAATGTTATTTTGCTCTGAAACAGAGATGGAAAGGCAGTTTGTAGTCCCGATCCCCAGGAAGGACATCATTCCTTTCTTGGTGGGCAGGGACTGAATGCCCTGAAACAATTTAATTTTGTCAGGTGATATGCAGCGTGTACCTTGGAATATCACAAAACCCAGGTAAGTCACCTCTTTTTGGCAGCACTGGCATTTTGACAATTAGGCTTTTCTTCTCTCCTGGAGGTAGTTCAGCAGAGCTACAGTGTCTTTTTCACAAGCTTTCAAAGGCCTCAAGTGATGGAGATGTCACAAGGAGGTTATCAGCATAGGTGGTCTAAGTCTCTCTTTACTGCCTGCGCATTGACATTGGGACTCACAGTGAACGAAGTGGACTTGGTATCCCAGTATGATGGCACAGAGGTTTTCACCCAGTGGATGGACTTTAATGCTAAAACCCACTGAGGAGAGAAAAATACTCTGCCTCTACATGTATAAATAATAATATAGTACTGGTGTCAGGCACAACAGGCTCTAAGGTAACCACAAGTTCATAAGGTAATCACTTTATGGGGACAGCATGTTATCACTACCCTCTCTTTTTAAAATTCTACTTATTTTAAATATCACTTTCTGGTGAGGGCATTTATCCAAAACCTCTCCATTCCCTAGATCTATAACCTTATTGTTAGTTATGTGTACATCCATCCATTTCCTTTTCATATGTAACAAACTGCCGTCTAACAGCATAATTCACCATCTCTCAACACATCCACACGTGCTCTACAGGGGGTGCATACAACAGGGAATCCTTACTGAAGCTGCAAGCAGCAAGTGCCCTGTTCTAACCTATCCGATTCATAAAGGGGGTGGTGATGGACAGAGTATCTGAATTAAGCAGAACACTCCTACCCAGTCAAAAGATCAGGGCTTGATCCATCACCGTTTTTAGCTCACTGCACTATCCCAGCTCAGAACCTGGCTACATGCAAATTAGTCTGACCCTGGCCCAGTGCATCATGGGAACAGGGCAGACCAAACTACCAAGCCAATTCTTTACTGGAAAGGAAACAAGCTTCCGGGGACCGGTTTCTGGCATTACAGCCGTCTTCGGCCCGGCTTGCTTGAATCCTGATGGTGCAGTGAGCAAGGGACTCACATCTGAGCATACCCTTCCACACTTGTGGTGGCCAAAACGATTCATAAAGGGGGTGGTGATGGACAGAGTATCTGAATTAAGCAGAACACTCCTACCCAGTCAAAAGATCAGGGCTTGATCCATCACCGTTTTTTAGCTCACTGCACCATCCCAGCTCAGAACCTGGCTACATGCAAATTAGTCTGACCCTGGCCCAGTGCATCATGGGAACAGGGCAGACCAAACTACCAAGCCAATTCTTTACTGGAAAGGAAACAAGCTTCCGGGGACCGGTTTCTGGCATTACAGCCGTCTTCGGCCCGGCTTGCTTGAATCCTGATGGTGCAGTGAGCAAGGGACTCACATCTGAGCATACCCTTCCACACTTGTGGTGGCCAAAACGATTCATAAAGAGGGTGGTGCTGGACAGAGTATCTGAATTAAGCAGAACACTCCTACCCAGTCAAAAGATCAGGGCTTGATCCATCACCGTTTTTTAGCTCACTGCACCATCCCAGCTCAGAACCTGGCTACATGCAAATTAGTCTGACCCTGGCCCAGTGCATCATGGGAACAGGGCAGACCAAACTACCAAGCCAATTCTTTACTGGAAAGGAAACAAGCTTCCGGGGACCGGTTTCTGGCATTACAGCCGTCTTCGGCCCGGCTTGCTTGAATCCAGATGGTGCAGTGAGCAAGGGACTCACATCTGAGCATACCCTTCCACACTTGTGGTGGCCAAAACGATTCATAAAGGGGGTGGTGATGGACAGAGTATCTGAATTAAGCAGAACACTCCTACCCAGTCAAAAGATCAGGGCTTGATCCATCACCGTTTTTTAGCTCACTGCACCATCCCAGCTCAGAACCTGGCTACATGCAAATTAGTCTGACCCTGGCCCAGTGCATCATGGGAACAGGGCAGACCAAACTACCAAGCCAATTCTTTACTGGAAAGGAAACAAGCTTCCGGGGACCGGTTTCTGGCATTACAGCCGTCTTCGGCCCGGCTTGCTTGAATCCTGATGGTGCAGTGAGCAAGGGACTCACATCTGAGCATACCCTTCCACACTTGTGGTGGCCAAAACGATTCATAAAGGGGGTGGTGATGGACAGAGTATCTGAATTAAGCAGAACACTCCTACCCAGTCAAAAGATCAGGGCTTGATCCATCACCGTTTTTTAGCTCACTGCACCATCCCAGCTCAGAACCTGGCTACATGCAAATTAGTCTGACCCTGGCCCAGTGCATCATGGGAACAGGGCAGACCAAACTACCAAGCCAATTCTTTACTGGAAAGGAAACAAGCTTCCGGGGACCGGGTTCTGGCATTACAGCCGTCTTCGGCCCGGCTTGCTTGAATCCTGATGGTGCAGTGAGCAAGGGACTCACATCTGAGCATACCCTTCCACACTTGTGGTGGCCAAATGATTCATAAAGGGGGTGGTGATGGACAGAGTATCTGAATTAAGCAGAACACTCCTACCCAGTCAAAAGATCAGGGCTTGATCCATCACCGTTTTTTAGCTCACTGCACCATCCCAGCTCAGAACCTGGCTACATGCAAATTAGTCTGACCCTGGCCCAGTGCATCATGGGAACAGGGCAGACCAAACTACCAAGCCAATTCTTTACTGGAAAGGAAACAAGCTTCCGGGGACCGGTTTCTGGCATTACAGCCGTCTTCGGCCCGGCTTGCTTGAATCCTGATGGTGCAGTGAGCAAGGGACTCACATCTGAGCATACCCTTCCACACTTGTGGTGGCCAAAACGATTCATAAAGGGGGTGGTGATGGACAGAGTATCTGAATTAAGCAGAACACTCCTACCCAGTCAAAAGATCAGGGCTTGATCCGTCACCGTTTTTTAGCTCACTGCACCATCCCAGCTCAGAACCTGGCTAAATGCAAATTAGTCTGACCCTGTGCATCATGGGAACAGGGCAGACCAAACTACCAAGCCAATTCTTTACTGGAAAGGAAACAAGCTTCCGGGGACCGGTTTCTGGCATTACAGCAGTCTTCGGCCCGGCTTGCTTGAATCCTGATGGTGCAGTGAGCAAGGGACTCACATCTGAGCATACCCTTCCACACTTGTGGTGGCCAAAACGATTCATAAAGGGGGTGGTGATGGACAGAGTATCTGAATTAAGCAGAACACTCCTACCCAGTCAAAAGATCAGGGCTTGATCCATCACCGTTTTTTAGATCACTGCACCATCCCAGCTCAGAACCTGGCTACATGCAAATTAGTCTGACCCTGGCCCAGTGCATCATGGGAACAGGGCAGACAAACTACCAAGCCAATTCTTTACTGGAAAGGAAACAAGCTTCCGGGGACCGGTTTCTGGCATTACAGCCGTCTTCGGCCCGGCTTGCTTGAATCCTGATGGTGCAGTGAGCAAGGGACTCACATCTGAGCATACCCTTCCACACTTGTGGTGGCCAAAACGATTCATAAAGGGGGTGGTGATGGACAGAGTATCTGAATTAAGCAGAACACTCCTACCCAGTCAAAAGATCAGGGCTTGATCCAATTACCGTTTTTTACCTCACTGCACCATCCCAGCTCAGAAATCTGATATCCTGAAACACTGTGCAACAATAAAACTGATACCATACTCTTATCTACACTCTGGTATCTACGCTGCACCCCTTGATAATGTTATTCACTGGAATAAACCCACCCTGCATATCCTACAAAGGTATTATTTCTCAAGAAAACAGTGATATTCTAAACAGATCTGTGGTGTCCAAACTAGTTCCAGGAAGACTTAATCAAGGCCATAATTTCATTGAAACAACTATGTAAAATCTTTCATTCATTAAATGTAGTTAAATTACTAATGCCGATATCCTTAATATTATTAACATGAATTGAGCATTAATTTGACCTAATTTTCCTAGGCACATGATAGACTCAGACATCATCAGAGCCAAGTTTATTTTAACATTCTCATAAATGAGCAATTTAAAAAAAATGCTATGATCTTATTTGTGAATTACCTGTAGTGTTTAATCCTTTAATGTTACAATCAGGAAATGTAATTAACACAAAGGAATTTAAGTTGTTTAAACTACTCTTCAACATTAGAAGCAGGTATTATATCTGTTTTTCCTATTTAGAACAAGTTGCACTGGAGTTTGCATTTGCTTAACACGAGTTATTTGCTGTAGGCCAAAATAGAAGCAAATCTGCTGGAAAGGAATATGTTCCCCGTTCAATCAAACACAGCCCTGTACACACACACAGTGGCTAACCTCAGATAAAAATCTCAAAAACTCCCTGTGTGGACAGACTTTACATTACTTGTACAGGACGGCAGACACTTCTAAAATAATTTCTCTTAATGAAAGCACCTACATTGTACGCTTAGGACCATGCTCTTATGTTATAGGAGCAGCAGGAAAATCTAAAACTGCTAATTTTACAGGTATTCCAGTGGGTACATTTTCTCCAGCAGAACATGTTGTGACAAACTCCTATAAAACAATATTTTCTTCAAGAATGTTTGCTAAGGATCACATGGGCGTGTTTCCTGCATTCTACCTTTCAACATCCAAACTATGCAACATCAGCTCTAATAAGCACGGTCAGCTTATTTACACAGACTAGCTAATAAAAACTAGCAATGCCCTTGCAAAACTATGTAGCATGAGAATAACCTATAATAATGGTGTTATCAACTGAGAATTTTAGAACAAAACTACCCACATCTAGTTCCCCTTAAAGGTCAAATAAGGGAACAGCAATGTAGACTACTCATCCGTTCATTAAAACATCAGACAGGATTGGCAGTAACATAGCATATATATATATTTATTTTATTAATGCTAACCATTTTTAAAACAGCATTACTGAATAGCCAATTAAATGTATCATGGCTATTTCATAGACAGTTTAGACAGGCTCAAAAGAGATTGAGAAATGGAGAGAGAAAACATAAATTTGCCTTCCCTTAATTTGTAGAGGAGCTGACCTCCTTCCTCCATTTTGACAGTAGGAAAACCTGAAACAGGTTTCACTCTGTCAACACTATCAACCCCTATTTGTAGCAACTGGGCATAAACAAGGTTATAGGAGGTAAATAGCACGTTTGAGCTGAAAAACATGAATACCCAACCTTCAATCCCTTTAGTAAGTATACTAGTTGTAACATGAGGGCACATGAAGTCAAACTAAATCCCATTGTCTCAGCCCTTGTACAGTAAGCGCCAAACTAAAAGCATTAGTGCTGTATATATGGCAAAGCTCACATATACAATTTTAGAATTGTTGTATATTCATATGAGTGCATAATAACTTGCTTTTGCCATCAAAAAAAGTAAGCACAACTCCTCCTTCTTTCCCTGCGCTGCCATTTTATCTTTCAAAAAGTTTCAGAGCCCGCGAGATCGGTCCCTGAAAGTACTGACATGGAACGTGCGTGGGTTGGGGGATAAGGTGAAAAGGGGTCTAGTGCTTACCGCGCTGAAGCGGCAGAAACCCATGATAGCACTGTTACAAGAGACACACTTAACAGGGGGAGCTTCCAAAGCATTGGATAGAAAAGGGTATAAAATGGCAGTACACTCTGACTTTACCTCAGGATCCAGAGGGACGGGTATCCTAATCCAAAAGTCCTCCAACTTCATTCCATTGCAAACTAGGGCTGACGATATGGGCTGTTTTGCGGCGCTTCAGGGACAGTGGGAGGGCAGGCTCCTTACTTTGGTTTCCGTCTACATTCCCCCCGCACTACACTCAGTGCAACTACCGAAACTGGCAGAATTTTTGCTTACCCTCCCCGAGGGAGATGTTATTCTCGGGGGAGACTTCAATGCCATCATAGATACACAATTAGATAGATTCCCGGCGACGCCCTCAGGGGGGCCCTCTCGCTTCCAACGCTTTTTGACTGCTATGGGCCTCATTGACATCTGGAGACACACACACCCTCATAGTAAACAATATACCTTTCACTCTGCAGTACACGGCAGCATGTCGAGAATCGACCACTTCCTGGCCCTAGGAAACGGCATCCAACACGTCGACACTGTAGACATTCACCCCAGGGGCATCTCAGATCACTCCCTCGTCACACTGACAATATCCACACATGACAAGGTGCGAACTCGGGTTTACCCCATACACACCACATACCTCAGAATTCCTCAAGTCCACAAGGCACTCAAGAAGATGACGACACTATACTTCACTGAAAACACGGGTTCAGTACGCTCCTCGGCGACGGTTTGGGAGGCATACAAGACGGTACTCAGGGGCCAAGCCATGAATTCAATTACCGGCTATAAGCGTGAAGAAGCTCTAGAGCTGACCAAATTGGAATTAACACTACAGGAACTGACATTAGCACACGACACACACCCTACCCCCGACCTCGCAACATGCACTTGATATCCAACAACAGCTCTACACAGACCATTTACGGACCCAGGTTAAAGGGCAGATAACGGACACTCAGAACAGGATTTATGAGGTTGGGGATAAGGCGGGCAAGATGCTAGCATGGCTAGATAAGAAAGGAGGCAGCTCTAGAGGTATCCAACAAGTGAGGGATGGCGGGGGAGTGTTACACACGAAGCCGGAACACATAGTAGAAACGCTCGCGACCCATTATGAAGGGGTCTATACCCCTGAGCACTTAGTAACACCTGAGATGGCAAGAGAGGCTCTGGATCGTATAGAAGTCCAGACGCTAACTGCGGAGGTAGCATCAGACCTAGACGCAGATATCACGGAAGATGAGATTCAGAGGGCTATACATGCTTTGAACCCAGGCAAGGCGCTCGGTCCGAATGGCATACCCATAGAGTGGTACCAATCAGCCTCGGAAAACCTAAGTGCGCATCTCTTAGCGATGTTCCAGGAATGTTTAGCAAAAGGGATACTTCCGCCGGATCAGAGATTAGCCACGATCGTCGCTATCCCCAAACCCGGGAAACCGCCGGAGGAATGCTCCTCATACCGGCCCATCTCGTTGCTAAACGCGGAAACCAAAATCCTTGCCAAACTCTTGGCGACCAGGATTTTGCCACATCTGCCCGACCTCATCCATCCGGACCAGTCCGGCTTTATGCCACACAGAAACACAGCGTTGAATCTGCGTAGATTGCATGGGGCGATGGCTAGGGCGGACTCGTTATCTACACCCGCGGTGATTCTGGCCCTGGATGCCAGAATGGCCTTTGACCTCGTAGAATGGAACTACTTGTTTGAGGTCCTAACTCGTCTGGGATTCGGCCCTAAGTTCATCGCCTGGATTAAGTTGCTGTATGCAGACCCAGTAGCGCAGGTGGTAGCAAATGGCCATATCTCCCGATCATTCCATCTGGGGAGGGGCACTCAGCAGGGTTGCCCCCTCTCGCCATTGCTCTTTGCGATCTCCCTCGAACCTCTAGCCACACTAATTAGGACAACCCCGCTACTGACGGGAATACGTTGGGAGGACCGGCTTTCCCTCTACGCAGATGACATGCTAGTTTACTTAACTAACCCGGAACAAGGGATACCGGCGCTCCTGCATCTCTGTGACGGCCATGGCTCTTTATCGGGGTATGCGCTGAATTGGAACAAATCAGAGATATATGTCCTGCGGGGTCCGGCTCCAGCACTTCCGCTGGGATGCCCCCTGAGGACGGCGGGATCCTCCTTCAAATACTTAGGTATTCATATTACGAAGGACCCAGCAGAATTTATGGATAAAAACCTGGGACCTCCTCTGGCGCAACTCAAACAAGATGTTAAGCTCTGGGCTGAACTGCCCCTAACGCTGCTGGGGAGGGCAGCATTACACAAAATGATGTCTTTGCCCCGTTTTTTGTATATACTCGACAACGCTCCCTACTCGGTGGCTCCGAGATTTTTTCAGAAAGTCGCAGCACTGGTTTCGACCCTGTTATGGGGGACCCTCCCAGCACGCATTGCACAGCCCAAGCTACATAGGGGCTGGTACGATGGCGGAATTGCACTGCCTAATTTGAAACTGTATTATTGGGCGGCGCAACTGAAACCCATCAACCATTGGTTACATACTCCGCAAAATGAACCGGCATTCCGAGCGGACAGGGCACAACTGGGTGCGGTTAGTCTGCTGGCTCCGTTATACGATCATCGCAAACTAAACACATTGGTGGGTCCCACCAGACTGACTGCGACGCTGTGGCACTAGGCTGGAAGGGGAGACTAACCAAACTTACTCCGCTGTGGGACTCCCGAGCGCTAGGCAACTTGAGAAACAGCAAAGGCTTTTCACGTTGGGATACTATAGGGATATCCACGGTGGGGGACCTATGGGAAAGGGGAGGTGTGATACCTTTTGATAGATTGAAGGAGTTATACGACATGGGCGAGAGGGAACTGTACAGGTATATACAGGTCAAGCATGCATTGCTCGCGGTCATACCCCCGGACGAGGACTTGCCAGAATCCTCCCCGCTCGAGGACCGCCTCCTCACGGAATTTATGACCGACCGTGCAACGTCACTCACATACCGTAAACTACTTAACAACATGCCAGACCCAATGTCCTTACTGAAAGAGAAATGGGAGGGTGAAACGGGTGAGATGGACGAACAGGAATGGAACGAGGCGCTGGCGTCGCCCAAAGAAGTAGGAATCTCCGCAAGACTAAGGCTAGTGCAATTAAAAGTTTTACACATAATATATTACACAAGGACACTACTACATCGCATTAATAGAGCTCCACACCCTTTCTGCTTGCGTGGGTGCGGGGAAGATGGCTCCTTTTATCACACTATCTGGGACTGCCCTATCATCCAGGAGTTCTGGAAGCAAATTATGCGTACGCTATCACAAGCAATGGAGATCTCTTTACTGCCTGACCCACGAAGGTGCCTGTTAAATATATGGGAACCCACGGATTTATCTAGACACGGTCGAACTTGGGTCACAGTGGGCTTGATAATAGCGAAACGAGACATAGCGCAGAAATGGGGGGCGGCGGAAGTACCAACAAAGACACAATGGTGCCTCCACATGGACAGAGCTATGGTGACGGAGAGAGCGGTTTACTCTGGCAGGGCGTGTCCAGGGAAATGGAATAAAATCTGGACCAAATGGAATGAATACAGAGGGGGGATTTGTGATCCCCTACCAGTAGATGATCAGGATTTGTCAGAGGAAGAGGGGGAAGAGGTGTAACACACATCCGGGATACAGTGGGTAACGGGTCACTGGAATTTAGATACAGCATGATACTATAGGATGGGGTCGAGGGTTGGTAGGTGGGAAGCCTAGCGGGTGACGTCCGAGGGATCCTAGCTACTGCCTCAAACTGGTGCTGCTGGGGGGAGGGAGGGACCAGAGGGTGGGAATCCGGGGGGAAGGACTCTGCGCTTAGTTTTTGCGAACAATTAGAAAGAATATCTGACCATACTGTGTTCCTCGAGTTTTTGTTATGTATTGTTGTTTCGAAAAGAAAAAACCAAGAACATATACTGATGGGCATAATATTGCATGTACTGTACCTTTTTCCATGATGTGGTTAAAGCGGAGATGCTTAAAATGTCTGACTGAACCCAGTTTACTTACGTCGCACATCGACGATAGGAATGTGATGGCGGCCGGCCCTATGGGTTGTAGGCTTACAGCTGTGTATCATAAAGGTGCAATAAAAGTTTTTGGCAAAAAAAAAAAAAGTTTCAGAGGTCAAAATGTCAAAGGCAAACCTTGCTGTGAGCCCTGGTAGCCTTCTAAATGTAGAACTCGACCTTTAACCCATTAGCAGCTGTTCCATTTTGTGTGCAAGGCTTACCATGCGGTTCCCCCAGTTCAAAGTTTCCCTGGAGACAGAGAGCTGAAAAGCAGACCTATTCCCTTGTTTGCCAGTTTTAGAGGTAAGAGAATAACTTCTTTTTATTTGTGTGCAGTGTGCTTTTTAGCACCTAAAGATCTGGCATAATGCGCCCAGAACTATTGTGCATTAAGGCGTGCAATGTAATTCAGGTCTCTAGAGCTACTCTTTGCATTACTTTTGAAAGCCTTTGTATTTGACACTGCAGCCATTAGGCCGTACTACATTTTAAGTTTGTCACTAAGAGACAGTAATATTGTTGTTGTTAGATGAACTAATATTCACACGTTTTATGTGGTGCAACAACATTGAAATCTGGATATATACTTTACACAGAATAATTTTCAACAGTGTTAAATATTCCAAACCAGTTAAATATATTGTTAGCAGTTTTTATTTTACAGCAGCTCATCCTCTGAGCAGCCACCAATTACTCATATAATGTGAATGCCTTTTAATATTTAATATCATGTATCTAAGGAGAGTCAAATCAACTCCATCTCAATGATACATTCAGCTTACACTACTGACATTTTGAGTTTTCTGCAACATTTTGCATCTATTTCTTATATTTGTTATGTCCTAGTTTTGTAAAAACACACAAATTCGTTTTTCTCTGTGAGGCCTACTTTTTTCTATTTTGTTCCTTTTCCTAGGAACAGTCAGTATTAAAATTGCCATGTACCAATTAGTATTAAAGAACCACTGAGTTACCCATGTCTGTCTCTACCAAACCACTCGCCCGCTGTCCTACAAATCTTAATCCAGCCTGACCCCAGGACTCTTTCTGCCCTCTTTGACACGTCCTGGGTCAACAGCTGCTGCCAAAAGCCTCTGATTCTACTGACGGTGGTTCCAGTGAGGCTGTGTATAATGCTCCTAGTAACCTGATGATGTATGCTAGTATTTCCCAAAATATTCATAATGGAAAATCAGTTCAACCAGTTTAAATACATTTATAGAAAACAAAAATAAACAAGCATTGCCAAAGCTAGTAGGTCTTTTTTAATGCATGCCTTTTTCTAGGCATGGTTTTTGTAAAACCATATCAGTGTTGGAGCTGCTGGGCCCTCACCATTCTGACAAGTATTGTCAAAAGCAAAAATCGTTTTTGGTTTCAAAAAGTACACATTGCCACTGGAGTTCTGGGCACTGTACAAAACTACTTTGTGTGTCAATATGCTCCTTGTGAAAGGGCAAAATACAGTCTCCCCCAGTGATGCCAGGTGATAGAGAGAGAGAGTGACAGGCATAATTTTAATATACACAAAAGGTCATGGCTAACGCCAGGCCTAATTAGAAGCCCACTTATTAAAAGAAAGTCTCAAAAGTGCATGCATGGTATATATCCATGCATATATACTGTTTCCTTGAGTTCACAAGAATTTACAGTAGTAGGCCAAGAAATAGTACTCCTAGAACATATATTTGTGAACTGCATTTTTCCACGAGCAAATTTGCATGTGTAGATTTGCTCATGTGAAAATCTGAATGTTTCCAAGTTCACTTTTCCTCCAACCACTTTTTCCTAACCCTGGAAGAAGTTTTACGTCTGCCACTGTCAAGAGTAATATTCCAATCCTTCTCATTATGAGAATATTTGAGAAGAATTGGTGAAAACCCTTAAACATGCAAGTCAGTAGGTTTGCACAGACTCAAAAGGGCATTCCAACCTTGGAACTATTGCTTACCACTAACTTCAGCCCCAGTATGTAAACCTGCAGAAACGTGGCAACATAAGGGAATGCTAGTATTCAAACCCTACTATTGTATGAGCCCTGGCATAATCAGAGATGCTATAACAAAACTTTTATATAATGAGATTGCTGCCATAATTTGTTGCAGCATTGCATGGCACAAAAGGGACCAGTGGAATACAGGACAATGTATGCAAAACCAGTCTCTTTTTATATGCTATACTATGTAACTGCTTCACTGTCCATAGTAGAGTACATCCACTTAACATATTTTCTATACTTCATATTCTTACCTTCATTTGAATTTTTCTCTCCTGACGTTTTTTTTAAACAGCTTTCTAGTGAGCTTACCGTGATTTTCATCTGAGATCCTGTCTTGTGAAATTTGCTTTGTACTCACAATGTGCGCTTACACCCTGAAAGATAAATTCAAAAGTTCTCCTGCAAGGGAAAAGTTGTAAGGCCAATTTCCTTCTCTGATGCACTAATGCGCTTCATTTTTTTATATAAATCAAGGAAACATAGAGGTTCAGTACTGAAGATCAATAACCTATTCAAATGCAGTGATTCATCCATGACATAACTACGCGTATTTCAAAATGATTCCCTGTGTTCCGGTGCAACCAGCAAATCAAAAGCTCCACTCACTATATTCTGGGAGGGTTTCTTTTTGTGGGTAAAATCAATACCCCCTCCTAGCATAGAGTCTCCTGAAAATGGATTTGATAAAACCCCCAAAGGGTCTAGCCATTTGTCAATATTTATTGACATAAAGTAACTTAGGGGTAGATGTATCAAGATTCCATTTTGCGATTTCTAAATAGTGATTTTTAAGGAATCGCTATTTAGAAATCGCAAAATGGAATGTATGTAGAAAATCGCTATTTTTTAGCGATTTCTTAGTCTTCCTTATTTGCCATGCATTCCTATGGGCCAGGAGGCCTATAGGAATGATTGTGAATTATTTCTTAATTTGCGAATCGCAATTTGCGAATTCGCAAATTGAGAATAATTTCAAGAGTGCAGGGGTGTCTCAAAGACACCCTGCTGCACCCCTGAAATTTACAAGTGTGTGCATATGGCACACATACATGCCCTATGGGCATGTATGTGCGTCACATGCCACCTTCACAAATGCCGCATAGGGCATTTTTAAATGAAATCGCAAATTACCACCAACTTCAAGTTGGTGGTAATTTGTGATTTCTTAACACAAATTCGCAATTTCTAAAACCCACATACATCGCATTTAAGGAATCGCAAAATTTGCGATTCCTTAAATGCTTAAGAAAAATAAGGAATCGCAAATTTTTGCGAATCCTTATTTTGCGATTTTTTCATACATTACAAAAAGTGCAAAAAAGCCTTTTGCGAATTTCGGCCTTTGCGAATCGCAAAAAGCTTGATACATCTAGCCCTTGGTTACTTATCAGTCACCTGCTTCACTACTTCTCATATGTGTAGGTAACATAAATTATTCTCTAACCCAGGCTCTCCTGCAGTGTATGCCACATATTAATTAGTGTATTGATACAGAGAATATTTTTAAAAACATTCTCTACAGTCCCCTGTCTTTTTTAAATGCCAGTCAATGCCCCATTTAGTAATACTCTGTGTTAAATACACATTTGAAAGACTGAAAAGTCACTTACAGCAAGGCAAGTTAGCTTACATCTCACTTACCAACTAGTGACATCACAGTCCTCCAATATGTCCCACTTTCTGGCACCATTTCGATGGGGAAATACTGGCACCCTCCCAGGAGCAAATGAATGAAACTCACCAGACATAGCAGGTTTGCTCAGAAACAGAGTGAAATTTATTTATTGGTACCAAACACATGCATCATTGCTAATTAGCAAGGAAGAAGTCATATCTGCCATGTTAGGGGCTCTCAGACCGCTTCTTCCCAGAGTGCCAGATTTCTAGGGGCTATATACCTAAAGTAATGCCATGTCAACAGAACTAGAATATGGCACCAAGCCAAATAAGGCTGACATGGATGTGCAATGTCTGCACCATGCAAAACAGCCAGATATGGGCAGACCAGAAATGCAGGCTTGGCATTGTGTAACACTTGCACAACCAGAATAAGAAATATCATGTAGTCAAGACAAGCAAGGTGACCTGTAAGGAGGTACAGAAAAGCTTGTTGAAGCTTGTCCAGTCAAGGTCAGATAGGAAGCCCTTTTGAGCTCCAGGCCTCATGTTAATGTGATCTTATATAAGCATGATATCGTTTGAAGTGCATGCACATGAATTTATATGGATATTCATATATATTTAGTAACAGGTGCCATGTTGCAGGGATTCTGCCCAAGAACAGAACTGTGCACAGGATTATCGGACCTTGGTGTATAGGGACTATCATCATGAAAAGACAAAAGAGCCTAAACTCCCTCCCCTTGCTGGGAAGCAATATTATTATATATTAGAAGATCTTTAGGTTTTGTCAGAAGACCCAATACCTTAGCCTATAGATGGTAGATCTACATCAAAGGTGCCATCTTGCTCTTCTCCCTGGAAAGGTCCCTCTCCAAGGGTGTGCTACCTATTCGTGTATCCCAAAAAGACCAAAGTACGTTGTCCAAAACAACAGCTGCATCGGTATGTTTTGTCTAACGGCTAAGGCCTGGCCAGAACAAAATAACAAGGGCATTGTTGTTCGACCTTGCTCACAATGTTCAGTCAAAATCCCAGGAACATGCAGAGAGTGAGCACAGTGATGAGTTCTCATGTGAAAACAGCCATAGAAGTTATTGCAAAATAAAGTTGTGCAGTAATGTGCGCAAAGCAGCAGGCAAGCTGCAGCATGCTCATGCTAACTTGGTGAAGATGACAATGTCCCTATGGGCCACGTGACAGTAAGTTCGGTGGGACACGCACTGGGGAGGGGGATGTCTAGCCTCACTTGTATATTTCAAAGAGTGCTCAGTGAGAGGTGACAGTGGAGGGGTCTGGGCACATCTCAGTAAGGAGATGAGGCTGATCAGAGAATCATAAGGGTATAGCTGGGGGCCCTGGTATACTTTTTTGAGGCACATACCACTGTGACGGACATCCAGATATGAACTCTAGTCACTTCCATGGCCTGTTTTTTGGGACTATCAGCTTTGGAGAATATCCTGCTGTGACAGACTGTGTTTCAAGAGAAAGAGGGAGCATAGGAGTATGTACTTCAAAAGAAGCAGAGCCCTAACATAACATGTCAAATACTCAGACCCTAAATTACTTTTGGTATTTGGAAATTAACTATAAGAAGGCGAGGTTGGGACCCAAACAATTGTCATCTGTGAAGCAGCCACAAGGGCCGCTTAAGGAGGGGAATCTCTGCTAGACTTTTGCCTGTCACCAAGACTAGGGGGCCAAGGCCTGCAAGTCTCCCTGCTGGGTGAGTGGACATTACCCAGGGCATCCGAACACCTGCCTTGGAGCCCCGAGCACCAGCCCCTGCATGTTTGCTAAGATCAGTGTAGCCTGTGAGGAAGAGGAGAACGTTGGAGGGAGCAAGGTCCACTGGGAAGGCCTGTCAAGTGGACTCCCAGTGTCCAGTGTAAGGTACCGACTGCTGCACCAATCGGGTTGTTGCTCATGTGCAGAACTGATTGATTGATCCCTGAATGCCATGGGGGTCCACCGTAAAGATAGCTGTGTGAAAGACTCCCATGCGATAACGACAGAAGCCTTGTGCGGTAGTGGTGAAGCTACCCCGAATGCCAGGAGGGGATTCCAAGTAAAAGACTGCCATGCGGTAAGTGCAGAAGACTTGTGCGGTAGTGGTGTGGTGTACCCGTATGCCAGGAGGAGCTCCGGAAGAAAAGACTTCCATGTGGTAAGAGCCTAAGCTGTGTGCAGTAGCTGTGTAGTGACCCTGGTAGGCAGGAGGGGTCGCCATTGATAACTTCACAGTGCTGATAGGGGCGAAGCCAGTGGACAGTGAGTGGCAGTGACACAGCATGTTGAACAGGTTCCCCCAGAGCACCAAGTAGTAAGACTTATTTTTTCCTCCTGCTGGAGAATGGAGGAAGCCATGGGAGCACCTGTGTACCTTCATCTAGGTAAAGGACACAAGACAGGATCATTGTAGGCACCCCCATCATGGGAGCCAAAGGGACACTTACCCCATAAAAGGAGCTGCAGAATCTCACTGGTCGCTTCAGGAGTGCAAGCAAGAGAATCCGCATCCTCTGAGTGCAGCCACCTGTGCCCAACTTAACTAAACTTGTCTGCAGCTGTTAAAACCTGAGTCGGGTCGGGGACAATCGATATTTGCCCGGCGGTATTGCCTCTGTGACCCTCTAGTTATTTAATCAATGAAGAGGCAGGCGCTGGAGACTGGAAAGCAGGAAACAAGGTTTTTATTCTCTCCGGAGGAGAACACAACGAAACGGACAGAAGGTATCGTTCTGAGGTGCTCTAGATACATTTCTGAGGCCTGGCCTCTTATACACTGTTTTATGACTTTATTGTAGATTACACATTCACGTTAAAGCTTTGATGTATGGAAAAGACATTTCCGGAACTCCCCTTTGGGCCCGTTCCCACACACATTTACAGTTGAAGTCCCCACCCTAGTCACAACAGGTGATGAGTATCACGCAGCTGGATATTCCGCCGATTCACGGAATGTGGGGGGTTTGATCGGATCTCATGGAGTGGGGGCTTTGATCAACCCGGGGATCCTTTGATGGGGGAAGCTTTCTATTGTACGGGGAGGGGCAAGGAATGGTATCGGCAGAGCTGGGTGTCGGCCTGGGAACGGGGAAGACAAAACGGGCACACGGGGAAAAAGGGGGTTTGCATCTAAGGGCCGGAGATCATGAAAGGGAAGCAGGGAGGTGTCGCGCTGGGAACAGGATGAGGGCCTGGGGCAGAGCAGCGCCGAAGAGGGGTTTATGACTCAAGGCAGGTGCAAGCAGGGGGTGGTCAGCGTGCAGGCTTAGTGAAGGCGAAGGGCTATGTCAGGGGCCAGCGGCATGCAAAAGGGTTCGTTCTGATCGGGGCATCTTAAAAAAATGGCGGGCGCGCACGACAAAAGTGTGGCATCAGGGGAAGAGGCAAGATGGCGCAGATAATGTTCACCAAAACGTACTAATTTTCAACAGTCCTCCCTTTAACATATTCAAGACATCTTGCTGGTTCATTTTCTACTCGGTTCTATTGTGGTGGGCATGAGAAAGAAAACGGTAGGAACCCTAGATGAAAAGAGTTGTAAACAATACATTTTAACATTTCTAGTTTTTAGGAGGTGAGCCTATTTGATAAACTTTGATCAATTTGTTTAGCAGGAAAGTCATAGGAATGCAATACAAAAACGATTCTGTAGCGAGAGCAGCAAGCATATTTCATACTGGCAGGTTATTACATATATATCAGGTTCGGATTGGAGCATGATCAATACAATGGCGGCTGGGAGAGAAATGAGGTCTAGCAGAAAACGGCGATTGGGGATGTCAAATGTTCGAAGTTTAACGAGTTCTCATCATTCTTTGTTGCCTTTCGTTGGCGCTGTTGAGCACCGGCGGTGGAGCTACAAGTCCAGCTCTGTTCTAAGTTCTGCGTTGCAGGGCACGACCCTTTCCTCGCGTTTCTGGTCGGAAAGGTCCTTTTCGCCCTGTGTCCTTTGAGGTGATTGTCAGAAAGTTCAGATGGAAGAAGAGCGTACAAAACAGTCCATAGGGTAGGTCAGAGGAAAAGGGGGATGGAGCAAGGCCAAATTAGGAACAAACTAGGGGAACGAGAGACTTCAAATAGGCGGGCGTGTGACCGAATTCAGAGAGCGGGGACTTGTCGACAAAACACTGGACATCGAGCAGGGGCATCAGGTCGACCCTTTCTTCTCATGTTGTCGAAAACAGTGACTCGTCCTGCAGCTCTTTTCTGTCGTGGTCTCGCCTTGGCTAATGTCGCAGGTGTTCCTTAGTCTGCAGTCAGGCCTCGTGCTCCCACATCCGGTCCTTCTCTCCTCCAACAGCAGTACCCTTAAACAAGTTTGAAAAGACAGTCTTTAGAGAATTTGCAGATGAAGATAATCAAAAAGTCTATTTCTCTCCCAGCTCCAGGCAAAGAATGAAAATGCCCGTTATATTAGTGTTCACAACTGGCATATGAATGACCGGTGACGGGCCTGTTGGATTTACTATGACTTTCCTTTACAATTATTTATTACAGTCACGACAGTTCATCTGATGGCGACCCACCTTCGTGAGACGAACCTGGCAAAGATATGCCGTTCTCTAGAGTTTTACATTTACAAAGGGTACAGTGAGTCGTCAACATGGTACTACACAGGTATTTTGCTGAGAGACGATCATGGCTAAACATTTCCTTTCTATCGATGCATCCTGCTTTTCAACTACTACGGGGTTTATTTCGATGATTTCTTTACCTTGGACTAGTCTGTTAACCTTGTAAAACATCGTTCTGGATCCTACGTAACCTTTTACAGCCCGATTACTTAATTAGGAAGGACAGGGGTTTTATGGGAAACAACCAGGGACATAGGAAACTTGTGGTAAGGGCATAAATCGACCCATCTCTCACAACCGGAAATGAGGGGTAGTTTCATAATTCCAGTTTTTGGGCGGCTGATACAGGGGAGGTAACAGGGGTGATCATTTTTCCGGTCTGGGTATTGCGACAATTCGGGGAGGGGAGGGTCGCGTATTCTGAGGTCCTTGTTTTATACCATAGGAGCCGTTGACATGTAGTTCCCTTATTTCGGGTCAGATTAGGGAACCTCTGTCGTCTTACCTGTCCTTTCCCTTACGGCCCAACCTCGGTTCATTGACTTCTAGCGGAAAAGGAGAGGTAATGACGCGGCCTCAGGGTGATTGTATTAAAGACAAGTTTTTGTGCAAATACTGACGGTATTTGAAGCCAATTAGGTGGTGTGCTAGGGGTGGCAGTCTGCCAATTTCGGGGCTAATCACTCGGAAGAGTGGGAGTGCAAAAATAGAGGGAGAGAGAGAGAGAGAGAGAGAGAGAGAGAGAGAGAGAGAGAGAGAGAGAGAGAGAGAGAGAGAGGGAGAGAGAGAGAGAGCGCAACGGCAGGCTAAATAGTACACGTGCAACAGAGAGGGTGGCAGTGTATTCAAGAAAGTCTATTTAGTGCATTACACAGTAAAGGGCATTCACGGGTCTGCGTTAGAATCTTGTAATCATGCAGTTTGAGCATTAGACAGGGTAGAGGGGACGTGCCTTGAGAAAAAGGAAAGAAGAAAGGAGGTACCATTTTGTCGCACTTTCTCGCATTCTTGGTCCTTCGACCAGTTGGGTCAACGCCTCAGTCACACACACACATTCCCTCATAGTTTCGCATCATACGTGACATGGGTTCATTCGTCCGGTCTGGTTTAAGGGTGATAATTTTTTTTATCAGGTTGTGCTAATTTTCGGGTTTGTTCGATACGTGAGTAGTTTGCAGGCGTGCTTAGACACCACCTTGCGGCGCTAGTCCGCTTCGTGTATTAGACATGGCAAGGCTTCAGATCTTCGCCACACCTCGGCTGTAATCTCTGATGTAACCTGCAGAGGGGGGAAAAAAGGGGGGGGTGGGGGAGACAGCATTCGCGCATATTCAAATACATGGATTCATAAGTTCTTTACTTACCTCTTACTCGTCTTTCCTCCTCGGGGCAGGGTCCCCGGGGATATGGTTTCTGGAGTCGAGGGGGGTAGTGTGTCCATATAGGTCATGTGCGGGGAAACGTAAAAAGGAAACCAGAGGTGCTTAGTGCGAGGTATCTAGTCAAAGGATGTATCTCACTATCGGGATCCTTAAACCTCTTTCAACGCTGTGGCGTTCTAAGGTTCTTCGGTTCTTGGGTCAGCTCCGTTCCCTGATACTTTGGAACGTTGTACTTTATAACATTTACATTATTTCATTTCACCCTCCTTTTACATTCCCTCATTTACACCGTTCGTTTTACCCATCCTTGGAAGTCAAGGTCTTCCTCTGCGCGAGAGTTCATGGGTCAGTCGCGTACTTTGAAGGCGGAGTGTCGTGTTGTCGATCCGATCCGTCCTCCAGGGCTGGGCAACCATCTTCTTTTAACCTCAAAGAGAGAGCAGAGTAGGGTGCACAGAAAAGAACTTTCCCACCGATCCCACATTTTTAAAATAAAGCATGCAATACCCGTCCATAGTTTCAAAAACTTTATTTTGCAAAATCATTTCAGCATGTGGATTATGAGGGTGCGGTCGTATTTGGCCGGTCGTGGCAATGGCTAAAGTGCGTACAGTGGGGGGTGTCGTTTGCAGCAAAAACATCGGAAAGTTTTACTCATTCATTTGTAAGAAACTAAAACGTCTATTAATTGGCTGGGGGTTCGGGGGCATTTATTTTCATAATTTAGAAGCATAATCATAATAGTTGTAATCAGATTTCCTATATGCATACCGTACGTGTGCGTCGTAAATGAGGTTTACATCAGTTATAAAAATATAATACATTGTACATTTGTAATCAACATTTGTAACGGGGATCCTTTCATACTGTTCGTCGAGTGAGTTCTCCTTGTCTTTTCTAGCCAAGTGTACAAAGGATCATATAAAATCTCAGAACGTCAAGTTTATATTAGTGCGAAGGAACACCACGAGGTGTTCGTAAGTTCCGATTGATACCAGCGCCATTTTGGGCGGGGCCGGCTCAGTCCGGAAGCAGCATCAGGGGGAAATGTTTCCCATTACTGGCAGTTTGGACCAGAGTCCTTTTCGGCAGTTCTAGAATTCATGCTAACAGAAGGAGTGGCAATGTCATGTTTGTCTCGTTGGCGATCAAGGCAGCCGTCCCTTACCGGAAGCCTGCAAAGGCGGAAGGTTCCGCCGGGGACCTTTGTAGGATCTTCAAGGCTGCGGAGATGCTGTCGGAGATGGGGGCTCGTGCTCCAGGGGGCAAATGTTCGAGTTATATTGCTGGCCAAAGTTACTCTAGTGGCCGGGGCCCGCCTTCCAGCGGACCCAGACGCCATTTTGAGGCCCTACAGGGGCCACTCTCGTCGAGTTTGGAAGAGTGGGAGAGATCCTTCGGAGTGAAAGGAAGAGGTCCCTGTTGTGTGAAAGCGGGACGTTCAGCTGGGGTGCAGCTGTGATGCCCCCACCTGGGGGGGGGGGGGCGAGGGAGACTCGTCCGCATCGTCTCCTTCTCCCGGTGCACCCCATGCCGCTCCTTTTCATCGCCCCGCATGAAGGTCTCTCCACATCCGGTGTTCCCCAAGTCCTGTGCTCAGTGCTGTGGGAGTATGGCCACCTGTGGCGCGCATTCGGCGCGGCACGAGTATCAGTGCAGTCATTGCAGGTTCGGTGTTCCGAAAATATGGCCACCATTGCACGTTCGGTGCTGCGCAAGTACTGGGGTGCCACCATGGTGTGTTCGGTGCTGTGGAAGTATTGGCACCATCGCCTGACTGGGGGTGTTCGGCGTCGGGCCGGGGGCTGGGAGACCTCCTATCGGTGGAGGTGGGAGAGGCTCGTCCGCGTCGCCTCTCCCTCCCAGCCCAACTTGGACAAATTGTTGTGGAGGTACGTGCAGGACATCCCGCCGTCCAGAGCTGCTGCGGCTGTTACGGAAGGGAAAAGGAAGAGGTGCCTCGTTCTTCTCTGGACATGTGGCGGGACTACTTAAGTCTATCCAGGCCCGTTGCGGCTGGCTGAGGAGACATGTGGCGGGACTACCTACAACTGCCCGGGCTGCTGGCTCCTGCCTCTCCTCCGGCTCCCCCATACGTTAAGATTTCCTGACCAAGAGTTGGCGGCCGGGCCCGCCTTATATGGGTTGCCGTTGGTTGGGCGTAGCCGTAACCCTGCCCTACTTTGGAAGGTTCCAGAATGGGGGGGGGGGCGAATGTTCTGTTTGACTTTCATTTTCTACAGTTTACCGTTATTATTCCTTGTTTGTTGTGCTAAATTAAAAGTTCAAGTTCATTAATGGTCTACGGATTTTGTTTTACCATTTCTTTCTTTCCAGGTTGCTTTTATGCTAAGTTTCTGCTAACAGAGGTTGAGTAACACGGAAACACGTGTAGAGGGATGACGCAGGTTTGTACATTACATACACACAAACTCAGACGGGGGACAGTACAAGTACGACATACAAAGACCCAAGACGAATATAAAACAGTTATTGGTCATAATTATCTCTTTCCGTCTGTGAATTTGAAACGAGGCTGGGTTCCCGTCTTGACGTTGCCTGACCTAGGAGAACTTGAGCATGCCGCTGAAATTGTCCTGGCGAAATCTGTGCCATCGGGCATAATCAAACGTGGTGGTTCTGTCTGGTCTGTCTATGTAAGTCGGGTTCTTCTTTGTCTCGCGCTTTTTCTCGTACTGCCGGTCTGTCGTTCCTGTCGGCCCTTTGCCTTTTCTCACGCTCAGTAGAGTCGGGCATTGGGCTTTCCAGTGTCCGACATACCTACAAAAAGCGCATTGGTCTGGCCCTAAGTCTGGTCGTCTTTTGCATAGTGTCGGGGGATACGTTGTGGGTAGCGGTGTCCTGGGGTTGTCCTGTCGGTATATTTCTCTACTTGGTTTGTCCTCGTCTTTTCTCTGTCGTTGCATAGCCTCTCTGCGCCACATACCGAGACTGTCGAGCATAATTGGCGTTGTCTTATTATTTCGAAGGGCTATTTCTAACGTTTCTATTTTATCAAGGTCAAAGGATCCTGCCAGTGGCCACTGTTTGTCTTGACTCTCTTCGGTATACCTGTGCCACAATTTATTATAGGCTATGGTGACTAATCCATAGTTTATGAACATGTCCTTATTAGGGGTGCCTTCTAGTGGAGCTATATGGTCCACCTCTAATACACGGTCCGGGCTAAACAGGCTATTAATCAGTGGGGAGAAGACAGACATGACGGCTCGTAACGAGGGACTAAAAAGTCAGCACTGCCTATCTTATCACTAGGTGCAAAGACTGGACAGAATATTTCTATTCAACGTTGTTTGCAGGCAGTGAATACCTCATGGGTCAAAAAATAACAAAAAGACCAATAAATAACAATGGGGAGAATGAGTAGGTCCGCAAAGATCTGCGTTACCTACCCTTTTCACTATCTGCAAAAAGGGTGGTCTCTTCCCTGTTTGCAGACAGGGAATCTCCAGGAAACAATAGTTTTGCGAACAACAGTTCAGTTTCAAGTAATTATTGAGTGGGGGAGAAAAAAATAAGCACGGCTGCTGCCCTACCTATCCTCCACTGCTTGCAAAGAGAGAGCCCGTTGTTTCTCCGTTTGTAGACAGTGAATCTCCAAATAAATAAAGAGCAATACTAGTATTTTTAAACAATCAAACAGTCAAGCAATCATTTCGCAACTTGTCGTGATTACACGACCTTACCCGGACCATGTGGACAGTTTCCTGTCTTCCGAATCCAGCGCCCGATCGTCCTCTTTTTCTCGTATTTCTCACGGCACTCCTGATGGTCCCCAGTCAGGACCGTAGATCACTCGAGAGAGGTCTGTTTGGAACTAGTGAAGTTCGGATGATCGGCTGCCAGACGAGGGTCTATTGGGCAAGAGCTCTCCCGATCGTTGCAGTCGTTCACTCTGTCGTCGGGACCTCTCCCACTGGATCCACGAGTCGCTGATGGGCCCCACGCTTGGGACGCCAATTGTTAAAACCTGAGTCGGGTCGGGGACAATCGATATTTGCCCGGCGGTATTGCCTCTGTGACCCTCTAGTTATTTAATCAATGAAGAGGCAGGCGCTGGAGACTGGAAAGCAGGAAACAAGGTTTTTATTCTCTCCGGAGGAGAACACAACGAAACGGACAGAAGGTATCGTTCTGAGGTGCTCTAGATACATTTCTGAGGCCTGGCCTCTTATACACTGTTTTATGACTTTATTGTAGATTACACATTCACGTTAAAGCTTTGATGTATGGAAAAGACATTTCCGGAACTCCCCTTTGGGCCCGTTCCCACACACATTTACAGTTGAAGTCCCCACCCTAGTCACAACAGGTGATGAGTATCACGCAGCTGGATATTCCGCCGATTCACGGAATGTGGGGGGTTTGATCGGATCTCATGGAGTGGGGGCTTTGATCAACCCGGGGATCCTTTGATGGGGGAAGCTTTCTATTGTACGGGGAGGGGCAAGGAATGGTATCGGCAGAGCTGGGTGTCGGCCTGGGAACGGGGAAGACAAAACGGGCACACGGGGAAAAAGGGGGTTTGCATCTAAGGGCCGGAGATCATGAAAGGGAAGCAGGGAGGTGTCGCGCTGGGAACAGGATGAGGGCCTGGGGCAGAGCAGCGCCGAAGAGGGGTTTATGACTCAAGGCAGGTGCAAGCAGGGGGTGGTCAGCGTGCAGGCTTAGTGAAGGCGAAGGGCTATGTCAGGGGCCAGCGGCATGCAAAAGGGTTCGTTCTGATCGGGGCATCTTAAAAAAATGGCGGGCGCGCACGACAAAAGTGTGGCATCAGGGGAAGAGGCAAGATGGCGCAGATAATGTTCACCAAAACGTACTAATTTTCAACACAGCCACTGTGAGCATCTGCCAATGGGGCGCACTCCGGAACTTCGGACACTTCACACCTGGTGGTGTGACTAAGACATATTTCAGGCGTGACAACCTCAGGAAGAACTTGCTGCTAATTTGAGTGCGTTTGCGAAACACTATGGACTTTAAATCAATGTAGGGACTCTTGACACTTGAACTTCTATTGGGCATACCCTGGATGTTACCAACAGTAAAACTGTATGAACCAAGATTGCTAGTGTGAGTACTGAGTGGGACAGGGAACTGCCAAGGAGCCCCGACCTCCGTAGAAAACGGCATAATTGTGAATGTCATATTCTTCCTTTGTGAGGGAAATGCTAGAAATAAAAGGCTTCTCTTTTTTCATATAGGTGATTATTTTCCTTAACAATGCTTTATTCCTGCTGCTGCACACAATTTGAGTTATGAGCCCATTTTCACTAATCTGTATCCACATCTCCTCCCTGGGGGGAGCCTGGACTGTTTGACCTTATTACTGAGAGTCAAGTGCAGAAGGGGTACTTGGCCCAGTTGCTTAGAATCCATAGTAAACTGGGCCAGGGACGGGGCGTGGCTAAGCCGCCTCAGATGGCAGACCGATCTTTCTGAGGCTCCTGCTGCCGGCCCACATCAAAGGCCTGCTATGAGATCCTCCGTGAGGCAATAAGGGGATTACGAGCGGATCTAGTCGTCGGAACCTCTGGAAACGGCTCGAAGGTGCCCGCAACAACAAGAAACGACCCACAACGGGCCGGCGGAGCTGCGCTAGGTCACCCGGGTGCGCCCGGCAAGATGGCGGCTGCGGAGTGAAGCGGCGCTGCTGGGGAGTCGCGTAATCCAACAACACAGAGGTTGGGAAACCCCGGCGCAACACCGATGTGACAGCGGCTGATGGCGCAGAGAGTCAGCGGTGAGGAGTAGCGGTGCCGCAGAGAGCCAGCAACATAGGCGGAGGGAGCGAAAAGCGGACTGGCCGGACTCGATGGCGGCCCATCCCCCATCGGGCGGGCGCCTCGCCGCAGGGGCCTTGCCCGCCAGAGACGCGACCGCAGGAGAGACGCGGGCTGCTCGCCTCGGCGGTGATCCCAACAATGCACTAGAGGCCGAGACCCAGGAGGACGCGGTGTGGGCGGCCCACTCGGCGGCAACTAAGGGCACTTCCAACCAGGAGGAGAGACGGGGTGCTTCCCCGTGGGGCGGACGGTGGCGGACCCCCTGGCGAGACGCCCACAACCATACGGCAGGTGAGGAGGAGAAGCGGCTGGGGGGGGCAAACGCGCGCCGCACGCCGCCCACAATAGGAGAAGTCTGGGGAACTTAGACGGCTCACGCGACTGGAGGCGACCCATCCCCCGCGGGCAGAGCCTCTCGGCCCCCCGGCCACATCAGCAGCCAGGGAAGCTGACAGAACGCAGCGGTGGTTGCCCCAAGCCCGGTATGGATTTCCCCCCTCGGTGAGCCCCCCACTTGAGACACGGCCCCCGGCAAGTCATCCATAAGTCAGTGACAAGAGGGAGCACCCAACAGAAGGCCGACAGCGGTGGGGAGAACAGGAGCTGTGAGAGCGGAGGCCGTCCTCGCTGCGACTCTGGGACTACTCCGTCGCTGTCACCACGGGCCCATCTGCCGCGGCACCAGATCACTACCACTAAACCCCGGCCCCGCCGAACACAGGACGCCCCTGTCGCTGGGAGGCCCCCCCTCCGCCACCTGCGAGGCCCATACGGACTGACATCAGGAGAGGACTCGGTTGACAAAGGGGCCCATCCGAAATCAAGCAGTTTACCGGTCGGATCGCACCCGCACCCGCCGCCACCAAAACTACGGAGACCCCCTTGCCTCTCACGATGGGTCGCCGGACAGCGCCAACCACGCAAGGGGCAGACTCACAGAAACCGCAATGCCCAACACCGGCACAAACAGCACAATGGGACGACCAGGACAAGGTGGATTCCACGTCCAGAAAATTGGACCAAGTGATCGCAGCGATAGAACACTCCAGAGTGGCGATGTAACAAAAATGTGACTCTTTAGCCACGGACCTTAATCTTCTCCGAGACGACCATAGGAAATTGTCGGACAAAGTGTCTCAAGGGGAACAAGAATAACAGACGCTCCGCCCGCAGGTACAGCAACACCACCGCGACATTGCAGACCTTCCATCAAGAAAACCCTGGAGTATAAAGCGACGACTTGGAAGGACGCTCCCGTAGGAGCAACATCCGCATCATGAACCTGCCGGAGGGGGCGGACCCCATTCAGTACATCACCGACTGGATCGCGTCCTTCACACCATCCACAGACCTGACCCCCTTCTTCTCGGTGGAACGGTGCACCGAGTCCCAACACGCAAGCCGAAACCGGGCCTACCCCCAAGGCCTTTCCTGCTGAAACTCCTCCACGTCAGAGACAGAGACGCAATCCTTCGAGCGGCCAGAACACACAGGCGACTGCAAGTGGAAGATAAACAAGTCATGCTCTTCCCCGACTACTCCCGGGCAGTACAGCAGCTAAGAGCCACCTTCCAAATGGTGAAGCGGACACTTAGACAAAAGAACATTCAATATGCCCTCTTATTCCCGGCCAAACTCAAGGTGATCCACGAGGGCACTACACACTTCTTCACCGACCCGAAAGAAGTAGATACCTGGGCAGAACAACACACTCCACGCCACCCGGCGCCAGTGAGTTCACAATATAATCCACCTGGGCGGCGGCCGCGGGGCCAGAGCCGCAAAATCACCCTGACGCAACTCAGCACCCGCTCCACCCTGCCGGGGAAGGGCTCCCCAGAACTCTCCCAGATCATAGCGGAACGTAGGAGAGCGCTCCAAGCCGTGACTGCACTAGGCCCACCTGAGGAAGCATCAGACTTCGACAACGGACCGCATCTGTTCAGCTCAGAGGAAGAAACCAGCGACGCTCGGGTCTCCCGTGAAGGGTCCCAAACACCCCCGAGAGTGACACCCCAGACCTCAGACTTACTGATAGAACATTAGACACAGTCACTAATACAGATCGGAGCCCCCTGGAACAGATGTAGGGCAGACTAGCAGGGGAGAAATAGATCCAAATACAAAAGAGATAGGTCTGCCCTATATATTTCAATTTAAAGGCTCATGAAGAGTCTAACCATAGTAACTCGCACAACTTTGAGCTCACTGGTGGTCGCGGCCACCACATTTAAATTCTCCACACAGCTTCAGAATAAATATATATTTTTATTTTCATTTTTCAAAGTATAAAAACGATTTCAAAAGTATGCAGAAATATCATCAATCAAATATATACAAGACACCATAATGGACTCACAATAAATATAGATACACAACCCCTATGCACCCTCTCATCTTTCATTCAAATTCACAGACTCATTCCACTAAACTAGACTCACGCGTTCAATCAATTCATTCAGTTAACACAATCCAGAGACCTCAATAGCCATCGCAAACAAATACACTGAGGTTGTTCTGCGGTATCCTCTCAGCAACTTGTTCTGCGGTATCCTCTCAGCAACTTGCTGGGGAGAGATCTGATGTTATACGCAGAACAGACGATCACCACGCCGACGCGCGTTTCGGTGCCAAGCCCGATCTACGGCAGCACCTTCATCAGGGCATGTAAACGAGGGGGAGCACAAAGGGGACAACACAAATTTACAGCCGTGACCACTCTGTGATGAACAAAAGAAACAAGTTTTAGTATCATATTCTACAATCACATTTACTGTTCCCTTTATTCTTCAAACAAGATGACACTGTTATATACATGATAAAAATAATTGTATTTCGGATCAAGTCAGATTTATATGTTATCCTTCTTCTAACAGTCATATTGTACACAGATATGGTTCAATTCACAGAGTACATTCAGCGAGCTCAAAGAAGTGCGTAACGTGATACAGGGCCTTTTCTACGCAAGGCCCATTGTGGTAACCAAATCGCCCAACAGGGTCATGACACACAGGAATCCCTTGAGTGAAACAACATGCACTAATCTAACAATGAGAGATACACAAAGTCTGAAGAATTGTTTTTACAGGCGATGAAAAAGAGTGAACATTTTAGACAACAGTAGGTGCTTCTGTGGTTGGACCACCCGGAGATCTGTCCATGGGGTTTAAACGTGTATGATCAGATTAAAATAGGGCTGAGATTAAAGGTACCTTAAATCCACATGTCGCAGACAGAAAACCACTCACGCTTCTTTGGGAGGTTCAGACAGGTTTACTTGAACGAAAATATTGGCTCAGGGGGGGCTCTGTTAGGAAACAGGGAAAGAAGAACATTTTTTTCTCAAAAATTTGAAGGTCCTATTGTGGAAGCATACATCGGGGGGTCCTTGCTCTTAGATGGAAACTTACTTGAGGACCCTAACGGGTAGAGGCTGCCTTCTTATGGCGCTATTAAACAGTGTGTAGCATTTTTTGAAGAATGACTGATGAACAAAACGGACAACCTAAAAATAAATATAAGGTACGTTTTAATGGCTAAACGCCTGGCTATCCTTGGTTCTTAATGTCAAAACCTTAAGTTCACAATCGCTGCTATGCTTCAAAACTTACTGTTCAAGAGAGGTTTCCAATTCTAGTACGTTACTTCCCAACAATCGATTTTCATAACTCACGAAGGAGGTAAATGACCAGCCAGGGCGGACTTCCGATATTAGTCACAAGGCTCTAAAAATGAAAAAAGCGGAGGATGATGGATTTCGAAGTCGCTGTGAAACACAAGGTCAATTCTAAAGTGTTTCGGAGGGCTGATACACTACATTCTTTAATCGTGTGCGCTAGGGGCCATCGGATAGTTACCTACTCCCTGCCTGGCCGGCCCAACATTTTAAGCATCACCGGGGAAACGCTACATTATACAATCATGTGAGATAGGGGCCATAGGATAGTTACGTACTCCCCTATTTAGCCGGCCCAACGTTTAAGCATGACCGGGGCGGGACGTGTACAAGGTCACTGCGTGCGGACACTCCATCCAACAGATAGTGGGGGCAAGGAGAACACCAGAAAGGGCATTGAGTGAAGCGGAACTAACCCTGGCGAGATTATCCCGTGATTCGGACCAAGGCAGGGCCTCCCCGGAACAAATAGGGGCGGCAAAGCTAACCTACGCTGAAACGCCCAGGGACCTACGGAAATAAAACTTCCGTAAATACGTGACCCGCATTCACAGGGAGGGTAACAGGGCGGGAGCCCTCCTAGCATGGATGGCCAAACGGGACACAACCTCGCAGCCCATCACGGAACTGTTGGATGAAACAGGCCGACTCCACTACACCCACGCTGACATCCTTAGCACATTCCGCACCTACTACACAGAAGTATACCGAAACCCTGCGCCGGCACCACACGACGCACTACAACAATTCCTAGGGGTTCACAGACTTCCCGCCATATCCCCAGAAGCAGTGGCGTAACGAAACTTGAGGGGGCCCCCATGCAGGGTACGTGGAGGGGGCCCCCTCCGGACTCAATCTGGAGCTCTCCGGCCGAAGTGCGGTGCTGAGGGTCCCCGCACCGCAGAGGCTGCGGGGGGCTGTGTTACGCCCCTCGTAAGGACAATGACTACCCGGCTTTGTATTTACAACTGGTTGCGCACCAGTGGCCACACATGCCATGCAAAACACAAACGCTGCGGCCAACATAAAAGTGATTTAACATTGTACCGCAGCGAAAAGGCTATTGGGGAGCATTTTGTGTGATATAACGCAAATTACAGAACATGTACTCTTGCAATTTGTATCCGTTATCGGGAACTTTGCACTACGTCACACAATGCCATTTAAGCCTCTGATATGGTGCATTTATGTGCAAAAATAGCTTTTGAAAGCTGATCAGTACTATTGTTTTATTAGGCGAGCACAGCACCCACTTTACTAAATCTGGGATTAGACGTTTTGCCTGTTCTTCATTTTTTTATTTCAAGAAACGTATTAAATTGTAGATAGCAGTAAATATATATATACGCAGAGCTGAGTTAAACAGGATGTGTTTGTACAGTATTCCTGTTTTTTTCCCACATATTCTGCTAGGGTCATCATATCAAGCTGTGATACATTGCATAGTCAGGTTTGTTTTTTCCTTGTGGAAGTTAATAAATGCTACTGCTTTCGTCATGCGAGCACCATGCAAAACTATAGTAAATCTGCTTGTCCATGTACGCCACACTTCTGACAGTATCTGTCCACATGTCTCAGGCTGCTTGCACTGTCAATGTACCCCAAGCTCCTCTCTCTGTCTGTCGGTGTGACCCAGGCCCCCGCAATGTGTCCATGTTCCCCAAGCTGTGATATGCCTGCGCCCCTCACTCTGCCCACGTGCTACATACTCTTCAATGTTCATGTGCCCCACCATGACCCTGCACTGTCAATGTACCCCAAGCTCCCCCCACTCTCTATTTGCCCCGGGGACCTCATATTGTGCACCCCAAGCTCCTTATGCTGTTTAAGATTCCTGGGCTATTCACAAAGTATTTCCATGCACCAGTGGATCCTTGCAGTTTCTGCCCAGGTGTCTCCAGCTCAAGTGTTCCCCACACTGTCTCTCTATGTGACCCTGCTCAGTAGCCTAGCTATCGATGCCCCGCACACAATATCCTCGTTCTCCAGGCAACACTCGCATTTTTCCATGTGCTCCAGGCTCCTTTTTACACTTGCCTCGTTGTCACACTGGCGTGTTTTCCCCAAGTCGGGCCCATGGATAATAGAGCATACCATTCAGTGGATGCTTTCTGTTTCACAGGCCAACGCTGATGATTTATCTATCTCGGAAGGATGAAAGTCTGAACGGATCCACCAAGATTCAATCCTGTGAGAAAATGGTTACACACTGTAGCCGTGCTACCAGCCACCTCTTGTCCTCTGCCCGTCACTGTAATCTCTGAGGCAGGATCCTGCTGTGGGAGCCCCACTCCACTCAATCAAGACAAGCATTTGCAATGCAATAGGTCTCGCATCAGTTAGAATTAGAGTTATTGGCATTGTAATTATAATTTTGTTTAATGTTTTTTTTGTAGTGTAGTGAATGTGTTTGACAGATAAAGATTACTCAATTTGCGCCTTGGCTTTGCGACTCAGACTGGGGTTGCCCCTTTGCACTTCCCTCGTAATTAATTATGCTGATGAGCATCAGTCCAGGGCCTCTCTCCCAACTTGAGTCTCGAAATATCTTGGCCCCAACAAAACAGTGTTGTGGTGCGTGCCTGCCTAGTGTTGCCCTGGACTGGCCGGCAGAAAAACAAAACAGATTGCCAGCCAATGTGGGGCCTGCCCGCCCCACTCACTGCAAAATGTATTTGGAGAGCACAATGTCAGAATCGGGGCCTCTCTCTGTGACGCAACCTAGCCCAATAGCAAAGATGAGAGAGGCCCCAACAACTTCACAAACAGTTTAATCACGGATGATGACCACCTATACCTCCTTGACCCGTGACCGTGGCTAGGGTACACACTGTCTCAGACTGCAGGCTGAGGCAGCTGCTCATCGAGCGCTGCTATTGAAAATAATTTGTTATAAATATTAACACAGTCAGTGACACACAGGTGGTACGTGGCAGTGCCTGGTAACTAGTACTTACTTCAACTTTCGCAGCACTGCAGGCAGCGTGACTCTTCTTGCGTTGGCAACTCTGCAAGGCAGCAGGCTCAGGCCGGGAGCCACCCTCCACCGGCAATCTTTTTGGTTTGCCACCGGGCAGGCCACAGGCTGTCCTGAATGAGTCATGTCCTTCTGATGTAGTTGTAGTGTGCGGAAATTCACCACGCCACCTGTTTCAAATGTCCAGGCCAAAACTGGGCTTCTACAAAGCCCGAATCAAGCAGAAAGGTTATCTAATGAAAGGCTCCACACCCTGCGAATAGCTGATACGGTGCGGCAGGCAGAAATTGGAAGAAGGTAGGGTAGCGTGCAAAAGAAAATAGAGTGTGGGAAACAATTTCAGGGCAGGTCAACATCTCGACTCCTAGAACGGACTCCTAGTCTTTAGTCGGAGGCAGCAATTGACGCTCCATAACAGGCCCGGCTCCAGGAATTTTTATCTGGGTGGGCCAAGGGTGCATTTGGGTGGGCCATGGCGGGCCCAATTTTTGGAAGTAACCTTCAAGCCCTAGATTACTTCATATCTAAGTCCAAATAGATAACATGATGCAAACATTAGACTCTGTTTGTATACAGAGCATGGAGAGGGTAGGGTAGTGGTAAATTGAGCAAAGGTTAATTTTAAGGTTTAGGGGGTAGTGGTAAAGGGATGTAAGCATTTTGTGCATTATAGCCTTAGTTTGCCTTTATCAATTTGATTAGACAAACACCAGGAAAACCAATGATTTGTGAGTCTAAAGTGTAGGACTGGAAACAATGTCCGTGATTACATGGAGGGAAGTTTTCAGCCTGCCCTCAGCACCCCTTGATAAGTATATTTTATTAAGAGCTGGGGTAAATCCTTCACACAGCAAATACATCTTTTGTTGTTTTTATGCTGAAGTAATTATTTAGCATTACAAGAATTCACCTGTATAATTTACAAGGTGAAGCCACTGGGAGATCCCTTCCCTAGTATGGCCCTGAAGAATGCCCAAGACCTATATAGGCTAATAGAGTCGGGAAGAAACAAGGTGCTTGTACATTAGGGTCATAGGAACACAATATCCTGGTAGCCACTTCCCATAGCTTTGAATCTTCCCTGCTCACCCCACTAATAAAGGGATACCTTGGGTTGAGTTGGGTTGGGTTTAGTTGGGTTGGGATTTTTTTATTAAATGTTAAACTCCCGTAAGAAAAAAATCAAGACTTCTTTAAAAAGCTTCCTGGAACACGGTTGAGCCCACCCTGACCTTTAGGAGTTAGGGTGAGCATGATGAGGAAGCGTGACACTATTAGAGTGGGTGAGGGTTATATGTAAAAAGAGGGTTTCTCCTCTTTCCACCTCTAAATGCGGTGGAGTATAGGTTTCCTCTTTCCATTCTCCTTAATCATTGCTCGTTGGAAGAGAGGATACTTCTTAAGATAAGATTTTTTCAGTGGGAGTACGTATACCCTTTCCTTCTGGTTTGAAAGGCTCTGTCTGCCATTTTGGGCCTCTTGAGTAGCCCTTAGGACCCCATTTGTTACAAGAACTCAGAATAACTACAGTCTTCCTCCAAAGAACTCTTATCGCATAAGATTCAGGATGTCATTTAATAATAATTACCAGAAGCAGCCCCTCAATAAGATGCCACCTTTCAACCCAGATAGACGGAATCTGGTTGCGGGCATTCAATTCATGGTGGCTAACTCTGAGTTAGTCTCTCTTTTACTGTATAAGTGCAACTACACAAAACTTTGCAGTGATGCTGGCTGTGGAGTAGAGCAAATGGCAACTCATCACCACAAGCACCATGCATGCCACTGGCTCACAGGTCAGCCTATAACAACTCACGGGTGTTTGCCACTTTCACAAGAGTTGGGTGCCACGTACCAGAGGAGATCAAACCCTAAGCCCCTAAACAGGAGCTATGCTCCTTCTTCCAGATTCAAGCAACCTCAACAGTATAGAATTACATACAAATGGTGACCATTGATACTATGTTAAATGATCTATGCATTTCCACCAGAGTCCAAAAATGCTGATTAAAACATGTAGGTTATACTTATGACGGTGTGTCAAACATTTAATTGATTAACTCCAAATTTCCTTTTGTAATTTAAATTTGAGAACTGTGTCCCAGAGCACCTTAATTCTGTATATTTCTATGCTGGTCATATCTTATAATAGAATGTTTAGGAATGTCACCAGGCATCCGCAGCACCTGTTGTGTGCTGGACCCCAACCCTCTAGGAGGCCCTTCAACCGTTAAGAGGGCCCCATTTATCCTAAGGTGAATGAATATCTCTAAGATATGGGAGTCTCAGAGCCCCCGCATCGCATCTTGTAGATTGACCCCATCATTGTAGGTTACACAACTGTGAATGATCTGGCTCCATCAGGGTTCAGGAGATCGCACTGCACTAGTCTGCCGACCCCCCTGCAGTCCTGAAAAAGATGCATTGTGTTCTCACATCAAGGGACCTCCAATAGTTGAGGAAGAAGTTATGTTCGGCTATATTTATGAATTTGAAAAAAAAAAGATTTAAAGCTTCACTTCCAAGAGTCTTCATCTCTAGTATCTTTCAGTGACGTAGCCAGTGTATCATGGGCCCAAGTGCAAGAAAGAAAATGAGCTCCCTGTTTGAACTGTGAAATACAGCAATAATCAGGGATCTGTTGCCCCCTCTTGCCTCTGGGCCCCAGTGCCACTCCACCTCCTGCACCCTGGTATCTCATCTTCTGTTTACCAGGGTACCTGTCCCACAGGGTTTGGACTGGGCCAAAAAAAAATCGGCCCAAGCACTAAAATGAAAGTGGCCCCCTTAGCGAACTAAATAGTTAAAAAATGTGGCCCGGTTTTGAATTTGTTAAGACACAGTGTATGGCTATTTTGCAAAGTATGGGAGACTGCGTGGTTTAGTGTTTACTACAGGTAATATTTGTGGTAATATTGGGGAAATCAAGCATAAAATCCAGCCCACCAGACGATAAAATAGGTTCACAAACTGCTAAAAAAAAACTGTCCCACACATTGATCCGTCAGACTAGCCAATCGGGCACTACTTGACTGCCCTATCGGCCAGTCGGATCTTGCTGTTCTATCTTCACCCCAACATCCCTAGCTTCCACCCAACGTATCCAATCCCTCTAAACTAGATCACTGCCTCCCTGTCTATATCCTACAGCTTAATAATCACACATTTGGGGGTGTTACATCCCACACATAGGGTTGCAACATAGCCTGTTTAATGCCAGCCTCAGTGGAATTGTAATATCCCCACTATTACAAAAATTATTAACATCACCTAAGGTCGGTATTTTTCCCCTTTCTTACTTAAAATAGTAAATATAACAATAATGCGATGTAAAATGTGTTTACAGTTCTGCATATGACTGTCACCTGATTGATAATTAAAGTAAATAATTTCCGAAAGGGGACGTTTAAAACGAAAACAAATTAGTTAGATTAAGTCCTGTATATGGATCATGTGATTCATGTCCAAGCTTTAACAGAATCTCAAAAACAAATGGTCAGTATTTTTCTGTGGTAAAGGCGTCAGCCCGACCAACACACCAGGCATGATATTATAATACAGTAGCCGCAGGGCTCAAGAAAGGTGCAAGGTTACCGTATGCATATTTTCTATCCTCAGGAACTGCTGTACAGAAACGGTGAGCCCAACGGAGTAGAATGCGCAGCAGGATGGAGCCCCCACATAGAAGTAAAAGTTGCTCTATGGCCGAGCAAAACAGCAGCTGGAATGGAAATCCATATCTCCCGGTGCGAACAGAGCAAAGCATTTATTTCCCTCGCCGTGCCCCTAATGTGCCTTCAGTAATGGTTGGAAATCAAGCCCACCTCTCCAAAATGAAATGCGTGATTGGGTGCCTTTGAGGTCGTGACTCTTGGCCCAATCACAGTAGATTCACACATCTCCAGTACTAAGAAACAGGAACTGGTACGTTCGGCCGACCTCACGGAGCAAGTTAGAGGAATTTAGCAAGTGCATTTTTCTCCGCTAGAAACGGCCCGGGCCTGCTCCATAAACTGCTAGTTTTGCCGCTACTTGCACTTGCCACCCACGACATGAAATTACAACCCCCAATACTACGAGACTAGTTGGGTTCAGGTAAAGAATCATTGATTTGCCCACATTAACCCGGAAGCCCAAGACCTGGCCACAGGCCTCTAGTTCCTCTAGAAAGGTGGGCAATGATCTCCTTGGTTCTGTCAGTGCCGCAATAATATCGTCAGTGTATAAACTAATAGGATGTGTTTCCCTTCCAAACAGAATCCCCCTAATGTTGGGGTTATCTCGCATTTTCTGTGCTAAGGGTTCAATGTAAAGGGCAAATAAAAGAGGTGACAGCGGGCAACCCTGCCTGGTACCCCTTGGAATGATGAAGGGCGCGAGGAAACACCATTGACCCTAATTGAGGCAGTAGGCGCTCCATAGCAACATCCCGCCCATTCTTGGAATCTGTCACCCAACATGAAATAAGCCTTGCATGTGTAGGTTAAGTTGAGGCACTTCCAAAGAATCTTGTATGTATGGGATGCATGGGTTGCAGTTTCCCTTAAGACGCACTTCAACCAGTGGTGTAGCAAACCTCTGGACTCAATCTAGAGCTCCCCAGCAGAAGTGCGGTGCAGATGGGGCCCCCTGGGGGGTGAGGGCCCCCGCACCGCGGGGGCTGCAGGGGCCTCTGTTACGCCCCTGACTTCAACTGAGAAGTTATTTTCAGATACCATTTTTTACTTGACCTAGGTTTATGGGCTGGTTGTACTAACATGCTAAAATTGTACTTATTGGAGATTTTATATTTGTAATTGTATTATACTAATGAATTGGGTATGCGTTATATTTCTTTAAGAGTTTGTTTCTTGGAAATATAAAAAAATTTGAATTGGATTGACTGCACGACTGCGAGATAGAGTACCACGTTTGAGGAAATGTCTCCTTTTGGAACTATATGAAAAAGGATAAGCGCTTCAAGGGAGGCCCAATGGGCAGACCACCTATCCTCCAGCGCTCTGGGGTGGATGAGATGTCTTCAACACTGAATCTAGCGTGTCAAACACTGGGGATTGAAAGGCTGGGGAATGGGGACACTACACATATGATGTCATATATCACCTCTCAAGCACCTTGTGGTGCCTCTCCTTTGATATCTCTGCTATACTTCTTTGTCTTAACCACGCTTAGCGCTAAGGTTGTAACCAATGAGAAACTCATGATAACATTTGCTGTGTATGATTAATGTTGAGCGAGCTGGAATACTGTGTATCTTATTAAAAGCGTTACTAACGCTACGCATGGAAATAAATAAAGGTTTAAAAAATAGGCTTTTCCTACATGGCAAAGACATTTTTCCCTTCCAAGTATCACTGCGGTACATTTAAACTGCAGTTTAGCCAGGGCATATTGGTGCTCCTGGCAGAAATATACTTTTGTCACATATGTGGGTGGTGCTCACATATAACGTAGTGTTGCAGAACGGTTTCGTAGATGCAGCAGGCAGCTGGGCCAGCAGATGCCCTCCTCTGTGTCTTATTTCAGAGGGCGGGAAGGTGGGGTTACTGATTATTTCAGTTTTCTGTGCTCATTTGCTTTTTTGGCACCACTCTTTGGGGAAGTGAAAGCATTGCAGTCCCCAAGACACATGATATACAGATGATGGATGGAGCTCAAACAGCTGCTGAACAGGACACATTCAGGGCATTCATAAGTGCGATCGGCACTGTCAATTGCTGACATTAGGTAGAGGAACAGTACCATGGTAGTGTCAGTACTCCTTACACCACACCTTAAGCACCTTCAGCCGTGCACGCAGAGCATCTTGTATTCACTTCTACATTCCTTTTGGGAAGGTAGAGAGATTACAGAAAGCAACACAGCTGTGCTGTAGGTACAGGCAGGAGGGCTCACTGTAGCGACTGGTGGCACACAAGCTGATACAGGGCCGGATCGAAGATTATGAAATAGTATAATAGCCAGCCCCAATCCCTTTCACAGAGACTAACACTGTGATAGTCTAGCTGCCTCAGGCCTGTTGCTGATCCGGTTTACTAGGAGCCAAAACGTGCGTCCTTCAGACTCTGCAGGTATGGCGCAACCATCAAGTATTTCACCAGACAATCCCAAGCTGCAGCACAATCTACAGGGTCCATCAGCCAATGAACAACAATGGCTCCCCTAGCCATTCCTGTGGTAATCTTTATGCTTCCAAGACTAGTCGTTCTGCTTACCCCACCATTTCCAAACATATGATTCCTGATACATGATGGTCTGTAAGCACCTGACTTTCTCAAGTTCAGCCCTGGCTATTATTCTGAGTCATAAACTCTGAACGAATTCACGACTGATTGTGTTTTCATACTCCCCTAGAACTACCCCATCGCTTGTTTAGCATACTAAAGGCAGCTTTCTAACTGCCTTATTTACTGTTGCTATATTTTGCCCCTCACCAAGTTGACCAGGTACAAGTGCTCCGGCTGGTATCTAAGGGGGGTGAGTGTCAGCCACAGTGCTAAGCTTTGAGCAGAACAGTGGACTTCCACTGCAGAGCAAGGATGTGTCACAGTCTGCACTGAAATCATAGCACTTCATAGGTGGAGTCACATGCATCAGGAGCCAATTAAATGGCTGCAAGCTGGTAATAGGGAAATACTTCTGTAAGAACATTTTATGGATGCTTCCAGCAAGCAGTGGCTGAAAGACAATGGTCCAAACCAGCCAATATCGGAAAAGGGCTGCCCCAAAGCCCCTCTTGGTCCACTTATTTTGTTCATCACATAATCTCTGGCAAACAACGAAAGCTGTCTCAAGTTAGACCTAAAAATGTTTAGTACAATTATTTTTCATATTTGATGGCTGATGTACAACAGGAGGGTGGGAGGGACGCAGAGATACTGTTGTCTTTTTTTAAGCATAGTTGAAAATATAGAGGTTGCAATTGAAATATGTGTGGTGGTATTTAAATAGTGCGTACTTCACTGAAAGGCAGCAGAGAGCTGACAATGTCCAATGTAAAGACGCAGACAGTGTGTGATTAGAGGGGTGGCTGGTTTCCAAAAGCGAAAGTGGACTATTACTGCTTTGTGGTGTACTGGTCTTTTCAGTAGCGTGCCTTCTGCTCTTTCCTAAATTGCAGCAGGGTAGGGACCTTATACACTTCTACTGTTCAAAATAGTTTATTGAGTTTATAATAAGGCAATAGACCAAACAAAACAGAGCACTAATTAAGTACCTTAAACTGGCCTTACTACATTTGAAAAAATAGTAGCTGTACAATGAGAATTGCAGTGAAGTAGAAACTAAAATTGAAAAAATAAAAAGAGGAGGATCAAATTATTGGTAACAAGTTTTGCAAAACAGAGCCACATATTAAAATCTAATCAAGCTGTATTTAAAATATAATATAAAACAATTATTGTATAATGCTATATAATTATCAATTGGTTTCCAAAACAATTGGTAAGTAGGTGAATTATAAACAACACCCAACATAGTCAAATCAGCTCGCTTTCTGGTAAAAATTATCCATGACCAGCATGCATGCACTGATAATAATGAAGCATCTTTCCAATTGGTAGTGATTGATTTTAAAGCTGCAGATATTAGGAAATTAAAAGCTTGTTGTCTAAATTGGACCATTTTGTTGAGAGTAACAGCGATTTAAAAATCAACATATTATATGAAGGTGCGTCTTATAAATGAAGAATGTTTGTAATAACATTCCAGACCTAATTCCAAAATTAAAAAATAATATCACATTCAAAAAGCATATATTTAAGTGAACCTGGAGCCAAGTTGCAGTGCCAGCAATTAGGAGAATTCAGTAGTTTTGCCTTAAACATTTTTAACAGAGTACATAAACAATTAAATAATATGAAATAATTTGTTTTATATAAGGTCACTGGTAACCATCCAGAAACACTATTCATCCAAATTTTTTCCAGCAGTCTTGAAAAAAAGAAAGATTCAGTTCATTATTCCAAAAAGAAGAAATAAATTGAATGTTATTCCTATCAAAATGATTATGTTTTTATAATAATACATTGACAGAGCATGAGATGAAGAAGCAATTGCTTGAACAAACGTTTCTAAATCAGATACAGTTTTCATTGGAAAATTGATGGGAAATTAATCTAGGATAGAATTAAATATAACTTCTTATTTCGAAAAATCCGAAGAAGGCAAGAGAAATGTTTGTTGCCAGCCTTCAAAAGGTAGAAAGGTGTTATTATGTCAAATATCTTTTAAATAAAAGATGCCTGCATTTATCCAAGACTGTCAAGATTTTATACTTTGATTAAGCTTTATACTAGGGTTAAACCATAAGGATATTTGTAAGGTGTGAGAAATAGGTGATTGAAAGAGAGAATCTAACTCCTGTAATATTAATTTTGTAGGTTTCAATATTGTAGATCTTGGTAATAAAAAATTTTAAGCAGACATAGTAAGTATAATAAGTAATGGAAACAGTGATATCAACTTTTTTCAGTGAGAAACCAAGAAGGTGTATCATTAAACTCTGTGCTGGTTAACCAAAAGGTGGGTTGTGTTAAAATAAACGCTTCATGATAGTTAAAAAAGTTCGGCAAAGCAAAACAACCATTACATTTGGCAATTTGCGATTTTTTTTGTAACTTATACGAGGAGCTTTATTATTCCAAGTAAATGTAGATATTCAAGTATCTAATGATTTATAGAACTTAAGTGGAAGTTGGCTAGGTATCATGGATAATATATTAAATATTTTTTGTTTAATGGTATGAGAGAATGATATCCCAAGATAGTTATGTTTTTCTTTTTGCCATATGTTTTTCTTTTTGCCATATTATATCACTGTGTGGAAGCAAAGCATATCAGGGGTACAATGCACATTTAAGGGAAATAATTCAGTTGTATTTGTTTAGGGTGTAGCTAGAAATTTGAGAATATAACTGAAATATCTTTAAAAGGGTAGAAATAGAGAAATCTGGGTTATATATATATATATATATATATATATCCAGATTCCTCTATTCCTACCCTTTTAAAGATAGTTCAATTATATTCTCAAATGTTGCCTTGTTATTCGAAATTTGAACACCAGCTCTTCTACTTAACAAAGATTTTAACTCTTGTCTGAGTTTCTGTAAGTGCATTTTATATTTATTATCATTGGATGAAATAAAGAGCCATTCATATTTTGCTATTTGTTTATCAAACTCATTAAGTTTAGCATCGAAAGTTTTGTTTCTGTGTGCCAAAATTGAGATTGTTACTTCTCTGATATAAGCCTTTAAAGCATCCCAACAATTTACAAGTGAAGTAGATCCTTCAGAATTCTAATGGAAATAATCATGTAATGCTGACAAAAGTTTGGTTTTATTATTGTCACTAAGAGCTGGATTTGTATTCATACGCCAGCGAGAATGGGATTGTTGCGATGTATTAAGTTGCAAAACACCTGAAATAAGCGCGTGGCCAGAAATATCAATATCCTGGATTACAATATCAAAAAATTATGAATTAATTAATGAGAGAGAAATTAACAAATAATCAATATGAGAATAAGAGTTGTGGGGGTTGGAGAAAAAAGTAAACTGTTTATCTTTTGGGTCACCACCAACAATGAGTGGAACAGTATCTAATTTAACCCCTTCGACGCGCGTGACAAGGTCAGCTCGTCATGGGCGTTACCTGCGCTGCGCGTGTGACGAGCTGACCTTGTCACGTAACGTGGGTTTTTGCGAATCGCAGCGCGCAGCGGGAAAACGGCTAGCGCGCATGCGGTTAAGCACTTCAGAGGTAAAAAGACCAGAATTTAGCATCATCATTTGTTGGACCATGAACATTAATTATATAACAAATGCTTGTAGCAATTTTAACTTTAGCTATATTATAACAGCCTTCTGTATCTGAATATTTGGATAGTATTTGAACATTTAACTTTTTTGCAAAAAGGATAGCAACACCATTCTTTGTATTAACTGCAGGAGAAGAAATAATATTACCAACCCATCGTTTATTCATGTATGATAAAACTGTATCATCTATATGAGTTTCGTGAAGTAAACAAATGTCTACTTTCTGCCTGGTTAAATAATCTAAAACTTTAGTTCTTTTTAGTTCTTTTAACAGGGTGTCCTAAACCTTTACCATTGAACAAAACAACTTTTATATTATTAATATTATCCATAAACCACAGAAATATGACATAAAACAGAAAAAGAAGAGATGTAGTTGAAAGGATTAAAGAGAAGCTCCAGATGAAGAAGATAGGAGAAAAAGGAAAGACAAGGACAAACATGAAAAAGACAACATAGATATGTGAATAATGTTCCAGAATCACTCACACACACATCCAAGATTGACCTGCCTAGACGATACCCCCACAAAAAGTATCGACAAATAAGCAGAAATCAAGAGTTATTGAACGGATGCATCATGTTGAAGTGTCACTTGCTTCCATGGAGAGCAGGAAATGCTGATCTAGAAAAGCTTTGAGATCCTTAGGACGCTGGAAAGATTTTGAGATACAATCCTTCCAAATTCTCATGACAGAAGGATCAAAAAGGTGATATTTAAAACCACAGCTTCCAAAGTCGAGGTCTAAGTTCAGTAAATTCTTTGCAAATTTCAACAGTCTCTTTGGCGAAGTCTTGATGTATCACATTTTTATTTCCATTAACCATTAAAGATGGTACCTCTCTCACTGCTTTCTGAATCATTACCAGATGATGGCGGCGCAAGACTTTAAAAATCATCCTACGCGGTTTAACATTGCTTGGATTATGATGAGAAGGAATTCTATGTGCCTTATCAATTTCGAATTTCTCTGAGAATTTTAACTGCAAAAGACCAGGTATTAAAGATTCCAAGCATAGCTTACAGTCATTGCCTACAACCCCTTACGGCAAATAAAAGATGTGCAAATTATATTGCCTATTACAGTTTTCTAATTCCATTAATAAAGCATTCATTGGTCTAATTGTCGCAGTGAGGGGCAACATGCTATCAATTTTAACCTTTTTATCCTGAAATGTTATTGTATCGTCAGAGACTTTCATTGAAAGGCCAGCCAAATCTTTGCAAATGTTATCAGTGTTAGAGCGTATTGGTTGTGTCTAACCTAATAAGGTTATTAATGAAGGCTCATTAGAATCCCCAATTTTGGACTTTACTTGTGGAGGAGAAATTGTGTGCTTACGCTTGTTAGCTGTTGTATGTGAATTCTTTCCTTCCATGTTCACTTTACCAAGCAAGATATATATAAATAGCTTCAGTATCACCAGAGCAAGCAACTGTGCAGAAGCTAGAACCAGTTGTGGGTGTGGTTTAGGCCTCAGCCACATCCTATTCCTGAAAAAGTCTCCGCCCTCCTGACAGGAATTTACAGCAGCACCTCACAGGCAGCTTGATGTAGGGAGGCAGCACGACTGAAAGTCCAAAATAAATGGAGCCAAAACCTAAAAAACGACTTCTCCGCAAGCGCTGGCCATAAGTAGTAGAAAGATCCTCTCTAACACTCGTAAGGTGAGCTAAAACTTGTCAAAAATCATCGTTATTGAGGGCTTTGCGGGAGAAACTATCAGGATGCGGTCTTCTTGAAAGCGCACTCGGGCGACTCCCAACTTTATACACTTCTAATTCAATTACAGCTCACATAGTGAAAAAACAGGATTAAATGTACTCCAGCACATGGGGATGTGGTTTCAGAGCTTGGGGATTGATGGAGAAAGCATCTTGTCTTGTTTTATTTCTTTTTTTGCACTTCCCCATTTCCAGTTTTATAGCATCCTACCTGCGGAGAACTGAAAGCGAGATGAGTTTTGAGCTTATAAGCCAGGTATAGGGTGCCAGTCACTGATTTTTAAGATTCATTGTCTAATTTCTTTGTATTCATCTAATAAATATTCCTTTGATTCTCATTGATGAGGATTTACCTCGTTCCACATATACATTTTCACATTTCTGCAAGTTTTCATTTATTTTTCTGCTTTTTTGGACTGCTTCTAATCTTTCTTCTGATAAGGCTTGCTCATCATGAAAGGACTGTGGGGCACTAATCCTTTGTTGAAACTTTAATTTCTTTGGCAAATACAGTATGTAATATATTTATTGCCCTAGAGGATCGTTTTCTACTATGCAAATCTTTAAAACACAAACATAACTTTAGTGTAAAATAGACCATTTGTAAAGGTGTTGGGATCAGAGACGCTGAGCTAATAGCAACGATCTAGGCACCAAACTTGCTATGAGTACCCGTTTTTCATGAATGCCCTTAATTATTTTTCTTGCCTCTTGATAGACGCACACTGCTTGGAATACCCCCACCCCAAAGCAGCAATTAAACCAACATATTGACACTAGTCAAATAGCCAAAATGAGCGAAAAAAATAATGAATAGAGAAATCAAATGACTGCCTTCAAATGCTCCAGCTTTCAGAGCTACAGAATTACTTCCCTCCTATACCAAAATTTTAAAACTGATTTACGTCATGCAATCGTTGAGTTTGAGTAAGAGGGGAAAAGTGTGCATTCTATCAGTTCTAGGCCATGCTGGTCTGCTAGCTAAACCAATGGAAGCAGTAAGTCTCCTTCATTTCTACATTACTGAAGTAATGCCGAGCATTCCCTCTACAAGTAAATACTTTCCATTTCTAGTACACATGGCAGGCTCCGTTCTCTCCACATTCACCACTCAGAAAAGTGCATGCTCCTCCAATGTTAGACACATAGAGGGTGCCACTTTGAGGATTCTATGCAAGGAGCCTACTGCATGTGAAAGAGGGGAGAATGTTTTTAATTCTGGAAGCATCCACATGGAAGGTAAAATGCAAGCAGCCCCAAAAAGAGAGGTTATCACAGAGAAATATCCTAGATGTATCCAATGAAACTACCACTCAGAGCCTTAGAGGTAGTTATACTGCCTGCCCATCTATGGCTCCTTAACTGTAGATGGAATTAGTGTCCTCAGCGAGGCCACAGTCCTCAAATGGACTGTTAGAAATGGAATTCCTGGTTGCCTGAGCTATACACCCGGCCAGGCTGGAACCACCACTCTAGTCAGGGTAATCTAGATTCACACTAAATGTTAACCTGTGCTCACCCTACGGTAACTTGGCACACAGCAGACAGGTTTATCTTAAGAGGCAATGTGTAAAATACACACACAGTAACACAATGAATACACCATAAAAAGACTGCACGCAGGTTTAGAAAAATAGATTATATTTTGAACAACACAAGACCAAAACAACAAAAGTCAATATATAAAAGTTGAGATATTTAATTTAAAATGAATAAATGCAGTAAAGCGCTTAGGGGGATCAACGTTGGTGATCCTCCTGGATCTGAGCGCTGCGTTCGATACGGTGGACCATAAGAACTTAATCCATCGTTTGAGCAATCTGGGAGTGTCAGGTACAGCGTGGCAATGGCTCACATCTTTCTTGGAGAATCGTACCTTCCAGGTTTGGGAGGGATCAGTATGCTCCAAGATAACCCCCCTTGAGTGTGGGGTCCCACAGGGCTGGTCACTGAGCCCTACCCTATTCAATGTTTATATAGCCCCCCTCGAAGATGTGGTGAATCCATTTGGGATCAAAATAGTCACGTACGCCGACGACACCCAACTGGTCGTCGCGCTCTCCCAAGAAAAACACTGCGTGGAAAACCTTCACACTTGCCTCTCAGAAATCCACTCGTGGATGAACGTCTCACGTCTCAAATTGAATGGGACTAAAACAGAGCTCATGTTGCTAGGCCACCATATAACATCTCTACCAAACTCCATCTGGCCTACCTGTCTGGGACCTGCACCCACCCCAAAGAATGAACTAAAAAGTCTGGGAGTATGGCTGGAGCAGGACCTGACATTTAAGACCCAGGCAAAGAAGACAGCGGGCATTTGCATAGGCCTACTCCGCTCTGCTCGAAAAATACCCCCCCTACTGCCAGAACTCTCAAGGAGGCTACTTATCCAAGGTCTGATTTTATCTAGACTGGATTATAGTAATGCTCTCCTCCTGGCAGCCCCTGAATCTACAACGAACATTCTTCAACGAGTTCAGAATTCGGCAGCGAGACTCTTGACTGGCACTTCACGTAGATCGTCAGCCAGGTCGGCACTTAAAGCCCTTCACTGGCTACCAATTCGTGAAAGGGTCAAATTTAAAGCCCTATGCCTTGCTCACAAGTCCCTACAGGGGAATGGCCCCCCCATCTTAGAGCATTTTGTTCGCCCATACAAGGCCACTAGATCGCTCCGCTCCAATCATGCCAATTTGGCAATTGTCCAGAGAGTTAGGCGGACGCGAACTGGGGGTCGCCGCTTCTCAGTGAACTCAGCGACCTTGTGGAATGCTCTTCCACTCAGGATCCGGATGGAGCCGAGCCATCCGAAGTTCCGAAAGCTCCTCAAAACCTTCCTGTTTTCCTTAGACCCCTAGCCGCTGGCACTGTCTTTGGTATCCCTTGTTCTATAGCGCTGGAACGCTCACGGGCAGCCATGCGCTTTATAAATAAAAAAAATTTAAAAAGTAAGTAACGCTAAAAAGGTTACTTAATGTTGCATTTGACTGGGGCAAAGTCAGAGTTCGGCCCAACTGTGATGGGGCGCTGGCTGGCTAGAGGACCAGTGCAGGCCACGGTGAACCAAGTACCTTTCCTGGTCGCAAACAGTGAGGTGCGTCGATGTTGAGAGCCACAGGTGCATAAAGCGTTGATCTTCTTCACAGGGTGAAGGCGATGAGTCAGTTCTGAAGACGAATGCCAGAGTTGAGAGGAGTTAAGCGATGCACTGGATATTGCCTCGCAGTCGTGGGAATGCATCGATCTCACCAAGCTTCAGTGGTGGTGATCCAATTCATCAATCTCTGGAGGCAAAGTGCTGGTTCTGATGCGATGTGCCGATTTTACTCCTGCAACTAAGTTGATGTGCCGGTTCTGCCACACGCAGACAGATGCATTGAAATCCCACTTCCTAGTATCTTCACCACTTCCACTGAGCCAGGCACAGGGTTAGAGACTTTGATATCTCTGAGTTTCAAGTAACAGGAGGCCAGCCAACATGCCCTTGGGTATAACTTGTAGAGAAGACAGAGTCCAGCTCTATTTCAGCAGATTCAGAGAGCAGCAGGACAACAAGCAGACAAGTGGGCCTTTCTAGATCAGCAGTCCAGTTGCGTCATTTAAGCAGCACAGCAATTCTTCTGGCAGAGCTTCAGTTACAAGTCCATTAGTGTTGGATTTTAGGAGTCGGAGACCTAGTACTTATTCCCAAAAGTGCCTTTGATGTGGGGGTGACTTCAAAGCAGTTCTCAGAAGTACACAATTATCCCTTTCAACTCAATCCAGTCTTTCAGGCCATCTGTGTGTGTGGGGGTAATTAGTCCTTTGTATGGGAAACAGGACAATGCCTATTCAAGTAAAGTGTTAGCCCCTCCCTTCCATCCTGCCCAGGCAAGGCCATCAGAATGTTGATGTATGTAGATGGGTACTCAGAAACACCTAACCTTCCTGTGTTGTGGCTGTGTATTGTACAGGGAATGAACAATGTGTAGTTGTCACCCAATGCAGATGTGTATTGGAGACAGGCTGTCAGTTCCACAGAGCAGTAAGTGCAGAGAAATGCCCACACTCTAAAAGTGGCATTTCTAAAACAGTAATATTAAATCCAACTTCACCACTGAAGAGGTTTTATCACTACCATTTCAAAGATATGAAAAATGAAAAAAGCTACTCCTCTCTGATCAGGAAATTACAGCTTAAAAGTGTATAAAGGAAATCCCAATGCTAGCCTATGCGTGGGGTAGGCCTCACAGTAGTGAAAAACAAATTTGGGTGTTTGTCACTACCAGGACATTTAAAGATTAAGCACATGTCCTAATTTTTACTTACATGGCACCCTGCTCTTAGGGTTACTTAGGGCCTACTTTACGGGTGACTTGTATGTAATTAAAGGGGGGTGGGTGGTTAAGGCTTGGCAAGTCGAAATGGAAGTAATCTGCACACACAGGCCCTGCAGTGATAGGCCAGAGAGAGGTTTGAAAAGCTACTTATGTGGGGGGACACAATCAGTGCTGCAGGCCCACTAGTAGCATTTGACTTACAGGCCCTGTATATATGTTATACCACTTTACAAGGGACTTACTAGTAAATCAAATAAGCCAATCAGATAGACACCAGTGTCACCATGTTTAGTGGGGAAACACATGCACTTTAGCACTGGTAAGTCCTAAGGTCAATAACAAAGAATAAGCAAAACAGAAGGTAAAAGGCAAAAAGTCTAAGGAACGACCACCCTAAGGATGACCGGTTTAACATGGACCCATTCAAGGCTCACACAAACACCTATCCTTTACCAAGCCTGCCGGTCCTGAGGTTTGAAGTTTGATTAAGGTCTCCTGTCATAAATCACCTTCCGCAGAACCTTCCTGTAACTATGAGGGGTGTATGGCAATGTTGGAGCCTATTTCAAATCCATGCAGTTTTGGCTGGTGCATTTCATCACATGTAATTGAATTATCCATCTTTTGTCTCAATCTTATTGTGAAATTCATTGTGTGACCATCTCAACTTCCCCTGTAAAATGACATTTGAATTCTATACTAATTCACCATTGTTGCTGCCCTAAAATGTTTAAAACACTGTTCACCGCTAATTTCCCAAAAGGTCCTTGATGAATATGCTCTACGCTCATTGTAATGTTATTTTAAATTAGGGAAAAATTCAATTAAATCTTCACTTATGATGTTGGGCGGAATTAGGAAACTCCACCATTTACAAAACAGATTACGTTTCCTAACGCTACGCTACTTGTATTGTATTGTATTGTAAGGGGAATTTATAAAGCGCGCTGACACCATGGGTTTCCTGGCGCTGAGGTAAGGTTTATCCCTTCAGGCCTTCCTGGTGTGAATTTTTCGGATGCTGAATGTCCCAGGTAGGACATCCCCCAGTGCAAAGGTGCTGATTATAAAGGATGGACAGCTACCACCACAGGTAACAGGTGTAGGAGGGAGTGTTCTGAGCTGAGGCCAGCTTATTTTCATTCAACTTTACACCCCTCAACTTTAAATCCCATCTAATTGATAGGATTTAAATTTGGGTTGTGGAAAGCTGGTTGAGTGTGCTTTAATATAGACCTAAAAAAATTCCCCTTATTCCTTCACATAGAATCACATATGGTGTGCACGTTGTATATTAAAACCAGAATATCGCTGGTGCAGAATATGGCGCACAGAATGTCGAATTGAAAATTTTCCAGTTTGCTAGTATAGTTTTGACTGCTGTCGTGAGGAGGAGGTCTACCAGGGCGCCGTCCTCTTTTGCTTGGAGGTCTGGGGCCATGATAACTGGATTACCTTCCTGAGGGGGGCAGACAACATAGCGGCAACACACGCCCCCAACCACACAGCGAGAGGCGAAATGTGGACATCAGGGGCGGCTCTAGGCTCATGGTGGCCCTGGGCAGGGAGCGTAGGTAGGAGGCCCGAATTCTATCACACAGCGCCAAGGGCATGGCAGGTGCAGCGCGCTGGATGGAGAGCGGGCCATGTGCCGCTAGCCTGTGACCAGCAGCGGGAGGGAAGCACTGCAGCAGGCAGGGTGCCCAGCTCCCCGCTCCATGTTACCACCGCCAGACCACCGGAGGGAGGCAACACAGAATCACAAAAGGCAATCCAAAATGAACTTTGTATCTGCAGTTGGAATTCTACATATCGGGGCTCCTGTGCTGCGGGACGGCGAGGCAGCCGTAGCACCAGTACATGCTGCCCTGACAGGATGCACAGAATACTGAGTGTCTGTCCCACAGCATTCCCCCTCACTCGTTGCTGTATCCCAGTTTCAAGCAGGGGTCCTTCTGCTCACTGCAACACCGTCACTTGCAACCCTTTACCCAGATAAAATCGCCCAGGCTAGAATAAAAATGGTAACCTTGCTCAGAATGCACTTTCCTGAAGTAGCTAATGAGAAGCAGCGACTGCTAAACGTAGTGTCGCTTCAGGGATCACCTGTCCCAGATGCTATGCACAGCGCCTCAGCACAGCGCCTTCTCACTGCCGCTGCGTTCAGCACTAGGCGAACCATTAGAATGACAATTGAATTGAGCTCCACAGCAATACTCACAGTATGCGCTGTGTTGCGTTAGTTACAAGTTCTGACCTTTAGAAAACTACTTTATTATTAATTTGCAAAAACACTACATCTTTTTGTTAAAAAACGACAAACACAGGTGAATGTGTGTTTAACCCAGTGTGTCCACTTTTGTGCCTTTTGCGTTTGGAGTCATGCATGCGTTTTGAAACTACTAGCAGTGCACACTCGTCCAAAAGGAATACTATAACAAGAAACATACACAATTCATATAGCTACAAGCCAGGTGAAATACTGCAAACCCTGCAAGGCGTTAAATACCTCCAATGCTGCAATTCATATACATCGATTAGCGATTTATCGCCATGAGGTCATGAAAGTAGTAACAGGCACTGCGCTAACAGAGACCTGCCTAATTTAACAAAGGTATATACCGACGAGTCGATGTGTTAGAACCTGCATGCGTGGCATCCGCAACCCAGAAGGAATGGCACACGACCGTGTGTCTGTTAGACTGGTATGGCGCCTGAACTGTGCCTGCCAGATAGGCTTGGCGCAGTGTGTGCGCTGGGGACAGTCTGATACAGGAGTATGTCTGTCAGCTGGAGGAATGTGTGTCTGGCGAGAAAGATGGCGCTTGCAGCCTGGGCCTTACCTGGGCTGCCTGGTGAACTGCAGTGCAGACTCGACTCCTGACTAGCTGTCACGGGTCGGGACTCGAGTGAGAGTAGACTCGTCTCTGCAGTCTGTCCGTGTCCGTCTAGCTCCAGGCGCTGGGAGTTGATGACAAAGTGATGGCAGGCTTCCTTCTTCCAGTACGTTCCGAGGACCACCACCACCACAGAATGCAGGCACACGCCGACGCGGGAAGCAGTATGAGGTTGAGTCTGCGCAGACTCAAATTCTCGGCTTTCGGCGTCTGCCAGACCCGACGCCCTTGGTGAGAAAATACCGCCACTGCCAATCAGGGACGAGAGCCGGAGGCCGCCAAATCCCTGCCAGGGGCCGCCACGCAAATATTGTATCCATCCTCGTGGCGTCCCCTGGGGTTTGGCGGCCCTGTGCAGGTGCACAGCTTGCACATGCCTAAAGCCGGCCCTGTGGACATCCCTAGACAAACACCTGGGAACGTACGAACCCCCGTGAGATGGTCATATGGGTGACCCCCATTTCACCATCGACCACCTGTGTTTGGCACAGCATAACCGAGCGACAACTTGTCTCTATCTCCACCTCTTTTTCCTTTCACCCTCTTCTCTTCATCTCTTTATGTTTGTACAAGGGTGCAACAAGACTCAACAGCATGCATATACAATCGATCGAGTGATATACGCTCACCATGTAGCCTGCCAAGCCCGTTGTAACCCCTACGGAGCCCGCGAGGCAATGCTATCACTGTACTGTATGTATATATGAAAATTTGCTAATAAAAACTGTTGAAATCAAAAAAGAAAATTTGAACTGGTAAGTATAGTTTTTGCTTTTTTAAATACCTTATTCCACCTACATTTACCTATATGATACATATATCTTCAGGGTATGAAGATAGTGGAATTGGGAATAGTAAAACTATACTTTCCTATATGCACTTACCTCTCAATATTCTGTCCTCGAGATTCTTCTACCTCAATATTTGGTAGTGCTTCCAATCACACCAATAATAAAACAGGACAAAAAAACTGTGTGTTTTAAAACTGCGCATACTGTACTCTTTTCACTACAAGTATGTGGGAAAGAATGCATCAATAGAGCACAGGTTTAATGTGTGGTCGTAGCTGAGGGCCATGCCCCTCTAAAAATATACACCTGCCGAGGGGTCTGAGATAACAAACCCCCAACCGCACAAAGCTATTTGGTTAGCAATATTATGTAGAAAACGATCTGCAAAGGCTGGGCATTGGACATCCAACGACCCGATGTCCAACAACTGGTAAAAGAGATTTACAAATACCGAGAACGTAAAATAACATAACATTTTAATGGCGTAGGAACAGTATGCCCTGGTCAAATGTTGCATTTCTACAGTCCAGAGTCCGACATTTGCTGCTCACGGATATTATTTTATTTTTCAGTGATTTCCATCCACAAAGGCACGCTTACTTTTATCTGAAAACGCTTGAAGAGAAATGTTTCTTGCAATACTTCTATAAATGCAACAGGAAATTCTTATAAACATCACCGCTGGCCTTGAGAGCCTCGAGCGTCCTTGAGAGCGCGCGCCTGCTGAAAGGGGAGCCGTGACAGACACGTAGCGCGCGGGAAGTGAGTCATCCGTTCTGCAGTACTTCAAGGGATGTATTGAAAAGGCACGGACCCGCACCAACTTAACCTAGTTGAATCTCTGTACTTAACCAGTGTCTGCGGAAAAGCATGTATGGCTCAATTCAGCCTGGTCGCCGCCTTTGCATTTGTAGACTGGAAAACTGTATTGAAAGTTTGGTGTAATAGGTTTGAGGCTTTGAATGAGCACGCTTGGCGGATTGAAATGAGTAATAGGAAATGAAGAGGGCAGGTCAAATGAAGCTCGAACCAGAGGTTACTTCTACAGCTCATGTTCTTCAACGTGGATGAGGAAGGACTAAAAAAACACAGCTCTAGAAGTATCAAATTTTTCATGAAGGGCTGAGAGGATGCGGGAGCTGAAAGGGAACAGGTTAGAATGGCACCATGATTACTTATTCCCTCTTGCTGGCATATAAATGTTTGCTCTAGAAGCAATGAAAACATTTACAACATATCTAAAATGGAGCCCCAAATAAACTATTGAAACCGCCTCAATGCACCCAAAAGCGAGGGGTGACATTCGTAACACTCCGACCAAACTTCACTTGCTTGGAAGAAGACCATACCCTGAACGATTAGCCAATGTCTAAATGCACTTTTGACAAAACAGGAGTGTGAAGGGGGAAGGATGCTGGTGGGGTGGACTACTGGGCCCTGATTGTGGTTGTCGAGGACATTTGCTGCTGGTGCCCTGAGATCCTACCTTGGGGGGGTTCAGTTACATGCTTCTACAAAACACAACTACAGGGCTCTAGCAGAGGTCTACAGGAATATCATACTATATATGAGGTAAAGTACACCCTGCCATACATTGTAAGTGTATTGCAAGTCACCAAGGAGTTTCATGACCATATAAGGAGTGAGGCCGAAGGCCAAATTCCTTTATAAGGTTATGGAACTCCGATGTGACTTGCAATATATTATGACCGGCAAGGGTACTTTATTCCTTATAATACATGGTCACGCCACCACATGTCCCATTAACCACTTAAATCCTTGCTGCAAAGCTCTTTCGTATGAAAGACAGAGCATGATTACAAGTATGAAGAATAAAATTAGAGTCTCTAGTGGAAAATTAAACACTTCAAAACCTCTGTTAGATATTTGTTGCAAAAAGATATTAGAGTAATGCAGAACAAATCTAACTTTAGTATAATTACCTAAGGAGTGACAGAAAATAAAGATGCTGGCATAAATATCTAATTTCTGCTTGTCACCTACAGCTAGGAAAACAGAGCAGAAAAAAGAAAAGCAACGTTTCATTTTCATTCTGTAAACAGCTGCTTTAATTATGCCCATGACCTGACCTGCCTTATCTCTCGTCTGCTAGCTCTGGCAGCATGCATTGCCGTGTCAGAATTCCTTATTATAGGTAATTATAGATGAGTTCCTACATAATTGCTAAATCCCATGTATTATAGAGTTCTAGCACCAATACAAAAGATCATAGGCAGAAATCAGGCGAAGTTGTTCTAATTGGGCTGCTCAACATGTAGGTCCATTTGTTATATATCTTGGTCAGGAAGACTACTCAATGACAATTGTTAATCGTTGTCACTTGAGGCTTATCCCACTTCACGTAGCTTGCCACATACACTACACCAGAAAACCAGGTGACCCCCCCACTTGTAGCTTGGGTCGGTGCCGATTACACTCCTGTTGGCAAGTTTGCTCTTTTAGGTGCTTCAGATTCTCAGAACACGGCTGAGCTTCTCTTACAGGACAGTCTCTCCTCCTGAAGGGGCAGGCACTCTGCTTCTCAGCAGGCAACCAAGCTCTAGGAACTTGTCATACCCACAGCCCTCCAGCAAGCTGCACAGAAGTCAGGTGATGTCCTCTCACCTCTGGAAGACTGGCTGCTGTTCAGACACCATCCCTGGATTACAGCAGCTTTTCAAATACTCTATGGAACACGTTCTTCCCTGGTGAAGAAATCTTTGGAACAGGAATGGTGGAAAGGTTTAGTTCCCACTTTGTGTACTGATTTTCAGCGGATGCAGATCCAGTGTCCAGAGCCCAGGAAATGGTTTATGGTGGTTCCTTTTCAAAGTACATTTTCTGTTCTCCCTGTGGAAACAGTCTTTTTTAAATGTGATGGCCCTTGCAGTAGGTAGTGATGGTGATGGCTCCGAGCAGGAATATGGAAATTGAGCAATTAAAGTGTGAAACCTCTACACCTGGCTGTCATCAGCTTTCCTCAAATAGTAGTCAGGGAGAGACAAAGGAGGTGGGCACTACATACAGACGTATCTCCCTCCAACAACAGAACAGCCCCTTTCCCTACTATTAACCAAATGGCGGTGCCCAGGAAGCAATAATGAGCAATCCCCAGCTAAACTATCCTCATAAAATGTTTAAATGCACACCTATCTTCATTCTCCCAATTCATTGTATAGGGCTCTTCCTCCATGTCGACTGCCTGGGGAAGCTATACTCCAACCTCCATCTTATACCACTTAAAACCAGGGCAATCCAAAATGGATCCTACTCGTTGCAACAACCACTTTTTTCACAACAAAACAAAAGCCTGCTACCATCTACACTTCACACACACAAACTGGACATGCACACAGGATGTCAGAGCAAAGATCTGGGGGCCATATATTAGTGGAACCTTACACAAGTGAGGCCTGCAGGTACTGATACAGATAACAAATTTTGTTCAGTAATATAATCCAAACAAAGGGTATGCTGCCACCACAGCTTTGTCAACAACCTAATATGTGGACAGTAGTCCCATATAGAGCGAAGTGTGGCTACCAAGACAAAGAAAAGGTCCTGGATCTTGGAATCATCATGGACAGGCCTGGGTCTTAGTGTACCAGCTTCACATGCAGTCTGGTCCCTCAGAGTAGGGATACGTGACAATTAATGATGCAGGGGGGATTCCTGTCCCAACAGGTGGCTCATAAACCCAGCCTGAGATATGCAATAATCAACTGGATCTAGAGTCCTCACGTCTTCTGCAAATGGCAAAGCTGGGGCAACTAACTTCGTCTATTAATGCTTTGAAGGTAGAACCCAATAGAGTACTTAGTTCAGATGTCAGGAGCAATCTAACCCCAGGGCTACTGCAACTCCTTAAATTCATTTTCAAAATCAAGTATATACTCAATTACCCCGAGGATACAGTATAGCACCACACAAAACGGCACAAACATAAAACAAAGAAGTAAACAAGACCAGGTCCTGGGAATAAAAAGCTAGGAAATTGGAAAATAAAGGCAAACTCAAAATTCCCGGTGCTATCTGCAATGGGGGCAATAAGTAGTACATTGACTCAAATGTCGGAAATTTTACCAACACAATCGAAGCTATTAACAGAACAGGTCGATTATCACAGGCAAATGATATCGTTGAAGGATAATTCTGCAATATTGTCATCAATTAAACAGGACATGAGTGAATTAATTAAAGCTGTAAAACATCTACACTGAATGGATGATATTGTGGATTTATTACAACTATTACCAAACAAAATCGGGAATTGCAGAGTGAACTGCATCAATAAAAATGCTCTTCCGGGTACTGGAGAGAGGTTTACAGAAACAAAAGACAAAATAAATAATGTAATAAATGACAGCTCCGATCAAAGAAAAGACGCTGTAAATACATTGTCAGAACCAAAGATAAACCCCTGTAGTGGATTACAAGTTGATGGATATCAAGAGGGCTTCGCCCCCTACTTAAGCAAAAGGAGATAAAAAAAACTAAGAAAGCTCAAGAGAAAAAATGAGATCAAACTAACATTGCCTGAGGTGCCGGCGCCAAAGGAGAGTGTAATCTTTCCAATATTTAACAAATCGGCAAAAAAGACAAAGGAACAAGAGACACTAAATGGGGCTCTTAAGTCTGATGGAAACAGGCCAAGTTACGAAGAATCTTGTCTTTGGGCTAACCGAGCTAAAGCCATAACAACAATTGACAAAACATCAGAGCATGAAACCGTACCAAGAGTGATAACTAGAGCCATATCTAATTCACCAATTCTATCCAATGTTAAGAAACCAAAAATTGCTCGACATGTAACTACTGTACCACAGTTAAGGTACAGTGAAGTAGTACAACAGGGAAGAGAAAACACTAGAACTTCCTTAGTTAATCTATGTACAGGGAATGAGGATAGAATTATGCCATTACCAAGTAACAACAAAACTTTATTGAAAAAGATTATGAATGGGATACTAGGCATAACGGAAAAATTAGAAGTCCGGGATCTAAGACGTCCAGTAAAAGCTATGAACATAGGGGAACCGAGGGCGTAGAAAATTGTACAGATTTGGAAAATGTACAAAAGGAAGGTTTTGTGGGAATTTAACAGATAAAGAGGGGGGAACTCGAAAGATCAAATACAAGGAAATTATGCCAAGAGATACAGCCACTATATAATGAACCCTCATGTAGTGAGGAAAATTGTATAATTGACTTTGTACCTGTATATAAGTCAGAAGGCTTTCATGACATATTAAATCGGCAAAACATATTAAAGTTATTAAACTGTTTTGAAAGCGTGAAGAAACTTAATTCAAAATCACTCACTGCTGTCTGTTTTGTCTCGGATAATAAAGCTAACTCTGATTACGAAATCAGTAGAACAACATGGGTATTTCAGAGTGTGGTTCTAAAAATTCTAAATATTAAAGACTTCTTAACTGACTGGGGAATTATAATCAGGCATCCGGAGAAACGTAAATATCCACATATTCTGAGAACTGCCAACAGACAAACAGAAAATGAAAAACTGCCATTAAGCACCAGATTTCCGTATAAAGGTGCTGAAGATAACATCAGATTCGAGAATTTTCAAATCACCACAAGGAAAGTACAGGATATTAATCTGCTATCTGTTGATGCTCAACGTTTAGGGGATATGAAGTATCTATATGAGGCCAAGAAGTGTTCATGAAACGTCTAACGTAAGGAAAGTTCAACAAGGTGAGTTTTCAATATTGTCTTGGAACATAGCAGGTTTTGAATGACAATGTAAAATGGCTGGGGATAAAATGATGAGCTTTCTACAAGAACAATGTGTAATATGTCTACAGGAAACTTGCAATTCAGGGAATTTAAATATACAAAATGTTATAACATATGAAATCCAGGCAAAACAAAACGCCTTCGGGATATCAAGCGGAGGATTGTCAACATCAATAAGTACTAAATTATGCGTGATAAGCAAAAAACTTAAAACATCATCAAAATATATAATGCCAGTTATCTTAACACACAAAAATCAAACCAAATGCTTGATAATCAACATTTATTTCCCTCCTCAATTGGTGAAAAATAAGTGCAGTTATCAGGCAACATTGAATTAATTGGAAAAGATAATAACAGGGAATGAACACATGGTAGTCATGTTAAAGGGAGATTTTAATCAGACTCTGTTGCCCTTGGTGGTCAATCCTGTAACCGGGGATGAACCAGACTCGGATTACAATATTCTGCGAGTAGTATTTCCTTTACAAAACAAGGCAAAAATGATTGGTACTTCTCTTAAATATACATATGACTTGTTGACTGATCTAGGATATAGAACTCTTAATGGAAAACTAAAAGATGACTAACCAGCTTCCTTAACATTCCGTGGACCGATGGGGTCTTCAATTATAGACTTTACATTTGTCCATTACGCCCATTTTTACTTGTGTAAAAAGTATGCTATTATACCAAGCGCCGAGAGTGACCATGATTCCCGAAGGTTAGTCATCAGTATTAAGTACGATTATTGGGAGACCCATGCAACGGCCAACAGTAGCACATTGACTGCTGTAAATGGGAAAAGACCTATCTGGAACAACAAAAATGAAGGCATCAAACCTTGAAGCAACCATGATAGCCAGTACTGAGAAAGACATGATTATATTAAAGTCTGAAGACAGCTGGTCGGATGCCTGTCAATCTATTTAAAAAAAAGTTTTTTCTACGAACAAAGAACCAACGGTGGACTCCAAATGCCCCACAGGCCTCTATCTGTTCCCCAATAGTAGCTCTAAGTATCAGTCGTTATATGGTGTGCACAGTCAGCTCCTGCATCCGTCGTTGAAGGATGCAACCCTTGGCCGGGAAACAAAACTGTGAAAGCGATGGAGCGGTGCACTTCCAGGGTACTATGCGGTAAGTAATGAAGCTTGATCAGTTTCTTTGTGGAAACAATCTTTATTTAGGTAACTCCAAATGCATAGACACATACATAAGCCAACGCGTTTCATTCATGAAATGAACTTCGTCAGGGCATGTATACTGTAAAGAGGAAGTGTCATAGGTATGTTCCAGAGAATCAGAGTAACGTCACTCAGTAGCGACACCGAGAGGATGCCAGGGCCGCCATGATAAGGGCCACAGTACAAATCCTGGACTGGTACCAACAGCGTAATGGAAAATCGGAAAGCTGATGTATGTGTCTATGCATTTAGATTTACCTAAATAATGACTGTTTCCACGAAGAAACTGATCAAGCTTCATTACTTACCTCATAGTACCCTGGGAGTGCACCGCTCCATCACTTTCACTATTTAAAAAAATATATTATTCAGTCTTGTGGCAAGTATACAGGAGCCGGAATCAAACGTTAATGTAACGAAGACTTCGAAATTAACTGAATCAAAGAGAATCTATTGTAAGGAGATGCGCCATATCTTAAAACTTCTAATCTCAAATGAGCGTAAAGTGAAAATACAAGACATTAAGAAAGAATTCAAGAATAGGGATTTACAGATAAAACGGGATAGTGTGGACACTGCTTTTGCTAAATTATATCATGCTATATCGGCAAGGAATGAGCAAGCTTTTGGTCCCAGGTGGGACACGGCACAAATTCGCATAAACAGCCAGATGCCTTTTTTGTCTCAAGCTGTAAGTGGGAAAATTATATCAAAGCTTTATATAAATCATCTGTTATATGTGAATATATGACAACTAATGTGGATGGTTTATTTGCAGAAATAACGGGAGATAATATTGTCAAATTAATAAAGAGTTCCCGCTCGTCCAAGGTAGCAGGATCCACTGGTATCCCTATCGGCTTGATAAAGTTCAACATAAGATTTTGGAGTGTTTTGTTAAAACAGATATTTTCACAGGTAATTAAATATGGAATGATACAATCTTCCTGGAAAGGAGCGATTGTTCACACGATTTATAAGCAAGGCTCAAAACATGATCCGTCCAGCTACAAATTAATAGCATTGCTGGATTTTGAAGGGAAATTATTTGCGAAGCACCTCCAAAATAAATTAAGGGCATGGGTGGAAGAAAAAAAAATTAATACCAATAACTCAAACTGGATTTCGCTAAGGGTGTTCGACCCTTGATAATATTGCTTCATTGGCCCTGATAGGAAAAAAGGCAAGCTTGTGGAAGATAACACTATACGCCTGCTTTGTAGATTATTCCACAGCATTTGACAAGGTCAACCGCCAAAGTCTGAGGAGTAAATTAACAGCATGGGAGGTTGATCCGAACCTTCTAAATTTTATTATCGGCCTGCTTTCGGATACAAGGGTCAGGGTGAAGTTGGCTCATGATAATACATTATCGCCAAAAATGGATACCACAAACGGTCTTAAGCAAGGCTGTGACCTCGCTCCACTGCTATTCTCTTTGTACATTGCAGATATCGATTCGGTTTTAAGTTCAGATATGGGTGGGGCACCTAAATTAGGTGATCAAAAAATACATACCTAGCATATGCCGATGATTTAGTAATTTTATCCTTAACTCCTAATGGATTACAGCATCAACTGAACTAACTAGATACATATAAAAAGTGAATGGTTTGATAGCTAATTTGTCTAAAACAAAAATTGTGATGTTTGGACAGTCAACACAATTAAAAATGTGGACTTTAGGAGAAAATCCAATCGAAGTAGTGGATCAATATAACTACCTCGGCGTAACATTTGACAAAAAGTTATCATGGTTAAGCCATATGGTCAGTAAAAGTAATGCAATTATTCCATCACTTAAAGCTTTACAAATGAAAATGATTCTGTTTTTATTGTATGCATCTCCTGCCATGAACAAGAAAGTAATCTTTGAGCTTGAAAAATGTTTTATACAATGTGTACGCACCATAAACCACCTATGACAGGCTACTCCACATTGTATGATACTGTTGGAATTTGCCCTACAATCTCTGAAAATGCAGCATAAGAACAGCTGTGTTAACTATATTATTGACTGTGCTAAGGCCGATTCATGCACATTGAAACATCTAATAATGGTGGAACTCCAGAGTAAAAAAGTAAGAGAAGTGCAACTATCTAGTATAATGATGGAAATAGACTCCTCTGATCTGCCTGATATACAGGAGATGGGGGCGAATGACCAGGGATGTGTAGGAAAATGTAATATGTAAAACATTAAAGTTAACACAGTGGAATTTAGATCTTCTACAAGCCTAGAAATATAAACATACGGGCTTAATAATTGACAGATATACCTTGCAGGCTCAAGAATACTTGGGAAGGAATTATATGGAAATACGTAAGGTTCAGACAATTTTACATTCCAATAGAGGAGTTCGAAGGGACTTTGAATCAGGCTCTCAAAGATATACAGGTATGTCGGCTTTGTGGAATCGGCAAGGAAACTCTTGAACATTTAATATGCATTTGCCCGAGGCTGTTGCCTACATGGAGGACATATTTGCGCCCCATGTTTAATAATGATAAAATAAGAACAACTAGGGAGGCTATACGTTAATGTTTTAGTCTCGCAGGGGAAAGTGCAATTAGAAGAATGGTTCAGTTTTTAGAACATGCCTATAAAACATTAAAGTACTAGATGGCTTTTACTATTGAATATGTATATAAATGCAAAAACAGGTATCATGAACTATGTATGTTTTCTTTTATAGGATACCACACATGGAAATGATGTGATTTTTGTATTCTATTTTATGCTTGCTTCTTCTCTATTATTGTAATCAAATGATTAATGCAATAAAGTATTTTTTTTACTACTTTACTACCGCAAAAATAGAACTATCTAATGTTCAGGAAGGAACTTAGAAATTTGAGGCCTTCATGCTGTGGCAAGAGAGGGACCAACGGGCAAATTTGTTCAAAGACTTTACTTCAGATTGTTTCAACAACCCTGAAATAGTATGTAAAGGCATTCCATTCTGGTAATAGGGTAGGTATCTCAGTTCCGTTTACTGAGGTGGTGCTCCTGGCTGGCAGTCAAAAGAGGCAGTGCAAGGAGTCAAGTAGTTGCTTCCTTCTCCTTCAGGCAGTCTTCAACATTCCTCATCGATGTTCAGGGAGAAAGGGTGAGTCATTCAATCAGTCAAACAGTAGTTCTAGAGTGTGACTAATCACTCCTGGGGGTATCCAGGCGCTGAGGTCTCGAAGGTCTTTAGTCGATGAGCCAGCTCTGGAGTCCCTTTGTGAGGTCTGCAAGTGAAGGTGAAGTTTGCAGGTGGAGGGTTGGTAGGTCCAGGACGTTGCAGTGAGGTATGAGAAGGAACAACCTCCGCTGTGGCTCGGCCAAATGCAGGGAGCTAGGGCAAGGGAGGCAGAGCGTACTGTCTGGCGGGTTGGTGGAAGGTCGGGCAGTAGTTTATGTAGGCTGGTCCCTGGTTATGGAGGACTTTGTAGTCGTGGGTTAGTAGCTTGAACTGACATCTCTTTTGAACGGGCAGCCAGTGGAGGCTTCTGAGGCTGGTCCATTTGGAAAGGTTGAGGATGAGTCTGGCTGCAGCATTCTGTATGATCTGAAGTCGCTTGAGGAATTGGGTGGTAGTGCAGGTGTAGAGTGCATTTCCGTAGTACAGTCGGCTGTTGACGAGAGCTTTTGTGACTGTTTTCCTGGTGTTGATGGGGATCCATCTGAAAATCCTTTTAAGCATGCAGAGCATGTGGAATCAGGGGTAGGATACTGGCGCTTCATGGTGAGATTGCTGTACAGGATGATGCCGAGGTTGCAGGTGTGGTCTGTGGGGGTAGGTGTGGGTCCGAGTTTGGGAGGCCACCAGATGTTGTCCCACGGTTAGGTTTTCTTCCCAAAGATAAGCCCTTCCATCTTGTCTGTGTTCAGCTTCATCAGTTGGACCTCATCCAGTCCGAGACGCTTTTCGTGGCATTCTAGAAATTGGTTCTGTTGGTGGCAGGGTCTTTCCATGAGAGAGAGGATGAGTTGGATGTTGTCTGTGTAGGAGATGATGTTGAGTCCATGGGTATGGACAATGTCGCCTAATGGTATCATGTAGGCGTTGAACAAAGTTAGACTGAGAGAGGACGTCGCAGATTATGCTCTTGGGCTTGGAGGTAAAGGGTGGTAGGCATATTCTTGGGGTGTTTCCTGTGAGGATAGATGCGGTCCATTTGAGGACGTCTCTCTGGGTGCTGATGCAAGGGAGTCTTCCGATTAGCGCATGGTGGGGAATGGTGTAGAATGCCGCTGAGAGGTTCAGGAGGATCAGGCTGCAGTCTCACATGGTCAAGGAGAGTTCAGATGTTGTTGGTTGCAGCAATCAGGGCGGTCTTGGTGCTGTGGTTGGCATGGAAGCCGGATTGGGAGCATACTAGAGCTTCAGTGCTAAGGGACAGTCTTTCTTTTTCTTTTTTTTAACGCCTTACTCTCTCCCTATTGAAGGACTGGCTGTTCTTTTCTCATATATTTCTTGGACTTAGAAATTTTAAAATGCACACCTCAATGCCAAAATGAGTGTCGTCCTTATATGGAAGATGTCAATGAGAACCACTCACTGTGTCTCCCTGGTGTGGGCCTGTCCCCTACAATACTGTTTCCCCTCATTTACAACAGGTTCCAGGCCCAAATGTTCCATTGGCTTCCGAAAGCAGGTTTGGAGACAGTTGCATCATTGTGGTTTTGACGGCATTGAGGCTGGGGCGAGGGGGGCACCTAGGGATCATGTGAGCGGATGTCTGGTGTCTGCAGTGGCAAAGAGACCTTGAATGGTTGTGAAGCTGTATACAGCTGGGACCTCTGGGTTGGAGGTGGTCAGAAGCAGTGGCTTGAAAGAGGCATCAATGCAGACAGAGCTTTGTTTGTCAGTGGAGACTATGAGATTATGAGCAAGGCCATCATGGGTTAGCACGAGCCAGGTGATGTCTGTAAGCATGCAATAGGATGCTGCTCTTGTCGTCCATGAGGCTGCAGGCAGCGGTGGACTTCGGTCTGTCATGGTATGAGGCTGATAAAAATTGAGCATGTTTTCACAGACAAGGATTGCTTTACGTTGGGTGCCTGTCAAAAGTTTGTTTTTAAAGCCCTATGTTCAATGTGTAAAACATTTTATGGGCTTGAAAAATCTCCTCCAGCCACTTATGTCCAACATCATAAATAAACCAGGCAACTTTGCTCTAATTCTCAATTACTGTTTGAGATATCAGCCATAAAGAAATTTAGGGTTGAGGTAGAACTCAGTCCTATTTTGCATAGTTACTGTGGAATTACTTACTTCTCAGGATCAAATCAATCAGTTCTTATTTATCCTTTTGGAAAGCATTAAAAATCTATTTCTTCTGTTAAGGTCAGGTTTATGCCTTTGTTGAATGGTCTGCTTATGCTTTTGGTTTCTAGCACCAAGATGCCCTTCTTTGGTGAATATGCGCTCTATATGTTTCATTCCATTTTAAGCCTTTATGAACCAAAAGCTTCAAAGTGTTGTGTTGTTTTAATGTGCTTTGAAAGGTCTTTTTTTATAGTTGGATCCTAACAGTAAATGTTATTGCTTCAAGAAAAATAATTCTGTCTTATGGTAACTTTCAAATGTAAATGTTTCTTGATCTATCCATGAATCAAGAAATACTCAGCCCAGGGTCAGTTTACTACCTGTGAACTGTCAGTGTGAGAAACTTCAAAAGTGTAGTGTGTTTGCCTTAGAGATAATGGGCCTGATTTACTCTGTCACAACGGTGACAGATATCCCATCCCCCAAAATATAAATGCCTATATATCCTATGGGATTTATATTTCGGCTGACTTGATATCTGTCACCGTTGTGACAGAGTAACCTATCTGCCAAGATCTAAATCAAGCCCTATTTTAGGTGAAGCAATCCTTACCTATTCCTTACCACTGAATTAGGGCCTAACTAAGCGAGGGTTATGTTTGAGTAGTATTGTCTACCCTAAAAAAGGCATGTTTGGTGGCGCATCAGAAGGGCTACATCCAGTATTCCAGTGAAGAGAGTTGACAAGGAGTCCTTTGGGACGGTGGTGGCTGATGGAGACACCAGCTACACTATCCCATGGGACTGAAAGCTATACTTAAGACTCAGAGATTGTACTCCAAATGCATATTGTAACAAGCAGGACTGAGATACTTGAAGGTTGCTGAACTCAGCACTAAGGTCAACTGGGGATACCCACATGATAGACTGGGGTGTGATCATTTGCATGTGAGCATCTGATAATAGATGCTGCAAATGAAAGGAAGAGTGGTAACTGTCAAGAATATTCTGACCACCTCTTCACTCTAGGGAATGAGGCCACAGCTTATTTGGGATCTAACTGGACTAGCAAGTGTTTATTTCTTTTTATCCCATTTAACCTTTCTGCAGAGATTGCTGCTAATTTCAGTGTACAGTGAGAAGGCAGCCATTTCCTAACCAGCAATATTTTTTAAAATGACATAGAATAGTACATATATTATAACATGAATGTAGAGCCAGATCCACACATGTTTATGGACTTATGATCTGCATTTTATAAGCAGCAATTAAGTGAGCCTAGTGTTGCAATTACAACTGTCTAATAGGAGTACACGAAGACTGTTGAATCCTAGTATTTGATTAGTATGTTGTTGAATCTTACAAAATGCATTTTTATTATTTACTATTCATTCAGCACATGTGCACAGTAGAACAGGACAAACCTCTAAGAGAACAATCAAAACAAGTGAGTTTTAAAAACCCATTTGAATTGGTTCAAATCGAAAATACTACTGAGTTTCTAGAGGAGGAAATCTGATGATTTGGATCGCAGGACATGTCACGCTGTCACTCTGCCACTAGCACTTTTGAAATGAGGGACATCTAGAAGGAGTAAAGAGCTGGAACTCAAATATCTGAGTGTCCTTTAGGGAGTACACCGACATTAAAAAAGAGAGGTTTTATGACATTCTTTGTGAATTAGGTAGAGCGTTTTAGATTCAATTATTTGTGTCACTGGTACCCAATGTAATTTTGGTGGGTCTGGGAGATATAACCTTATTTCCATAGACAGCTCACAAGCTTGACTGTGATATTTTGTAGGTGCTGATGCTTGAAAATGTATTGAACAGAAATGCTGACATTGAGTATTGCAAATGTATAGTTTGGCTATGCCATTAGCCCTGATCACATGTGCCTGAATATCAGGGGGATAAAAGGAAGAATCCGTTTAAGCATTTTTAAATGGGCAATACCAGTAGATAAAACTTTATGAATTAGTTGGAGTGCATGGAATAGGGTTATTAGTTAAGGTGTGTGAATATACACCTTAAGTAATAAACACAAATCCTGTCAAGGTGAACCCCTAAAGTCACTAAATTAATCAGAGCTCAACACCCTGGTAGCTATGGCACATAGCAAATTGGCTTAATAAGAGGCAATATGTAAAGTATTTATGCAGTACCAAAATGGTGGTAAAGCTAAAACACAACACATACAAATCCTAAAACAATGTAGAAAAATAGACACTATTTTAATTAATAAAATGAGTCCAACACAACAAAAATCCAATAAGGGGTGATGAAAATATGAATTTTTAAAGTTTGAATAAAAAATAGCGCCATAAGGCATTAAGCACTAACTGCTGTCAACTGGTCGAGGAAAACCTGGGACATCAGCATGATTAGTGGCCGAGCATAATGGAGCATAAGTCATATACTGGCCGAGTTAAACTTAAACATTGGGTATCCCAGCCTCAGATTAGGGAAGCCGCCACCAGAGAATGAACCCTGATAAAACAGTTTGCTCAGAGGGTGGGCACCGTGAAGGGGGCTATCTCCTCTGTCTACACTTTGTAACTCTCTACAGTACATACAGCACGGGCGGGCTACATGACTTTTTGGGAACAAGTAGTCGGAAACGATATCACAGAAGAGGATTGGAAACACTTATGGCCTGATATAGCCAAGAGCAATCATTCAGTGGCCTTGAGGGAGGCCCATTACAAGACCCTTTTTGATTGGTACCTTTATCCCACTTAACTCAAAAAGATATTTCCACAAACCTCCGATCTCTGCTGGAGGAGTTGCGGCCTTCTCCGGGACTTCCACCACATCTGGTGGGACTTCCCTATGATTCGACCTTTCTGGGAGGAGAGCCTAACACACATCAAAGACATGCTGGGGTACCCCATACCGACATCTATGGAGGGAGTACTGTTGAGCATCAGAGACCCAGACCTAAAACACCAGAAGAGAGCAGATAAGGCAATAGTGTGGGCCTGACTAGGGGCAGCCAAAACGACAATAGCGGCAGCCTGGAAAAAGAGAGACTGTAACCAAAACTAGGTCTAGGCTCTAGGGCAATAAGGACAAGCCTCACTAATGATAAACCAAAAACAAGCACCAGTATTGCCAACTATTTGGATGGATTGGTGGGCCTAGGCGTGCCCACGTTACTTACTCTGTTAATTAGTAAGTACTCGGACTACTTTTTTTATCCAGAATGAATCAATTGTTTTAATTCTCAATTTATAAACAAAACATCATTATACAATATTCACATGTTTCAACACAAAAATATTTACACTCCACATTACATTAACACAACAATTCATACATTTGGTACCACTTTCAACCATGCATACATATCCTCACACACATGAAAAAACGATTGCCATCAATTCACATATAATGTATTTACAAAAATCAATTCTAAGCAAAAACAACACTGGAAAATCAGATCAAATGCTGAACAATTAATTGTATTTTCAAGAAAGGATCCTAGTGTTGTGAAAAAAGGTCTACGCGTTTCGAAAACCCTTTGCTTCTAGGGAATTCTCGTCAGGACCACGTAGCTCAAGGTGCTTGTTTTTCTGTGCCCTCGAGGATTATCAGCCCCTTGTACTGTATGTGTTGGTTGGAGTGTAGAATTTATACTTCTTTATGTTGGCGTGTAACTGGATTCCGCCAGAGACGTGTCTCCGAATGTTAATGATTCCGCGTGTTGGGCGCCTCTCAGTTGTTTATCGTCCTCGGCCGCAGTCTTCCAGTCCTGTCAGCGCGAAGTCACAGCCTCCATTGTGTGGGAGCGGTCTGTGTGAAAGAGAAAAAGAGAGAAGCGCCAGCCCTGTCGCTGTTGCACTCACGCTTGTGGAGAATACTCACCATGGAAAGATTAGCAGATATATTTAGAGATGAATACAAAAACTTCTAATATAAATGGTGCCCGCTGGTTTCCTTTCTCTCTCGGGAGCTCCCCTCTGCAGTATGCCCAGCTGCCTTACAAGCAATGCACCTATTTCAGTTCTAACTTAGTCTGAGTCTAGGCCTAATTATGCCACTACACACATGAGGTCTCTTGAGGCGATACAGAGAACAAGTCGAGCTACAGGGGAGCATCGTCCTACTACCTGACCACTTCCTGACTGTCCAGCTGTATATATAAGAAGAACCCATCACCACCAGGGAAGGGAAGGGAAAGGGGGGATAGTTAGGGCATGTACATAAAAAGTGATTGTTCCTGAAGCCCTAATGCTTTGATTAATAAAGTGGACATGGCTTGAGTTTATGGAGAAGCGCGCTGGGACTTCCCAAAAAGAAAAGCTGTATCTCTATTAGACTATATTGCTTATATGAAGTCCTTTATGTTTTCATGCATTGTACGGTCATATGAAAGTCATGCGGTATAAAAAGATCTTTGACAAAAAAAAGCTTTTAAGTGTATCTAGAATTGAATGTTATAACAAGAGAGATTGGTATTTTATATACAAAGGGTATTTAGAGGGAAACCTACAAAAGAGACATGCAACTTAATTATAGGTTTTGGAGAATAGGTGGGATTAAAAAAACAACCATAGGTTAAAACAATTTTGTATGCATTGCATTGCATACCATCAGGCTAATAGAATGAATTCAGAAAGAGCAATGGATATAAAACTCATTTTACTCTTTAATGGGTTACAGCAGTCATAACCATCTGTACTCTGCCTCAACTTCCACTCATCTCCAACCATGACTGACTACATAATCAATTTACTAACCAAAAAAGGAGCACTATCCTGCCTCCTGCACACCATGTATTCAGCCAGACACAACAGGTGCTAAAAACTGACCCAACTACTTCTGTGACGTGTGATGGTCAAACTGTAGCAATACCTTGTCCATTCTTCAATGACAACCCTTCCATTTTCGATTAACACTGCCCACTCGGGCCAATTTTTGTATATCTTAGACAAGCCAACCTGTGTTATGGAATGGTGGAGAGAAGTAATTTTGATTCCAGTGCTATGCAGCTAACATATCTGCTGCTGAAGTTGAGGAACAGAACCTGAACCAGTATAGATCTCCAAGAGCAAATAACAGTGCGTTTGTGCCTGGCCATAGAATGTATTGTTGTTGTGGACAGAAAAGCTGTGAAGTTTCAGGAACAACCTGCCTCTTGAGAAGGCCACCAGCACAGTCCATGAAGTGAAGGCAATGTGATCACTTTGGGCTATTCTTTCCATTAAGGCACTGTCTTCCCCTTTTATTAAATTATGCTGCAGCAGCCTGGCATATAGGGTCCTACAATCTCTAATGTGAAAGTATATTGATAAAAGGGCAATGCTCTGCCAAAAGGTATCACCTTGTAGCATAGTTATCACCCATGCTAATGTTAAGGAAGCTATTATTTACTATGTTTTGCATAATTGTTTTAACTAGTAGCACTACAAGTCATTTATCTTTAATTTTTGAATCACCTTGATTCTCAAAAATCTTGAGATTTATAACTACTGAATTTCTTTTTCTTTCTGTTCATGGGACACTTCCAGGATTTTTTTTCTCATATGGTTCTTTGTGAACTAGTTAACTTCAATCATAAGTTTCTATTTTATGATGAGGACTCCACTTAAGCAAGACATGATCTGGCCTTAGCTTCTTTTGCATCACATGAATCACTTTCCAAATATTGCTTCCACTTCTTTCTCCATAGACTTGTGAATGACTCCATCTGTTCTGAAATGAACATAGTAATGAGTGAATGGATGAACTAGAATTATGAAAACCTAAAATCACAGACTATTTGTCAGATTAGAATTTCACCTTGACGTCCCTTCAAGACTTTTTGATTTTATTAAATATGAGGTAAGTTTTTGATAAATGCACTACTATTAGCTTGTGGTGTGCAGGAGTAAAAGGCCTTGTTTCTACTTTGATATTAGAAATTCTCTGGAAGTGTGCATTACTGACCTAAATGTCATATTTTTGCATCATGCTCTTCATACTCCTGGAAATTGACTGGTAAACTAGTGGTAGACAAGTCTTCATAGTTTAAAGATTTAATGACATGGACCTTGAAATAAATGTACTATGGCTAACTAATGCCATACACTATAATTAACTTTTGTGCAATGGATAAAAGGAAGAATCCGTTTAAGCATTTTTAAATGGGCAATACCAGTAGATAAAACTTTATGAATTAGTTGGAGTGCATGGAATAGGGTTATTAGTTAAGGTGTGTGAATATACACCTTAAGTAATAAACACAAATCCTGTCAAGGTGAACCCCTAAAGTCACTAAATTAATCAGAGCTCAACACCCTGGTAGCTATGGCACATAGCAAATTGGCTTAATAAGAGGCAATATGTAAAGTATTTATGCAGTACCAAAATGGTGGTAAAGCTAAAACACAACACATACAAATCCTAAAACAATGTAGAAAAATAGACACTATTTTAATTAATAAAATGAGTCCAACACAACAAAAATCCAATAAGGGGTGATGAAAATATGAATTTTTAAAGTTTGAATAAAAAATAGCGCCATAAGGCATTAAGCACTAACTGCTGTCAACTGGTCGAGGAAAACCTGGGACATCAGCATGATTAGTGGCCGAGCATAATGGAGCATAAGTCATATACTGGCCGAGTTAAACTTAAACATTGGGTATCCCAGCCTCAGATTAGGGAAGCCGCCACCAGAGAATGAACCCTGATAAAACAGTTTGCTCAGAGGGTGGGCACCGTGAAGGGGGCTATCTCCTCTCTCTACACTTTGTAACTCTCTACAGTACATACAGCACGGGCGGGCTACATGACTTTTTGGGAACAAGTAGTCGGAAACGATATCACAGAAGAGGATTGGAAACACTTATGGCCTGATATAGCCAAGAGCAATCATTCAGTGGCCTTGAGGGAGGCCCATTACAAGACCCTTTTTGATTGGTACCTTTATCCCACTTAACTCAAAAAGATATTTCCACAAACCTCCGATCTCTGCTGGAGGAGTTGCGGCCTTCTCCGGGACTTCCACCACATCTGGTGGGACTTCCCTATGATTCGACCTTTCTGGGAGGAGAGCCTAACACACATCAAAGACATGCTGGGGTACCCCATACCGACATCTATGGAGGGAGTACTGTTGAGCATCAGAGACCCAGACCTAAAACACCAGAAGAGAGCAGATAAGGCAATAGTGTGGGCCTGACTAGGGGCAGCCAAAACGACAATAGCGGCAGCCTGGAAAAAGAGAGACTGTAACCAAAACTAGGTCTAGGCTCTAGGGCAATAAGGACAAGCCTCACTAATGATAAACCAAAAACAAGCACCAGTATTGCCAACTATTTGGATGGATTGGTGGGCCTAGGCGTGCCCACGTTACTTACTCTGTTAATTAGTAAGTACTCGGACTACTTTTTTTATCCAGAATGAATCAATTGTTTTAATTCTCAATTTATAAACAAAACATCATTATACAATATTCACATGTTTCAACACAAAAATATTTACACTCCACATTACATTAACACAACAATTCATACATTTGGTACCACTTTCAACCATGCATACATATCCTCACACACATGAAAAAACGATTGCCATCAATTCACATATAATGTATTTACATAAATCAATTCTAAGCAAAAACAACACTGGAAAATCAGATCAAATGCTGAACAATTAATTGTATTTTCAAGAAAGGATCCTAGTGTTGTGAAAAAAGGTCTACGCGTTTCGAAAACCCTTTGCTTCTAGGGAATTCTCGTCAGGACCACGTAGCTCAAGGTGCTTGTTTTTCTGTGCCCTCGAGGATTATCAGCCCCTTGTACTGTATGTGTTGGTTGGAGTGTAGAATTTATACTTCTTTATGTTGGCGTGTAACTGGATTCCGCCAGAGACGTGTCTCCGAATGTTAATGATTCCGCGTGTCGGGCGCCTCTCAGTTGTTTATCGTCCTCGGCCGTAGTCTTCCAGTCCTGTCAGCGCGAAGTCACAGCCTCCATTGTGTGGGAGCGGTCTGTGTGAAAGAGAAAAAGAGAGAAGCGCCAGCCCTGTCGCTGTTGCACTCACGCTTGTGGAGAATACTCACCATGGAAAGATTAGCAGATATATTTAGAGATGAATACAAAAACTTCTAATATAAATGGTGCCCGCTGGTTTCCTTTCTCTCTCGGGAGCTCCCCTCTGCAGTATGCCCAGCTGCCTTACAAGCAATGCACCTATTTCAGTTCTAACTTAGTCTGAGTCTAGGCCTAATTATGCCACTACACACATGAGGTCTCTTGAGGCGATACAGAGAACAAGTCGAGCTACAGGGGAGCATCGTCCTACTACCTGACCACTTCCTGACTGTCCAGCTGTATATATAAGAAGAACCCATCACCACCAGGGAAGGGAAGGGAAAGGGGGGATAGTTAGGGCATGTACATAAAAAGTGATTGTTCCTGAAGCCCTAATGCTTTGATTAATAAAGTGGACATGGCTTGAGTTTATGGAGAAGCACGCTGGGACTTCCCAAAAAGAAAAGCTGTATCTCTATTAGACTATATTGCTTATATGAAGTCCTTTATGTTTTCATGCATTGTACGGTCATATGAAAGTCATGCGGTATAAAAAGATCTTTGACAAAAAAAAGCTTTTAAGTGTATCTAGAATTGAATGTTATAACAAGAGAGATTGGTATTTTATATACAAAGGGTATTTAGAGGGAAACCTACAAAAGAGACATGCAACTTAATTATAGGTTTTGGAGAATAGGTGGGATTAAAAAAACAACCATAGGTTAAAACAATTTTGTATGCATTGCATTGCATACCATCAGGCTAATAGAATGAATTCAGAAAGAGCAATGGATATAAAACTCATTTTACTCTTTAATGGGTTACAGCAGTCATAACCATCTGTACTCTGCCTCAACTTCCACTCATCTCCAACCATGACTGACTACATAATCAATTTACTAACCAAAAAAGGAGCACTATCCTGCCTCCTGCACACCATGTATTCAGCCAGACACAACAGGTGCTAAAAACTGACCCAACTACTTCTGTGACGTGTGATGGTCAAACTGTAGCAATACCTTGTCCATTCTTCAATGACAACCCTTCCATTTTCGATTAACACTGCCCACTCGGGCCAATTTTTGTATATGTTAGACAAGCCAACCTGTGTTATGGAATGGTGGAGAGAAGTAATTTTGATTCCAGTGCTATGCAGCTAACATATCTGCTGCTGAAGTTGAGGAACAGAACCTGAACCAGTATAGATCTCCAAGAGCAAATAACAGTGCGTTTGTGCCTGGCCATAGAATGTATTGTTGTTGTGGACAGAAAAGCTGTGAAGTTTCAGGAACAACCTGCCTCTTGAGAAGGCCACCAGCACAGTCCATGAAGTGAAGGCAATGTGATCACTTTGGGCTATTCTTTCCATTAAGGCGCTGTCTTCCCCTTTTATTAAATTATGCTGCAGCAGCCTGGCATATAGGGTCCTACAATCTCTAATGTGAAAGTATATTGATAAAAGGGCAATGCTCTGCCAAAAGGTATCACCTTGTAGCATAGTTATCACCCATGCTAATGTTAAGGAAGCTATTAATTACTATGTTTTGCATAATTGTTTTAACTAGTAGCACTACAAGTCATTTATCTTTAATTTTTGAATCACCTCAAAAATCTTGAGATTTATAACTACTGAATTTCTTTTTCTTTCTGTTCATGGGACACTTCCAGGATGTTTTTTCTCATATGGTTCTTTGTGAACTAGTTAACTTCAATCATAAGTTTCTATTTTATGATGAGGACTCCACTTAAGCAAGACATGATCTGGCCTTAGCTTCTTTTGCATCACATGAATCACTTTCCAAATATTGCTTCCACTTCTTTCTCCATAGACTTGTGAATGACTCCATCTGTCCTGAAATGAACATAGTAATGAGTGAATGGATGAACTAGAATTATGAAAACCTAAAATCACAGACTATTTGTCAGATTAGAATTTCACCTTGACGTCCCTTCGAGACTTTTTGATTTTATTAAATATGAGGTAAGTTTTTGATAAATGCACTACTATTAGCTTGTGGTGTGCAGGAGTAAAAGGCCTTGTTTCTACTTTGATATAAGAAATTCTCTGGAAGTGTGCATTACTGACATAAATGTCATATTTTTACATCATGCTCTTCATACTCCTGGAAATTGACTGGTAAACTAGTGGTAGACAAGTCTTCATAGTTTAAAGATTTAATGACATGGACCTTGAAATAAATGTACTATGGCTAACTAATGCCATACACTATAATTAACTTTTTGTGCAATGGATAAAAGGAAGAATCCGTTTAAGCATTTTTAAATGGGCAATACCAGTAGATAAAACTTTATGAATTAGTTGGAGTGCATGGAATAGGGTTATTAGTTAAGGTGTGTGAATATACACCTTAAGTAATAAACACAAATCCTGTCAAGGTGAACCCCTAAAGTCACTAAATTAATCAGAGCTCAACACCCTGGTAGCTATGGCACATAGCAAATTGGCTTAATAAGAGGCAATATGTAAAGTATTTATGCAGTACCAAAATGGTGGTAAAGCTAAAACACAACACATACAAATCCTAAAACAATGTAGAAAAATAGACACTATTTTAATTAATAAAATGTTAATGTTAATGTTAATCGGTATTTGTTAAGCGCTCGTACGCCCGAAGGCTTCATGGCGCTATAGGAAAGAACCAGGCAAGGCAGTCAGTAAGTGGAGCTGTACTAGCTCAGTAGTGTGCTTGAGAGAAGAGCCAAGTTTTCAAGGAGTGTCTAAAGCTGAGGATGTTGTCACTCAGCTTTAGGTGAAGGGGGAAAGAGTTCCAAAGAACAGCAGCAAGGTGGTCGAAGCAACTACCTCCAAGGTGCTTCCTTTTGAATGGGGGTACAATCAAGAGTGATTTATAAGTGGACCGGAGGTGACGGGAGGGGCTATATTTTTTAAATAAGTCTCTGATGAATAACGGGCCAGTGTCATTCAGAGACCTGAACAGAATACACCCGGCTTTAAAGGCCACACGTTGCTCAACTGGCAGCCAGTGTAGCTGCTTCAGACCAGATCTGATGGATTGCCTCCTGGGTATATTCAGAAGGAGCCTGGCTGCTTGGTTCTGAACAAGCTGGAGACGTTTGAGCTCTCCAATTTGGAGACCGAGATAAAGACTGTTAGAAAAGTCCATCCTGGACAGAACCAAGGAGATGACAATCTGTGTGAGGGCTGCTGAGGAAAAGAAACGGGCGATTTTTTTTATTTTCTTCAGTTGGAAGAAACTAGAGGATACCACTGCTCCGACCTGTCTTTTTAGCGAGAGATCCTCGCTGATGAAGATACCCAGGCTCTTGACCGAGGATGACTTAGATGGGGGAACACCCATACTAGTAGGCCAGAAGCTGGGATTCCAACTGAGTGTGCTCTGTCCGGGCAGGACCAGCTCGGTCTTCCCTGGGTTGAGCTTCAGGTGATTGCAGCTCATCCAACTCAGTATGTGGGACATAGTTCTTTGAAATTCAACCACAGAGTCCTTGGTGTTAAGAGGAAAGATGAGCTGCAAATCATCCGCGTAGTTGAAAATGGTTACCTTTGCATTCCGAAGGGAGTACAGAAGGGGGCGTAGGTATACGTTAAAAAGCAGGGGAGATAACGAGGAACCTTGTGGTACCCCGCAGGTGGTAGGTATAGTGGGAGCGGAGAAGGAGCCCAATCTGACCGATTGTGTACGGCCCGTGATGAATGAGCGGATCCAGCTCAATGCAGGGCCCCTGAAACCTGCCTGTTCGACACGGTCGACCAGGATGGTATGGTCGACCGTGTCGAACGCAGCAGAGAGGTCCAGAAGCACAAGCGCCTGATGGATTCCTGCATCTGCGTTCCGCCTCAGAGTATTTTGCACCGAGAGAATGACCGCCTCGGTGGAATGGCAAGGTCGGAACCCGGCCTGATTCGGTGCCAGATACTCAGATTTTTCCAAAAAGCTGGAGATACTATCACATACATGTGACTCCAGCAATTTGGCACAGTATGGCAACAACGATATGGGTCTGTAGTTAAGGGGATCTAACGGGTTTGCTCCTGCCTTTTTTATGAGGGGGACGAGAAGGGCTTTTTTCAGATTGCATGGAACTTTGCCCTGTACAAGTGACCCATTCAGTATAGAAAGTAAGCACCCAGGAAGATTGGTGCCCACTTCTTTCAAGATGTGGGGGGGACAAATGTCATCAGGGGAGCCAGTTTTAACTTTAGTTAAAAGTTTGAGTAAGTTAACATTGCCTATGAGGGGGTAGGAGTCTAAGGTGGCAGAGTTGTAAAAAGTGTCTGCAAACAAAAGAGGGGGCTGAGTGATGGGAATACTTTGTTTGATAGTGCAAATTTTATCAAAAAAGAAAGAGTTGAGTGTGTTACAAAGCTCTTGGGTAGGGACCATTGGAAGAGAAGTTCTGTCACTGGTGCTAAGATTTTCCACAATATTGAACAGCTCCTTTGACTTATTTTGGGCCTTAAATTTTTTTTCCGAGAAGTAGTCAGTTTTACATTTCAGAATAAGATTTTGGTAGTCCCTGCGAGCCTTACAAAAATTGGCTCTGTCGTGTCCTGAATAGGCTGTTCGCCACTTACGCTCCATTTGACGAGCCTTAAGTTTGAGGGTTTTCAAATGAGGTGTAAACCACCTGTGAGCGTCATTGGGGCGAGAGCGAGAGAAGTTGATACAGGGAGCATGGGCATCAGCTGCCTGGAGTAGCCACTCCGAAAAAACTTCTTCTGATTTTCCTATGTCCTGATCAAATGAGGGACAGGTAGAGGTTAAAGATTCAAGAAAGGCCGGGATATCAACATTCTTCCACATTCTTGCCTTCCCACATCGTTGAAACACGGGTTTACTGTTTTTTTCAATGGTCATGATGAAGTTGATCAAAAAGTGATCCGACCAGATGCAGGGCAAGATGGAATTGACAGCCAGAGAGATGTTTTGAGACCAAATTTGGTCGAGGCTGTGCCCTTTCTCATGAGTAGGGAGGTGAATGTGTTGGATGAGATTCAAATCTAGAAAGATTTCTTTCAGCGTAGCTGCCTGAGAGTCAGACTCCACCGAGTCCAGCCAGAGATTAAAATCGCCCAGCAGTACAATTTTGTTATGGGAGATAATCAGAGGGGCGAGTTGTTCCGCTAGGGATGCAGCAAAAGAGGGCATATTTTGAGGGGGGCGATATATAAGGATCACAAGAAGTGATCCAGTGTCCACATCCATTTTGAAAATTAAATTGTCTGATCCTGTCAGATCAAGAGATGGTAAGAGAGAGACTTTAAGGTTTTTGCGAAGAGTCGCAGCAACCCCTCCGCCCCTTTTACCGGCTGGCCTGTCGACATGCAGTATATAGTAATCAGAGGGAACTGCAGCCAGGATGTCGGGTAAGGATGCCTCATTAAGCCAAGTCTCAGATAGACATAAAAGATCTGGTTGTTCGGCCTGGAGCAGAAGGAAGATGTCCAAATGGTGTTTAGCCATGGACCTGGTGTTTAGATATAAACATTTGAGAGTGGTCTGAGGCTCATGTGGGGGTAAGGGAGCAGACCGTGGTAAGGGCTTACAGGCTTTGGCAAGCATAAAGTCAGGCTTTAAAATACCATAAGTGGCGGCGCGCTTTAGAATGTGAGCGGGTGGGGAGAGACTAGCGCTGTCAGAGGGTCTTAATGACAGCAGCGATGCAGCTGTGTATTTGTAATTTTGACCAGGGATTCTGGCCCCGAGCCCCGGTCTGCCGCGGACGGGCGCAGACGGGCTTGACTTGTGCGCGACTTCGGCGCGCATTCGTCGCGCCCGCTGCGCTCGTCCGCTGCGCTCCTGGATGCACATTGTTTATATGGCCTGCCTCCCGGGATGACTAGACCGCTAGGTTTGGTCCGGCTACCCCCAAGATGGCGGCACGTCTCACCCTCCACACAAACGGCACCAGCCGCGATGGAACGGGGCGGACGACAACAAAAAACAACAGTGCACTCAGTAAGTGGTGAGAAAACAATGATTTAGTGATTTTAAAATGGCAATTAAAAATTTTCGTCGCGCTAGTGCCTTAATCGCGCTAGAGCAACACCCGCTTCTACTAAGTGACTGCGCTGCAAAGAAGTGGTCAGCAGGGTTCGCGAGGGCCAGGCTGCTTCCACCAGCCAAGCGTTCTCGAGTGGCCCTGATTCAAGAGATGTTTTATGGCCTGCCTCCCGGGATGACTAGACCGCTAGGTTTGGTCCGGCTACCCCCAAGATGGCGGCACGTCTCACCCTCCAACACAACAAAAATCCAATAAGGGGTGATGAAAATATGAATTTTTAAAGTTTGAATAAAAAATAGCGCCATAAGGCATTAAGCACTAACTGCTGTCAACTGGTCGAGGAAAACCTGGGACATCAGCATGATTAGTGGCCGAGCATAATGGAGCATAAGTCATATACTGGCCGAGTTAAACTTAAACATTGGGTATCCCAGCCTCAGATTAGGGAAGCCGCCACCAGAGAATGAACCCTGATAAAACAGTTTGCTCAGAGGGTGGGCACCGTGAAGGGGGCTATCTCCTCTCTCTACACTTTGTAACTCTCTACAGTACATACAGCACGGGCGGGCTACATGACTTTTTGGGAACAAGTAGTCGGAAACGATATCACAGAAGAGGATTGGAAACACTTATGGCCTGATATAGCCAAGAGCAATCATTCAGTGGCCTTGAGGGAGGCCCATTACAAGACCCTTTTTGATTGGTACCTTTATCCCACTTAACTCAAAAAGATATTTCCACAAACCTCCGATCTCTGCTGGAGGAGTTGCGGCCTTCTCCGGGACTTCCACCACATCTGGTGGGACTTCCCTATGATTCGACCTTTCTGGGAGGAGAGCCTAACACACATCAAAGACATGCTGGGGTACCCCATACCGACATCTATGGAGGGAGTACTGTTGAGCATCAGAGACCCAGACCTAAAACACCAGAAGAGAGCAGATAAGGCAATAGTGTGGGCCTGACTAGGGGCAGCCAAAACGACAATAGCGGCAGCCTGGAAAAAGAGAGACTGTAACCAAAACTAGGTCTAGGCTCTAGGGCAATAAGGACAAGCCTCACTAATGATAAACCAAAAACAAGCACCAGTATTGCCAACTATTTGGATGGATTGGTGGGCCTAGGCGTGCCCACGTTACTTACTCTGTTAATTAGTAAGTACTCGGACTACTTTTTTTATCCAGAATGAATCAATTGTTTTAATTCTCAATTTATAAACAAAACATCATTATACAATATTCACATGTTTCAACACAAAAATATTTACACTCCACATTACATTAACACAACAATTCATACATTTGGTACCACTTTCAACCATGCATACATATCCTCACACACATGAAAAAACGATTGCCATCAATTCACATATAATGTATTTACAAAAATCAATTCTAAGCAAAAACAACACTGGAAAATCAGATCAAATGCTGAACAATTAATTGTATTTTCAAGAAAGGATCCTAGTGTTGTGAAAAAAGGTCTACGCGTTTCGAAAACCCTTTGCTTCTAGGGAATTCTCGTCAGGACCACGTAGCTCAAGGTGCTTGTTTTTCTGTGCCCTCGAGGATTATCAGCCCCTTGTACTGTATGTGTTGGTTGGAGTGTAGAATTTATACTTCTTTATGTTGGCGTGTAACTGGATTCCGCCAGAGACGTGTCTCCGAATGTTAATGATTCCGCGTGTCGGGCGCCTCTCAGTTGTTTATCGTCCTCGGCCGCAGTCTTCCAGTCCTGTCAGCGCGAAGTCACAGCCTCCATTGTGTGGGAGCGGTCTGTGTGAAAGAGAAAAAGAGAGAAGCGCCAGCCTTGTCGCTGTTGCACTCACGCTTGTGGAGAATACTCACCATGGAAAGATTAGCAGATATATTTAGAGATGAATACAAAAACTTCTAATATAAATGGTGCCCGCTGGTTTCCTTTCTCTCTCGGGAGCTCCCCTCTGCAGTATGCCCAGCTGCCTTACAAGCAATGCACCTATTTCAGTTCTAACTTAGTCTGAGTCTAGGCCTAATTATGCCACTACACACATGAGGTCTCTTGAGGCGATACAGAGAACAAGTCGAGCTACAGGGGAGCATCGTCCTACTACCTGACCACTTCCTGACTGTCCAGCTGTATATATAAGAAGAACCCATCACCACCAGGGAAGGGAAGGGAAAGGGGGGATAGTTAGGGCATGTACATAAAAAGTGATTGTTCCTGAAGCCCTAATGCTTTGATTAATAAAGTGGACATGGCTTGAGTTTATGGAGAAGCGCGCTGGGACTTCCCAAAAAGAAAAGCTGTATCTCTATTAGACTATATTGCTTATATGAAGTCCTTTATGTTTTCATGCATTGTACGGTCATATGAAAGTCATGCGGTATAAAAAGATCTTTGACAAAAAAAAGCTTTTAAGTGTATCTAGAATTGAATGTTATAACAAGAGAGATTGGTATTTTATATACAAAGGGTATTTAGAGGGAAACCTACAAAAGAGACATGCAACTTAATTATAGGTTTTGGAGAATAGGTGGGATTAAAAAAACAACCATAGGTTAAAACAATTTTGTATGCATTGCATTGCATACCATCAGGCTAATAGAATGAATTCAGAAAGAGCAATGGATATAAAACTCATTTTACTCTTTAATGGGTTACAGCAGTCATAACCATCTGTACTCTGCCTCAACTTCCACTCATCTCCAACCATGACTGACTACATAATCAATTTACTAACCAAAAAAGGAGCACTATCCTGCCTCCTGCACACCATGTATTCAGCCAGACACAACAGGTGCTAAAAACTGACCCAACTACTTCTGTGACGTGTGATGGTCAAACTGTAGCAATACCTTGTCCATTCTTCAATGACAACCCTTCCATTTTCGATTAACACTGCCCACTCGGGCCAATTTTTGTATATCTTAGACAAGCCAACCTGTGTTATGGAATGGTGGAGAGAAGTAATTTTGATTCCAGTGCTATGCAGCTAACATATCTGCTGCTGAAGTTGAGGAACAGAACCTGCACCAGTATAGATCTCCAAGAGCAAATAACAGTGCGTTTGTGCCTGGCCATAGAATGTATTGTTGTTGTGGACAGAAAAGCTGTGAAGTTTCAGGAACAACCTGCCTCTTGAGAAGGCCACCAGCACAGTCCATGAAGTGAAGGCAATGTGATCACTTTGGGCTATTCTTTCCATTAAGGCGCTGTCTTCCCCTTTTATTAAATTATGCTGCAGCAGCCTGGCATATAGGGTCCTACAATCTCTAATGTGAAAGTATATTGATAAAAGGGCAATGCTCTGCCAAAAGGTATCACCTTGTAGCATAGTTATCACCCATGCTAATGTTAAGGAAGCTATTAATTACTATGTTTTGCATAATTGTTTTAACTAGTAGCACTACAAGTCATTTATCTTTAATTTTTGAATCACCTTGATTCTCAAAAATCTTGAGATTTATAACTACTGAATTTCTTTTTCTTTCTGTTCATGGGACACTTCCAGGATGTTTTTTCTCATATGGTTCTTTGTGAACTAGTTAACTTCAATCATAAGTTTCTATTTTATGATGAGGACTCCACTTAAGCAAGACATGATCTGGCCTTAGCTTCTTTTGCATCACATGAATCACTTTCCAAATATTGCTTCCACTTCTTTCTCCATAGACTTGTGAATGACTCCATCTGTCCTGAAATGAACATAGTAATGAGTGAATGGATGAACTAGAATTATGAAAACCTAAAATCACAGACTATTTGTCAGATTAGAATTTCACCTTGACGTCCCTTCGAGACTTTTTGATTTTATTAAATATGAGGTACGTTTTTGATAAATGCACTACTATTAGCTTGTGGTGTGCAGGAGTAAAAGGCCTTGTTTCTACTTTGATATTAGAAATTCTCTGGAAGTGTGCATTACTGACCTAAATGTCATATTTTTGCATCATGCTCTTCATACTCCTGGAAATTGACTGGTAAACTAGTGGTAGACAAGTCTTCATAGTTTAAAGATTTAATGACATGGACCTTGAAATAAATGTACTATGGCTAACTAATGCCATACACTATAATTAACTTTTTGTGCAATGGATAAAAGGAAGAATCCGTTTAAGCATTTTTAAATGGGCAATACCAGTAGATAAAACTTTATGAATTAGTTGGAGTGCATGGAATAGGGTTATTAGTTAAGGTGTGTGAATATACACCTTAAGTAATAAACACAAATCCTGTCAAGGTGAACCCCTAAAGTCACTAAATTAATCAGAGCTCAACACCCTGGTAGCTATGGCACATAGCAAATTGGCTTAATAAGAGGCAATATGTAAAGTATTTATGCATTACCAAAATGGTGGTAAAGCTAAAACACAACACATACAAATCCTAAAACAATGTAGAAAAATAGACACTATTTTAATTAATAAAATGAGTCCAACACAACAAAAATCCAATAAGGGGTGATGAAAATATGAATTTTTAAAGTTTGAATAAAAAATAGCGCCATAAGGCATTAAGCACTAACTGCTGTCAACTGGTCGAGGAAAACCTGGGACATCAGCATGATTAGTGGCCGAGCATAATGGAGCATAAGTCATATACTGGCCGAGTTAAACTTAAACATTGGGTATCCCAGCCTCAGATTAGGGAAGCCGCCACCAGAGAATGAACCCTGATAAAACAGTTTGCTCAGAGGGTGGGCACCGTGAAGGGGGCTATCTCCTCTCTCTACACTTTGTAACTCTCTACAGTACATACAGCACGGGCGGGCTACATGACTTTTTGGGAACAAGTAGTCGAAAACGATATCACAGAAGAGGATTGGAAACACTTATGGCCTGATATAGCCAAGAGCAATCATTCAGTGGCCTTGAGGGAGGCCCATTACAAGACCCTTTTTGATTGGTACCTTTATCCCACTTAACTCAAAAAGATATTTCCACAAACCTCCGATCTCTGCTGGAGGAGTTGCGGCCTTCTCCGGGACTTCCACCACATCTGGTGGGACTTCCCTATGATTCGACCTTTCTGGGAGGAGAGCCTAACACACATCAAAGACATGCTGGGGTACCCCATACCGACATCTATGGAGGGAGTACTGTTGAGCATCAGAGACCCAGACCTAAAACACCAGAAGAGAGCAGATAAGGCAATAGTGTGGGCCTGACTAGGGGCAGCCAAAACGACAATAGCGGCAGCCTGGAAAAAGAGAGACTGTAACCAAAACTAGGTCTAGGCTCTAGGGCAATAAGGACAAGCCTCACTAATGATAAACCAAAAACAAGCACCAGTATTGCCAACTATTTGGATGGATTGGTGGGCCTAGGCGTGCCCATGTTACTTACTCTGTTAATTAGTAAGTACTCGGACTACTTTTTTTATCCAGAATGAATCAATTGTTTTAATTCTCAATTTATAAACAAAACATCATTATACAATATTCACATGTTTCAACACAAAAATATTTACACTCCACATTACATTAACACAACAATTCATACATTTGGTACCACTTTCAACCATGCATACATATCCTCACACACATGAAAAAACGATTGCCATCAATTCACATATAATGTATTTACAAAAATCAATTCTAAGCAAAAACAACACTGGAAAATCAGATCAAATGCTGAACAATTAATTGTATTTTCAAGAAAGGATCCTAGTGTTGTGAAAAAAGGTCTACGCGTTTCGAAAACACTTTGCTTCTAGGGAATTCTCGTCAGGACCACGTAGCTCAAGGTGCTTGTTTTTCTGTGCCCTCGAGGATTATCAGCCCCTTGTACTGTATGTGTTGGTTGGAGTGTAGAATTTATACTTCTTTATGTTGGCGTGTAACTGGATTCCGCCAGAGACGTGTCTCCGAATGTTAATGATTCCGCGTGTCGGGCGCCTCTCAGTTGTTTATCGTCCTCGGCCGTAGTCTTCCAGTCCTGTCAGCGCGAAGTCACAGCCTCCATTGTGTGGGAGCGGTCTGTGTGAAAGAGAAAAAGAGAGAAGCGCCAGCCCTGTCGCTGTTGCACTCACGCTTGTGGAGAATACTCACCATGGAAAGATTAGCAGATATATTTAGAGATGAATACAAAAACTTCTAATATAAATGGTGCCCGCTGGTTTCCTTTCTCTCTCGGGAGCTCCCCTCTGCAGTATGCCCAGCTGCCTTACAAGCAATGCACCTATTTCAGTTCTAACTTAGTCTGAGTCTAGGCCTAATTATGCCACTACACACATGAGGTCTCTTGAGGCGATACAGAGAACAAGTCGAGCTACAGGGGAGCATCGTCCTACTACCTGACCACTTCCTGACTGTCCAGCTGTATATATAAGAAGAACCCATCACCACCAGGGAAGGGAAGGGAAAGGGGGGATAGTTAGGGCATGTACATAAAAAGTGATTGTTCCTGAAGCCCTAATGCTTTGATTAATAAAGTGGACATGGCTTGAGTTTATGGAGAAGCGCGCTGGGACTTCCCAAAAAGAAAAGCTGTATCTCTATTAGACTATATTGCTTATATGAAGTCCTTTATGTTTTCATGCATTGTACGGTCATATGAAAGTCATGCGGTATAAAAAGATCTTTGACAAAAAAAAGCTTTTAAGTGTATCTAGAATTGAATGTTATAACAAGAGAGATTGGTATTTTATATACAAAGGGTATTTAGAGGGAAACCTACAAAAGAGACATGCAACTTAATTATAGGTTTTGGAGAATAGGTGGGATTAAAAAAACAACCATAGGTTAAAACAATTTTGTATGCATTGCATTGCATACCATCAGGCTAATAGAATGAATTCAGAAAGAGCAATGGATATAAAACTCATTTTACTCTTTAATGGGTTACAGCAGTCATAACCATCTGTACTCTGCCTCAACTTCCACTCATCTCCAACCATGACTGACTACATAATCAATTTACTAACCAAAAAAGGAGCACTATCCTGCCTCCTGCACACCATGTATTCAGCCAGACACAACAGGTGCTAAAAACTGACCCAACTACTTCTGTGACGTGTGATGGTCAAACTGTAGCAATACCTTGTCCATTCTTCAATGACAACCCTTCCATTTTCGATTAACACTGCCCACTCGGGCCAATTTTTGTATATCTTAGACAAGCCAACCTGTGTTATGGAATGGTGGAGAGAAGTAATTTTGATTCCAGTGCTATGCAGCTAACATATCTGCTGCTGAAGTTGAGGAACAGAACCTGAACCAGTATAGATCTCCAAGAGCAAATAACAGTGCGTTTGTGCCTGGCCATAGAATGTATTGTTGTTGTGGTCAGAAAAGGTGTGAAGTTTCAGGAACAACCTGCCTCTTGAGAAGGCCACCAGCACAGTCCATGAAGTGAAGGCAATGTGATCACTTTGGGCTATTCTTTCCATTAAGGCGCTGTCTTCCCCTTTTATTAAATTATGCTGCAGCAGCCTGGCATATAGGGTCCTACAATCTCTAATGTGAAAGTATATTGATAAAAGGGCAATGCTCTGCCAAAAGGTATCACCTTGTAGCATAGTTATCACCCATGCTAATGTTAAGGAAGCTATTAATTACTATGTTTTGCATAATTGTTTTAACTAGTAGCACTACAAGTCATTTATCTTTAATTTTTGAATCACCTTGATTCTCAAAAATCTTGAGATTTATAACTACTGAATTTCTTTTTCTTTCTGTTCATGGGACACTTCCAGGGTGTTTTTTCTCATATGGTTCTTTGTGAACTAGTTAACTTCAATCATAAGTTTCTATTTTATGATGAGGACTCCACTTAAGCAAGACATGATCTGGCCTTAGCTTCTTTTGCATCACATGAATCACTTTCCAAATATTGCTTCCACTTCTTTCTCCATAGACTTGTGAATGACTCCATCTGTTCTGAAATGAACATAGTAATGAGTGAATGGATGAACTAGAATTATGAAAACCTAAAATCACAGACTATTTGTCAGATTAGAATTTCACCTTGACGTCCCTTCGAGACTTTTTGATTTTATTAAATATGAGGTACGTTTTTGATAAATGCACTACTATTAGCTTGTGGTGTGCAGGAGTAAAAGGCCTTGTTTCTACTTTGATATTAGAAATTCTCTGGAAGTGTGCATTACTGACCTAAATGTCATATTTTTGCATCATGCTCTTCATACTCCTGGAAATTGACTGGTAAACTAGTGGTAGACAAGTCTTCATAGTTTAAAGATTTAATGACATGGACCTTGAAATAAATGTACTATGGCTAACTAATGCCATACACTATAATTAACTTTTTGTGCAATGGATGGTACACTGGGTACAATTGGTCTTTGGATCATTGTTATCTGATTATAAGTATATTCTCAGCATGATTGCCTGTATTAGAGCGTGTTGGTGTTTACATTTACTTGGGTCATTATGTGAAATCTTTGTGTCTGAAGTTTCAAAATTGCTAATCTTAAGAGACAACAGAATGGAAGTATCTATTATTTTTAGATAAACTGCATAAGAGATGTGTGTAAAATTAACTAAGAAACTGTTATTTCTCGGGGGGCCTGGCTAGCTGCCAAAGATGGCGGACATGAACGCAGAGAGCTCTCCATCGGAGCCGAGGCAATCCAGCACCAACCATGCAGGGAGCCCATGTACTCTGTCCTAAACATCGAAAACATTTGCAGGACAGTTGACAGAGTTAAATCCTAGGCACTGATCGGTGTTGAAATTTCTGCCCTCTTTAAAGAAAGTAAAAAATGAAGGATAGACAGAAAATGGACGGAAAGAAAGAATGAAGTATGGAGAAAAAAAAAGAAGAACCAAATAGGAGAAGGGAAGGAAAGAAGTGAGGCAGACAAGGAAATGAAGTAAGAACAGAATGAAAGAAGGCAAGCAGGAGAGCACAAAAATGTGACAAGGACATGAAAGAAGTAGTGAAGGAAAGGAAATAGGAATACAGGAGAGAAAGAAACAAGTAACGAATGAAAAGGAGAAAACAAGAAAGAAATGAAAGAAAATAAAATGATAGAAATAGAGGGCAAGAAAGAAGACATGCAAGAAAAGAGCAAAATTAAGGAGAGAAAATTAACAGATGGAGAAAAGAAGGAAGGGAAAGGGAAAGGGAAGGGGAAGAAAAAGAAAAAGGGAGGGGAGGAAACGCAGGGAAAAGAAAGGACATTGTAAGAAAAGATTGGAATTGAAAAGGGGAAGGGAAGAAAGGAAAATGTAATGAAAGGGAAAAAAGGAAGGAAGGAAGGAAAAAAGTGAAAGCTAGAGTAAGAAATGTACATGTAGTGATGCTTTTAATGAATCTATAAAGTTATTGAATCCATACTGTATCAAGGTGTATTTCAGAGGTTTACACACAATGTTATTTTCAGGCACTCTTGTAAATTTAAAAAGAGAGTGGAATTAATCCTGCTCCTGCACCCTCAGCCTGGCCCCCCAGAAACAGGCTTACATGTGTGCATTAGATATGAGCGGAGTTCACCAGTTCTGACAGCTACTCCAACACTTCCACGTTTTACAGAAGCCTGCTTTACTCCTACCTGATATGGGATTGACAGCTATTCTTTTTGTACTACGTGTGTGTGGTTGGGCATTGTAACAACTCTGATGCTCACAGAACTGAAGAGTGATTTGTGTTTTTTTATTAATTGATGTAAATGTTCCATGAAAACCATAAAAGCGACATAATGAAGGGACATCACATACCGTGTGAATGAACAAATCATAAAGTGGTCGGTAAAATGAAGTTATATCGATTATGGAGCTGTCAAAACATAACATGTACGGCTAGAAGTAGAGCGCTAGATTAAAAAAAAAAAAACACTCCAACTTAATTTCCTTTCTAACTTCCTCTAATGTTCATCCTCCGCATTCTGCAAACATATTTCACCAATCAAAAAAGTAATTCTAGCTATTAACTCAAGTCCTGTCCCAAAGCTTAAAAACTCGAATTTGGCTTCCATTTGCAAAAATAATGTTATCAAACTAGAATGTTCATATATTTTCTAGCGAGTTGGACATTAGCTGGTATATTTACCCGTAACCAACTTGGCACCCAGCACTCTCCGGAGACCTTTGCAAAGTTACATTCTAAATACCACTTACACAACATGGAATTTGATCGATTTCCTGAATTGAAAGCAGCCGTTACTAAACGTAACACCACGTTTCCTGCTCCTTCTAATTTGGCCCTGTTCAACTTATACAGTCTTAGGGGCAGATTTACAAGCCCCTTGCGCCTCATTTACGCTGCTGTTGCGTCACTTTTGTGACGCGGCGGCGGCGCAAATCCTGCTCCATGGTGCGGGGGTACTTACAACGTGACGCATCTGGGAGATGCGTCACGTTGTAATGCCCTGCGCCACATGTAGGCGTTCCTGTGCAGGGGCGGGCGTTCCGGCGCAGGAACGCCTCCTAAAAGTGGCTGAGTGAAATCTACAAGATTTCACTCAGTCACTTTTAGGCCCATGCTGCATCAAAACCCTGCGCCTGCCTGAAGCAGGCGTAAGGATTTACGCAGCATTAACTAGATAGGGCCCCTAGAGCATTGCTGGAGCTGTGTCGCGCTTGCGACGCAACTCCAGCAATGCGTCACTTTTTCGGCACAGATGCGTCACGCATCTGTGCCATTTTTGCACCATGGTGCGCCGCATTGTAAATGCGGCGTATCCATGAAGGAGGAGCTGAGGCACACAATAACTGGCGCATCCCTGCTGATTTGCAGGGATGCGCCAGTTATTGTAAATATGCCCCTAAGTGTGCATTGTGTCTCCAGGTCTCCAGGGTTTACTCCCTCCTTCCCTCCTTCCCTCCCCCTTCCCCTCAGACCTCTAAGTTAGACCCCCCCCAGACCTCTAAATTAGGGATACCGATCCAATCCAAATGGGAACAAGATTCTGATTTCGCTAATACCTCTCTTAACCCCTTCGGGGCTGATGACGAGCTGGGCTCGTCATGGCGTAGCCTCCTCGCACGCTCATGACGAGCCCAGCTCGTCATGAGCCCCACCCTCGGGGGAAGCGCCAGCGCTCCCTCCGAGTCTGCCTGATTTTTTTTGTTTTTGCGGGGATGGCAGGGGAAGACCTTCCCCTGCCTCCCCCCGCCCTCCCCGCCCACGTCATCAATGACGTCAGCGCGCGAGGCGCGCTGACGTCACCGGAGGCTTCCTTTGTTTACAGACGCGCAGGGAAGCCATTTGCTTCCTGCGCGTCGTTGCACAAAGAGGTTAGTTTTGCGGCTGGGGCGGGGGGGATTGTGATGCAACTTGCATCGAGGGAAAGGAAAGGCTTTTCCTTTCCCTCGGTGGCATTTTAGAGGTTTCCTGCTGCACGATCGTGCGATCGTGCAGCAGGAATGTTAGGGATTTTTTTTTTTGGGGGGTTTTGTGATCAGTTTCTTAGTTCGGGGAGCGGCCCCTTGGGGAAGGGTCGCTCCCCTTGTTGGGGGAACATTATCTATGAAGTCTTTTCTTGGCTGCAATGTTTTGGAAAGGCCGTTTTGTGTACAAAAATGCTGATGGGGGTCATTTATAAAGTAAAATGATAGTGCATTGTAATGAAGGATGCAAGTGCCTCTGTCCTTCATTACTTATACTGATGTGTGTTTCTGAAGTGGCTAAAAAACACACCTGTGCTGCCTAGGCAAAGCTCACTAGTGTTTTTGGCCTGATGAATGTTTTTTTTTGTGTGCTGCTTTTCAAACACATGCTTTGTCTCCAGTGACCATGTGTGTGTTACTATGCCATGTGCGAAGGGGTCCCTTGAGTGAGCTGTCCATCATAGTGGGAAGCTCACAAATGTTTTTGGGCTGTTGATTGTTACCTGAATTTGTGCTGCAACTCTAGCGCCATCTTTGTCTCCATTGACCATGTGTGCGTTACTATGCAACTGCACAAATGTGCGCAGGGGTCCCTTGAGTGAGCTGTCCATCATAGTGGGAAGCTCACAAATGTTTTTGTGTTGATGATTGTTTTCCTGAGTTTGTGCCGCAACTCGAGCGCCATCTCCAGTGTCCATGTGTGCGTTACTATGCAATTGCACAGATGTGCGCAGGGGTCCCTTGTGTGAGCTGTCCATCATAGTGCTTGGTGTATGCACGAAACATGTCGACGATAGGAGTTGATAGGTACATCTGGACACATTACGTTTAGGGCAGCCTATCTTTCCACCCCGTTTATTACCACCTAGAGGCAAGAATAAAGTTTATTGTAAACCTACTGGGCAGGTATTTCACACATCACATAGTCCACTCCTCAAATACACATGCACCACACATAGTCTAATAAAGTGCTCCTACGTAACTTTCGCAAGTCGCAGCACGCCCCAGCCCGTAGAGGACTGGGATGGCCCCAATGATGAAGCATGTCACCGTGGGGCAACCCTGGTGAGTGAGGGGACACCTAAAAGAGGAGCATTTCTCCCCTTTTTTGTACACAATACCATATTTTCACAATCGACCCCAATCGACCCCAGTGTGTGTTGGTTGTTATCTGAATAAACTAGCAAGGCTCTTAGGTATCTGGAAACAGAGACCATTTGTTCATCATAGTGGGAAGTTCACAAATGTTTTTGGGCTGATGATTGCTTTCCTGAGTTTGTGCTGCAACTCGAGCCCCATCTTTGTCTCCAGTGTCCATGTGTGCGTTACTATGCAATTGCACAGATGTGCGCAGGGGTCCCTTGTGTGAGCTGTGAATCATAGTGGGAAGGTCACAAATGTTTTTGGGCTGATGAATGTTTTCCTGAATTTGTGCTGCAACTCGAGCGCTTGCTTTGTCTCCAGTGTCCGTGTGTGTTACTATGCCATCGCACCAATGTGTGCACAGGTCCCTTGAGTGAGCTGTCCATCATAGTGGGTAAATTTAGGAAAGATGGTGCACTCCGCTAGTTGGTGGGCGTTGCCAATAGGGGATCTTCTGTGTGAGTTCACATGCCTCTTATGTGTATAAATGGTCAGAGACTGTTGAGAGCAGCAGATGGGGAGAAAGAAGCTCCTGGTCATAGGAACTGTTTTAGGATTGCGCTTGTGAAAATCAAGGATGCAAGTGCCTCTGTCCAGCATCGCAGTTAACCACAGTAATTCTGTTGTCCCCCTCCCCATGAGAATCCCTGATGATGTCAGCGCGCACAGCACGCGCCAACATCTTCAGGGATTCCCAGGCGGTCGGGAAGCCATTTGCTTCCTGCGCCTGGAGGTGTTAGGTTGGTTTTGAGATATTTGGGGGGGTTTGCAAAGAGGCTTCAGGGGAGAGGTAAGTGATTTTCCTCTCTTCTGATGTCTCTTTGCAGGGCATTTCTGGCTCACGGTCGCGCACAGCATTGCGATTGTGCGGTGGAAATGCCCTCACTAGCACCAGGGATTTTATTTTAGATTGTAGGAAGTGACCCATTGTGCAAGGGTCGCTTTCAGGTGGGTCGGATTTTAAATTTAGATTTTCTGGCCCCCCCCCCCCGGTGGGCAAATCAACCCGTACTTTTGTCCGTTTTGCCCTTTTTGATGGCCCATCTGTGTGGATGTGATTTTGGGGGTACATTTGTGTATTGTTTATTCATTTGTTATGTTGTTTGTGAAATGTAGTATTAAATTATTTTTTTTCTTCTTTGTTTTTGATCCAGGCTTTTGCTGTTTGTATTGGTGTAGGTTGTGGTTCGGTTAATGCTGGTTTTGCAGCTTGTGTAGTTGCATGTGCTTGGTAAGTAAATGTTTTTTGTACTATTTTTCCTAGATAAAGTTATTGCTGTTTGTGTGGCTTTGTGTTTCTTGATTGTTAACTTTTTTTTTTGTATTGCTGCTTGATGTGTACTTTGTCTAATCTATACTTGTTTTTTTTTCTTTCCAGTGGGATTTCCTTTCTTTTTGCTGTGTTTCAGCAGAGTAGGTGCTGGTGAGTCTTCTTATATTTGGTTAGATTTGAATTGTTTTTGAGTGTATTGATTTTTGTGTGAAGACTCTACCTTTTTTACTTCTTCCTTTGCACAGTGTAGGTTGTTGTTCACTTGTGTGTGTAGTCTTCTTGATTTGTAAGGATAATGGCTGCTCGCAGGATTACTGCTAAGCAGGTTGTTAGTTTGCTTTTTGAGTCTTCCTCTGACCATGGTCCAGACACTGACTCCGATTCGGAGCTTGAGTTAGGTGCAGAAGATTCAGGCAGTGAGTTTTCTCTTCGCATGGTATCATCGGATGATGATTCTTCTTCTAGTGCTGATGAAGTGCCTGTGGTAGAGAGGGACATTGATGTGCCGGTAGAGAGGGAAGAGCCATGTGAGCGGCAGCCTAGGTCCTCAAGGTTTCCCTTTTTTTCTCGTCAGGAACAGGCAAGTGTGGGAAAGGCTGCGCCCAAAAGGTTTCACATTGCTGTGGTGCGCCAAAGGTTATCTGGTGCTGCTAGTCTTCCTGTTGTTGAGCAGCATGAGGCATCTGGTGCTGCTAGTCTTTCTGTTGTTGTTGAGCAGCAAGTGGCATCTGGGGATGCGAGTTCTTCTGTTGATGTTGAGATGCAAGAGGCAGCTGGGGATGTGAGTTCTTCTGTTGGTGAAGAGATGCAAAATGTATCTGGGGATGCTAGTATTCCTGTTGGTGTAGTGAGGCAAGAGGCATCTGGGGATGCTAGTGTTCCCGTTGATGTAGTGCAGCAAGAGGCATCTGGCCTGCAGGCTAGGGTGGCTTCTTCTCCTCATGTTAGTGATGACGTCTGGGTTGCCCCTGGCATGGTGCAGCCGGAATTGCCAGTCTTCACTGGTGTTCCAGGGTGTAGAGTGGATACTGACAATTTTTTGCCAATTCAATATTTTCAATTGTTTTTTGATGATGAGTTTTTGCAGGAGATTGTGGAGCAAACTAATTTGTATGCAGAGCAGTATTTGAGGGACCACAGTGCCAGCCTTAAGCCCCATTCCAGAGCTACCCATTGGTCTCCCACATATGTTGAAGAGATGAAGAAGTTTTTGGGATTAACTTTTTTGATGGGCTTGCTAAGGAAGCCATCAATGTCTTCTTATTGGTCCACTAGTCCCTTGATGGCAACATCTATATTTCCAGCACTTATGACTCGTGATCGATATATGCTTCTTCTTCGCATGATGCATTTTGTTGATAATGATTTAGCGTTGCCACGCGATCACCCTGATTGTGACCGTCTTTTTAAGATTCGGCCTGTCCTTGATCACTTTGTTGATCGTTTTCCTGAGATGTTTGCACCTGGAAGAGAAATAGCTGTGGACGAGTCTTTGGTGTTGTTCAAGGGCCGCTTGGTTTTTAGGCAATACATTCCTAGTAAGAGGGCACGCTATGGCATCAAACTGTATATGCTGTGTGACAGTGAGACTGGATATGTTTATAATTTCAGGGTGTACACCGGTAAGGATTCCAGCATTAACACTTCTGCTTGTCCGTCCACTTTTGGAGTGACTGAGAAAATTGTGTGGGAACTAGGTAGACGATTATTTAACAAAGGCCACCATTTATATGTAGATAACTTCTACACTAGTGTGCGTTTGTTCAAGGAGTTGGCCAAAGTGGGCACTGTTGCATGTGGCACGATGCGCAGTAACCGGAAAGGTTTTCCAATAGAACTTGTTTGCAAAAGGCTTGTGCGGGGACAGTCTACTGCATTGCGATGTGGGAAGCTTCTAGCTGTGAAGTTTTCAGACAGGAGAGATGTTTACATGCTGACTACTATCCATGACGAAAGCACTGAAGCTCTGCCAGTTCGGGGTGAGACTGCTGAAGTGCGTAAACCTGTGTGCATTTTAGACTATAATAGGCACATGGGTGGTGTTGACAGAGTAGATCAGAGGTTGGAACCTTATGCTGCTCTTCGAAAGGCTTACGTTTGGTACAAGAAGTTGGCTATCCATCTTTTCCACTTGGCATCCTTTAATGCTTTTGTTGTTTTCCAGAAATCTTGTCCTGAGTCAAAGATGCCTTTTGTTAAGTTTCAGGAGACTATAATAGGCAGCCTTGTACTAGTGGAACAGGCAAGTGTGCCAAGATTTGGAGTGGTGGAGGAAGTGGCTAGACTGAAAGATCGCCACTTTCCAGAATACATTCCTCCCACAACTGCAAAAGACAAACCCACTAAAAGATGTAGAGTCTGTTGGCGAAGAGAAGTGCGGAGGGAGTCTCGTATGCACTGTCCTGACTGTCCTTCAAATCCTGGATTGTGTGTGCCAGCTTGTTTTAAATCGTACCACACACAAAAGAAGTTTTGGGAGTTTCATTGAGCTTGTAAGTGTACTGTCTGGTTTGTTTTCTGTAATATTTTTTTGTTTGCTTTTAGGTTTGCATTAGTGCAAAGCATTTAGGTTTTGAATTTGTGTTAGCAGATTTGTAGGTTTCTACATTTGATTTGTGGTATTTCTTTAAAAAATTCTAATTTCGATGGTGGTGTGTGCAGGATTGTGCTTGGATTGTTGGTGTGCGTGGACAGGCGCTTGGCTGGTGGTGTGCGTGGTCTGGTGCTTGGCTGGAATAGTGCATGGATTGGAGTTGTGCTGGGGGTGTTAGTGGATTTTTGCTTGGCTGGCGGAGTGTATGGTTAGGTGCTTGGCTGGCGGTGTGAGTGGAGTGGTGCTTGGCTGGCGGTGTGTGTGGAGTGGTGCTTGGCTGGCGGCGTGTGTGGAGTGGTGCTTGGATGGTGTTGTGTTTGTGGAGTGGCGCTTGGCTGGTGGTGTGCGTGGAGTGATGCTTGGCTGGTGGTGTGTGTGGAGTGGTAGTTGGCTGTCGGTGTGCGCTGAGTGGTGTTTGGCTGGCAGTGTGCATGGTCTGGTGCTTGGATGGTGGTGTGGGTGGACTGGCGCTCGGCAGGCGGTGTGTGAGTAGTTACTTTCTGTTGGTCACTACACACACTGCTAGTTGAGTGACACTCCACACAGTCCATCATTTTGTGTAGTTGCAGTGTCAGAAATGTGGGCGTGTGAAAGTGATGGGCCCTTGAATGGCGCTGTTTGCTGGTGTGAGTGTTGAAATGTGATGGGTCCGCGGCTGGCGGTGTGAATGTTTTGTATGTGTCACGCGTACGAAAGGTGTATGAATGGCCTGTAAAGAGGTTGGTGCCTTGACGTGGCTTTACAGCTCACGAGCTGCGAGTCAGTGGTTCAGTTTATCATACTTTCAATTATACGCAGTGTATTTCATTTATGATGAAATTACTTGCGTATCCAATTGTATGTACTGAATCATCACTCACCCTCGTGCCAAATCCAACCAGTATGTGTGTGTGCTTGCGGATTAGATGGGTGTGCAGTAATAATTGTTTTTTTTCTAATTTCTGCAGTAGGGTGTACCTTGCCCCTTATTGTGATTGTTGTTATGTGTTGCTTTTCCATTCGGATGGTGTCAATGGTCTGGTTTGTATCAGGTATGAAAGGTGCGTGAATGGCCTGTAAAACGGTTGGTGCCTTGTCGTGGCTTTACAGCTCACGAGTTGCGAGTCACTGGTTCAGTTTTTATGCATTTATTTATTGACAGAGCATTTCATTTTTTTGAAATATCTTGTTAATAAAATTTTATGTACTGAACCATCACTCGCCCTCGTGCCAAATCCAACCTGTATGTGTGTGTCTTTGAGGAATAGATAGCCGTGCTTGAATGTTTGACTTTTGAGTAACTCTGTTAAGGTGTGGTATCCTTTTACTTGGGAGAACAAGGGGAGCGCAGGGTGGTAGGACTTTTTTGCCGGCACGGCGATCCCACGCCAAAATGTTTGGAAAAGTGCTATTTTTACCTATTTTTAAGGTTTGCAAGGAGTTCTGGGTAGGAAAACATTGCTGGACCCACACATGCCATACCTCCCTGGACTCTCCCGGGTGTCTAGTTTTCAGAACTGTTTGGGTTTGCTACTTTCCAAAGAATACCACCCACCCCGGGCCAAAAACTCAGGTGCCTCCCCCCCAAAAAATCAAAGTTATATTGCTTCAGGGTATTTTATATTCACCACTGTTAGATTTGGACCTTTTCCTGTTGCAGCCACTATGGCTACCCACGCAAGTGAGGTACCATTTTTATCGGGAGACCTTGGGGAACGCTGGGTGGGAGGTAATTTGTGTGTGCCCAGTGATGCCACGCTTTCCCACACTAAAACGTGTGAAAAAACTGATTTTTTACCATGCAAAAATTGAGGTTTGCAAGGGATTCTGGGTAAAGGAACGTTGGCGGATCCACGCAAGCCATACCTCCTTGGAAGCGCCCGGGTGTCTAATTTTCAGAAATGTGTGGGTTTGGTAGGTTTCCATAGATGGCTGTCTCGCACGGGGCCAGAAACCCAGGTAACCCCTAAGTCCACCAGCTTTTGCAAGAGGGGTTACCTGGGTTTTTGGCCCCGTGCGAGACAGCCATCTAGGGCAACCTACCAATCCCACACATTTCTGAAAAGTAGACAACCGGGGGCTTCCAAGGAGGTATGGCTTGCGTGGATCCTCCAACGTTCCTTTACCCAGAATCCCTTGCAAACCTAATTTTTTGCATGGTAAAAAATCAGTTTTTTCACACGTTTTAGTGTGGGAAAGCGTGGCATCACTGGGCACACACAAATTACCTCCCACCCAGCGTTCCCCAAGGTCTCCCGATAAAAATGGTACCTCACTTGCGTGGGTAGGCATAGCGGCTGCTTTAGGAAAAGGCCCAATTCATACTGTGGAGACAAAAACTTTACCTTTAGCCAAATAATCTTATTTTTTGAGGGGGTCACCTGAGCTTTTGGCCCGGGGCTTGGCAGGCATCTTTGGAAACTACCAAACCCAAACAGTTCTGAGAACTAGACACCCGGGGGAGTCCAGGGTGGTATGGCATGCGTGGGTCCCCCAATGTTTTCCTACCCAGAAACCCCTGCAAACCTGAAATTTTGGTCAAAAAAACCACTTTTCCATACTTTTTTGGGTGGGATCTCGCTGCCGGAACAAATGTCCTACCACCCAGTGTTTCCCTTGTTCTCCCGAGTAAAATGATACCTCACTTGTGTGGGTGGGCCAAAGGCATGTGACTTAGGCTGGGGTGCTTAATTTGTAAAACGTAAATATGAGTAAAAACTACTTTTTTCAAAATTCATTTTTGGCGTATTCTGCTTTGGGGCACCCACACAAGTGAGGTATCCTTTTACTCGGGAGAACAAGGGGAACGCAGGGTGGTATGACTTTTTTGCCGACCCGGCGATCCCACGCCAAAAAGTTTGGAAAAGTGCAATTTTTACCTAATTTTAAGGTTTGCAGAGAGTTCTGGGTAGGAAAACATTGGGGGACCCATGCATGCCATACCTCCCTGGAGTCCCCCGGGTGTCTAGTTTTCAGAACTGTTTGGGTTTGCTACTTTGCAAAGAATACCACCGAGCCCCGGGCCACAAACTCAGATGCCCCCCCCCAAAATCAAGGTAGTTTTGCAATAAGGTAATGTAAATTCACCACCGTACAATTTGAACCGTTTCCTGTTGCAGCCACTATGTTTACCCACGCAAGTGAGGTACCGTTTTTTTCGGGAGACCTGGGGGCACGCTGGGTGGGTGGAAATTTGTTGATCCACGCACATTCCAGAACTTTCCACCACAGAAATGTGAGGAAAATGTGTTTTTTTGGTCAAATTTTTATGTTTGCAAGGGATTCTGGGTAACAAAACCTGGGGGTAGGCAGGCGAGTCACCCCATCCTGAATTCCCCTGGGTGTCTAGTTTTCAAAAATGTATAGGTTTGCTAGGTTTCCCTAGGTGCTGGCAGAGCTACGGCGCAAAAACAAAAGGTAGTCTTTTTGTCCGAATCGTGCTAAATTTCACTGGGAAATTGAGGTGCGACCATGCTGCGTTTTGCGCTGTTTCATGTCGCAGCCACTATGCCTACCCACGCAAGTGAGGTACCGTTTTTTTTGGGAGACCTGGGGGCACGCTGGGTGGGTGGAAATTTGTTGATCCACGCAGATTCCAGAACTTTCCACCACAGAAATGTGAGGAAAATGTGTTTTTTTGGTCAAATTTTTATGTTTGCAAGGGATTCTGGGTAACAAAACCTGGGGGTGGGCAGGCGAGTCACCCTATCCTGAATTCCCCTGGGTGTCTAGTTTTCAAAAATGTATAGGTTTGCTAGGTTTCCCTAGGTGCTGGCAGAGCTACGGCGCAAAAACAAAAGGTAGTCTTTTTGTCCGAATCGTGCTAAATTTCACTGGGAAATTGAGGTGCGACCATGCTGCGTTTTGCGCTGTTTCATGTCGCAGCCACTATGCCTACCCACGCAAGTGAGGTACCGTTTTTTTTGGGAGACCTGGGGGCACGCTGGGTGGGTGGAAATTTGTTGATCCACGCAGATTCCAGAACTTTCCACCACAGAAATGTGAGGAAAATGTGTTTTTTTGGTCAAATTTTTATGTTTGCAAGGGATTCTGGGTAACAAAACCTGGGGGTAGGCAGGCGAGTCACCCCATCCTGAATTCCCCTGGGTGTCTAGTTTTTAAAAATGTATAGGTTTGCTAGGTTTCCCTAGGTGCTGGCAGAGCTACGGCGCAAAAACAAAAGGTAGTCTTTTTGTCCGAATCGTGCTAAATTTCACTGGGAAATTGAGGTGCGACCATGCTGCGTTTTGCGCTGTTTCATGTCGCAGCCACTATGCCTACCCACGCAAGTGAGGTACCGTTTTTTTCGGGAGACCTGGGGGCACGCTGGGTGGGTGGAAATTTGTTGATCCACGCAGATTCCAGAACTTTCCACCACAGAAATGTGAGGAAAATGTGTTTTTTTGGTCAAATTTTTATGTTTGCAAGGGATTCTGGGTAACAAAACCTGGGGGTAGGCAGGCGAGTCACCCCATCCTGAATTCCCCTGGGTGTCTAGTTTTCAAAAATGTATAGGTTTGCTAGGTTTCCCTTGGTGCTGGCAGAGCTACGGCGCAAAAACAAAAGGTAGTCTTTTTGTCCGAATCGTGCTAAATTTCACTGGGAAATTGAGGTGCGACCATGCTGCGTTTTGCGCTGTTTCATGTCGCAGCCACTATGCCTACCCAAGCAAGTGAGGTACCGTTTTTTTCGGGAGACCTGGGGGCACGCTGGGTGGGTGGAAATTTGTTGATCCACGCAGATTCCAGAACTTTCCACCACAGAAATGTGAGGAAAATGTGTTTTTTGGTCAAATTTTTATGTTTGCAAGGGATTCTGGGTAACAAAACCTGGGGGTAGGCAGGCGAGTCACCCCATCCTGAATTCCCCTGGGTGTCTAGTTTTCAAAAATGTATAGGTTTGCTAGGTTTCCCTAGGTGCTGGCAGAGCTACGGCGCAAAAACAAAAGGTAGTCTTTTTGTCCGAATCGTGCTAAATTTCACTGGGAAATTGAGGTGCGACCATGCTGCGTTTTGCGCTGTTTCATGTCGCAGCCACTATGCCTACCCACGCAAGTGAGGTACCGTTTTTTTCGGGAGACCTGGGGGCACGCTGGGTGGGTGGAAATTTGTTGATCCACGCAGATTCCAGAACTTTCCACCACAGAAATGTGAGGAAAATGTGTTTTTTTGGTCAAATTTTTATGTTTGCAAGGGATTCTGGGTAACAAAACCTGGGGGTAGGCAGGCGAGTCACCCCATCCTGAATTCCCCTGGGTGTCTAGTTTTCAAAAATGTATAGGTTTGCTAGGTTTCCCTAGGTGCTGGCAGAGCTACGGCGCACAAACAAAATGTAGTCTTTTTGTCCGAATCGTGCTAAATTTCACTGGGAAATTGAGGTGCGACCATGCTGCGTTTTGCGCTGTTTCATGTCGCAGCCACTATGCCTACCCACGCAAGTGAGGTACCGTTTTTTTCGGGAGACCTGGGGGCACGCTGGGTGGGTGGAAATTTGTTGATCCACGCAGATTCCAGAACTTTCCACCACAGAAATGTGAGGAAAATGTGTTTTTTTGGTCAAATTTTTATGTTTGCAAGGGATTCTGGGTAACAAAACCTGGGGGTGGGCAGGCGAGTCACCCCATCCTGAATTCCCCTGGGTGTCTAGTTTTCAAAAATGTATAGGTTTGCTAGGTTTCCCTAGGTGCTGGCAGAGCTACGGCGCAAAAACAAAAGGTAGTCTTTTTGTCCGAATCGTGCTAAATTTCCCTGGGAAATTGAGGTGCGACCATGCTGCGTTTTGCGCTGTTTCATGTCGCAGCCACTATGCCTACCCACGCAAGTGAGGTACCGTTTTTTTCGGGAAACCTGGGGGCACGCTGGGTGGGTGGAAATATGTTGATCCACGCAGATTCCAGAACTTTCCACCACAGAAATGTGAGGAAAATGTGTTTTTTTGGTCAAATTTTTATGTTTGCAAGGGATTCTGGGTAACAAAACCTGGGGGTAGGCAGGCGAGTCACCCCATCCTGAATTCCCCTGGGTGTCTAGTTTTCAAAAATGTATAGGTTTGCTAGGTTTCCCTAGGTGCTGGCAGAGCTACGGCGCAAAAACAAAAGGTAGTCTTTTTGTCCGAATCGTGCTAAATTTCACTGGGAAATTGAGGTGCGACCATGCTGCGTTTTGCGCTGTTTCATGTCGCAGCCACTATGCCTACCCACGCAAGTGAGGTACCGTTTTTTTCGGGAGACCTGGGGGCACGCTGGGTGGGTGGAAATTTGTTGATCCACGCAGATTCCAGAACTTTCCACCACAGAAATGTGAGGAAAATGTGTTTTTTTGGTCAAATTTTTATGTTTGCAAGGGATTCTGGGTAACAAAACCTGGGGGTAGGCAGGCGAGTCACCCCATCCTGAATTCCCCTGGGTGTCTACTTTTCAAAAATGTATAGGTTTGCTAGGTTTCCCTAGGTGCTGGCAGAGCTACGGCGCACAAACAAAAGGTAGTCTTTTTGTCCGAATCGTGCTAAATTTCACTGGGAAATTGAGGTGCGACCATGCTGCGTTTTGCGCTGTTTCATGTCGCAGCCACTATGCCTACCCACGCAAGTGAGGTACCGTTTTTTTCGGGAGACCTGGGGGCACGCTGGGTGGGTGGAAATTTGTTGATCCACGCAGATTCCAGAACTTTCCACCACAGAAATGTGAGGAAAATGTGTTTTTTTGGTCAAATTTTTATGTTTGCAAGGGATTCTGGGTAACAAAACCTGGGGGTGGGCAGGCGAGTCACCCCATCCTGAATTCCCCTGGGTGTCTAGTTTTCAAAAATGTATAGGTTTGCTAGGTTTCCCTAGGTGCTGGCAGAGCTACGGTGCAAAAACAAAAGGTAGTCTTTTTGTCCGAATCGTGCTAAATTTCACTGGGAAATTGAGGTGCGACCATGCTGCGTTTTGCGCTGTTTCATGTCGCAGCCACTATGCCTACCCACGCAAGTGAGGTACTGTTTTTTTCGGGAGACCTGGGGGCACGCTGGGTGGGTGGAAATTTGTTGATCCACGCAGATTCCAGAACTTTCCACCACAGAAATGTGAGGAAAATGTGTTTTTTTGGTCAAATTTTTATGTTTGCAAGGGATTCTGGGTAACAAAACCTGGGGGTAGGCAGGCGAGTCACCCCATCCTGAATTCCCCTGGGTGTCTAGTTTTCAAAAATGTATAGGTTTGCTAGGTTTCCCTAGGTGCTGGCAGAGCTACGGCGCAAAAACAAAAGGTAGTCTTTTTGTCCGAATCGTGCTAAATTTCACTGGGAAATTGAGGTGCGACCATGCTGCGTTTTGCGCTGTTTCATGTCGCAGCCACTATGCCTACCCACGCAAGTGAGGTACCGTTTTTTTCGGGAGACCTGGGGGCACGCTGGGTGGGTGGAAATTTGTTGATCCACGCAGATTCCAGAACTTTCCACCACAGAAATGTGAGGAAAATGTGTTTTTTTGGTCAAATTTTTATGTTTTCAAGGGATTCTGGGTAACAAAACCTGGGGGTAGGCAGGCGAGTCTTCCCATCCTGAATTGCCCTGGGTGTCTAGTTTTCAAAAATGTATAGGTTTGCTAGGTTTCCCTAGGTGCTGGCAGAGCTACGGCGCAAAAACAAAAGGTAGTCTTTTTGTCCGAATCGTGCTAAATTTCACTGGGAAATTGAGGTGCGACCATGCTGCGTTTTGCGCTGTTTCATGTCGCAGCCACTATGCCTACCCACGCAAGTGAGGTACCATTTTTTTCGGGAGACCTGGGGGCATGCTGGGTGGGTGGAAATTTGTTGATCCACGCAGATTCCAGAACTTTCCACCACAGAAATGTGAGGAAAATGTGTTTATTTTGTGAAAAACTTAGCTTTGCAAGGGATTCTGGGTAACAAAACCTGGTGGTAGGCAGTCGAGTTACCCCATCCTGAATTCCCCTGGGTGTCTACTTTCAAAAATGTATAGGTTTTCAAGGTTTCCCTAGGTGCCGGCAGAGCTAGGGTGCAAAAACTACAGGTAGGCACTTTGCCAAAAAAGGGTCAATTTGTAACTGCTAAATTTAGGTGTGACCACGTTGCATTTTCCGCCGTTTCCTGTCGCAGGCACAAGGCCGACCCACACAAGTGAGGTACCGTTTTTATCGGGACACTTGGGGTAATTCAGATTTGTAAATCAACTGTTATTACCAATTGAGCTTTCATGCATTTCTCCCTTTGAATGAAAGACATTGAGTAAAAAAAAAATCTTTATGAAAAATGACCAATAATTCTCATGCTAGTATGAGTATTCCCAACTTTGAAAATGTGCAATTATATACTGTTTCTGAAGTCTATAATTTGTACCCAATTCAGAAATACATAGGTGTCTTTCATACAGATTATTCCATGTATACATTTTCCAAGACAAAGTGCACTATACCCAGTAAATGAAAAAATACCATTGCAAGTTGCTGCTCAGTTTTTGGATCTGGGTTCGTCGGGTTCTTGGTGAAACTACAAGTCCTATATATCCCCGCAACCAGGAAGGTCTAACGGATGTAACGGTATATTGCTTTCCAAGAGCTGTCAAAATTAGAAAAAGTTATAGGTGAAAACGTTGAGACAAAAGGCTGTTTTTTTCAACAAAATTTCAAATATTCCAATATCTAACTGTTAGTTTCTATAACGAAACCTTCATGGATTTAGACAAATGACCCCTTTCTGGATTCAGAATTTTGTCTACTTTTCGAAAATGTAAAGCTTTCCAGGATCCATTATTGCTTTTAAACTCATTTCTACCATTAACTGGAAGGAGGATGAAAGCTCTAAAAATAGCAAAAATAGGCTATGTCCCAGAAAAATGCCAAAACTGAGTGAAAAATTTCGGTTCTCTGACAAAAGTCTGTCATTCCCTGAAAGCTGAGAAAATGGAGATTTCAGCCCCACAAACCTTTTTGTGATACCATTTTCAGGGAAACACCCAGAGGCTTTCATTTGCAGCCCGTTTTTCCCATTTTTCTGAAAAAAACAAAAAAATCACTATATTTTGCTAAATTTCTGGGCCCCCTCCAAGGGAATCCACAAACCCAGGGCGCCTTTAGAATCCACATGATGTTGGAAGAAAAGGACGCAAATTTGGCGTGGATACCTTATGTGGTCAAAAAGTTACAAGGGCCTAAGCGCGCACTACTCCAAAACGCCAAAAAAAGCCTCAGCACAGGAGGGGAAAAGGCCTAGCAGCGAAGGGGTTAAATGGCAAGAGATTTGGTCTTCGAGTTTTAAATTCAAGATCACATCTTCTTTACCACAAACCAAACTTCACTTTTTAGACAGAACTTTTTGGGCACCAGAACATATGCACAGTATGAAGTTAAAAGATGAACTGTTATGCTGAAGTTGTAATGGCGAGTTGACTGGAGATTTCACACACATGTTTATCTATTGTCACCTGTTCAGGCAATTCTGGTTACAAATCTTTAGATTTACTAAAGATGTCCTACAAATCAAAACTTCTCTTTCTCGTAACTTGTGCTGGGTCCTCGTGATGCACAACTAACAAGCACAATGATGTATATTTTCTTGACCTCTTCCTTACAAGTGGTTGTAAACCAAACTCAGTAGTTGGGAAAGTTCTAACAAGATCTCCGTCCAAGCCTGGAAGGAACTCTTAGTATTCACTAGAGGAGTGGAACATATCACACTGCAGGCATTGCACCAGACCGATTTGGGAAAAACTAGACAAATCAAGCCTCCATAACTGCTAGATATTCCTTTAATAATCTTGTATGGTGAATACTGTTCATCCTTAGCAGCTCACTCCACAGCAGCTTCTCCCTTAGTTCTTTCATGTTCTCTCTTCTTCTATTATTTTTCTCTAACCTTTCTTTGTTGTGCTTTTCCAGGTGATGTTTGTACTGTTTTTCAAGCCGTAATATTGATGCCTATATTTGATTGGACTCTAAGGGTTCCTATCATTTGTATGGCATTATTGTGCATTTTTTTAAAAAGTAATAAAGTATTTTGAAATTAAGACACAACAAGTATGAATCCTCGGGTCGTGATTACTATCAAGGGCTTATGTGGACCAGGCTAGAGAGCTAGAGTCCCTCCCCTGTGTGGCATTAAAAAGACTGCAGCATCCTAGGAAACTTAAAGGGTTGGTTGACTCAAAAGGGGAGTAGAAAACTGCTGCACAGAGTGTGATACAGTCCCCTCTTAGTTGGTGCCCATATTGTTACTACACACTGGCAAGATATCCAAAGAAGCTTGCTTAGAAAGAAAAACTAAAACAGACTAAATATTAAGATGACCTTTTCCTGCACCATGTTTTGCGTATTCTGTCTCCCTAAGCGAGTATTTCAACACGTCAATCACGTGTCATAAAACACAGAACCAGCTTATGTCAGAACGCGCTTTGTCTGACACTACTGACCTTTTAAAGGGTTTTATGAGGCTGCTTGAAGAACCTTACTTCTGGGTTTCTCAGTGTGGGCATAAAGCACTCCTCAATTGGACACTGCCGTGTAGCAGCTACTCCTTTTCTGAAAATGTATTTTGTTAACATATGAGATACTCGCAGATATTGGTAAGTCACCCCGAGTGGGACGGGTATGCTCAGACGTGAGTCCCGTGCTCTCCACACCACTGGAGTCAAGCTATCTTGGCTGATGACGGCTGATAGCCAGAAACCGGTCCTAGGATGTTTGATTCCGGTCCAGGGAAGACATGGCTTGGCAGTTCGGGCTGGACTGTTCCCATGAGGCACAGGGTCAAGGCTGATTTGCATATGGCCATGTCTGAACTGGGGTGGTGTGGAGTGCAAAAAAACGATGGATTTAGGCCCAGATCTCTGTACTGGGGTGAATGTACGACATTGTTCTGCATTCTGTCCATCAACTGTTGTTTTTGCAATTGTCACCCCGAGAGGGACGGGCATGCTCAGACGTGAGTCCCGTGCTCTCCACACCACTGGAGTCAAGCTATCCTGGCTGATGACTGGGGATAGCAAGAAACCGGTCCTAGGATGCTTGATTCCGTTCCAGGGAAGACATGGCTTGGCAGTTCGGGCTGGACTGTTCCCATGAGGCACAGGGTCAAGGTTGATTTGCATATGGCCATGTCTGAACTGGGGTGGTGTGGAGTGCAAAAAAACGATGGATTTAGGCCCAGATCTCTGTACTGGGGTGAATGTACGACATTGTTCTGCATTCTGTCCATCAACTGTTGTTTTTGCAATTGTCACCCGAGTGGGACGGGTATGCTCAGACGTGAGTCCCGTGCGCTCCACACCTTTGGAGTCAAGCTATCCTGGCTGATGACGGCTGATAGCCAGAAACCGGTCCTAGGATGCTTGATTCCGGTCCAGGGAAGATATGGCTTGGCAGTTCGGGCTGGACTGTTCCCATGAGGCACAGGGTCAAGGCTGATTTGCATATGGCCTTGTCTGAACTGGGGTGGTGTGGAGTGCAAAAAAACGATGGATTGAGGCCCAGATCTCTGTACTGGGGTGAATGTACATCATTGTTCTGCATTCTGTCCATCAACTGTTGTTTTTGCAATTGTCACCCCGAGTGGGATGGGTATGCTCAGACGTGAGTCCCGTGCTCTCCACACCACTGGAGTCAAGCTATCCTGGCTGATGACGGGTGATAGCAAGAAACCGGTCCTAAGATGCTTGATTCCGGTCCAGGGAAGAGATGGCTTGGCAGTTCGGGCTGGACTGTTCCCATGAGTCACAGGGTTAAGGCTGATTTGCATATGGCCATGTCTGAACTGGGGTGGTGTGGAGTGCAAAAAAAATGATGGATTTAGGCCCAGATCTCTGTACTGGGGTGAATGTACGACATTTTTCTGCATTCTGTCCATCAACTGTTGTTTTTGCAATTAAAAAGACTGCAGCATCCTAGGAAACTTAAAGGGCTGGGTGTCTCAAAAGGGGAGTAGAAAACTGCTGCACAGAGTGTGATACAGTCCCCTCTTAGTTGGTGCCCATATTGTTACTACACACTGGCAAGGTATCCAAAAAAGCTTGCTTAGAAAGAAAAACGAAAACAGACTAAACATTAAGATGACCTTTTCCTGCACTATGTTTTGCTTATTCTGTCTACCTACGCGAGTATTTCAACACATGTCAATCACGTGTCATAAAACACTGCACCAGCTTATGTCAGAACGCGCTTTGTCTGATACTACTGACCTTTTAAAGGGTTTTACGAGGCTACTTGAAGAACCTTACTTCTGGGTTTCTCAGTGTGGGCATAAAGCACTCCTCAATTGGACACTGCCGTGTAGCAGCTACTCCTTTTCTGAAAATGTATTTTGTTAACATATGAGATACTCGCAGATATTGGTAAGTCACCCCGAGTGGGACGGGTATGCTCAGACATGAGTCCCGTGCTCTCCACACCACTGGAGTCAAGCTATCTTGGCTGATGACGGCTGATAGCCAGAAACCGGTCCTAGGATGCTTGATTCCGGTCCAGGGAAGACATGGCTTGGCAGTTCGGGCTGGACTGTTCCCATGAGGCACAGGGTCAAGGCTGATTTGCATATGGCCATGTCTAAACTGGGGTGGTGTGGAATGCAAAAAAACGATGGATTTAGGCCCAGATCTCTGTACTGGGGTGAATGTACGACATTGTTCTGCATTCTGTCCATCAACTGTTGTTTTTGCAATTGTCACCCCGAGTGGGACGGGCATGCTCAGACGTGAGTCCTGTGCTCTCCACACCACTGGAGTCAAGCTATCCTGGCTGATGACTGGTGATAGCAAGAAACCGGTACAAGGATGCTTGATTCCGGTCCAGGGAAGACATGGCTTGGCAGTTTGGGCTGGACTGTTCCCATGAGGCACAGTGTCAAGGTTGATTTGCATATGGCCATGTCTGAACTGGGGTGGTGTGGAGTGCAAAAAAACGATGGATTTAGGCTCAGATCTCTGTACTGGAGAGAATGTACGACATTGTTCTGCATTCTGTCCATCAACTGTTGTTTTTGCAATGGTCACCCCGAGTGGGACGGGTATGCTCAGACGTGAGTCCCGTGCTCTCCACACCACTGGAGTCAAGCTATCCTGGCTGATGATGGGTGAAAGCAAGAAACCGGTCCTAGGATGCTTGATTCCGGTCCAGGGAAGACATGGCTTGGCAGTTCGGGCTGGACTGTTCCCATGAGTCACAGGGTTAAGGCTGATTTGCATATTGCCATGTCTGAACTGGGGTGGTGTGGAGTGCAAAAAAAAATGATGGATTTAGGCCCAGATCTCTGTACTGGGGTGAATGTACGACATTGTTCTGCATTCTGTCCATCAACTGTTGTTTTTGCAATTAAAAAGACTGCAGCATCCTAGGAAACTTAAAGGGCTGGGTGTCTCAAAAGGGGAGTAGAAAACTGCTGCACAGAGTGTGATACAGTCCCCTCTTAGTTGGTGCCCATATTGTTACTACACACTGGCAAGGTATCCAAAGAAGCTTGCTTAGAAAGAAAAACTAAAACAGACTAAACATTAAGATGACCTTTTCCTGCACTATGTTTTGCTTATTCTGTCTACCTACGCGAGTATTTCAACACATGTCAATCACGTGTCATAAAACACTGCACCAGCTTATGTCAGAACGTGCTTTGTCTGACACTACTGACCTTTTAAAGGGTTTTATGAGGCTACTTGAAGAACCTTACTTCTGGGTTTCTCAGTCTGGGCATAACGCACTCCTCAATTGGACACTGCCGTGTAGCAGCTACTCCTTTTCTGAAAATGTATTTTGTTAACATATGAGCTACTCGCAGATATTTTTAATTCACATTTTCTTTTGCATAAACAACTTCCAACACCCACACTGTGAATATCCAATATTACAGTATCTCATAATAGTGAAGAAGTTGCTTGTTTCTGGTTTGATTTAGTTTATTGATAAATCACAGAAATGCTAATTTTGCCAGTTTGGAGACACGTATGTAGATAACAATGCAAAACTGTTCAGTTACAATACAAATGTACAATATATATACCCAACACCACCCCATTAGTTTAAAAACCAACCTGTTAAAATTCCTAAGCCGCCCCTAATTAGCAGTAACCTAAGAAACCCAGAGAGTAACAAGCTCAACTCTTTTGCAACGTTCTGTTTTGGTAGGCATGGTAACGTGCATTCGAAGTCACTGATTTCCATGATCAAAACATTTGGCCAAGTAGGTAAATGGGGTTTTCAATGTTGCTTGATTTTGCACTTAGGGGAAGATTTACCAAGATTTTGCGCCGTGTTTGTGTCACAAAAGTGACGCAAAACTGCGCAAAATCGTTTTTTCCAAATTAACTTTCCAGTGCTAAACTTGTTTAGCGCTGGAAATAATGTAAAAGTAACGCGAAGCAGCGCATTGCGCTGCTTTGCATTATTTTGCGCAGTGGAGGCGTGCTAAGGGTGGTGCATGGGCATTCCCATATAACCACCCAAGCTTTCTCATGCTAAACCCAATTTACTAAAAACAGTAGATTGAGTTTAGCTTGAGAGAACTGCGCCCTTTTCAACTATGCGCAAGGAAGGAGAAATGCTTTCATTTCTCCTTCCTTTTCCGACTTTGCATGTGAGCTGCACTGTGCAGCACGCATAGAAAGTGGGAAAAGCTTTTCCTAGTGTCTAGCATAGTATTTTGTACAGGGAAATTACCCTTCCTGTACAAAACCTATGTTACACTCATGCACACACCCTAGCGCTACAGCGCCAAGCTGTGTGCATGGCGCACGGCTGCTGAAATCAGCGCCGTCTCAAGGGAAAGGGGAGGAGAGAGCCACATCTTTAAAAATATGGTGCTATCCTGCTCCCCTCCCTGTCGCGCAGCGCAGCGCAGCCACGCGGGGGCTGCGTTGCGCAACTTTTTTGTAAATCTCCCCCTTAGTGCATTCAACAGCATACCTTTACAAGAGGAAATTGCAATTAGATTTTCATAGCAATACTTTGCCCTCTCCTTAGTAGATTTCCAAAGACACTAACTTGTTGGAGATCTAATTTTATTTGTAAATGCTGAAGCTCTTCTGCTCGGGAACATGAAAATGTTCTGGAGCTGCAAGCAAAATAGCATTTTTGCTGCTGGAGAACTCCCTGTCCACAAATGTATACTATTATGAGATTTGTCTTATGATTTGCTGCCACATAGTGGTGGTTCACTAAGGCTGCTGCCTTATCTCGTTCTATTGGAGCATCAGCCCTCCTTTCGACTCCGGACAATACCGAACTGAGAACTGGTGTGAGATTACCAACAGTGGTTTGTGGAAGGTATCCAATAGATCTGTTTTTTGCTGAAGGTATGCATGAGACCTACAGTCATACACGCTATTAGTTTGTAGCATACCCAAGGCCAACTTCGCAGCAGAAACAAGCCAGGTGATTCTAATCCTCGAAGCCTAACATGATTTCTTTACTTTCCAGGAACCTTATCCAGCCCACCTTTGAATATGGGCAATTTATTGAAGAGCAGGTTAAAAACAGCCATGCAAATGCCATCAACACAAATTATCACAGTATGGGGTGCCACTTTGTGCTCTTTTAGTGCGTCAGGCAATTGAGTGGTTTCAAGAGCGAAGCATTGTTTAAAAACAAAATCAATGATTAAAGCAATTAAAACACTTGCTGTAGAAAGAAAATTAAATTATTTTTCAGAATTCTCTTCACAAAGAGCAAACAGCAAATCCCGAGCTGGGCTTCCAAGATAAATATTTTCCAACAAAAGTAGCAAATTATTTTACAGACTGTGGTTTTTCTCAGCAAAGCCATCTTGATCACTTGTGAATACATAGATTGAGATTAATTATATAGTATTGGGGCTGTGGGCTGACGACCAAAATAGTGGACACTCCACCTTGAGCTCCTGACCACCGTGTCCGATCTGTCCTCATCCTCGGTACTGGTGAGGAACTGAAGTCTGAATTAGGCCTAGTAAAGTGTAGTGATTCAATTAGATATTAGCGTGATGCATCTATTACTTTAGTGAAGAAGTCTGAGTATTAGTAACCTCACACATATACAAGTTGAGGGATTAATGTATGCCTTATTTCGTTCATTTGCCTTATCGCGAACAATATAAAGTAACTCGACCAGCGCCATGTTGTGGCCTAGTCTGCTTGCATCAGTAGTGGAAACCTACAATAGCATTTAGAAAAGTCCTTCCCTCGAGAAATAGGCTGACACATGTAGCTAACTGTTGCTTCTGCACGTTAGGCCTGTCAAGGTTGTAGGTGGGGGTAGAATGGATAAGCACATTCCAGGAGGTGCTGTGCGGACACTCCTAACTCTGGCAGAAGGGAGTCACCCTCCTCGACCTTGCTATAACGAGCTGAACTAAACTGAAACTGCTTTGTGTTCCATACATGGTCTTTCCTTTGCACCAACCTGTACCAACTTGTATTTTTCCTTCTTAGGTAACGGTATCGAAATGTTACAGTATATATGTGATCTGTTGATAATGTGCCAACAGTCTTCTCGGCGGACCTCGAAGGGTTAGGTGGCGAGAGGCTCCTCTGGCAGAGTTTTTTGTTTAATAAACGATTGAACCTTCTAACTGCCAACTGACTGATTATTAGTAATTGGTGTTAGGGCTATTTGTAAGTATAGCTCTATTGGGTTTGTAATTATTTTTCGGTACTGCAGTTGGCGACTCCGCCGGGACTCCGCGTTGGGGTCGTCCCTCTGTAATCAGAAAGGAACGGGACATTGGGAAGGGTCCTCTTGTTCGGGGGGGGGAGGACCGACCGAAAATTCGAGGGTTGCTCCGCTCTCCCGATTGAGAGAGCCTAAGCTGCTAGTGACCCCACGCCGGAGTCCTATGGGTGTAACCCGAGAATAGACCACGTTGAGTCTGTAGGAGTTGGCAGTGGAGAAGCTTGCAATCAGACCTGAGTGCACCAGGTGAGTGATTTGTTTTGTCTCATGTTGGATATCCGTTGGATTTGAATTTGGTATTTGGTGGTTTTATGCCACGGAGAACTCAGAAGGGGGCTCTGACGGGGCAGTATTGAGACTGCACGGGCAGACGCCCCCGTTTTGGATTTGGGAGAACAATAGAAACTGTGACCAGACGCCTTGGTGTACACCCGTCCGGATTGCTCTCGGAAACGCCTGTAGCTGAGATTGGGTAGCACCCGGACAGATCTGGAGCAGCGCTTGAAAAAGCGGGCTCAGCCAGAATAGTTCGGGGGGTGAACCATGAAGGCTGCGGATGGTCTGTAGGTCAATCTGTGGTTCAAAACCTGTGTGGCTATCTCTAGGCAGTCTAAGGACAAGACTGTTTGGTTCTGATTTGTTTTTGTTTAATTTGGAGAAGTTCTCCATAGGTGGGAGTCGACGGGCTCCACCTTTTTGTTTGGAATATGATGTTTTATTATCTATGCTGTTGTATAAAGTATTGTTAGTTTACTATTTTTGTGTGATTGAAACTGATTGTACGACATGGCCATGTGTATGAGAGTACTGTGAATAACCTTTTTTCTTTCAGCTAAACGGCACCTAGACTATATAGAGAAGAGCAATACTGTGTTTTAGTAAGTTATGCTTTGGTTGTATGTGCCGGGGGGGAACGAGACTGGACGAAAGTCAGCCGGCCCCTCCGGAGGGGAGCCCCAGCCATGATATGTATTGCAAGCATGGAATTGCTGCGATCTTATTCAACACCCTATGGCATAAGTACACTAAAGATAATGTAGAAATACAGTGGCCGCTGACAGGCTCCTTTGATGAGAAAAAGATCCAGTATCTACAGGACCGTCTGTTTGCTAAACGCAGCAGGCAGGCCATGTTTGATACCCTCAACAAATGGAAGAAAGAAGCTAAGAGAAGACGTATTAGAGCAGAGAAATTAGTGAAAATAAAGCAAGGATGCTCGCTGTTAAGCAGGGGGAAGATGGCGGCTGAGTGAGACGCTCAGTCGGAGCGCTCCTCACAAAAGACCTGGGACACAGATTACAAGGCGTAATTGTCGTCATAGTTGGAGCGGCGTATATGAATCATGAAATTGAGTAAATATTTCTAAAAGCGGAGTAACCAATACGGAGGAATGCGGAGAGAAGTGCCATAAGAAGACGGAATACGGAATACAAGCAGAAAAAAAAACCAACAATATCACGGACAGAGACTCTTAATTTCGTGGTTTTTAGCTTGCAACCTCAGCGTTTTGTTTCACGAGATTGGTTCAATGGTCAGTTACCTGTTTCGGGAAGAGTTGGTGGCGGAGCCCGTTGGAAATGCTGTGTCTTCGGCAGGGGTAAAGAGAAACGTCCCGGAATACAACGTGAGCCTCGTCGGCGTCTGGGCTGAAGCAGTGAAGGCGAAAGCGGCGCACAGGAGGGCGTGTGGAAGGCTGGGCTTCCTGTTCCGGTGTATCAGCGGTAGAGACAACAACAGCAGCAGTACAGGTAACGGCTGTAACGAGGGGGAGCAGAGAGTGGTTTCATGTGGTATTGAGACCCCAGAAAATGTTTGGAAAAACGTGTGGGCAAATGAAATAAACAGTCAGACTAAAAATCTAAGTCAGACTGAGGAGACAGGAGAGACAGGAGAGACAAGAGAGACAAGAGAGACGCAGGAAAAAGTGAAATTAAATATCAGCATAGCCATAAAACACCAAAAAAAAGCTGTGTTCAGCTTTAAGACTCACATGAATAAAAAGGTACAGGAGGAGGAGGGCAAACTTAGAGGGAAAGATCTGAGTAATGGAAAAGAAATAGAAGCCAAAACACGAATTCCCCAAAAGAGGGATGATACAAAGAAATCAGACATTTTGAAGGATAAAGAGGAGAAAAGTGAAGTGGCTGTGGCTTCAAACTATTGCCTTAGGAACAGAAACTTCCTTAAACAAGAACAATATCCTAAAAATATCACCCCCAGGGAAGTTAAAAGAAGGAAGACAAAAAAACCATCTCTAGAGCGGACAAAAAAGCTCTTAAAACTACCCGGAGATAAAGCTGATACAAGTCAAAAAATAAAAATTACTCCCTCCTTAAGAACTTTTTTTAAAGTTCAGGTACAAAAAATAAAAGAGGCTGAGGATATAAATTTATCCGTACCAGCACTGGATAAATTCGAAAAAAAAAGTTCATTACAGGAAGAAGAAGAAAATCACGTCTCACAAAAGGAGCCTCTCATCAACCCACATAGCAAAATTCTGAACTCAAATCTCCCCTTAAACCTGGTAACTAAAGCTGGAGTAGAAATCAAAAAAATTGATACAACCAGACCTCAGACCGAACAGCAAGAAATGGCCGAAGGAGGTGCACCAACAATCAAGGCTACTTCAGTTACAACACAAGAAAATGGAGATTTAGAAGAAACTCTATTTAGTAACAATGAGGTAGTAGAGCAACAAGTAATCGAGAAGGAAGGACCAACGAGTCCTAAAAGTCCTAGGAGTCAGACCAATGATATTCTTGAGAAAATATGGAATGAAATGAGGGACACATTCGCCATATCCGAGGCGAAACAAGACAAAATTCAAGAAGTATGTGAAAAATTGGATTGTAAACTAAACGCACTAGGGGAGAGAGTAACAGCTATAGAAGGAGAAGTGTCTAAATTGAACAGTAGGGTGGAAAGTAACAGAAAGGAAATCTACACGCTGAGACAGGAGGGGAAATCCATAAACGAAAAAATTGAATCTCTTGAAAATCAGGCTAGAAAAAATAACATAAGAATTTTGAATGTTCCAGAAAATAAAGAGGGTAGTGATATTAAGAAATTTATTGTGGAACTACTTGTGGAACATTTCCCGTGGTGTGAAGCAGAATCTTTAGATGAAGACATACAAAGAGTTCATAGAGACCCTTATGGAAAGCCCAAAGAAAGAAAGAACCCCAGAAAAATTCTTATAAATTTCAAGACGTACACGTTAAAGGAGAGAATCTTGGGCGAAGCCCTGAAAAAGGGAACTTTCAATAAAGACTCGTGGGCTTTTCGAATAAGATCAGATATGTCCAAAGCGTCTCAAGACAGACAATGGGAACTAGGGAAACTCATGCCAGAGCTACAATCTTTAGGGGCCACGGTACAAATGAAGTTTCCTCCCTCTTTAAGAATTATGTGGCGAAATAAAATGAGGAACATTAGAGATCCTGAAGAGGCGAAAAATCTGATCTGTCTAATGAAAGACACTGCTCAAATGGAAAATTCCACGATTTGAAAATTGTCCGCAAATAGACTGTAAATGAAAACAAATGTAAATAGATAAAAAATAAGCGCCTAAAACGCTAGATTCCTGAATGTATCTCCCAGGTCCAAGAAGAGGAGCGGAAAGGGGGTAAATGAAAGCCCCTAAGAAAGAAGAAAAAGGAGGCTTCCCCGGGGAGGGTAAGAACAAATCACTAAAACAGAAAGGTACAAAAAACAAAAATCAAAAAAAGGGTGGGGAGTAAAATAGGGAAAAAAAATTAAAAAATAAATCCTCGATATTGGAAAAGAAAATGGAAAAACAAAAATTTTAAAACAAAAGCAGAATGCTACCGAAAATTACCGGGAGAAAAAAGACCAAAGAAAATGGGAGACACTAGTAGAACCATTAAAATATTATGTTGGAATGTTAATGGAATGAGAACCAAAAGTAGAAGAAATAAAATCTTGGAATATCTCAAAACATCTGAAAGTGAAATTATCATACTTCAGGAAACACACTTATTGAAAGAAGAGTGGGATCAGGCAATGAAAAATAGAGGATGGGTAGATGCTTATATATGTACAAATCAAAGTTGCAACATTAAAGGGGTAATAATCATTCTGAAAAAATCCTTAAAGGCAAGTATAGAATCTTCAGAAGTTGATAGGAAGGGAAGATGGGCGGTAGCGAAAATAAAACTAGGAAATACGGCATATACAATAGTAGGATATTATGGCCCCAATCTCGATGACCCAGAACCCTTACAGAACTTGTATACACAACTTTTAACAGCCAATACCCCGGTAATCCTAGGAGGAGACTTTAATCTTATTCCAGATCCTAAAAACGATAGGTCTCCCCCAGGAAAAAATTTTAACTCACCTAATTTACCGAAAATGAGGGAGTGGATAAGCATATATAAGAGGGATCTAGATTTAATAGACATATGGAAAGAAAAAGGGGATAAAGGCCAACCGTTTGCATTTCATAACAAAAGGCTAGGACACAGGTCTAGAATAGATTTTTTTCTAGTAGACAGGAATCTACTAACAAATGTAACAAACCTAACTCACATTCCAGCCCATCTATCAGACCATTCAGCTATACAATTAACACTAAAAACTAAAATAATACGCACACAGAAAAGATTCACAGTGGAAAGAGCCATGTTTTTAGATCAAGAAATAGTACAAGCTCTTAAGGAAGAAACAGAATTTTTTTTGAGAATAATAAAACAGGAACATCTAAACAAATAGCTTGGGACACGTATAAGGCAGTAATTAGGGGTAAGCTACTTAGTTTGGGAGCTTACAGAACTAAGAAATTAAAACAAGAACTACTGGATATCGAAAAAGGTATAAACATCTTAGATACACAAATACACACAGAAAGGGATCCAACAAGGAAGGAAAATCTGCAGAAAGAGAGACAGAAACAAAAAGAATGTTTAAGTGATATCCTTGAGGAAAGAATGAAAGTTAAATGGGAAGCAAGCAAGTTGGCTAAGCACGAATTCGGAGAAGGATGCGGGAAATGGCTTGCATGGAAATTAAAGACTGATTTTGTAAGAAACAAAATAAACATCATAAGTAAACAAGATCAATCAAGACAAACTACAGAAGAAGATGAAATCAGAAAAGAGTTTGAGACTTTCTTCTCAGAGTTATACACTGAAGATATAAATCCATCTAAAGATCAAATAGAAAAATACCTAAAAGATTTGCCCATATTGAAATTATCGGAGGAGGAGAAAAGGGAGCTGAATAAAGAAATCACACCTAATGAGGTTAAAGATATAATAAAATCACTGAAAAAAGGAAAAGCAGCGGGACCTGATGCACTGCCAAATGAATTATATCAGACGTTAATAGACACACTAGTCCCACAAATAACAGAACTAACAAATGTAATACTAACACAAAATGAAACATTGCCAGATACTTGGAATGATGCAATAATAACAATAATATTAAAGCCAGGAAAAGACCCCAAAAAATGCGAATCATACCGGCCGATATCTCTGCTCAATGCAGATTATAAAATTTTTACTAAAATCATGTCAACAAGATTAGGAAAGATCATACCCCACCTCATACACACAGATCAGAAAGGCTTTACAAAGGGAAGACAATTACATGAACTGACACATGAACTCATAAGTACCATAGATCTGGCTATATCAAAAAACATTCCACTTACAATACTAACGGTCGATGCTGCCAAAGCATTCGATAGAGTGAATTGGGCTTTCCTAAATAGTATAATGGCCAAAAATAATCTAGGGGAACCCTTTCTTCATGCAATAGGTGAAATATATAAAAACCCTAGATCCAGAATCTTAGTAAATGGTAATCTCACAAACAACATAAAAATTGCTAGAGGTACGAGACAAGGGTGTCCCCTTTCTCCTTTACTTTTTAACTTGTATATAGAACCTCTAGCTAATAAACTTAGAAACTGTAAAGATATAATCCCCTTTAAATATCATGGTTGGGAGAAAAAATTAGCATTATACGCAGATGATCTCATGCTATTTACAGAGGAATATGAGAAATCCAAACCAGCTATAGAAAAAACCATTTCTAATTTTGGTCAAGTTTCAGGTTATTTAGTAAACCATACTAAAACAGAAATAATGACATGGAATACCCATTTCATAGTCCTAACATAAAAAAAGAGATAAGATACTTGGGCATTTTGATAAATCAAAATATAGATAAAATAGCACAAAACAATCTAAACAGAGTAGCCCGAGACGTAAGGAAATTACTTAAAGTATGGTCTAACCTGCCCTTAAGTTTCATAGGGAAGTCAAACATCATAAAAATGAACATCCTCCCAAAATTTACCTTTTTGTATAACAATATTCCATTGCAATTCAAAAAAGTTGAACTAAGAAAATTACAGGGAGAATTATCAAGTTTCATATGGGCATCTAAGGGAACCAGAATATCTTGGAGGAAGCTAAGGAGAAAAAAAGAGAAAGGAGGAATTGCAAGTCCGGACCTAATGGAATACTGTAGAGCATTCCAATTTAAAAACATAAGGAACCTTCTGGGAATACACCAACACTATCCAGAATATTTGCAAATAACTACAGAAGCAGAGGATCATTATCTTTTCAAATTTGGACATCAAAAATACTTTAAAAAAATTAAATTAAAGGTCCTTAAAGAAGCACTAAAACTCTGGACACAAATTAGATTGACCCTAAAAATTCCCTACTACAGTGCATTGGCACCAATATGGAATTCCCCAGGAACCCCGAACTGTCTGAAAGATGTTATGGCAATTCCCTTAAGACAAAACAACATCAACTACTGGGGTCAATTACTAAATGGCTCATCATTGATCTCTTGGGAAGAAATAAATAAAATCACTAATGGAACAATATCAAAATGTAAATACTATCAATTAAATAGTTGGGCAAGAACAATACCATCACAGGATAAAGATAGCAATACCCTGGAAAAAGAAATGACAAAAACCTTACCCATAAAAAAGGAGGTAGCAAAATGGTACTGGACATTTTTAACAGAAGAAGAGGAAAGCTACCAAATAGCAGAACAAACGTGGGGGAAAGATTTGGAAACGGACGAATTAGAAAACTTATGGGAAGAGTCAGTAGAAAAATGCTGGTCAACATTAAAATCTGTGAGACTGAAAAGAAATCACTTGTATACCTTGCACAGAGCTTATTGGACCCCGAAAAAAATCTCAAAATTTAAGAATGCAGGAATTAAGAAATGCCCTAAGTGCGGGGAAGAAAGGGCAGATGACATTCACATGTTCTGGAGTTGCCCAACAATAAGAACATTTTGGGAAGAAGTTGGTAAGACGCTAAATATGATATTCAGAAAACATCTAAAAGTAAGTGAAATTCTTATTCTTTTTGGGATTGGTAATATAACAGATCAAATAGGGCTAACGGTAATGGAAACTAAGTTACTTTTTGTCTTAATGGTAATAGCGAGAAGAGAAATATGCATCAAGTGGATTGGACCAACACCCCCCTCACATGGGGAATGGATGAACTCCGTTATAAAAATAAACAAACTAGACAGAAGGGGTTATAGCAGTAAAAGGTTTAATTATTGGGAAATTATGGAAAGACACTTAAATCCATAAGAAGGATATAACATTCTGTCCTATGATTAAGCGAATACACAGTCTGGAATATGAGTATGATACTCATAAGAGTAGTCAAGGTGGCTAGCTCCCTCTTCCCTCGCTTACAGACTTGTGGATATGTAATGGCAAGGGGTCTCCTCTGAGAAAAACAAGGGAAAGGAAACTCACATGGCAAGTGAGAAAGGGGCAGTGACGGTACAAAAGAAAAGCTCCAGAGGTAGAAACCAAATTTTCCATATACATAGATTTTTCGCAATATGAGGATAAAAAAAAAAAAAAAAAAAAAAAAAAGAAAATAAAGCAAGGACAGACCATAACCCAGAAAGCTATTGCTCATGATAAAAATCAGACTGAACAGAATATTGAGTTTTTGGACAGACAGTTTAGATTACAGGTGGATAAGAGTTATGTGACACGAAATGAGGCGGAAGATGAAATTGAAGAATTATTAGATGTTAGACCTCCCCCACCATATGCGCTGCAACGCATATATCCCGCTGTACCCCTACACATGGCTACGGCACCTTTAGCCTCGGCTCCTGGGACAGACGTGCCTCTCACCCCTTTGGGTGCAACCCGTGCCACGACTACCTCATTGAGAGACACGGCTACCCTTATTCCCGATGCACAGCAGCCCTCGGGTATTTCCCGGGTCGTTTTAGCAACCCCCAGTCCCATATGGACGTCTCAATCAGCAAGTACGACCCCTGAGGACAGGGATCGTACCCCTTTGGGGGATTTGGGTGGAATGAATGCTAGACGATTGTTTACGAGAGCCTCATTGGGCTATAGTGAGAAGGAGGCTATAACAGAGCAAGCAGTGAAGTGGATGCGGAAGGATGTCTACACAGTAGCGGACCTGTGGAGTACCATAAAATTTTTCGAACCAGTCATGCAACAACATGCTTTGCATCAAATGTCTCGATAACTTATCGACGCATGGGAACAATGTTTCCAAGACGGAACAGCCCCTCAAATACTGTATGATATCTGGGACCGAGCTCATAAGTTCGATCTCAGTCCGACAGAGGTATACAAGAATGTAGAAACGCTAGTGAGATACCGAGGTAGAATGTTTGTGAAATGTCCCAATTGGAATTTTCAGCATCCCATGAGGGAAGTGCATCCCATTTTTCATCCTGAGATTCCTGAACTGCGGGATAATACTGATCAAGTCACAAGGGCCTGAGTGGATGCGCGGTTTCAGGAACAGTGGGTCTATACGCCTTGGAAACGGAGTGAAGTGCTTGTACTAAAGTCACAGTTGCCTGACCCCCGTAAAAATCCCACCGCTTACTATAATCAGTTAACTGAAGCTGCAGCGTCGGCCGTCATGACTTTAACTGATGTTGAATTGATTTTCGGGCTGTTGGTCCCGGTAGATATATGGCGACAGGTTCATGACTCCGATCATGCAGAGTTAGGGGGAACGTGGACTCAGTTGAAAGACTGGGACCGGGACCGCAAGCCTGGAGACAAGCCCAGGGATGAGATTACTACTCTCCCCGCGAAAATAATTGCCTATATGTACACGTTGATTCCCCCACGCAAAGTAGACTGGGATAAATTGACTGCTTGTAAGCAAAAGAAAGATGAAAGTGTTTCTGATTTTTTCACTCGCTTCAAGGGCACTTTCATTGATTTTAGCGGACAGGACCTGGCCACGGAGGGCGGGGTCCGGTTGTTTGTAAATCGTTTTGTGACTAACTTGATACTTGGAGTCTCTGCGCGGCTGCAAGCCGCAGAGAGTACCTGGACGACCTCTACCCCCTCTGTAATACTAAGCATGGCCCAATATTATGAGCATAGGGAAAATGAGAATAAGGATAAAGTCGTGAAAAAGACTAAGGACCTTAAAACTCGGGTGTTGTTACAGCAAGTCATTCGAGGCCAAGGAGGAGGGAGAGGAGTACAAGGGCCCGTGTCCAGAGGGGTGGGGACAGGAAGAAGCTCAGGCCTGGCGCAGTCGTTAGGACTAAATCAGTGTGCATATTGTAAACAGGAAGGACATCCCAGTGTCCGCTACTGCTTGCCCAGAACGGAGCTGTCCGAGGACGGGGACGTGGTCGGAGTGGTCCGGACCGGAGCGATATGCGTAGAGAGGAAGTTGCCCAGGGCAGGTCTGAATGAAACCTCAAGGTAGGCAATACTTTAATGAGGATAATACATTTGGTGATCCGGACGGATTCACTCATCCATAGGACAGCCAGGGACAGAGTAGGGGCCAAGTGTCGATCCCAGTCAATCAGCAAGGACCCTATGTGAAAGGGAAATTGATGGGGACTTCCGAGAATTTTCTAATTGACACAGGAGCAATGAATAGTTCTGTTGCTCGATCATTGGTTCCATGGGCGGCTCTGTCCGGGCAAAATAATGTATCCGTGGGATTTTCAGGAGTTCCGGTGGTAAGCCCCATCTCTAAACCCCTTCCATTCACTATTGGCCCCGCTACAATTGATTCCCCCTTTTTGTTGACCTCACATTGTGGTGAGAATTTATTAGGTCTGGATATGTTGAAGAAATTAAATGCGAAAATATATTGTTCCCCTGATGGTGTTTATTTAACGATACAACCCTACACAGAGAACATGAAACAGTGCTTCACTAAAAATGAACCTCTCCCCCCTGAGTTCAATGCTATCCCTGACTCCGTTGTGGGCAACTGGGGATGCGGATGTCGGCAAGTTAGACATCCCACCCGTCCACATTACGTTGAAACCTGGTGTGAATTTTGCCACGTATACCACAATATAAGATCTCGCCGGCTGGCGAGCGGGCTTTGCTTTCAATCATACAAGATTTAATTGGTAAAGGAGTAGTGGAAGAAACTGCTGCTAACATTTGTAACAGTCCTATTCACTGGATCTTGAAAAAGTCCTCTGATTCTGGATCTCCTGGGAATATAGATGCATATCGCTTTGTTATAGACCTGCGAGAGGTTAATAAGATAGTGGTACCTTAGTACCCTGTGGTGACCGATATTACTACCATCCTCACAATGATTCCCCCCACTACTAAATATTTTTCGGTCATTGATCTGAAGAATGCCTTCTTCAGTATCCCGATTCATCCAGATAGCAGGCAGATCTTCGTCTTCTCGTTATCTGGACGAAGCTTTAGATTCTGTCGTGCTCCCCAAGGCTATACTGAAAGCCCGAGCATCTATAGTCAGACCCTTAAGGCCCTTCTGGATGATTTAGTTCTGCCTGACGGTAACGTAGTACTGCAGTACGTAGACGACTTGTTGGTAGCGTCCAACACCGAGCAGGGTTGCAAGGATGCCACTGTTCAGTTATTGCACCATCTGGCGCCGAAAGTTAATAAGGTGTCCCTGTCCAAATTTCAATATTGTCGACAGGAGGTGACCTACCTAGGTCATCTACTGTCGAAGGAGGGTAGGCGTTTGACTCCTGAACAAATTACTACTATCTCTAACATGTCTGTCCCTTGCACCAGCGTGAAGTTCGTGCTTTTCTTGGCATCACTTCCTACTGTCGCCAATGGATACCTAATTTTTCTCTTCTTGCTAAACCTTTGTTATACCTAACCACTAAAGATGTGCATGAACCTCTTCCTTGGACTGACAAATGTCAGCATTCTTTTGACTCTTTGAAATCTGCTCTTTGTTCTGCGCCCGTCTTGGGTACTCCTGACTACCGTAAACCTTTTGTATTATATGTGCATGAGGTCGACGGTTGCTCGCTTTCAGTGTTAACGCAAGGACTTGGTGGTAAACAAAGACCTTGCGCTTACTTCTCGGCTACATTGGATAATGTTGCCAGAGCACTTCCTAGCTGTCTGAGGGCCACTGCAGCTGTCGCGTGCCCATCCGACAGTCGGAGGGGCTTGTTCTAAATTCTAATTTGACAGTGATGGTACCTCACGCAGTAGATGCGTTGCTGAATAAAACAAAAACACAGCATCTTACAAGTGCACACCTTACTGGCTATGAATTGACATTGTTTGCTCCACATATTACAATCATGCGATGTGCCACGTTAAATCCTGCCACATTGCTACCTCCCCCTTCGAGTGAAACAACAAATGATGTACATGATTGCATATTTCGGACTGAAGAAGAAACGAAGGGGAGGATTGACCTCACTGACATTCCTCTATCTGACCCCCAAGGGGAATTATATGTAGACGGGTCATGTTTCAAATTAGCAGATGGCACAACAACAGCTGCATATGCAATCACCACGCTGAAAACGGTAGTTGAGACTTCTCGAGTTCCCTATCAATCAGTTCAGGCTGCGGAATTAGTGACATTGTTGCGAGCCTGTGAATTAAGTGAGGGACTCGAGGTTAACATATATACAGCCAGCCAGTACGCCTTTGGCGTGGCCCATAGCTTTGGGCGGCTGTGGAGGGAACAGGGTTTCCTCACTTCCCATGGTCAGAAAATACAGAATGGTACTTTGGTATTGCAATTACTTGCTGCCCTCACCTTGCCCAAGAAACTAGCCATAATAAAATGCAGAGCCCATAAGGCGGTGGTGGATGAAGTGGGCGAGGGGAATGCCTATGCTGATCAGACTGCTAAGCAGACGGCTCAGTCCATGTTATCAGCTATGTATGTAACAACCTCAGCAAGATGGGTGGAGGAATCTGATTTGTTCAATAATACTATGGAAAGCGTGATAGAAATACAGAAGGAAGCCACTCCAGCTGAATTGACACGGTGGGAGCAGGAAGTGGGAAGGTTGGATGAAAATAACTGTTGGGTTGATTTAACAGAAAAGCAAAGATGGTTGCTGCCCAATGCTTTGGTACAAGCAGTTGTAACTATGGCCCATGGTCCCGCTCATATTGGAGCAAAAGGTATCTGTGCCCTGTTGGACCCGGTATGGAATAATCCCAACATTCAAAGGTCCAATATTGTATGATTTGTTTACAACATAATCCAGGAAAAGGGGAAAGAGTGTTGAGTGGGAATTTTGCAACTCCGACTTTACCGTTTGAAGTGCTTCAGATAGACTATATCCATATGGAGCGCGTCAACAACTTAAAATATGTTTTGGTAGTGGTTTGTGCTTTAAGCAAATGGGTAGAGGCTTATCCAACTAAAGATAACACCGCTTTCGCTACGGAAAAAACTCTTATCAAGGAGTTTATCCCAAGATATGGAGTGCCCCGTTTGATTTGGTCTGACAACAGGGGGCACTTCCATGGGGCTCTTGTCAAACATATTTGTAACGGATTACAGATACGACAGAAATTTCACACAGCTCAACACCCACAATCGGCAGGATTAGTGGAAAAGTATAATGTGATATTGAAGTTAAAAATGGCTAAGATCCAAGAGAGTACTGGTTTGAAATGGCCTGACACTTTACCACTGGCCCTTCTATCATTACGAGTCACCCCTCACTCCCATTCTGGTCTCTCCCCTTATGAGGTGATCTTTGGGCGGCCTGCTAATGTATGGGGAGTGCCTAGACCACGGTCCTTTACTGATGTTGAATATCCTATGATGATTGATTATCTGTATACTCTGACTAAAGACCTTCGTTCTATTCATCAGCAGGTAGCACTGGACTGCAGCCCCTGCCAGGGGGCCCCGGACATCAATTGGAGCCCGGCCAGTGGGTGCTAGTTAAGAAGTACGAACAAGACACCAGTTTGGCTCCGAGGTGGTCGAAACCATTTCAAATCCTCCTCGCCACGCGGACGGCTGTTAAGGTGAACGGGAAGAAGCACTGGATCCACGTCTCCCACCTTAAACGGCTGCCACTTCCGCTTCCTTACGATCAGCAGCACCCGGATGGAATCTTGACCCAGGAAAGTGAAAGAGCCTCTGCATTTGTTCCTTTTTCCGACGCCTACGAAATAGAACCAAGGCAAGAAGAAGGAGTGATGGGATCGGGCGAACCGACCCCAGTTGAATCTCCAATTGCCCCTCATCCTGTCACTGATACTCCAGTAAGCAGGGGCTCTGATGAAGGAAACTTACCTTCCCCTGTGCTATTTTCTGATCAGGAAGCTCCGGGTCATGTGCGATACAACCTGCGGCCAAGAAAACATCACAGTACCTCAGACCTCACTGCTAGGAGATAAGGAAAGACTTGAATAAGCAGGGTTTGCTAGATTTACGGCTGAAGTACTGAGCGAGACACTGGACTGAACTCGTTTAGAGCTGGAACTTTGGAATTGTCCTCTGTTCAGAAAGAAAGACTATCACATGTAAAAGGCCAGGTTGTACATCGGATTTCTGCAACAACGGTGTTTTGTTTTCTTGAGATGAACGATAGGAGTCTGCCTGTGAGACTCTAGACGGACACAGGGAGAAGAACCCTCTGGCAGGACGGACTGCTTTGCCCGAGTTTAGCCTTTTGCACCACGATATTTGCCATTTTATGAGCCAATGTTCTCTACTTGGACCATGCGTGTGAAAATAGCATTTGTGTTAGTAATAGCGATCATACTAGCCATTTTTATGAGTTGTTAGAGTATAAGTATCCGATGCAAGCAATGATGCCCACAACCGTTGCCCCACCTGAGCATTTGATGTTTACCTTAGCCCCACATAAGGAAAGACATCGTCAGACTTATGCTAAAAATGTGTTTGTAGAAATGCTCCATCAAACCCATAGCACCACTAACATGACCGATTGTTGGGTTTGTGGACTCCTGCCATCAGTTATGCATAAACATGATCTGTTCCTCTCTCTGCCCTTATCATATTTAGGTAGTTGCGAGGCTTGGTTCCAACTGTTTTCAGCCATGTATAACCATTATGTGGAAAACCCGAAGCAATACTCAGAGAAGGATTATACTATGATTTTAGCTTATATTGAAACGCATCAGGGGTTTGATCCGGCAGGAAGTGGGGGGGAGGGATCACTAGATCCAGAGGCATGTATGAACTTATATACAGAAAGTGAGAACAGTACTTGGTTGAAGGATGAACTTTATGATTTCTCTAATTTTAACCATTCTCAGTATTTTCAAAAGTTCATTACCAGAAATGTTACTAGTGAACGTGTCTTGCCCATCCCTATTTTTAACACTTCCTCGCTCTTTTGCGTGCAGGGGATTGGGCATGTGCAGGTTGGGAATAGCATCTGCAATTATACATATAGAATGAAGATTTTTAGTAGCCCGCCATTGCTAACGCCCCCGAATGTGTATTTTGTATGTGGGGAAAATGCCTATACCTGGTTGCCGCGAGGGTGGGCAGGTCAATGTTATCTGTCTTTTCTATACCCTCCTGTATATATAGCACCGTCAGATTACCACAAAACATATCAACTCCATAGCCCGAAAGGGATTTCCAATAGGCAGCGAAGACAGCTTGGAATGACTGAAGTTGACCAGACTGATACCTCCCTGCAGCAATTTACAGATTTCACTATGGGTTTGGTCCCATTCTGGGGACCGATCTTCAATAGTAGGGAGATAAGGCGATTGTCCAGAATAGTGGAAAATGTCATAAATATCACTACTGAGATTGTGACCAATATAACTGAAGAGCTTCAGGCGACGAGGCTCGTTTCTCTTCAAAACCGGATGGTTCGTGACGTCATCTTGGCCAATCGAGGAGGAGCATGCCGGGCATGCCGGGTGATCGGCAGCTCCTGTTGTGTTTACATTCCAGACTCCGCCCCTATGGTCCACTTAGCTATCCAGAAGTTGCACCGTATTGCTGCCGAAATGCACACTGACAATAGGTCCTGGTCACTGTCTAGCTGGTTTTGGGGGCTTCTGTCTACCTGGGGTTGGAAGTTATTGACGATAGTTGCTGGAGCAGCTGATGTCCTCTACTTGCTGCCTTTGCATGCAATGTGGTCCGGCTTGTTGTTCTTATTGTGCTACCAAATTGACAGCTATGATTGTCCCTTCTTCCGAGCCTTCTAAATCTCAGATGCTCCAGCAGGAGATCCGTGAACTGATGCCATTGATGATGACGTCTTTGAAGATTAGTATTCCTTTGGTTAGCTTCATCACGCTAAAAGGAGGGTTTGAGGAACTGAAATCTGAATTAGGCCTAGTAAAGTGTAGTGATTCAATTAGATATTAGCGTGATGCATCTATTACTTTAGTGAAGAAGTCTGAGTATTAGTAACCTCCCACATATACAAGTTGAGGGATTAATGTATGCCTTATTACGTTCATTTGCCTTATCGCGAACAATATAAAGTAACTCGACCAGCGCCATGTTGTGGCCTTGTCTGCTTGCATCAGTAGTGGAACCCTACCATAGCATTTATAAAAGTCTTTCCCTCGAGAAATAGGCTGACATATGTAGCTAACTGTTGCTTCTGCACGTTAGGCCTGTCAAGGTTGTAGGTAGGGGTAGAATGGATAAGCACATTCCAGGAGGTGCTGTGCGGACACTCCTAACTCTGGCAGAAGGGAGTCACCCTCCTCGACCTTGCTATAATGAGCTGAACTAAACTGAGACCGCTTTGTGTTCCATATATGGTCTTTCCTTTGCACCAACCTGTACCAACTTGTATTTTTCCTTCTTAGGTAACGGTTTCGAAATGTTACAGTATATAAGTGATCTGTTGATAATGTGCCAACAGTCTTCTCAGCGGACCTCGAAGGGTTAGGTCGCGAGAGGCTCCTCTGGCAGAGTTTGTTTGTTTAATAAACGATTGAACCTTCTACACTGCCAAATGACTGATTATTAGTAATTGGTGTTAGGGCTATTTGTAAGTATAGCTCTATTGGGTTTGTAATTATTTTTCGGTACTTCTCTGGCGAGGAGTTCGTACTTCAATTGGGGGGGGAGAGTCTGCGCCTGTCACTTGCGGAGTCTGGAGCCTTATAGCGTGTGTGGGCCGGATGTGCGGCCTAATCCCAGTCTGGTGGCTGGGCCTTGTTGTGGAGATGGATGAGAGCAGACCTCGGGGTGAGGTGAGAACTCCCTGAAATTGAGGGAGGCCGCGGGGAGCAGCCGCACCCCTATGGGCATCCCACGAACCAATCCCCCAGACTGCAATTGAGGACTTAGTTGATGCCTGTTGAGCTGCAGGCCTGAAGTAGCCTCCTACCACCGCCCAGATCCAGAGGGACATTGTTGGATGAATTGGGGCCCCAGATGGTCCCTGTGCACACCGGCTGCTGCCCGGAGGTGAGGGAGACCCGGCAGACGATTTTGCCTGGGGTGCGAGCACCTGGGGCGGTTCTCTCGCACCCCCCCCACAGTTTGGCACCTGGCTGCTCGTGCTACCCTTACTTACCTGTTCGCATGCGAGGGCAAGTGAGGCGGGACCAGAGCCTCCTCTTCGGGGACCCCACTCATAAACAGCCTGGGTATTATCCCCTTCTACAGTGCTGAGTAGACCACATCTTGGGGTGCAGAGTACCCGAGCGGGAGCGGTGTGGTTCTAGCGGGGCCTGCTGTACTTGATGCTGTGGTGCCCCCTTTCTTGGTGGTGTTTCTTCTTCCAGCCTGCCTACCCACCTACCTGGAGGTGCACCTACCACCCACTGCGGGGAGCGACCCTACAGCCCATACATGCATGTGAAACTCTGACACTCTCTCCTGACTGCGACAACTACTTGTGGTGGGGTCCCCCTGGCAGCTGGTTGGGGGGCGATTGGATCCATGGTCCTTCACCAGTGGCTGACAGCACACTCCTGAAGGTGACTGCCATGGTTCATGACAAGCCCTGTGCCTCCCACACACAGGCCAAGATCGACAGGCATACAACCCCTACTTCAGCTGTCAAAGAGACATTGAATCTGCTGGACCTACCTGCCCTATACCCAGTCCCGAACAGAACTGATGCCATTCTCCAAACTATCCAGGCCTCCCTATATCGCTGAAGTCCAAGATTGGCGAGGTGGGGGTGGAGTTCTCCTTCTTGCGGCAGGATTTGAGAGGAGTGGCGAACGCTGAGACGGTGGGCTGGATAACCGAACTGGAGGATACAGTTAGGGGTATTTAAAATGATAATTCTGCAACTTTCAAATACACCCCAAACATTTAATACCCGTTTAGAGGTTGGGGAGGACCTGGAGCGTCAATGTAATCCATGTTTTGTGGGCTTTCCCAAAGGGGTGGAGGGCCGGGCATCTGAACAATTCGAGTGACTTGGCTGGTTCCCTGGGTGCCGGTCTCCTCCTTGACGGCCTGCTTTGTGGTGGAAGGGTGAACCATTCCCTCACTCTTGCCGTGATTGCTAAGTTTTTAAACTACCAGGGTGCCATACTCTGCGAGATGGGGGAGGTGCGATGCGGTTCCAGGCGACCCATTTTATGAACATTCTGGACTATACGCACTCTGTGCGGCATTGGTGCTAAACCTATGACATAGTCAAGCAATATCTTCGGTCCAGGAGAATTCGCGACAAGCTTCTCGTTCCACCTCGACTACAAATTCTGGTGTTTTGAGACTCCTGAGGCGACTTTATCCTGGGTGACAGAACAGCTGCAAACTTGGGTATAATGCTGTGCCTCCTAGGGGGTCTGGTGGTGCAGATGGGGGGGAGGGGACAAGGTGAAAGTGCCGGGGATTCTGAGGCGTTCACTATCGGACTCTGGGGCAGGGTTGTGCCGGAGCATCCTCTTCCCCGCTGGACCCGCTGCAAAGTCGTTCACCTGCTTAGTTTGCGACCCCCTGCCCCCCAAGGGACCGTGATCACCCAGCCATTGTGGAGCTGAGCGCAGAAGTTTCTGACAGCTGCTCCCGCCAACACCACTTTATCCTTTGTTGGAGATCTGGCTCGACTGAGTTAGGATCCAGGATTAGGGTTTTCTACCTAGTTCCTTGCAATTGTTATGTGGGAATGACAGGTGCTTCTTGGGTGGAAGTGTAGGGTGTGGGCAGTTATTTGGGGTATGTTTTACTGTTTCAACTGTTCATTGTAATGCTTTTATCTTCTGTTATGTGCTCCACGCCTCCCCCGATTCCCCTGCATGTCTATTGAAACTTCCCCCCTCCTTTGACGGAAGGTACAGACCTGTTTATTTCCCTCTTCTGGAATGTTAATGGCCTTAATAATAAAAGTGAACAAGGTGCAGTGTTCCAGTACCTAAAACGCCACTCTCCTTTGGTGGTACTTCTTCTAGAGACCCATCTGCTTGGTACCCACTGTCCCTTTCTACAATGGTTGGGGCTACACTGGGGTGTATCATGCCGGCTACACTGCCATTTCCCGGGGAGTTGCCATTCTCCTACGTAAGCGCCTCCCCCTACTGGTTTCAAAATTCCACTGTGGCACCCAGGGTCACTTTGTCATTATTGAGGGTGGCATGGGGGGCGTCCACGGGACGATTGCCATCGTTTATGCCACCCATGCCTGCGTCCACCACACTGCAGGGGCTTTCGCCCTTACTGCTCCAGGCCCTCCCTGGACCTATGCTCCAGTGGGTGACTTCAACTCCGCGATGGATACCCTGCTATACTCCAGAAACCCTCTAGCATGGAGATCATTTGACATGGCAGCATGGGCCTCCTCTATGGCTCTGTCGGATGCCTGGCTCTTTCTTCACCCATACGGCAGAGAGTACACCTTTTACTCCCACTCTCACAAATCCTCTGCCCATATCAAGTATCTCTTATACACACCATGGATACAACTGATTTGATCTACTCATGCATCCGAACTTCTGCACGGACTGATCATGCCTGACCACTCTTACCCTTAAATCTTCCAAGTGACAGCAACTGCAACACTGCCAGCATAGTGCGGGAGGGCTTACGAACATTGACTTTGACTTTCTCTGACAAATTTCTGATTATTTGCCACCAATAAAGAATAGGTGGACTCACCTATGAGACTGTAGGAGGCCATGAATGTGACCCCACGTGGACAGAGACTGTGTTGCCACACTGCTGCCTGGAATCATGGATATAAGGAGATCTGTATACTAGAACAGGAATTGCATACAGAGGAGGCTCTTGCGGCCCGTTCTATTGTTGAAGCATGAGGTAGAGCTGAAGAGACTGATGCTTGGGCAGAAGTTACTGGATTAAGCATCCCTGATACACCTCATCACACAAGACAAGCTATACAAGATGCGGAAAAAGGCAGGCAAACTTCTACATTGGCTATCTAGCAAGGACTTAACCTGATGGACATGGGACATGTGGTATCAACTCCCCATTTGGTAGATCTGGGAATTTACTTTACACGACTCTCCACTGGCCACCCAGTGCCTGATACTGAGCGTACCAAACCTGTTGTCGAAGTCCTGCTTATTCCCTGCCTGTCTAGCGCTGATATATTGGACCTTGAGGAGTGCATTACGGCCATTGAGATTCTGGAGGTTATACGGTCTCGCCCTATGCGGAAAACACCGGGACCAAACGGCTTCCCGCTAGAAATATATAAAAAATGTACTTCCCTTTGGACGACCCCTTGCTTGCCATGTATGAAATGGCACTGAGAGTAGACAAGCTCCCCTACAATCAGTGAGGGGCCACAAGGTCTGTAATTCTGAACCACACAAGCCTCCAGATGAGTGTGGGTCAGATAGGTCTCTCTCCATATTCAATATGGAGTTTCAGATTCTGGCCAAGCTGGTGAGCTGGTTGGTGAAGGCCACCACTTCCCTAATACATCCGGACCAGAACAGGTACATGCTGGGGTGCTGCACTCGACACTGCCTCCAATGGGTGAATAATGTGATTGCCTTGTCTTGCAACTGCACAAACCTTAGGCCGTCATCACTATCGATTTTGAGAAGGCTTTGACTCAGTTCATTGGCAGTTCATGTTCCGCGTCCTGGAATGCATGAATTTTGACCCTGTCTTTTGCCTTTGGATTCATAAACTCTACTCCAGGATTTGTAGCGAGATTCTGCGTAAATGGAAGACTTCCTAGGTCATTCCAGTTGAGCTGTGGGTGAGACGGAGATACCCCCTATCACATCTCCTGTTCATGCTAGTCAGAGTCGTTGGCGCAATGGATTTGGTGGTATGCACAACGTTGCGGTTTCCATTGGCCCGATGTCCATGAAGGTAGGGTTTCACTCCATGCGGACGGCCTCCAGATTTACATAAATTAGCCCAAAACCTCCATCCAGCAACTCTTAGTTATGCCACAGATTCGCCCATATCCACTCACATCACCTTCCATGGCACTCAAGAGGATATCAGGGCTACAACCCCCCTCCAGTGGTTGCCCCACCACTTCAAAATATTTGGGTATCTGCATTGCATTTGCCCAGCAGTAGGTATGGGGCCTCAACATTACCAGAATGGCCCCTAGGGCACTTGCAATCTCCATGATGTTACGCTTGATTCAACTGAAGTATCTGCATTGTGTTTACTACAGCCATACAAGATTGCACAGGATGAGGGCTGATCTATCACCATGCTGCTAGCATTGCTGACACCCTGTGGGTGCCTTTGTTCATATGGTTTGGGACTGCCCAGCTCTACATACCTACTGTCAACAAAGTTGCAGAATTATATCCCTAGTTGTGGGTAGGGCGATATTGGTGAAGGTGGTACTATTGGGCTTGATGGATGAGTGGGGGGAAGAGCCGCCACACCAGACGGCTGCTTGGTATGAGTTTCATTATCACAAAAAGAGACATCGCACTGCACTTGCGCTCTCGTCTTGATACACCACTGCTTGAATGGACTTGTGGAATGGTCCATGCGGCCACAGCTGAAAGATTTGTGTATAAATCCAGGGGCTGCCCTGAGAAACACCGTAAGGTTTGGGGGAATTGGAAAGCTTACTCGGATACCCTAACACCAAGGAGTTAACTCCCTCATGGTTACTTACTGTTGATTTTCTAACTAGATGGGACGGGTTTGGGAGTTTTGCAGCACAGTTAATATAATTGTTGTTTCATTCTTTGTATTTAACCTGAAAATCAATAAAAAAGAGTTATAAAAGAAAAATATTACATATTATTACACCAGCAGAATTCACTCACAAATCTACAGTTTTGAATACCTCCAGGGCTAAGTCCATCCTTTCTCCATCCAAAGTCGATACAATTAATATCATTGCCCAGAAACTGTATTCTATATAGCACCGTGTTGCTTAGACCAGTGAAAAATATTTTGTGATCACAGTCTTTGGCCCAGTTTGATGAGTCTTTATAGAACTAGTTTTACCACTTTCGATTTTACCAAGATTGGAGCAGATTGGTCTAAGGGATGTATAAGTTATTATTGATTCATATCAGCGACGAGGAGGCGCGAGTTGCGGCAGTGCTCTGGTCACACAGCTCGATTACCAGCATGCAGGCATCACCGATACTCAGGTATTCTCGGGTTGAGCTGTTGTCCATTGGTGGTAGGGTCGATGTTTGTCAGTGTCATCCGGTGGACCCCTTATCCGGCCCATATATTTGTGCCTGTAAAGGTTGGTCCCTAGACAAGCCGGCCAGGATTCGATCTTTAGAAGAGAGGGTCCCGACCACCACGGGTCGTGTGCTTCGGATTTGGAACCTGAATGTGAGGTCATTGGTCAAGCATCACCAATTTGTACATGACCTCATTGAAAAGGATTCGCCCGACCTACTCTTCCTCACCGAAACATGGCTACAGGATTCGGATGCCGCTACCCTCAATCTTACTTTTCCATCGGATTATACGGTGTTTACACTGAATCGCTCCACGAGGGGAGGGGGCATCGCCATGGCAGTAAAATCGTGCTTCCCCTCGGAATGGAAATCTCTTGGCCTGCCAGCCTGTGAGAGTGCCCTTTTTAAAGTGGCCTTTAGTCATCATTTTACGCTTAGCGGTATTCTCATCTATCGCCCTCCAGGCACCGACACAGTTTTCAAGGCCGCTCTTGCCGACATGGTAAGTTCTCTTGCGCCCAGTTGTGCGAATTTTAACATCACGGGCGACCTCAATATTCATTTTGATTGCAGAGCGTCCACTGCCATAGATACACTGCTCGCGGACCTTGAAGCACTGCAACTTGTTCAACTCGTTACACTTCCCACTCATGCGGGGGGACATATTCTTGACCCCTTTTTCACCACCCTTGAGAGGGCGAAGGTGTCCGACCCGATTCCGGTGGGCTGGTCGGACCATCAGTTGGTGGAAGTTTTTTGTCCCATTGATGATTTGCCATTCAAATCGGTGGATAGGCTGATCTTTAAAAGGCAGTGGCACAAGCTTAAATTAGAGGAGTTTTACAGGTTACTGGAGAAGGAACCCCTGAGCTCTATTCTGAATGTGGAGCAAGGTTACGAACTGTTTTGCAAATGGATTTCGGGTGCCCTTGACTCCCTCATACCAATGCGCTGGTCAAAATGTCATACTAAAGTACCGAGCCCGTGGTATAACGACTCTCTTGCCGAGCTTAAAAAAATCTGCCGGAAAGCTGAGAGAGAATGGAGGAAGTCTTACGATCTTGGTCTGAAGTCCTCCTATTTTTCCAAACTTAAGACCTATCACAGGGCAATTTGCAGAACTCGTGCCGCATTCTACGCCCAGGAATTCCTAACCAGTACCAACCCCCCAAAACTAATTTTTAAGGTCCTCAAAGACCTTCTGAATAAAAGGGCCTCTTCGGCAGAAATCTGCACTGATGCCCATTGTGAAAGTCTGGCATCCTTCTTTTTAGAGAAAGTGCAGACGATCTACCGAGGATTCGACCTGTCTCTGTTTGTTCCTGAGCCAGTTGGCTTTAGCTCCTTGGCTTGTGAGACTCTGACCTCTTTGCCGGACATGTCTACGGAGGCTTTTGACATGCTGAGCTTCAGGATTAAGTCTGGCTCTCCTTTGGATCCGCTGAAGCCTGATCAAATCAGGATGCTCTCCCCCTGGTGTCGTGCTCCGATACTTTCCTTGGTTAACTTGTCGTTATCCTCTGGAACGGTCCCCACCTCGTGGAAGCAGGCGGTAGTCACCCCTGTTTTGAAGAAGGCAAATTCAGACCCGCTCTTGCCTGAGAACTACCGCCCCATATCCCTTCTTCCCTGGATCGCCAAAGTCACGGAGGCTTATGTCAATTCCATCTTATCCGACCATCTTTCTCGCAACCATATTCTGGATCCGAGTCAGAATGGTTTCCGGTCGGGACACAGTACCGAGACCGCTTTGCTCTATATGAGCGAGCACCTACGGGGGGTGCTCGACTCTGGGCGAACGGCGGCGCTCCTTTTATTAGATCTGAGCGCCGCATTCGATACTGTGTCCCACCGTGTTTTAATTCGGCGCCTAGAGGAAGCTGGAATAGGGGGGACTGCTCTACAGTGGTTCTGCTCTTTCCTCTCCGGTCGGTCCTTTAAAGTGGCTATACCACCTGGCCAGTCCACCTTCCATCCTTTGGATCTGGGGGTTCCTCAGGGCTCCTCGTTGAGCCCGACCCTGTTCAACCTCTACGTGAAACCGCTAGCTGTGATCGTCAAACAATGGGGTCTGACAATGACCTCATATGCTGACGATACGCAGCTGGCGGTGACACTGAGTGGAGACCCTGAGGTGGAGGCCCCCAGATTCCGAGCAGGACTTGTGGCAGTAGCAAATTGGCTGAGAACCAATTGCTTACAACTGAACGCCCAAAAAACCGAAGTTATGGTGTTGGGGAAACATGCAGAGCTTTGGGGGGATCAGTGGTGGCCTCCTGAACTGGGCGTCACTCCCGTTCCAGTTTCCGAAGTCAAGAACTTAGGAGTCTGGCTGGATCCGGCACTTACTTTTACGAGCCATACGAAGAAGGTTGCAGCCATCTGCTACGGTATTTTGCGAGGCTTAAGACCGGTTCTTATGTTTTTTGATCCCTCCACTCGGCAGCTCGTGGTCCAAGCCACGATTCTATCTCGGCTGGATTACGGCAGCGCGCTGCTGTTGGGGATAAACCAGGCCGAGGCATCTAGGCTCCAAAGGGTACAGAATGCTGCGGCGCTGGCCATTGTTGGTCTTCCTAGACATTGTTCTGTGTCCAGTACTATTTCTGCCCTTCATTGGCTGCCGGTCAGGCTAAGAATTAAGTTCAAGTCGCTTTGCCTGGCCTTTAAAATCATGAAGCTTTCCTCGCCGCCTGCACTCGCTAACTTGCTTATCCCCTACATCCCTTCGAGGTCTTTGAGATCGGAGGCTCTTCATCTTGCGGTCTGCCCCCGCTTTAAACTCAGCAGGATGGGTGGCCGCTCTTACCGAGTGCTTGCCGCTGGTTTGTGGAATTCTCTCCCGGTGCACATCCGTGCTCTGAACAATCTGATCGTTTTTAGACGTGCTATTAAAACTCTTTTGTTTTCTGTACTTGATTAGCTGTTCTTTTTCTTTTTCTCCATGTTATGTTTCAGTACCTGTTCAAGCGCCAGGACGCCCCTTTGCTGGGGCAGCTGTGCGCTTTATAAAAATCAATAACATAACATAACATAACATATAGGAATATTTGCTCAATGACAGATTTACACCAAACGTGGAAGGAAAGGCCTGGCAAAAATGGCAATTTGTTTGTGGTTTGGGATCAAAATGTGACACAGATTATGAAATATGAGCATTTATTTATATATACATTTCAGGGTGGAGTCCCAAATTCAAGCATTTAAACAATAGGGCTAGGGTTTACTAATTTTTCACAAAGCGCACCAACCAAAGTATCTGTGCTGTGTTGCATGAGAGGGAGAGATTATGAAGGTGCAAATTGTACTGCATAGTGCCACGTACACACCTTTGCACCATTGAGGATGTCTAGTATAGGTTTTATAGAGCAAGGGTACCCTTCCAATTTGAAATACTATGCCTAGAGAAACGTTAAAACATTTCCCAATTTGTGTGTGTACTGTACAATGCAGCACAAATGCAAAGTTTTAAATGTTTGAAGAAAATAATTCTCCAACTTTGCACCTTCCACAAGGAGGCATATTTGTTTGGCACAAAGCTTTGTCTACAAATATTAATAGATAGGGCTCTGCATCAAAAACCATGGGTGGAAGAATGGGAAAACTCAGTTACCAACTCACCAATTTAAAGAATGAGAACGTGTTTGGTCTTTGCATGTTCTCCCTAATAAATAACTTTTTTTAAAAACTTTTTATTGAAGTCCTTAATAACAAAACATTTTTTGAATAATATACGATCCATCGACTCTTCTAAAACTCATTTAACATAGAAAAACATTTACATAAGCCTAACAGATAAATACCATACACCAAGTATTGTAGCAAAGTGATTAGAGTCACAGTATACGCATGTAACATGCAATAGAGCTTATAAAAACTGCTTCCTCCTATAATAACAATAATTCTTCTCAAATTTAATCAAAAAATATTCCCAAGATCTTATCAAATCTTCTGATACCCACCCACTCGTAACGAGAAGGTCTGCTCACTAGTTTTAACTCGTTTCATCATTTGTAACCATGCATACATAGATGGAATCTGCTCTGTACGCCATTGTTGTAACAAAAGAGATCTAGCCACAGCCATAGCGATATATAACAATTTAGCCATCTGGTCGGGTAAAGAAAGATCTGGGTCAAAACCGTACAAAATTAATTCCTCCTTCACTGCGATCCTGATACCACATTCGATCTGAAAACAACTAAAGATCATTTCCCAAAATTTTTCAATCTTAGCACAATGAACCATGATATGTGACCAGTTAGCTGGAGAATGATGGATACATCTAAAACAATATGGAGAATGATTAGAATACATTTTAGAAATGGAAGCAGGTGTACGATAAAGTAACCATTTACTAAAAAATAACATTCTCCGCCAATTCGCCCCTCGTAATGTGCAAAAATGAAATCTATTAACAACTAACCAAACATTCAAAGGCATTGCCTGATTTTCCTGATCCAGCCATTTTTTAATCGCCTTCTGGCTAAGATCCAGTGGGCAAGATGTCGCTTCCAAACCCCCGGTTTTCTATCGGGTTCGTCAACTAATAATTCATTTATTAATTGGCTTTGTTGACCTAACTGAGTAATATCCAATTGAGCAAGGAATTTATACACAATGTTTTATGACCCTAATAAAATGAAGTGTCTAGTAATAAATTGTGACATTTCCACCAGGGTAATCCATTTCCCATTTCTCAAAAAGTCCGAAACTTTCTAAAACCCTGCCGCAGCCCAGTTGACAGCGAGATCTAAGCACTGTGTAACCCCAGTCAGTGGGAGAATGCTGGATAATAAAGTTGTTGAGTTGATAACGGGGATCGAATATCTTTTAAACAGAGCCTGACGTTTTAAAAAAAAAAACACCTTAGGGACTTATAGCGGACTAATTTAGGGGATTTAAACACCTGCAGAGGAGCCTGTATCTGGATTTCTTTACACATTAGATCAATAAAGACATTTATTAATAAATTGTTAGTATTAAGTTGAGTTTTAAATCTGAATAGATACTGTGCAAAATAGGCATTATGATAATCCCTGAGATTTGGCAGGGCAAGCCCTCCCTGATCCAGATCTTCATATAAAGTGCTCCGTGCAATACGAGGTGTTTTCTTTGCCCAAATAAAGACTGTAAACATAGATTCTACTCGAGTAAAGAAAGAGCCTGGCAAAAAACATGAAATAGTCGAAAACAAAAAATTAAACAATTGAACAGACATTTTTATCAAAGCCACTCGATCTAAAATAGATAATGGTAGAGAGTTCCAACGTGAGAACAATGTTTGAACTCTTCGAAGAAGGGGATCGAAGTTCTGATCATATAAATCCCTCACCAATGCCGAAAAAAACCTCCCAGGTATCTCTTGAGTCTAGTGTTGGTACAAGAAAGAATGTCAGAATGTAGCTCCAAAGCTTCACCCTCACAATGCAGTATATCTGTTTCCTTTTTATTTATACGATATTCCCCTAAAATGTCAAAATCCTCAAAAAGCTGAAATACTTTAGCTTGAACTCGCAATTCAGGTTTTATAATAGGCATGGTCATCTGCATATAATTTCAGTTTTGCCATTGATGGAATTGGGCGGGGAATTTCCGTACAGTTCCTCAATGCAATTACCAAAGGCTCAATAAAAAAAGCAAAGAGGACTGGCGATAGGGGACATCCTTGTCTTGTACCTCGTTTAACTAAGACTGACCCGGCCACTGAGGTATTGATGATTACATTAGCTTTAGCGTTAGTATACAGATTACGAATCAAAGATATAATTTTAGTAGAAATCCCAAAGTGCCCTAAAATAATAAACCGTGTCTCTCCAGACCACCAGGTCAAAAGCCTTTTCGGCATCTAATAATAAAACTAAAGCAGAAATCCCTCGTGTCTCAAAATATTCCAATATTTACAACAAGGGGTGGTGATGGACGGAGTCTCTGAATTAAGCAGAATACTCTCACCCAGTCAAGAGATCAGGGCTAGATCCAACACCGTTTTTTAGCTCATTGCACCATCCCAGTTTCAGAACCTGGCTGTATGCAAATTAGTCTGTCCCTGGCCCAGTGCATCATGGGAACAGGGCAGACCAGACTACAAAAGCCAATTCTTACACTGGGAAGGAAACAAGCTTCCGGGGACCGGTTTCTGGCATTTCAGCCGTCTTCGGCCCGGCTTGCTTGAATCCTGATGGTGCAATGAGCAAGGGACTCACATCTGAGTATACCCTTCCACGCTTATGGTGGACAAAAATATTTACAACAAGGGGTGGTGATGGACAGAGTCTCTGAATTAAGCAGAATACTCTCACCCAGTCAAGAGATCAGGGCTAGATCCAACACCGTTTTTTAGCTCATTGCACCATCCCAGTTTCAGAACCTGGCTGTATGCAAATTAGTCTGTCCCTGGCCCAGTGCATCATGGGAACAGGGCAGACCAGACTACAAAAGCCAATTCTTACACTGGGAAGGAAACAAGCTTCCGGGGACCGGTTTCTGGCATTTCAGCCGTCTTCGGCCCGGCTTGCTTGAATCCTGATGGTGCAATGAGCAAGGGACTCACATCTGAGTATACCCTTCCACGCTTATGGTGGACAAAAATATTTACAACAAGGGGTGGTGATGGACAGAGTCTCTGAATTAAGCAGAATACTCTCACCCAGTCAAGAGATCAGGGCTAGATCCAACACCGTTTTTTAGCTCATTGCACCATCCCAGTTTCAGAACCTGGCTGTATGCAAATTAGTCTGTCCCTGGCCGAGTGCATCATGGGAACAGGGCAGACCAGACTACAAAAGCCAATTCTTACACTGGGAAGGAAACAAGCTTCCGGGGACCGGTTTCTGGCATTTCAGCCGTCTTCGGCCCGGCTTGCTTGAATCCTGATGGTGCAATGAGCAAGGGACTCACATCTGAGTATACCCTTCCACGCTTATGGTGGACAAAAATATTTACAACAAGGGGTGGTGATGGACAGAGTCTCTGAATTAAGCAGAATACTCTCACCCAGTCAAGAGATCAGGGCTAGATCCAACACCGATTTTTAGCTCATTGCACCATCCCAGTTTCAGAACCTGGCTGTATGCAAATTAGTCTGTCCCTGGCCCAGTGCATCATGGGAACAGGGCAGACCAGGCTACAAAAGCCAATTCTTACACTGGGAAGGAAACAAGCTTCCGGGGACCGGTTTCTGGCATTTCAGCCGTCTTCGGCCCGGCTTGCTTGAATCCTGATGGTGCAATGAGCAAGGGACTCACATCTGAGTATACCCTTCCACGCTTATGGTGGACAAAAATATTTACAACAAGGGGTGGTGATGGACAGAGTCTCTGAATTAAGCAGAATACTCTCACCCAGTCAAGAGATCAGGGCTAGATCCAACACCGTTTTTTAGCTCATTGCACCATCCCAGTTTCAGAACCTGGCTGTATGCAAATTAGTCTGTCCCTGGCCCAGTGCATCATGGGAACAGGGCAGACCAGACTACAAAAGCCAATTCTTACACTGGGAAGGAAACAAGTTCCGGGGACCGGTTTCTGGCATTTCAGCCGTCTTCGGCCCGGCTTGCTTGAATCCTGATGGTGCAATGAGCAAGGGACTCACATCTGAGTATACCCTTCCACGCTTATGGTGGACAAAAATATTTACAACAAGGGGTGGTGATGGACAGAGTCTCTGAATTAAGCAGAATACTCTCACCCAGTCAAGAGATCAGGGCTAGATCCAACTCCGTTTTTTAGCTCATTGCACCATCCCAGTTTCAGAACCTGGCTGTATGCAAATTAGTCTGTCCCTGGCCCAGTGCATCATGGGAACAGGGCAGACCAGACTACAAAAGCCAATTCTTACACTGAGAAGGAAACAAGCTTCCGGGGACCGGTTTCTGGCATTTCAGCCGTCTTCGGCCCGGCATTCTTGAATCCTGATGGTGCAATGAGCAAGGGACTCACATCTGAGTATACCCTTCCACGCTTATGGTGGACAAACATATTTACAACAAGGGGTGGTGATGGACAGAGTCTCTGAATTAAGCAGAATACTCTCACCCAGTCAAGAGATCAGGGCTAGATCCAACACCGTTTTTTAGCTCATTGCACCATCCCAGTTTCAGAACCTGGCTGTATGCAAATTAGTCTGTCCCTGGCCCAGTGCATTATGGGAACAGGGCAGACCAGACTACAAAAGCCAATTCTTACACTGGGAAGGAAACAAGCTTCCGGGGACCGGTTTCTGGCATTTCAGCCGTCTTCGGCACGGCTTGCTTGAATCCTGATGGTGCAATGAGCAAGGGACTCACATCTGAGTATACCCTTCCACGCTTATGGTGGACAAAAATATTTACAACAAGGGGGTGGTGATGGACAGAGTCTCTGAATTAAGCAGAATACTCTCACCCAGTCAAGAGATCAGGGCTAGATCCAACACCGTTTTTTAGCTCATTGCACCATCCCAGTTTCAGAACCTGGCTGTATGCAAATTAGTCTGTCCCTGGCCCAGTGCATTATGGGAACAGGGCAGACCAGACTACAAAAGCCAATTCATACACTGGGAAGGAAACAAGCTTCCGGGGACCGGTTTCTGGCATTTCAGCCGTCTTCGGCCCGGCTTGCTTGAATCCTGATGGTGCAATGAGCAAGGGACTCTCATCTGAGTATACCCTTCCACGCTTATGGTGGACAAAAATATTTACAACAAGGGGTGGTGATGGACAGAGTCTCTGAATTAAGCAGAATACTCTCACCCAGTCAAGAGATCAGGGCTAGATCCAACACCGTTTTTTAGCTCATTGCACCATCCCAGTTTCAGAACCTGGCTGTATGCAAATTAGTCTGTCTCTGGCCCAGTGCATCATGGGAACAGGGCAGACCAGACTACAAAAGCCAATTCTTACACTGGGAAGGAAACAAGCTTCCGGGGACCGGTTTCTGGCATTTCAGCCGTCTTCGGCCCGGCTTGCTTGAATCCTGATGGTGCAATGAGCAAGGGACTCACATCTGAGTATACCCTTCCACGCTTATGGTGGACAAAAATATTTACAACAAGGGGTGGTGATGGACAGAGTCTCTGAATTAAGCAGAATACTCTCACCCAGTCAAGAGATCAGGGCTAGATCCATCACCGTTTTTTAGCTCATTGCACCATCCCAGTTTCAGAACCTGGCTGTATGCAAATTAGTCTGTCCCTGGCCCAGTGCATCATGGGAACAGGGCAGACCAGACTACAAAAGCCAATTCTTACACTGGGAAGGAAACAAGCTTCCGGGGACCGGTTTCTGGCATTTCAGCCGTCTTCGGCCCGGCTTGCTTGAATCCTGATGGTGCAATGAGCAAGGGACTCACATCTGAGTATACCCTTCCACGCTTATGGTGGACAAAAATATTTACAACAAGGGGTGGTGATGGACAGAGTCTCTGAATTAAGCAGAATACTCTCACCCAGTCAAGAGATCAGGGCTAGATCCAACACCGTTTTTTAGCTCATTGCACCATCCCAGTTTCAGAACCTGGCTGTATGCAAATTAGTCTGTCCCTGGCCCAGTGCATCATGGGAACAGGGCAGACCAGACTACAAAAGCCAATTCTTACACTGGGAAGGAAACAAGCTTCCGGGGACCGGTTTCTGGCATTTCAGCCGTCTTCGGTCCGGCTTGCTTGAATCCTGATGGTGCAATGAGCAAGGGACTCACATCTGAGTATACCCTTCCACGCTTATGGTGGACAAAAATATTTACAACAAGGGGTGGTGATGGACAGAGTCTCTGAATTAAGCAGAATACTCTCACCCAGTCAAGAGATCAGGGCTAGATCCAACACCGTTTTTTAGCTCATTGCACCATCCCAGTTTCAGAACCTGGCTGTATGCAAATTAGTCTGTCCCTGGCCCAGTGCATCATGGGAACAGGGCAGACCAGACTACAAAAGCCAATTCTTACACTGGGAAGGAAACAAGCTTCCGGGGACCGGTTTCTGGCATTTCAGCCGTCTTCGGCCCGGCTTGCTTGAATCCTGATGGTGCAATGAGCAAGGGACTCACATCTGAGTATACCCTTCCACGCTTATGGTGGACAAAAATATTTACAACAAGGGGTGGTGATGGACAGAGTCTCTGAATTAAGCAGAATACTCTCACCCAGTCAAGAGATCAGGGCTAGATCCAACACCGTTTTTTAGCTCATTGCACCATCCCAGTTTCAGAACCTGGCTGTACGCAAATTAGTCTGTCCCTGGCCCAGTGCATCATGGGAACAGGGCAGACCAGACTACAAAAGCCAATTCTTACACTGGGAAGGAAACAAGCTTCCGGGGACCGGTTTCTGGCATTTCAGCCGTCTTCGGCCCGGCTTGCTTGAATCCTGATGGTGCAATGAGCAAGGGACTCACATCTGAGTATACCCTTCCACGCTTATGGTGGACAAAAATATTTACAACAAGGGGTGGTGATGGACAGAGTCTCTGAATTAAGCAGAATACTCTCACCCAGTCAAGAGATCAGGGCTAGATCCAACACCGTTTTTTAGCTCATTGCACCATCCCAGTTTCAGAACCTGGCTGTATGCAAATTAGTCTGTCCCTGGCCCAGTGCATCATGGGAACAGGGCAGACCAGACTACAAAAGGCAATTCTTACACTGGGAAGGAAACAAGCTTTCGGGGACCGGTTTCTGGCATTTCAGCCGTCTTCGGCCCGGCTTGCTTGAATCCTGATGGTGCAATGAGCAAGGGACTCACATCTGAGTATACCCTTCCACGCTTATGGTGGACAAAAATATTTACAACAAGGGGTGGTGATGGACAGAGTCTCTGAATTAAGCAGAATACTCTCACCCAGTCAAGAGATCAGGGCTAGATCCAACACCGTTTTTTAGCTCATTGCACCATCCCAGTTTCAGAACCTGGCTGTATGCAAATTAGTCTGTCCCTGGCCCAGTGCATCATGGGAACAGGGCAGACCAGACTACAAAAGCCAATTCTTACACTGGGAAGGAAACAAGCTTCCGGGGACCGGTTTCTGGCATTTCAGCCGTCTTCGGCCCGGCTTGCTTGAATCCTGATGGTGCAATGAGCAAGGGACTCACATCTGAGTATACCCTTCCACGCTTATGGTGGACAAAAATATTTACAACAAGGGGTGGTGATGGACAGAGTCTCTGAATTAAGCAGAATACTCTCACCCAGTCAAGAGATCAGGGCTAGATCCAACACCGTTTTTTAGCTCATTGCACCATCCCAGTTTCAGAACCTGGCTGTATGCAAATTAGTCTGTCCCTGGCCCAGTGCATCATGGGAACAGGGCAGAACAGACTACAAAAGCCAATTCTTACACTGGGAAGGAAACAAGCTTCCGGGGACCGGTTTCTGGCATTTCAGCCGTCTTCGGCCCGGCTTGCTTGAATCCTGATGGTGCAATGAGCAAGGGACTCACATCTGAGTATACCCTTCCACGCTTATGGTGGACAAAAATATTTACAACAAGGGGTGGTGATGGACAGAGTCTCTGAATTAAGCAGAATACTCTCACCCAGTCAAGAGATCAGGGCTAGATCCAACACCGTTTTTTAGCTCATTGCACCATCCCAGTTTCAGAACCTGGCTGTATGCAAATGAGTCTGTCCCTGGCCCAGTGCATCATGGGAACAGGGCAGACCAGACTACAAAAGCCAATTCTTACACTGGGAAGGAAACAAGCTTCCGGGGACCTGTTTCTGGCATTTCAGCCGTCTTCGGCCCGGCTTGCTTGAATCCTGATGGTGCAATGAGCAAGGGACTCACATCTGAGTATACCCTTCCACGCTTATGGTGGACAAAAATATTTACAACAAGGGGTGGTGATGGACAGAGTCTCTGAATTAAGCAGAATACTCTCACCCAGTCAAGAGATCAGGGCTAGATACAACACCGTTTTTTAGCTCATTGCACCATCCCAGTTTCAGAACCTGGCTGTATGCAAATTAGTCTGTCCCTGGCCCAGTGCATCATGGGAACAGGGCAGACTAGACTACAAAAGGCAATTCTTACACTGGGAAGGAAACAAGCTTCCGGGGACCGGTTTCTGGCATTTCAGCCGTCTTCGGCCCGGCTTGCTTGAATCCTGATGGTGCAATGAGCAAGGGACTCACATCTGAGTATACCCTTCCACGCTTATGGTGGACAAAAATATTTACAACAAGGGGTGGTGATGGACAGAGTCTCTGAATTAAGCAGAATACTCTCACCCAGTCAAGAGATCAGGGCTAGATCCAACACCGTTTTTTAGCTCATTGCACCATCCCAGTTTCAGAACCTGGCTGTATGCAAATTAGTCTGTCCCTGGCCCAGTGCATCATGGGAACAGGGCAGACCAGACTACAAAAGCCAATTCTTACACTGGGAAGGAAACAAGCTTCCGGGGACCGGTTTCTGGCATTTCAGCCGTCTTCGGCCCGGCTTGCTTGAATCCTGATGGTGCAATGAGCAAGGGACTCACATCTGAGGATTCCCTTCCACGCTTATGGTGGACAAAAATATTTACAACAAGGGGTGGTGATGGACAGAGTCTCTGAATTAAGCAGAATACTCTCACCCCGTCAAGAGATCAGGGCTAGATCCAACACCGTTTTTTAGCTCATTGCACCATCCCAGTTTCAGAACCTGGCTGTATGCAAATTAGTCTGTCCCTGGCCCAATGCATCATGGGAACAGGGCAGACCAGACTACAAAAGCCAATTCTTACACTGGGAAGGAAACAAGCTTCCGGGGACCGGTTTCTGGCATTTCAGCCGTCTTCGGCCCGGCTTGCTTGAATCCTGATGGTGCAATGAGCAAGGGACTCACATCTGAGTATACCCTTCCACGCTTATGGTGGACAAAAATATTTACAACAAGGGGTGGTGATGGACAGAGTCTCTGAATTAAGCAGAATACTCTCACCCAGTCAAGAGATCAGGGCTAGATCCAACACCGTTTTTTAGCTCATTGCACCATCCCAGTTTCAGAACCTGGCTGTATGCAAATTAGTCTGTCCCTGGCCCAGTGCATCATGGGAACAGGGCAGACCAGACTACAAAAGCCAATTCTTACACTGGGAAGGAAACAAGCTTCCGGGGACCGGTTTCTGGCATTTCAGCCGTCTTCGGCCCGGATTGCTTGAATCCTGATGGTGCAATGAGCAAGGGACTCACATCTGAGTATACCCTTCCACGCTTATGGTGGACAAAAATATTTACAACAAGGGGTGGTGATGGACAGAGTCTCTGAATTAAGCAGAATACTCTCACCCAGTCAAGAGATCAGGGCTAGATCCAACACCGTTTTTTAGCTCATTGCACCATCCCAGTTTCAGAACCTGGCTGTATGCAAATTAGTCTGTCCCTGGCCCAGTGCATCATGGGAACAGGGCAGACCAGACTACAAAAGCCAATTCTTACACTGGGAAGGAAACAAGCTTCCGGGGACCGGTTTCTGGCATTTCAGCCGTCTTCGGCCCGGCTTGCTTGAATCCTGATGGTGCAATGAGCAAGGGACTCACATCTGAGTATACCCTTCCACGCTTATGGTGGACAAAAATATTTACAACAAGGGGTGGTGATGGACAGAGTCTCTGAATTAAGCAGAATACTCTCACCCAGTCAAGAGATCAGGGCTAGATCCAACACCGTTTTTTAGCTCATTGCACCATCCCAGTTTCAGAACCTGGCTGAATGCAAATTAGTCTGTCCCTGGCCCAGTGCATCATGGGAACAAGGCAGACCAGACTACAAAAGCCAATTCTTACACTGGGAAGGAAACAAGCTTCCGGGGACCGGTTTCTGGCATTTCAGCCGTCTTCGGCCCGGCTTGCTTGAATCCTGATGGTGCAATGAGCAAGGGACTCACATCTGAGTATACCCTTCCACGCTTATGGTGGACAAAAATATTTACAACAAGGGGTGGTGATGGACAGAGTCTCTGAATTAAGCAGAATACTCTCACCCAGTCAAGAGATCAGGGCTAGATCCAACACCGTTTTTTAGCTCATTGCACCATCCCAGTTTCAGAACCTGGCTGTATGCAAATTAGTCTGTCCCTGGCCCAGTGCATCATGGGAACAGGGCAGACCAGACTACAAAAGCCAATTCTTACACTGGGAAGGAAACAAGCTTCCGGGGACCGGTTTCTGGCATTTCAGCCGTCTTCGGCCCAGCTTGCTTGAATCCTGATGGTGCAATGAGCAAGGGACTCACATCTGAGTATACCCTTCCACGCTTATGGTGGACAAAAATATTTACAACAAGGGGTGGTGATGGACAGAGTCTCTGAATTAAGCAGAATACTCTCACCCAGTCAAGAGATCAGGGCTAGATCCAACACCGTTTTTTAGCTCATTGCACCATCCCAGTTTCAGAACCTGGCTGTATACAAATTAGTCTGTCCCTGGCCCAGTGCATCATGGGAACAGGGCAGACCAGACTACAAAAGCCAATTCTAACACTGGGAAGGAAACAAGCTTCCGGGGACCGGTTTCTGGCATTTCAGCCGTCTTCGGCCCGGCTTGCTTGAATCCTGATGGTGCAATGAGCAAGGGACTCACATCTGAGTATACCCTTCCACGCTTATGGTGGACAAAAATATTTACAACAAGGGGTGGTGATGGACAGAGTCTCTGAATTAAGCAGAATACTCTCACCCAGTCAAGAGATCAGGGCTAGATCCAACACCGTTTTTTAGCTCATTGCACCATCCCAGTTTCAGAACCTGGCTGAATGCAAATTAGTCTGTCCCTGGCCCAGTGCATCATGGGAACAGGGCAGACCAGACTACAAAAGCCAATTCTTACACTGGGAAGGAAACAAGCTTCCGGGGACCGGTTTCTGGCATTTCAGCCGTCTTCGGCCCGGCTTGCTTGAATCCTGATGGTGCAATGAGCAAGGGACTCACATCTGAGTATACCCTTCCACGCTTATGGTGGACAAAAATATTTACAACAAGGGGTGGTGATGGACAGAGTCTCTGAATTAAGCAGAATACTCTCACCCAGTCAAGAGATCAGGGCTAGATCCAACACCGTTTTTTAGCTCATTGCACCATCCCAGTTTCAGAACCTGGCTGTATGCAAATTAGTCTGTCCCTGGCCCAGTGCATCATGGGAACAGGGCAGACCAGACTACAAAAGCCAATTCTTACACTGGGAAGGAAACAAGCTTCCGGGGACCGGTTTCTGGCATTTCAGCCGTCTTCGGCCCGGCTTGCTTGAATCCTGATGGTGCAATGAGCAAGGGACTCACATCTGAGTATACCCTTCCACGCTTATGGTGGACAAAAATATTTACAACAAGGGGTGGTGATGGACAGAGTCTCTGAATTAAGCAGAATACTCTCACCCAGTCAAGAGATCAGGGCTAGATCCAACACCGTTTTTTAGCTCATTGCACCATCCCAGTTTCAGAACCTGGCTGTATACAAATTAGTCTGTCCCTGGCCCAGTGCATCATGGGAACAGGGCAGACCAGACTACAAAAGCCAATTCTTACACTGGGAAGGAAACAAGCTTCCGGGGACCGGTTTCTGGCATTTCAGCCGTCTTCGGCCCGGATTGCTTGAATCCTGATGGTGCAATGAGCAAGGGACTCACATCTGAGTATACCCTTCCAAGCTTGTGGTGGACAAAAATATTTACAACAAGGGGTGGTGATGGACAGAGTCTCTGAATTAAGCAGAATACTCTCACCCAGTCAAGAGATCAGGGCTAGATCCAACACCGTTTTTTAGCTCATTGCACCATCCCAGTTTCAGAACCTGGCTGTATGCAAATTAGTCTGTCCCTGGCCCAGTGCATCATGGGAACAGGGCAGACCAGACTACAAAAGCCAATTCTTACACTGGGAAGGAAACAAGCTTCCGGGGACCGGTTTCTGGCATTTCAGCCGTCTTCGGCCCGGCTTGCTTGAATCCTGATGGTGCAATGAGCAAGGGACTCACATCTGAGTATACCCTTCCACGCTTATGGTGGACAAAAATATTTACAACAAGGGGTGGTGATGGACAGAGTCTCTGAATTAAGCAGAATACTCTCACCCAGTCAAGAGATCAGGGCTAGATCCAACACCATTTTTTAGCTCATTGCACCATCCCAGTTTCAGAATCTGGCTGTATGCAAATTAGTCTGTCCCTGGCCCAGTGCATCATGGGAACAGGGCAGACCAGACTACAAAAGCCAATTCTTACACTGGGAAGGAAACAAGCTTCCGGGGACCGGTTTCTGGCATTTCAGCCGTCTTCGGCCCGGCTTGCTTGAATCCTGATGGTGCAATGAGCAAGGGACTCACATCTGAGTATACCCTTCCACGCTTATGGTGGACAAAAATATTTACAACAAGGGGTGGTGATGGACAGAGTCTCTGAATTAAGCAGAATACTCTCACCCAGTCAAGAGATCAGGGCTAGATCCAACACCGTTTTTTAGCTCATTGCACCATCCCAGTTTCAGAACCTGGCTGTATGCAAATGAGTCTGTCCCTGGCCCAGTGCATCATGGGAACAGGGCAGACCAGACTACAAAAGCCAATTCTTACACTGGGAAGGAAACAAGCTTCCGGGGACCTGTTTCTGGCATTTCAGCCGTCTTCGGCCCGGCTTGCTTGAATCCTGATGGTGCAATGAGCAAGGGACTCACATCTGAGTATACCCTTCCACGCTTATGGTGGACAAAAATATTTACAACAAGGGGTGGTGATGGACAGAGTCTCTGAATTAAGCAGAATACTCTCACCCAGTCAAGAGATCAGGGCTAGATACAACACCGTTTTTTAGCTCATTGCACCATCCCAGTTTCAGAACCTGGCTGTATGCAAATTAGTCTGTCCCTGGCCCAGTGCATCATGGGAACAGGGCAGACTAGACTACAAAAGGCAATTCTTACACTGGGAAGGAAACAAGCTTCCGGGGACCGGTTTCTGGCATTTCAGCCGTCTTCGGCCCGGCTTGCTTGAATCCTGATGGTGCAATGAGCAAGGGACTCACATCTGAGTATACCCTTCCACGCTTATGGTGGACAAAAATATTTACAACAAGGGGTGGTGATGGACAGAGTCTCTGAATTAAGCAGAATACTCTCACCCAGTCAAGAGATCAGGGCTAGATCCAACACCGTTTTTTAGCTCATTGCACCATCCCAGTTTCAGAACCTGGCTGTATGCAAATTAGTCTGTCCCTGGCCCAGTGCATCATGGGAACAGGGCAGACCAGACTACAAAAGCCAATTCTTACACTGGGAAGGAAACAAGCTTCCGGGGACCGGTTTCTGGCATTTCAGCCGTCTTCGGCCCGGCTTGCTTGAATCCTGATGGTGCAATGAGCAAGGGACTCACATCTGAGGATTCCCTTCCACGCTTATGGTGGACAAAAATATTTACAACAAGGGGTGGTGATGGACAGAGTCTCTGAATTAAGCAGAATACTCTCACCCCGTCAAGAGATCAGGGCTAGATCCAACACCGTTTTTTAGCTCATTGCACCATCCCAGTTTCAGAACCTGGCTGTATGCAAATTAGTCTGTCCCTGGCCCAATGCATCATGGGAACAGGGCAGACCAGACTACAAAAGCCAATTCTTACACTGGGAAGGAAACAAGCTTCCGGGGACCGGTTTCTGGCATTTCAGCCGTCTTCGGCCCGGCTTGCTTGAATCCTGATGGTGCAATGAGCAAGGGACTCACATCTGAGTATACCCTTCCACGCTTATGGTGGACAAAAATATTTACAACAAGGGGTGGTGATGGACAGAGTCTCTGAATTAAGCAGAATACTCTCACCCAGTCAAGAGATCAGGGCTAGATCCAACACCGTTTTTTAGCTCATTGCACCATCCCAGTTTCAGAACCTGGCTGTATGCAAATTAGTCTGTCCCTGGCCCAGTGCATCATGGGAACAGGGCAGACCAGACTACAAAAGCCAATTCTTACACTGGGAAGGAAACAAGCTTCCGGGGACCGGTTTCTGGCATTTCAGCCGTCTTCGGCCCGGATTGCTTGAATCCTGATGGTGCAATGAGCAAGGGACTCACATCTGAGTATACCCTTCCACGCTTATGGTGGACAAAAATATTTACAACAAGGGGTGGTGATGGACAGAGTCTCTGAATTAAGCAGAATACTCTCACCCAGTCAAGAGATCAGGGCTAGATCCAACACCGTTTTTTAGCTCATTGCACCATCCCAGTTTCAGAACCTGGCTGTATGCAAATTAGTCTGTCCCTGGCCCAGTGCATCATGGGAACAGGGCAGACCAGACTACAAAAGCCAATTCTTACACTGGGAAGGAAACAAGCTTCCGGGGACCGGTTTCTGGCATTTCAGCCGTCTTCGGCCCGGCTTGCTTGAATCCTGATGGTGCAATGAGCAAGGGACTCACATCTGAGTATACCCTTCCACGCTTATGGTGGACAAAAATATTTACAACAAGGGGTGGTGATGGACAGAGTCTCTGAATTAAGCAGAATACTCTCACCCAGTCAAGAGATCAGGGCTAGATCCAACACCGTTTTTTAGCTCATTGCACCATCCCAGTTTCAGAACCTGGCTGAATGCAAATTAGTCTGTCCCTGGCCCAGTGCATCATGGGAACAGGGCAAACCAGACTACAAAAGCCAATTCTTACACTGGGAAGGAAACAAGCTTCCGGGGACCGGTTTCTGGCATTTCAGCCGTCTTCGGCCCGGCTTGCTTGAATCCTGATGGTGCAATGAGCAAGGGACTCACATCTGAGTATACCCTTCCACGCTTATGGTGGACAAAAATATTTACAACAAGGGGTGGTGATGGACAGAGTCTCTGAATTAAGCAGAATACTCTCACCCAGTCAAGAGATCAGGGCTAGATCCAACACCGTTTTTTAGCTCATTGCACCATCCCAGTTTCAGAACCTGGCTGTATGCAAATTAGTCTGTCCCTGGCCCAGTGCATCATGGGAACAGGGCAGACCAGACTACAAAAGCCAATTCTTACACTGGGAAGGAAACAAGCTTCCGGGGACCGGTTTCTGGCATTTCAGCCGTCTTCGGCCCAGCTTGCTTGAATCCTGATGGTGCAATGAGCAAGGGACTCACATCTGAGTATACCCTTCCACGCTTATGGTGGACAAAAATATTTACAACAAGGGGTGGTGATGGACAGAGTCTCTGAATTAAGCAGAATACTCTCACCCAGTCAAGAGATCAGGGCTAGATCCAACACCGTTTTTTAGCTCATTGCACCATCCCAGTTTCAGAACCTGGCTGTATACAAATTAGTCTGTCCCTGGCCCAGTGCATCATGGGAACAGGGCAGACCAGACTACAAAAGCCAATTCTAACACTGGGAAGGAAACAAGCTTCCGGGGACCGGTTTCTGGCATTTCAGCCGTCTTCGGCCCGGCTTGCTTGAATCCTGATGGTGCAATGAGCAAGGGACTCACATCTGAGTATACCCTTCCACGCTTATGGTGGACAAAAATATTTACAACAAGGGGTGGTGATGGACAGAGTCTCTGAATTAAGCAGAATACTCTCACCCAGTCAAGAGATCAGGGCTAGATCCAACACCGTTTTTTAGCTCATTGCACCATCCCAGTTTCAGAACCTGGCTGAATGCAAATTAGTCTGTCCCTGGCCCAGTGCATCATGGGAACAGGGCAGACCAGACTACAAAAGCCAATTCTTACACTGGGAAGGAAACAAGCTTCCGGGGACCGGTTTCTGGCATTTCAGCCGTCTTCGGCCCGGCTTGCTTGAATCCTGATGGTGCAATGAGCAAGGGACTCACATCTGAGTATACCCTTCCACGCTTATGGTGGACAAAAATATTTACAACAAGGGGTGGTGATGGACAGAGTCTCTGAATTAAGCAGAATACTCTCACCCAGTCAAGAGATCAGGGCTAGATCCAACACCGTTTTTTAGCTCATTGCACCATCCCAGTTTCAGAACCTGGCTGTATGCAAATTAGTCTGTCCCTGGCCCAGTGCATCATGGGAACAGGGCAGACCAGACTACAAAAGCCAATTCTTACACTGGGAAGGAAACAAGCTTCCGGAGACCGGTTTCTGGCATTTCAGCCGTCTTCGGCCCGGCTTGCTTGAATCCTGATGGTGCAATGAGCAAGGGACTCACATCTGAGTATACCCTTCCACGCTTATGGTGGACAAAAATATTTACAACAAGGGGTGGTGATGGACAGAGTCTCTGAATTAAGCAGAATACTCTCACCCAGTCAAGAGATCAGGGCTAGATCCAACACCGTTTTTTAGCTCATTGCACCATCCCAGTTTCAGAACCTGGCTGTATACAAATTAGTCTGTCCCTGGCCCAGTGCATCATGGGAACAGGGCAGACCAGACTACAAAAGCCAATTCTTACACTGGGAAGGAAACAAGCTTCCGGGGACCGGTTTCTGGCATTTCAGCCGTCTTCGGCCCGGATTGCTTGAATCCTGATGGTGCAATGAGCAAGGGACTCACATCTGAGTATACCCTTCCACGCTTGTGGTGGACAAAAATATTTACAACAAGGGGTGGTGATGGACAGAGTCTCTGAATTAAGCAGAATACTCTCACCCAGTCAAGAGATCAGGGCTAGATCCAACACCGTTTTTTAGCTCATTGCACCATCCCAGTTTCAGAACCTGGCTGTATGCAAATTAGTCTGTCCCTGGCCCAGTGCATCATGGGAACAGGGCAGACCAGACTACAAAAGCCAATTCTTACACTGGGAAGGAAACAAGCTTCCGGGGACCGGTTTCTGGCATTTCAGCCGTCTTCGGCCCGGCTTGCTTGAATCCTGATGGTGCAATGAGCAAGGGACTCACATCTGAGTATACCCTTCCACGCTTATGGTGGACAAAAATATTTACAACAAGGGGTGGTGATGGACAGAGTCTCTGAATTAAGCAGAATACTCTCACCCAGTCAAGAGATCAGGGCTAGATCCAACACCATTTTTTAGCTCATTGCACCATCCCAGTTTCAGAATCTGGCTGTATGCAAATTAGTCTGTCCCTGGCCCAGTGCATCATGGGAACAGGGCAGACCAGACTACAAAAGCCAATTCTTACACTGGGAAGGAAACAAGCTTCCGGGGACCGGTTTCTGGCATTTCAGCCGTCTTCGGCCCGGCTTGCTTGAATCCTGATGGTGCAATGAGCAAGGGACTCACATCTGAGTATACCCTTCCACGCTTATGGTGGACAAAAATATTTACAACAAGGGGTGGTGATGGACAGAGTCTCTGAATTAAGCAGAATACTCTCACCCAGTCAAGAGATCAGGGCTAGATCCAACACCGTTTTTTAGCTCATTGCACCATCCCAGTTTCAGAACCTGACTGTATGCAAATTAGTCTGTCCCTGGCCCAGTGCATCATGGGAACAGGGCAGACCAGACTACAAAAGCCAATTCTTACACTGGGAAGGAAACAAGCTTCCGGGGACCGGTTTCTGGCATTTCAGCCGTCTTCGGCCCGGCTTGCTTGAATCCTGATGGTGCAATGAGCAAGGGACTCACATCTGAGTATACCCATCCACGCTTATGGTGGACAAAAATATTTACAACAAGGGGTGGTGATGGACAGAGTCTCTGAATTAAGCAGAATACTCTCACCCAGTCAAGAGATCAGGGCTAGATCCAACACCGTTTTTTAGCTCATTGCACCATCCCAGTTTCAGAACCTGGCTGTATGCAAATTAGTCTGTCCCTGGCCCAGTGCATCATGGGAACAGGGCAGACCAGACTACAAAAGCCAATTCTTACACTGGGAAGGAAACACGCTTCCGGGGACCGGTTTCTGGCATTTCAGCCGTCTTCGGCCCGGCTTGCTTGAATCCTGATGGTGCAATGAGCAAGGGACTCACATCTGAGTATACCCTTCCACGCTTATGGTGGACAAAATTTTTTACAACAAGGGGTGGTGATGGACAGAGTCTCTGAATTAAGCAGAATACTCTCACCCAGTCAAGAGATCAGGGCTAGATCCAACACCGTTTTTTAGCTCATTGCACCATCCCAGTTTCAGAACCTGGCTGTATGCAAATTAGTCTGTCCCTGGCCCAGTGCATCATGGGAACAGGGCAGACCAAAGTACCAAGCCAATTCTTCACTGGAAAGGAAACAAGCTTCCGGGGACCGGTTTCTGGCATTACAGCCGTCTTCGGCCCGGCTTGCTTGAATCCTGATGGTGCAATGAGCAAGGGACTCATGTCTGAGCATACCCTTCCACACTCATGGTGGCCAAAATAATTACAAAAAGGGGGTGGTGATGGACAGAGTATCTGAGTTAATCAGAACACTCCTACCCAGTCAACAGATCAGGGCTTGATCCATCACCGTTTTTTAGCTCACTGCACCATCCCAGTTCAGAACCTGGCTATATGCAAATTAGTCTGTCCCTGGCCCAGTGCATCATGGGAACAGGGCAGACCAAACTCAGATACTCTGTCCATCACCACCTCAATTAAATAATGAATGTTAGTAGCTAGCTGTCTGCCCGCAATAAAACCATTCTGATCTGGATGAATCCATTCTGCTGTACATTGATTAAAACGCAATGATAGAAGTTTCGTTACTATTTTGTAGTCTGAATTTAATAACTTTATTGGACGATAAGAATTTGGGTCTTTGCTGTACTTCCCTTTTTCAAGAATCTCACTACATTGCCTTGTCTGAAGGAATCTGGTATTGTCCCTCCCTCTAGCATGGAATTTATTAATTTGAGAAAAAAATCAGCAAATGCACAAAAAAAACCTTACCGTTAGGGAGATTTTTAAGAACTCTCTCTAATTCCCCCATAGAAAATAGACTAGCCATGGATTGTTCTGTTTCCGAGAGCGTAGGTCGTTCATTATTATGTAACAAGGTTTCTAGCTAAAAGGAATCTACACTCTGATGCTGACTATAGGTGGGTTCATAATGCTCAAGCATTATATCCCTTATTTTAACCGGGTCATCTGTCTCTAAATCAGTGAGAGGACATTTCAAAACTTTAATTAGGTTAGCGGCAGCGTGTTCCCTAGCCTGCCATGCCAGGAATGTGCCCGTGAGGTTGCTTTCTTCATATATCTTTTGATATTGTTGCAGAAAGACAGCTTCACTTTGAGCATAGTAATTAGCACTAAGATCCCGTTTGGCTTGATCAAACTGATGTTGGTTAGCAATAGATGGATTATGAAGCCTTATAGTGCTAAGTACTTGCACTCTTTGCTCTAAAGTTTTCTCCTTAATTCTAATTTCCTTTAAGTTAGCCGCATCCTTTCCGATGATAATTCCACGGATAAAGGCCTTGAGTGAGTCCCAAACGATGTTTAATGGAGCAGATTCATAATTTCGAGTAAGAAATTCTTTAATCTCTACCTTCATAGAATTAACCCATGCTTCAACACTCAAGTATTGTTTATTAAAGACCCACTGTTTGGGAGTTCTTACAGCATTTTCTGAATGAATCTCTAAAACGAACATAGCATGATTAGAAAATCCATTATAGAGAAATTTCTGTTGACTAAAATAAAGATTTCTAGAGACCAAAAAAACTCTATACGAGATGAAGACTTGAATCTACCTGACCAGCACGTAAATTCTGCTTTAGTTGGAAAGTTCTCACGCCATGGATCGTGAAGATCAAGAGTGACTGTAGTTTGGGAGAATTTTCAAAGATTCTGGTTTTAGTTGTCTTCTTGTCTGAGTAGAGGAGTCTAATATTGGATTAATAAGAATATTAAAGTCTCCCCCAATTATCACATCTCCTATAACAGTCAATAAAGATTGAAACAGTTCTTCATATATCTTAAAGTTGTCTTCAACCGGCGTGTAGAAGCTAAAAAAGGTTATAGGTCTCTGTCTATGTTTAATAGTACATGTAGCCCAACACCAGCGCCCCAACTGATCACTTTCAGAATTTATAACCTCTGCTTGAATGTTTTTGTTTAAAAAAATAGCTGTCCCTCTATGGGATGCAGAGGGTGAGGAGAAACCTCGGTACGAAGCCCAGGCCCTAAACATAGAGAAATCAGTGTAGCCGTCCGTGATCCCCGAACCCAACCCCAGCAATGGCGTACCTGAGGTACCTGTCGGCGTGCGGTCCTCTGTGAAGCTGTCACGGAGGATTTCTTCGCAAAAATGTTGGGTTGCCTTTCCGAGTGTGGCTGCCGATGCAGATCTAGCAGTGAACTTACGCGGCTCCCGAGGTGGAGGAGAGGCGAGGCAAAGTAGCACTTTCGGTGAATGTCGATCGGAGCAGAGAAGCGTGGTCGGACAGGGGAGTGCGCTGGCTTTACGGAGAGTGAACAGAGTGAAGCCGAGTCCATCCGCCTCTCTCGGACACCTCATTGTTAGCAGCGATAGCGGCAGTAGCAGACAGGCCGGGAGGGAAAGACTGGAGAGTGAGTGGCTAGCGGGGGGGGGTGACAGGGGAGGAAAGAGCATCAAATCGTCCTGTAAATGGCAAAAAGTGTCAAAAGAAGAAAGTTAAGCAAGGTGAGGAGGAATTGAATGGGACTTATTTTCTTTTGTTCACAGCCCCTACACAGCTGCAAGCAATATTTGTTTGAATCGCTTCTATTGTGATTTACAAGTGGAGGAAAGCGCCATCTGCTAGTGCATTTTGTACAAACCACAACAGGCTGGAGAGAGGTTTTCTGCGCCCTCTGCTGGTGCCCATAAGAAATTCTCTTTGCACGATCTTCTAACCTACATCTCTGTGGGGAGAGCTGGGAGAAACTTTGCCTTAGTAGAAATACTTGTGGAGAAGTCTGGGAGTGTCTGGGACAGACCGATTAAGAGAGATTTACCAGAAGTGAATGCTGGCAGTATAAAGGGAGAAATATGGGTAAATTGTTGAATGCTAGTATTAAAGCTAGAACTCGCCAGCTCCAGGTCAAAGAAGCAAAAAAAGCGGCTCGGATGGCGGGCATGGAATCTTCTGAAAAGCTGCCTGGACTTAATTCTACATTTGAGAGCTCAGATGAACAAGACGCACCCTCCGCTGGACCATTAAACCAGACTAGCGTCTTAGCACTAAGGAGTCAAAGCAATTTTCCCTTTTTTTCAAAAAGACAACTCCACAACCTCCTGCAAGCCCTGCTCTAATTATACAGTCTGCTGTGGAAAACTCAGGGATTAGTCAACCGTTGGCTGTTTCGTCACAAGCAAAGCTTGTCATAACTGGTCACGGATTAAACACTGTACCGCTGCCAGGGTTGATTACCCACCAAGATGAGGAATCGTTGCTGCTGACCGCGCAAAAAGAACTCGGTTCAGGAAACATCGAACCAGCACAGGTCCTCAACCAGATGGAGGGCATCTCTAATGTCCCCGGTTCCTCAGGATCTTCGCCGGCTAAATCCCAGATGCAATCTCAATTTGCTTCACAGAAGGTAGCTTCGCCACTGTCCATGGCTGAGCGTATGGACAATCATCTACCTTATACTGTGGATCCCTTTAGTCCCATCCTTAGTCTGAATACTAAGTCAAAGAGTGAGGCCCAGATGACGGTGAAAGACATGCTTAATCTAATTTTAGATGAGGTTCGGGAGTTGAAAAGATCTCAGAGAGCCGAGCTCTCCTCAGAGAAAATCGAGGATGCAATTTCAAGTTTTCCATTTAGACTTCAAGAAGCTGCGGCTCGGATTTCAACTCTCGAGGATCAGATGACGGTGGTAAAAGAAGAGGTTAAGGTGGCTAATAAAAGCAAGAGGGCGCTCGAAAATAAACTGGATGAGCTGGAAAATTACACACGGAGATCCAACCTTCGAATCGGAGTCCCTGAAGGGCTAGAGGGCTCCAACACAGTGCAATGGGTCACCTCATTTGTAAAATAAAAAGTCATTCCAGAATTTGAAGGGGACCTGATTATTACTCGGGCGCACCGGGTACCTGCTCGCCCTTTTCCTAACTCTACGCTGCCACACACAATATTATTACATTTTACGGACTTTCGTATAAAAGAAACAATACTATCTAAAGCTATACAGCAAAGACAGTTTGCAGTTAATGAGACAACAAAGTGTCGTATTTTCTCGGACATGTCTGCAGTGGCGGCATGCAGGAGGAAGGACTTTGTGAACATTCTCCATCTGTTTAAGGCTAATGGAGCGCAGGCCACTATCGCCCCAACAATCCAAATTGAAAGTTCTGGTGAAAGGCAAATTCTTTATGTTCTCTGACTTAGATGAAGCACAGGAATTATTGAAGGAAATTTTCCAGGGCCATTAGGGGTGAAGGAAAGGAAGTAAACTCAAGCTAAAAACCTCTGTGTTTCAAACTGGCGTGGTCAGTATAAAGACTAAGCTGTACTTTCTTAATTTGGTTATGGATAGCTGGTCTGTTTGCTGTAAGCCAAAATGTCAAGATTTTGGAATAACTAATCTTCCACTAGATATTTAATGAATCACTAGAGGTTAAGCGTGCTAAGGTCTTCTCATGGCTGGAGGCGTGAAGGAGGGATCACAGGGGTGTAATAACAAGACACCCGGGTTGCTAGGGGGAAGGGAAGTGTGGTTGGCGTGGGGGCGGGAGGAAGGGCCACATTCTGGGGGGAAGGGGCACAGGGGTAGGTTTAGGAACACTATGGAGGGGGAGGGTCACAGGGGGTGAGTAGGGAGCAAAAATAGGGAAAAAATGAAGTCCTTTATTCTGTGGTTTGGTTATTTTTTTTATCAAGGTTTTTTATATTCTATTAAGAGAATGAATCGGCTGCAAACTTTGTTAAACTATTTGGATGACTAGCAATTAAATACTGAAAGTGGTGTCATTTAATGTTAATGGTTTAAATAATAATAAGAAAATGCGGGCCATAGAGATGTGGATTAAAACAGAAAAGCATTCGGTAATTCTTTTACAAGAAACTCATATTCCATCCATAAAAGTATCTGATTTGTCTATGTTTAGGGCCCGGGCTTCCTATCAAATAACATGTGATAAAAACCAGTGCAAAATTTTGATAAAAACATTTTTTTCACTAGAAAGCTGCCTAAAATTAAATAGTGCTTTGCATTACTTTGCATGCAGGGGGCATTCCATGGATGATGCTTGGGTTTTAAACAAATAAAAAGTTTTTTTTCCACTGGTGACTCATAATAGGGTTTATAGTAGACTTGTCATCCTTTGGGTGATCTTCCCCCAAACATTTCACTTTGTGCCTCCACATTTCCTGAATTTTTTTGTTGGCTTTAGGACTCTGAGCACTTGACCAGTGCTGACCAGTGCTAAAGAGCATGGGCTTCTTCCATAAACGTGTGTAATTGGTGTATACATGATTGGCATAACTGTAAGTCTCGTAAAGTGGTATACCATATACCCTAAGCCTATAAGTTAAATACTACTAGTGGCCTTGCAGCACTGATTGCGCCACTCATAGAAGTAGCCTTTTAAACCTGTCTCAGGCCATCCACTGCAGTGTGTACAGTTTACTGCCACTTCGACGTGGCCTTTAAAACTACTTGCCAAGCCTTAAACTCCCCTTTTCCTACACGTAAGCCACTCCTGAGGTAGAACTCAGCTAGCCCTAAGTGCAGGGTGCTGTATAAGTGAGCGGTAGGACATGTACTTTTAAGTTTTGCATGTCCTGGTAGTAACAAACAGCGACATTTGCTGTACACTACAGTGAGGCCTTCCCCTCTCATAGGTTAACATTGGGAATTCCTTAATACTCTTCTAAGCTCTAATTCCTTATCAGAGAGGAGTAGTTGGTACGTGTTTTATATCTTTGGAATGGTAATGATGAATCCTTCTTACTGGTGCAGTTGGATTCAACATTACCGTTTTAGAAATGCCACTTTTGAAAGTGGACATTTCTGTACACTTACTGCTCTATATGCCTTGCAGCCTGTCTCTAATACACATTTGGGGTGAGTGACATCCACAAAATAGGAAGGGTAAGAGTGTCTGAGTACCCATCTACATACATCTGCATTGTGATGGCCCTGCCTGGGCAGGTTGAAAGAGAGTAGCCAACACTTCACTGAATAGGTAGTGTCCTGTCCCCATTCAAAGGGCTGATTCCCCCCCCCCCCCCCCGGTAGCCTGGCGGACAGGGCTTTATACTTTTAAATTTCAAATTTGTTTTATTAAGTTCAAGAGCAAGAATAACAGGCACAGTAAGGCGGTAAGCATGCAGTAGGGTTATGTAGCGAGCGAGACAGACAGGCACGTCTTCTCTGAGAGGCCATTCAGAAGCATATAAATCACACCTACACAGTATGGCGATGCCGGCATATAGTTGAAGGTGCCATGTAAGAATTACAACCAAACAAAACCAAAGGAAGAACTCAACCCCCCACCCTCCACCCAACAGCCCCTCCATCCTCCCCCCTCCCCGACCAGTATGCCAGTAGTTCGGAGTCTCCCTGAGTGCACTCTCGGGCTGACAAGTAGCAAGGTGTTTAAGGTTGTGGCGGAGCCTGTGGTGGGTCTGTGAGCCGCAGAATGCGAAGGTATTTGGGGCAAGTGATTTCGTGAAATTCCCTGGATAAGAGGGACAGGAGCGGGTGCCAGGTCTTCTGGAAGGAGTCAGTCGATTGTGTGAGTGTGGCCTGGATGCGTTCCATGCCCAGTGTGAACCACAGTTTGTGTAACCAGCCAGTGTGGGTGGGTAATGTGGTGGAACCCCAGAGTGACAGAACGTGTTGCGACGCTGCTTGCATGGCGATTCCCATCTGTTTGCCTCGCAGTGACCTTAAGGGAAATGTGAGCGCATTGGGTAGCCCTAGGATAGTGTATGCAGGAAAGCGCGGGACTTCAGTTTCAAAGGTGGAATCAATATCATCCAGTACCGCTTTCCAGTACCCTTGCAGAGCGTCGCAGTCCCACAGGAGGTGGGTCAGAGTGCCCCTTGCGCCGCAGCCTCTCCAACACAGAGCGCTTCGGAGAGGATTGCCCTGATTGAGTCTCGCCGGGGTAAGGTGCCAATAGATGGCCAATTTTATCGCCGACTCCCTGGCCGCAGTGTTACGGGTGGTGTGTGCCGCTCTATAGAATACAAACCCCCATTCCATGGGCGAAAGTGTTCTTCCGAGCTCCGATTCCCAGCGCCTTTGCCCCGCCGTTTTAACTGGGCCGGCCACAGGTGATAACATTTTGTAAAGGTCCGATATCAGGTGCCTATCCGAGTCTTTCGTGATCAGCCATTTCTCAAACGGCGTCATTGGTCGAGCAACTAGGGGAGCGTGGTCTGGGTGCGTGAGCCAGTGGCGCAGCTGGAAGTATTGGAACAGGTGAGGTTTAGTCACTCCGTAGCCTTGTGTGATGTCGGCAAGGGGGAGGAAGCCCTCTAGGTCAAAGAGATGACCGGCTGAGCGGCAATCTGTGCTCCGCCACTGCAGGAAGGCACGGGGATCGGTGCCCGGCGGGAAGTCCGGGTTATCAAAGAGCGGAGTGAGCGGGGAGGGGAAGGTCGTCAGGCCCCGCCTGACCGCCACCGTGTCCCACGTCCTCATGACGGTGCGAGTAACCGGGGAGCGGAGAAGGCATCGCGGTCTATGCTGGCGGGCAAGAAACGGTACCTTCCACAGCGACATCTGAGCCATCGCTCTGTCTTGAAAGAGCCATCTCTTTTCCGACTCTGGCCTGTACCATTCCACCAAATAGCGGAGCTGTGAGGCCTGAAAATATTGCTTGAGGTTAGGGATCCCGAGTCCCCCCTCGTCAATGCGTCTGTGCGCCACCTGTTTGTGCAGTCGTGCGCGTTTCTTTTCCCAGATGAACTGGTGGAAGGCATTTTGCAAGTCAGCAATCGTACCTGGCGGCGGCGTGACCGGAAGGGTCTGGAAGATGTATAAGATCTTGGGCAAGGCTGACATTTTTACAGCCGCTATGCGGCCCAACAAGGAGAGGGGTTGCTTTGACCAGCGCGCGAGGTCGGCTCGAATTTGAGAGGTAAGTGTTTTATAGTTAAGGGTCACCGTTGAGTCCGTGGAAGCAGTGAGGGTAATCCCCAGGTATGGAAGCTGCGCGGAGGATTGCAAGTCGCAGCCAAAATCAGGTGGTGGGGTAATAGGGAGGGCGTTCTTGCCCAGGGGTAAGATCAAGGATTTCCCCCGGTTGATTTTGAAGCCCGATACCGCTCCGAAGCTCTCCACTTCCTCCAGGAAAGCAGGTATAGAGCTGGACGGTCGGTCCAAAGCAGCGATGATATCATCGGCGTACAGTCCCACCACGTGGGGTTCATGGCCAAAGGAGATACCGCTAATGCGAGGGTTATCTCGGATTTTCTGCGCCAGGGGTTCCACGTACAGGGCGAACAGAAGGGGCGAGAGGGGGCACCCCTGACGTGTGCCTCGTTGAATTTCGAAGGGGTCCGATTTGAGGCCGCCCAGCCGGACCCGGGCCATAGGATGGTGATAGCAGCTCGCGATCCATGCTTGGAACCGGCCGCCCAGTTGGTATCGCTGCAGGACTTTTTGTAGGTAGGTCCAGTCGACACGATCGAACGCTTTTTCCGCGTCGATGGCCAGAAGCACCGAGTCCGAGACCTGAAAGTGAGATTTATCCACGAGGTGCAGTAATCGTTTAGTGTTATCACTGCATTGTCGGTTCGGGACAAAGCCCGATTGATCCGGCTCGAGGATACCCGGAAGGCAGGGGCCCAAGCGGGCCGCCAGCACCCCAGTGAATAGCTTTAAATCCAAGTTGAGTAAGGAGATTGGACGGAACGCAGAGCAGTGCGTCGGGGATTTGCCCGGTTTGGGCAGCACCACTACGTCAGCTGCCAGCATGTCCGGCGGGATGGAGCTTGGGCCTTCGAAAGAATTAAACAATCTCGTGAGTACCGGAGCTAGTGTATGGCCGAAGAGCTTGTAGAAGCCCGAGGAAAAGCCATCAGGGCCCGGTGATTTGAGCGGGCGGAGGCGTGAGATGGCGGCCAGGACCTCATCAGGGCGGATGGGAGCATCTAAGGCCTCCACTGATGCTGGGCATAGTGGCGTGATTGCCGCCGATTGCAAGTATGCGTCAATGTCGGACGGCGAGACTCTATCTTCACTGTACAGAGAAGCGTAAAAGGAGCGGAAGGCGTTAGCTACCTGCGCGTCTTCAGTGAGCGCGGTACCGGAGTCGTCCAAGAGGGTAGTGATTTTTGAGCGGTGAGTTTTGGCTTTTAAGGCACTGGCAAGAAGGCGTCCGGTGCGATTACCTCCTACGTAGTACGTATGGCGGAGGCGAAGAGCGGCAAATTCTGCTCTGTCTGTATCGATGCCGGCTAGTTGGGCCCTGGCGGCTTTCAGTTGACGCCAGATCCTCGGGGCGCAGGTGCGGCTATGAACTCTTTCAAGTTCAGCTACTTGTGCTGAGAGTTCAGCTCTCTTTTCTTTGCGGACCTTGGCGTCAGCGGCCGCGATGGCGATCAGCTCCCCCCTGACTACTGCCTTCAAGGCGCCCCAGAGAGACGACACCGAAACTGCAGGGGTGTCATTGGTGGCGAGGTAGTCCGAGATGCATTTGTGAATTTGCCGAACAACAGCCGGCCTCTGCAATAGGGGTTCGTTGAGTCGCCAAGAGCCAGGAGTGCGTGGTACCATGGGTATACGGAGCGTCAGTTCCACCGCGTCGTGATCTGTAAGGGCCGCTGGGACAATGGAAACGTCGGCTACTTGAGGGAGCAGTTCCGAAGAGCCTAAGAAGTGATCTAGACGCGCGTATGTATGGTGTACATGGGAGTAGAAGGTGAAGCGCTCTGCGTTGGGGTGCGCCGCCCTCCAGAGATCAAGAATGCCCCTTTCTTGCAGCCAGGACCCACCCTCCTCCGAGAGAGCGCCAGTATCTCCATAGCGGTGCCCGGATCTGTCCTTGTTCGTGTCCATGACTATATTGAGGTCCCCCCCAATGAGCAGTTTAGAGGGAGGTGATTGTAGTGTCTCGGAGAGTGCAGTTTTTAGAAATGGTTCCTGACCCGTGTTGGGGGCATATATGGTGCCTATTGTCAGCGCGCTGTTCCCAATGAGGAAGGAGTAGGCCAGGAGGCGTCCCTTAATCTCCCCTACCTTGGTCCCCACCCGGCCTCTGAAATGTCGGGACACTAGGATGGCCACCCCAGCTTTCTTGGACGGAAGGGAGGAGAAGTACTGCTGAGGAAAAGCCCGGGAGCGCATTCTGTGCCAATCTTTGATCAGGAGGTGGGTTTCCTGCAGTAGGCAGACATCAGCCCCCGAGTTTTCGAGATATGAGATGACAGCCCTCCGCTTGATTGGATTGTTGAGTCCCTTTACATTGAGGGATAGTACTTTGAGTGTGTCAGTCATATTGTAAGAGTACAAAAAAACCTAAGCTGAGCATTGCGTATCGCCGCCGTGCACGACATGCCTTGGTCAACATCTGAATCCAGTAGGAGTCCCTTGGCATACTGGTCCCCACCCACTCCCCCTCCCTTACCCCACCCACAACTTCGTACCCCCCCATCGTCCCTCTCACCCCCCATCCCAAAAAAGCCTCCCTAACCCCAACAGGATGCGCCCCTCTAGGTACAACATAGCCTCCCTCCCCCCCGCTTTCCGTCCCTCCCTCCTCCCCGTAACAAACCCCAAAACTGGAACTAGTCAAAGTCTCGGGCCTAATTGTGTATGACACAGGTCCGTAGAAAGTCAATAGAAGGGGTACCATGGCAGTGGCCGAATTAGCGGCTCCCCGACCTGTCACCCCAGGTCATTATAGCGTGAGAGAAAACCCCCAAGAGTTCTTAAGCTTACAGATCTGTTGCGGTGTTGTCCGCCACTTCTTGCACCGCTGCCTCCCGCTCCTGAGCGACCGTGGCGGGGTCCGGCTTCGGGATGTTTCTCGGGGAGCGCCGTCTTCGCACTGTCTGCCAGCTGCCCCTCGGCCGCTGCGACGGGTCGTCCTGTGATCTACGTGGGGATGCATCTCTGGATTCAGACCCCTCCGGCATTTCAATGTTCAGTAGGGCACAGGTGTCGTGGAGCGACCTGAGTTGATGAAGCGAGCCGTTCCATTTAAAGATCAGGCGGAACGGATGGCCCCAGGAGTAGGGTGTTCCATTGTCTCTCAAGAAGTTTGTCGCTATCCGGAAGGATTTGCGCTTCAGCAGAGTGATGGGAGAAAGGTCCTGGAAAAGAGCCACGGGTTCGTCGCGGAATCGAATAGGCTGTGCCCTGCGGGCCTCCCGAAGAATGCGCTCCTTGAGGGGAAAGTCCGGGAGGAAAGCCAGAATATCCGGTGGAGGGGCCGGCTCTCGACGCGCCAGGCCAACTCTGTGCGCCCTATCGATTCGTATCTCAAAGTCTGGAGGCTCGCCCAGAATCTCCCGGAACAGTGCTTGCAAATAGTCTATTAGATCATTTTTTACAGCTTTCAACGGGACTCCGCGGACCCGTATGTTGTTCCGCCGAGAGCGGTTCTCAAGGTCCTCAGAATGCGATTGTAAGTCTACCTGTTGGTCCTGTAGTCTAATGATCTCTTGCTGCAGCCTCTCCACCTCCATGCTGCGCGATTGGTCCGACTCCTCCACCGACGCCACCCGTTCACCCAGGCCGTCCAGGTCTCGGCGCAGTTCCCGCTGTTCCCCCGTCAGCTCTTGTTTCAGGGCTTGAAAGTCCTCCCTCAGGGTGTTGAAGAGGGAGGCCAGGAAGGCTTTGGTGATGGGGGCATTGTCCTCTTCCTGTCCCCGGGGGCTCCCCTGGGGCTTCGGGGAGGCCGCTGGTTGTGACTTCTCCACTTTCGGTGCAGATTTATTCAAGAGGTCCACGATGTTCCGATTCCCCTTCCGGCTGGAGTACGCCATGATGTCCAAGTCAGGATCTCGTAGATACGGACAGAGGAGGTGAGGGGCGCTCTATTGGCGCGAGGTGCAGGGTTCGCGAGGCCCGGCAGCTACTCCGGTGGAGTCGGGAAGCAGCGCCTCGGCAGACCAGCTCCTAGAGCGTTGCAGTCGAGATGCAGGTTAGGCGCGTTTCCGTGGGAGGCGTTGACACCTCACAGGCGTGGGCAGGCCCCAAGCCGGGGAGTAGGGTAGCAGGCCGGCCATCCGCCAGGCCCCGGCATCAGGGGCACAGTCCTCCACCACAGGGGCCTCCGGTGTGCTCTCTTCCAGAGCGCGTGCCGCGTGGCAGCGCAGGGGTGTCTTCAGGTCGGAGCTGGGGGACCACAGTGGCAGAGCCCCCTTAATGGTCCCATGTGACTCCCATGCGGCTCCTGTTCCCCAGGGGGCCAAAGGCAGCGGGCCCCGCGGTGTGCTGAGCGAGGACGCTCTTCTGTGTGACTAAGATAGGCCTCGCGCCGGGGCCTCTAGTATGGCGCTGTCCTCGCAGGCAAGCCAGTAGCGGCGGGCAGTGTTCCAGCTCCGGGGCGGGCCCCCTCCCGTCACAGAGCTCCAGGCGTGGGGCCGGAGCCAGATGCCGGTTGCGGGGCAGTCAGCAGGTGAAGCGCGGCCGGCCTGGTCGGACCCGACCCCCAGGGGGGGGTCCCTTCCGGTCGAAGCTGAGGCCCGAAGCCGGGGGCTGGATTTGCGGGTGCCCGCCGGACCTTCGTGCGGGTCCCGAGCGCGGGCCCCGAGTGCAGAGGGTGTCAGGTACTAGGTGCGCAGCCGCCGCCGGGGTCCAAGTGCCTCTCACCGTCTCCGGCTGGGTAGCGCCGCAGATCCACCGGTTGCTCCACCTTCTCCGGCCCTGCCGGGCAGCCTCAGCTCCGCGCCGCCATTGCGCCGGTCCCCTCAGCCTCAGCAGCCGTGGACGCGATGAAGTGTCTCCGCCGGTCCGGATTCTGGCCAGGGGGGTGCTGCGGCGGGGTGCCCCTCAGCGACACCCGTGTAAGCTAGGTTTTGGGGGGGTTTTCGCCGTTTACACCGTGCTCTGGGGCATTGGGCCGGGGAGCCTCACAAAGCACGTCCGTTCAGGCCGCCATGTTAGCCACGCCCCGGCTTTATACTTTTAAACTTCAAGGCTACTCATTGAAGTCACGCCCACTTCAAAGGCGCTGACCCACTAAAAACAAGCACTATTGGACTTGTAATTAGGCCTGATTATCTGTTGTGGCTCAGCTGTTCTCTGACTTTGCTGAAGGAGAACTGGACTCTGCCTTTTCTCCAAGTGTGTTCCAAGGGCTTGTGAGATTGCCTGGTCTCTACTGCCTCTTTTTATTTTGGTGTTACCCCCTCCAGCGGTAATTTTGGTTACCCTTGTTTTGACCAAGTGGTCTGCCTTCTTCACCAACGTTAGAGGAGAAAGTGGACATAGGTCTACCAGATGCTGATGTAACTTCTCATTGTAACAATTACTCAAAAGATGCTCCTCCATGATTGAATTGTAACGCCCTACAAAGTCATTCACATTGTAAGCTGTTAACCAACCACCTAGTGTTTTCACTGAAAAGTCAACGAATTCCACCCAGGACCAACTCTGGTTATTTCGAGTCTCCCTGTATCTTATTCTATACTTCTCTTTGGTGAGTCCAAAGTCCTTAATCAGGGTCTCCTTCATGAGGTCATAAGATTCCTCATCTTATTCAGGAAATGTCAGGAGTCTTTCCTTCCATTTTCCTGAGAATAGTTCCCACAAGAGAGGAGCCCAATTTCTTCTGACTACTTTTCTACCTATGCAAGCTCTTTCAAATGCAGAGCCTCCATGAACATTTGGAGGTGGAGCAGGTGTTCCTGCCTGGTGGAGCTGAAGACAGCAATATCGTCAAGATAGGTTGCACTGTAGGCTTCCAATCCAGCAAGAGATTTGTTCACCAACATTCTTCAAATCGAAGAGCAACACAGTAAACTCTAAGTGCCCATCTGGAGTGGAAAATGCAGATTTTCTTTGGCTACAGGCGTCAGTCCCAACCTCCAGGACCGTTGTGAGATCAAAGGCACTCAGCTATGTGGCCATCCCTAACCTGTCCACAATAACCACCCATCAACATTAAAAAATGACAGGGTGAATGTGCTGTTTTGCATCCTGCCATTTAACTGGCCTTCAGTATAATAAGTGTTAGACGCCAATCGTCAAAGCGAGCAATTGAAGGAATAGTTGGGGCACTCATTTCGGCCAAATCCAGACAAGTAGTCTGTTGGATAATTTTGTTTAAGAAAATAATTTGTGTAGGGATGAGACAGGCTCGAAATAAAGTTTCTGTGCCCTGGACCTGCCAACATCTTGTACCCTAAATTGATTTCAGGTCAATATTGTCTTTCCAATAACAATAGCATTTAAGGGCCAGCTGGTCGACAAATGAAGCAAATATATCTGCTTGATCTGAGTAAGCATATATTTTTTCGGCGGGGTTGGAACCAATTTGAAAAGTATCACTTCGTGTCTGAAATGTCATAGCCCCTGAAATATGTGTACTTGTCTGTCTGTGTTTTTTAACTTCCTTGTGCAGCAGTTGGACAATGTTTCCATTGTGTATACTCGTAATGGGGACACTGTCCACTTACTCTATGTAGAAAATGATGTCCATAATGGTGGTATCAGAACCAAATTGGCAGAATTAAAATATGGATCATCTGATTCAAACACAGTGGAATACTCTAATTCCGAACGCATTAGATTCACAGTGTTAACATCACCCATGGAAACTTTGAACACATATGGTATCTGCAGGTCCTCTGTAGGGCTGAATATATAAAATGCAACTTAATCCCAAACAAATCCATCAGGCACTGGAACCGCTAAAATATTGAGAAGGGGCAGGTCTCTTTTTATTCATCTGAGGAGGATTGGGGGGCCAACACCCGGTCTACCATTTCTGTAGCAGAACATTCTGGGAGGTAATGGCCGTTAATCAAAAGAAAAAAATCACAAATCCAATCCACATGAATAAAGAATTCCAGCAAAATACGATCCAGGCATATATTCAACGAGGGACTAGATAAGTGCTTTTTAAACAAGGGATAAAACACAAATCTGCACTGGAGGTGGATACAAAACTGAAGACACTGAAGAACTGTCTGAAGAGAAATGGTTTTGATCCGTATATTACCCGGAGGAACTCAACTGGAAAAGAGGAGACTGTGATTCAGCAGTGGGATTCGAAAAGTGTAACTCAGTAGGTGGTTTGAACAGCAGATCAGTATAAACAAATAACCTCCATTGTAGAAGATGGAAATATAGAAACAGGTACTATGTCACATAAAGTTTCGGCCTCCCCCCCAGCAGCCGTAGAGAAGCAGGAATGGAGGTGCTCTTGGGCTACAAAGTAGACCTGTGGGCGACCACTCCTGGGCATACTATTGGGAATCAGCCATATGGTGTATTTCACATATTCAATCGAGACAAAGCTATTTTCTTTTAATCCTAGAAGTGGCAGTAAAATCACAGTTCGTGTACCCTCGATGCTTTGGACTGGAACAGGAGCGTGGTACGTTGGTCCGAATTCTTTCTTGATTTCCACTTTTTTATGTCTCCAACTTTGGGAAGCCAACCAGTTACTGGAATCTGAGTATCAGGACTCAACAAGAGAGTTGCAGGCAAATGTGTATGAGCCAGGGAGTCACAGCACTTTTGTAAATCCTGTTATCTACGTCAAAGGTCACAGCTGCCACTACAACATCTGGACCATCAAAGTCTGAAACAAACATCTTGATGCCAAAAATCATTGTTGAACCCCATAGAGATGGTTCAACCAACCATTCCCTGTACTTAAAACCCTAGCCTTTAAGGACTGCTTTAAGTCATGGTTCATTCTCTCCACAACAGAATTGCCCTTAGGCCTATACAAAGAAGAAAATGCACTAGCACACCCATGGACTTCATCGAATCTCTGTACGCTTTAGAAGCGAAAGCCAGACCTTAGTCTGAGTGGAAAGTGCAACAGGCATAAGTCTTGATGAAGAATTTAATAACAGTTTGAGCGTCAGCGGAGCGCTGTGGCCAAACCCAGAGGGACCTGGAGCAGGAATCAACTGCAACCAAAATAAACTTTAAAGCAGTATCTGAAATCAAGGGACCGCAATGATCTAGGTAAATACAGCCAAAAGGCTGATTAGAAATAAACAGATGTGTCTGTGATGGTCGAGACACAGCAGAACATTTAATTTGTTGACAATTGTCACAACATAAGACATATTTTCTGGTTTTCTGGTATAACCCTTGCCACCAATACCCCTAGTGTAACAGGGAAACAGTGGGAGCCACTCCGTATGCGTAAAAGTGATGCTTTCATGTGCAGCAATTATTAAAGAACGTCTGCCGTCAAGGTTGAGGATATTTCAATGGCCAACCCCTCGAATAGTCACAAATCGAATATTTTGGTCATCAAGATAATAAGAATATTTTGTAGGAGAACCTTTATGTAATGTGGTGCCGGCTTTAAAAGCATGGATGGCAGCCAAAATGTCATTTTCGATACGAGTTTTGGAACAAGTAACTGATGCTATTTTTGATGTGGCGACGGCAGATTTGGCCACCTCATCAGCCAAAGAATTGCCTACTGTGTGTGCTCCCAAATATTGATGACTCAATGTATGTATGACAAAAGTTTGATGCAACCTAGCTTTAAGCTTTTCCACTTTAACCCAAAGCATCTTGTTCTTAATTATGCTACCTGTGGAATCCTTGAAATCATTTTGTTGCCAAAAATGTAATTTGTCATTAAACGATTGTACACAGTAAAAACGAATCACGATTGCAGACAGTAAAACGAATCACACACTATGAGTGTGGGGAAATCAAGATTCATATGTTCAATTGCAAGAAGCAAAGCCTTCAGTTCAGCCAACTGTGCAGTACAGTCTCTCAGAGACTGAGTGTGAGTAAGTGTGGGGTGAAAACCCCATTTATCCAAGTGTCCAAAAACGATGGTGCATGCTGCAGAATATTATATTGTTGAACCATGAGTGTAAATATTACACTTGTAGTCATCAAACATAAGAACTGAAAAGGAAATAGGATACATTTGTTCATATTGCAAAAGTTCTTGCATCTGAAAGAAGGGTCAAAGACTAAGTCGAAATCAACGGCTGTCAAGGACGTAGCCCATTGAATCCATCGAGAATGAAGGGCTTTAAAATTAGGAATGCTAGCTTTAGTGACAGCATCCAAGGCGAACACAGGGGAAATGAGCATAATGCGTTTACCTTGAGCAAGAGGCCGTTCCTTAAGGCATTTAGTATTTTCTCAGTGGAAGCAAAACGCATTACCGATATGGAATATAAATTCAATTTATAAGCCATGGGAACAGTTCACCCTCCTTAAAGGTGACGTATGTAAACCCAAGTGAACCCGGTAAAATTCAGACAACCAAATTCATTGTATTAAGTAGTGGATGTAAATGCCCCGTTTCAAGCAAGTCAGACTGTAATGATCTCAGAATTTCAATGTGCAGGATGCAGAAAAATCTGGACGTATTAAGGCATAGGTCGGTTTACTACGTTGAGCATAATCAGGAATGGATGTTCAGTTGAAATTTAAAAACCCAAACAGAGAATGTAATTTATTAGGTGTATTTGGAGATTGCAACTGTGCAATTTTTTTTAAAAAGTGGGGGCCCAGCTTTTACCCTCATTGATTTATTCATATCCATGAATAATCAATAAAAAGGACACTGAGGAAAGCGATGTGAGATTTAGTAAAGTTGAACTTGTAACCAAGATCAGCAAAGCATGTTATAATGCGAACTACTCTGGCTAAATGTGAATTCAGTTCATCGTCTGTTAAGTACATGTCATCGACGTAGGACAGAGCATCTGGGTCAATGTCATGCAGAATTGATAAAATATGTGCTGCAAACACACCTGTAGTCCATAGGTAAACGAGCGAAGCGCCTCTGGGACCTTAGGGCTGATGCGGTCCAATCACGGCTCTATGGAGCCAAACTGTGACTGAAAAAAATGCTGGAAATATCCAGTGTAGTTTTAAATTTTTTACGAACAATATTATTAATCAAGGACATACTATGTGTATTCTACACCAGGAACATGCGGGTATGACTTTTCAAATGTCGGTAATCTAACACAATACGATAGGAGTGACCCAGTTTCAAAACCGGAAACCGAGGATTATTAATTTGATACACACAAGGTTCCTTTACTCTCTGATAATTTAACTGAGAAAGAATGTCTTGAGCAGGTGCCTTGGCATCACGCTTAATAGGATACTGCTGCTGAGACTGTGGAGTAGAATGTATAGGAATAATATGGAAACAAGAACCCTTATCCCAACCAGCATGGTTATGATATAAAGCGATGCCATAGGAAGGGCCCATTTAGAAGCATAAACTTGTTCAACTTTGTCAGGGACAAGAAGTGAAAAGAAAGGGAGGATAATGTCCTCGCTTTGGAGACAATAAAAAATGAGGAAGCCAATCAACCTCTGCCAAAAGAATGTCATATGAAGAAGTCATATTGTCCCAAAAGATAGCTTTAATGGTGCGCTTAATGTCACCCTCAATTTGAATGTCTAAATGATAGAGCCTATCTGGGGCCTGCAACGTGGGTGTGGATGGTCTCTACAGTGATAAAAGTTTTGGTTGCTCTCACCACCAGAAGCTGGCGGAGTGTTTTTTTCGCACTGTAGTGACTTCTGCTGCACTGTTGAGGAGAGTCTCAACCCAACTCCTATCCAGGAAAATGGTTCTTACCATCTGGGGCATATTTTGACGTCAAGGCTGCAAATTTCTTCTTTTGAAAAGGGATCATTGTAAGGAGGTGGTTGATCTTCTTTCTTTATCTTCACTTCAAAAGAGTGTTGTATTTCCCGTTTAGGTTGCACGTACTCTCCTTGTGTGGGTGTGATCAAGAAAATCGTATCACCATTCAGAGGACTCAGGGGGCGGCAAACTTCCACGAGGTCTAGTTTTTTGTTGTGGTTGTTTAGACTTATCCCATGTTTTTTTATGAAAATCTCGGGGCAGACAGGCATCCTTGTTCGAAACTGCCTAGACAAGTGGGTCTTGTCCCCAAACAATTATGTCCCAAGGACGTATACACCTGAGCTATGATAATCGGTAACTCACGCTCGCTGTCTGCCATAACCACTGCGGCAATGCGCTGCCATATAGCCAAAGATGCTGCTTCACCATTAACATTAGAAAGAATCATTTCAGAGACATCCGGAAATTTACCTACAAATTTCATCCCTAAATCTAGGGTAGAACTTGCCCCAAGTTCATTCTGTATTTGTTTGAGGAGTTTGCGAGAATGCCCGTTGCGATGTCTCCCCGGTGTTGCAGTCAGCTAAAGCGTGAACCACACCATTGGGTAAACACATAGTCAAAATTCTATGTTTTTCTTGTGGTCATATAAAGGGAAACACGGCATCAAGTTGATCAATTTTCTGGGCAATCCAAAAGGGAATGTCCTCTCGATTAGTTGGGCATTTACCCATAACCGAATGTGTAACGACTGGACTTATAACAAGTCCACTGTCTGCTGTGCCTGAGCTGGTGCACCAGCCTTAGCAGGGCCAAAAATGTTGGAAACAAATTGGATCAAGCATCTGTATAAAAGAACTACCAGGTTATAACGCCTGTGTTTCTGCCAAATTTAGATTAGCTACATTCTGGTACAGCGTAAAACCTGCTAGAGTCGGCCAGGTGGCCCCATCAATACTTAAGGGGCCAATATGAACAATGCCGGGGACATGGGGAAGGGCACCATTAAACCAAGTCTGGTATACCCACATGGTAAGAGGAATTTCAAGAAGTGTATAAGTACGAAAAAGCTGCAGTGTCACAGGTGGAACGTAAGTATGAAACATATTGCCATTAGCGTCCACCACCGGAAAGGTGACCCAGAAGTAGAAAACATCAAAGCGGTAAGCCTCATCCGTCTCAATTACAAAAATTACAGGAGCTTCAAAACTAGGGATGCCATGCTGAAGTGTTGAGTGACTGGGCGGCAAGCAACCCCAATCGCAACAGGTTGCGCCATAATCAATTAACACAAGATGCCAATAGTAGCACAAAGAGGGTAAAAAACCTTTTAATATTCAAGCTTGAAAAACCAACAGAACTAATTGAACCCTAAAAACTGTGAAGGATAAATCCCAAGCACCACAGATGTCTCCGCAAGACGGTGCAAGGCTATTGTGGACAAGCATAAGCGCTACTCAGGATTCTCACAAATAAGTACATGACCAAACATTGCTGGCACTCAGGAACAAACTATGCTTGGGACCATAGAACACCAGTAGGTCGGGGCTGAGTCACCATACCACCTCGGTACCCATTAGCCCAAGTGCAACTAGCTATAGAGTCTCACTTGCCCTCCTAACCATATCCAGAGAGGCAAGTGAATTGGCACACCACAACACTCCTGACCCTCTCAGGGATCACGGTAACAGGACATACTCCTTCATTTAGCTCTCACACTTGTCCACAATAAGATATACCAGAGACACAAAGGAAGTTTGAAATGTTTATTTCAACTATCGTGCTTTATAATGCAGTATTTGTGTCACAATTAGAAAATATATTCCTAACAAAAATACAGTCAGCAAAGTCAGTAAACCATGTATAATGGAAAGCCCTGTCATATTAGAAGACAGATTATAGAAGTGGAATGATCATATAACACAGATCTCTGGGATTAGTAGAGGACCCTGTACCTTAGTATACACAGGTAAACGTTCCACATCTCATGTTCTGCAGTGAATTCCTCTCAGAAAATCTCTCTGTCTCTGTGTTACATTACTGTGCATACGTATATGACAAGGCTTGTGTGCTCACAAGCAACAGCTGCACTCATGTGTTGTGTCTAGGTGCTAGTGCCTGATCAGAACAAAATAACAAGTGAAATTGTTGTCCGACCTTGTCTGCTGTGTTCATATTAAATTACAGGAAACAACTGCAGGTTCTGTGTGAAACTACAATGTGGCACAAAAATAAGCGTGTTTATATAGTAATGTGCGCAAAGCAAATGCAGCCTATACCGTGCGCAATTAGGCTAACATAGAAAAATCTACAATGGGCCATGCACTGAACACATGACCGATTCATTGGGTAGGTTTAAAAACAGTGGTGGATGTGAAGTGAGAAATTAGTGATCTCTCACATTATAGTGTTCGGTCGACATGTTTCAGTCAATGTGCGTGCTGTCCGCATCACAGTGGCTTTCTTCAGGACCAAGGTGCTAGGGTCAAAACCGGGGAACGCACACTCAATAAGGCATGCATATGTGGGGTGGATTAATCATAATTTACAATTTTTTCCCAACTTCGTGCTGTATTTTTGTTATTACCAATTAGGGCAACATGGGTACCAAGGGAGGCAGTGTCTATTGTCCCACGCTGATCAAAGTCATCCACCCGCTGTAGCACCTACTACTGTCCTGCTCAGGATCCAGATTTTCTCTAAAGGCGGATATCCTAGAGGTAGTTTTAAAATCCATTCACAAATTCACTACCTCACAGAAAGAAACCAACCAGCTCTGCTGTAATCAGGCATTGTAGCACACCTAAAATGCCATCTTAGGAGGGAACCTAATGATGAAGCATGCCACTAACTAGGTTGGCGGGTGAGGGTTCTTATATAAAAACCTGAAGGTTTATCTGAGACTTCAGTTGAAGACTTGAATGACAGTCGATTGACATGGTGGCAAGCTTGTTCTCTCTGGTGGATACAGAAGAGAAAGTCAGCAAGCTTTGGTTAAAGAATCTGTATTAACTTGATTTGCTCTTCATTTTGAGAGTGGAAATGCTATAGCTTCCTATTTGCCCCCAATGAGACACTGTACAGTCATAACAGACAGGGGCCTTGCAAGGTTCAAAATCAGCCGAGGGAATGGGAGAGGGGATTCTTTTTTCTGGCACGTTAATATTTGTAGAGATTAACGTTTCAATATATTTGTTTGTGCACTGTCCCATGGTTTCTGTTAAGTGCCCTTCTGAGATTTTTGAGTACTCCTGTAAGGGCTCTTTTTTGCAGTTTGTCTGGATCCAATACATTCTCATACTTCTCTTATCTAAGGCTGGCTCCTGATAACTCTGTTTGACTGAAAAAGTTGAAAAGTGTTTCCAACAAGCTTCATTCTTTTATATGAATGTTTGACTCTGCCCTAGACCTGGAGTTGGTCAAAATAGTTTTATTAGCTTGTACCATACAGTGAGGACACCACTTCCTTGTGGTGAGGGACACCAGGCCTTTTTCTTTGTCTGACCTCATCCCCAACCTCAGGCAAAGAAATGGTGCTGCAAATTTATTTGGATTTTAGACATCCATCAGAGTGTGATCTTTGAACGGATTTACAAACAATCCCCAGTTACCAGACGTCAAGGTTCAGGCAGCAAGCGTGCAGCAGCAGCTGGGATTAAATATAAAGAATTGTGGCAGGCTGTGAATAGAGGGGAGGTAGCAAAGTGAGGGAGTGGGAGAGCACCGATTTGTGTAAGCTGCACTGCATCTTAGGTCAGCTGCTTCCTCGCTCTGCGGGCTCAGCCCACTGCCACTGAGGCAAAGCCCCAGGGATCACCAACCACCTCAAGGGAATGCTTAATGTCCTCTTCGCTCCTTGCCGGTCTCTCCTTACTTTTACCTTTCCCTACTTACATTAGGTTTTCCATCCCTACTTTTACCATGTTAAGCTGCAGTTCCACCTCAGCAAAGCCCAGCAAAAGTCTGACAGCTCGCCAGGCCTCACAACTTATGGCTCAGTGCATCTTTCACACCAGTGTAAGGCAGTGAGGGTCGAGCTGTGCTGCCCTCTGATTGGGGTGAACTATCAGCACGCTCAGACAAGAACCGCTGGAGTGTGTAGTCACTGCTTCCGTACTCCAGCACGATTACACCGGCCAGAGGGACAAGGAGATTGCTGGTTGGTGGATCGGCCTGACCCTGTGGTAGTGATGGTGACCTTGCAGGGGTGGTTCTACCTCAGAGGGAGCCACCAGACTACGACTTCCCCGCTTGCAACTGGCTCATAAGCCCAGGGCTAAGGTCGCCGACCCACACTGCTCGCCTCTACCTCCTCTGCTCCTTGCCTCCTCACTTCTTCTTTCCCTCCAAAGGAAACCAGAAGTGTGCCAAACAGAAATACAGCATTGGCATTCACCTCCTACTGAAGTAGAATAGAGAGAGGTTGAAGGACTAAGTACCGAAAACACTCAGCTTCCAGTGGCGGCTCCTCCGCTAAGGTGGAGGAGTGTCGCCCGACAGCTCAAAAGGGAAAATAAAATTATAATAAGATATCGTTATTATCTTTTTATTTTCTCTCTTGCAGTTAGTGGTGGGATGGGCAGGGCTGTCCAGGGCAGGGGAGGAGTGGCGTGCACTCCCAAAGTGCGTATGAACTGTTTGGCAACCCCTCTTGGGCTGACCAAACAGTTCATGCGCACTTTGCATGTTCCTACCAGGCTGCAATACACAGCCTGGTCAGGAACATGCACAGGCTCCAAGTTGCAGTCTAATCGCTGATTCATGGTGCTCAGACCAATCACAACGCTGCATTGCAGTGTTGTGATTAACTCAGGGTAGCCTGTCTGCCCGGGTGCTTCCTGCTGCTGCTGGCTGCAACAGGAAGATTACGATGGACGAGGATGGAGGACGTAGGAGAGGCGGCGGCCGGCTGTTCAAGGTAAGTACTTTCTTTTTTTATTGTATTCTTCCCTCTGTCCCTCCCCATCATCCCCCTGCACCACCCCCGTCCGGTAGTAGCGGCTACTGTCAGCTTCAAACTGTTACTGAATACCTATGTACTTTAATATTACCTAATGGACAATAACTCAGCCATTTATACTGTCTCATTAAAAACCGGAAGCTCACTTCCGTATTTATATTTTGATTTGATCATTCACACGTCCATGCAGTTGTGAGATTTAAAGCTGCTGCAGTTTACCTTAGTTGTGAATATCAAGTATTTTTTGATTTTGTCTTACATAAACTACTTCGCTCCAATTATGAACTCTCCATTGCATGAAGAAGTGTAACCTAAGATTTTTAAATTAATTTTAAGATTTTTTAATACACTAAGCTCCTTTTTTAATATATTAGTAGGCTTTCCTGTTTTCAGTTTCTATTTTTGGTAAATTCTGGTGGTGTTTTTTCAGTGTTTTCAAGTGATTTCAATATCTTTAAAAAACAGTGTTTATCAGTGTTTACACATTTTCGCGCCATTAAAAACAACAAAAACTGTGTTTTACCAGTGTTTATGGAATGTTTTGCTTTTATTATTGCTTGCTATCTGCACTGATAGCGCATGGTATGTAGACAGTGTACATATCGTGTATATGAGGTCCAAATAGATTTTTGCAAATTAAACTTATTGTGGTACACCATACAATACTTCTTCATTAAATCTTTGGGCATGTGCCCTCGATCTTTACTTCACATGTAAACTTCTGTGAAAAGGACCTCTCAACATTGGCACTTGAGACGGGCAATACCAAAACAGCCAATACACAATTTCTTAACTCTGGCCACTGACATAGCTTTCCATGCCAATACTGGTGTACTTGAAGATTGCAATTCTCAGGTCAGGTTCTGCAACATTTGAGTTGAGCTGGGCGCTTATGCCCCCTGAGTTATTGAAGCGGTCAAAAATGTAGCAGCACTTTCAAAACTAGAGAGGAAATGCCCCTTTATGGAAGGGATATAGAACATGTACAGATTACCACAGTGAGGTTTGATTGACTTCAAATGCCATTGGTGGTGAAGGGACATTTCTATGCATCATTGCAAGCCATTTCTCATACATTGTAAAATAAAAGTTCCTGAATTGCTCTTCAACATTGCTTTGCTTACCAAGTGGCAAACACTCTAAGATGGATCATGTTGCAGTACCAAAGTCACTAAAGGTGTCACCCAGCCTACTCTCAAGGAGATGTTTCACATCTACACTAATTATGCTAAACACATGGCAGACAAGGGTGTTTTTAGACTCTAGTTTTTGATTATGTCCACTACAGCAGTTATGTTTTTCTGTAAAGAATGCAGTAGAGTGTACTTTTTTTCACATCACTATCAATATGCGACCAAATATCCTCATATTTCTTGCCTTTGGTATCATCACTCAGCAAAAATTCTGTAAACAGTTGCCACATGGTTAATATAGCATTCATAGCCCCTTGGACTAAGAACCATCAGCTGGGATGACTCTTTCTTTGATGCCACACAAAGCACAAAATGAGAAATATTTGTGTTTTAGTTCCTGTGCCTAGAGAAAACAGTGCACCAGAATGGAATAAAAAGTCAATAGCATTTCTCATTAACCCTGAAGATTGTAAAGATGCTTGCAGCACACCATCTAACAAGTGGTTAGGATCTCTTACCGGGAAGCACTTCAGCTCAGGTATCAATTTTGAAAGGCCATCAAACAACTTTTTCATATACGTAGCTGAATCACTGCAAATACAAACAATATCACTACAATCTTTGTTGAACATGGAAAGAACCTTTTTTGCAGAGCATTCCAAGTGACACTGCATTCCATGTTTTCCAAAAGTCTGTTGTCATGTTTTCACCACTATCCCAGATGCTTGGCGATAGCGCTCTTTTCATATATACTTGTCACTGTACCTTGCATTGAATGTTTAAAGCCTGAGGTATTGGCAATTCACGAACTATCAATAATGACTCACTAGAAACTAGGGGCTGATGTATTAAGGGTTTTTACCCGTCCTCTGTGGGTAAATGTGCTGACACATATTAGGGAAGATTCTTATGAAACCAGACATTTTACCTTATCCCTGAAAGAATCTAACGTAGGCAAAATATCAAATATGGTTTTGATATTTCCTGAAAATGACTGTCACTCTCCTTTTCCTTTCTTTGATTGGAATATAGTTTGTAGTTGTGCAGGTTACTTTTCAGTGTTTATATGTGTTCACCGGTGAGGGCTATTTCTCTTTTAGTGGGGTTTTATCAGTTATTATAGGGTTAAACCTAAAACCGGACAGCCTATATATTAGTAAACGCAATTATCACAATTATTTATTTAGAACACATTTCTAAAATACTTTTCACTGATGAGGTGTGTATAAGTGAAGTGGAATTAGTATAGGCTTTTCTGTTTTAGCTTGTTTAAATTAAGATCTAGCATAAGTTGGTAATCAGAAACAAAGACAATGGCCAAAAACATGGTGGCATTTAATACGTTTTCTGAGCCATGGTGACCCTTTGTAAGAAATTGGGTTTCTGGTTGAGGTGGGAGCAACCCTATTCAAGCAGGAACCACAATCCTTGTCAGGGTGAAGCCACAAGTAACCCCTAATTTAACCTGTGGTAGACCCTCTGGCAGCGTGGCACAGATCAGTCGGGCTTAACTTAATGGCAATGTATTCATGTAGCACCTCAAACAGTAATAAAGTGAAAACACAACATAATAAAAACCCCAAACCAATTTAGAAACCTAGAGTAGATTTTAATAAATACAAGATGACTGAATCAAGAAATATCCAATCAGTAGAACTGGACATTTGCAATTTTAAAGATTTTGGTGAAAATAGCGCCTCAAAGTACACAGCTCTACCAATGGCTCTCTGGTCGTGCGCGACCCGGTAGAAAGACACAAATTTAGGCCAACCATGATGGAGCATGTTTCAGTACAGGTACCAGGTTCGTCCTACTGAAAGAGGTAATCAGTCAAGCGCCAACTGTGGAAGGGGCCGTGACGAGTAGGGAGAGCGTCGCGGGTGTCTATTGAAGTGGCTCAAAGTGCCTGCTGGGCATCGTGGATGGTCTTTACAGTAGCATGAAGATCCCATCAGCGTCGCAGGTGGCCAGGGCTGGAGCTTTGCATTGGCAATCACCCTGGCAGTCGATGCTGTAGCTCGAAGAGTTGGTTCGCGGGAACTTCACGTTGGTGATAGGAGCAGATGGCAAGGTTTGTGCGCCAACGGGCCCGTTTGCAGTCGTGAAGAGCCCAAAAACATCAGGAGTGCTCAACAGATGCACCAAGGGCCCAGGATCAAAGCACCCCCAGCACCACTTGGGGGTCAGGACCTTACTCAAGCAAAGGCCAGAAGGAATCAGGCCAGTCCAGGCAGCAGGTCAGCTGGGCAGTTGCAGGGATCCTCTGGAGCTAGTTATGTCCCTGTAACTAAGAGCAGGAGGCCTGTTGGCTGTCCCTTGAAGTTACTTCTGCCCGGATGAAGTCAAATCCTCCTTCTTAGCCAGCAGGGCAGCAGATCAGCAGTCCTTTTACTAGTAAAGCCGCACAGTAGTATCCGCAGGTTAAGGAGTGTTCTAAAGAGTTGGTGTCTGAGGTTCATTACTGAAATCTGGTGCCTCCTTTAAAGTGGCAGAAGATTCTAGCAGTTTCTAAATTAACCTGTGCTCAACACTCTGGTAGCTTGGCACAGAGCAGTCAGACTTAACTTCGAGGAAATGTATGAAGTATTTATGCTGCATTTCAAACATTAATAAAGTGAAAACGCAACACAAAAAAAACCCACCAATTTAGAAAATAGAGTCGATTTTAATAAATAAAGCAAGATCAAAATTACAAAAATCAATTCACTAGAACTGAGATATGCAATTTCAAACATTTAGGTGAAAATCTTGCCTAAAAGCACGAAGCACCACTCACAGCTTTCTGGTCGTGTCAGTTTTGAGCCTGGCAAAAGGTTTATTTGGCTAGGTTGAAATGGCAGTTAAGAACTGCACACACAGGATGCAATAGCAGGCCTGAGACGTGTTTGAAATGGATACTTAAGTGGGTGGCACAATCAGAGCTGCAGGCCCACTAGTTTTATGGAAACAACAGTGGTCCCATGCTTATGTAATACAACACAACAAATAAATATAGACGAAATCGCTTCTATATTTTCAGAAGGACATGTCCAGCCGGACAGAGGTCTTCCAGGTTTACTTAATAAACACAATTCTTCAGAGAATAATTGTCAAGAATACCTTCCACAATGCCCCTGTGTGGTACACAAGCCTGTGCCCAGCACTAACGGGGTGAACACAGGTGAAGAAAATAGGAAAGGTTCAAGCCAGGGATACACTTCATGACCGAAGCTCTCGGCTTGCCCTGGCGTCGCCCGTTTACGATCGTGTAAACCGGCAATACCTGTTGCTCTATTGTGGGTGACTGGTCCGGGCATCTTGAAAGTAATTACTATCTGTGCCCACACGCGCTCTGCCTCGGCAAAATTGAGGTTTAATGTAAAGGCAAAGTATTTAATTGTCCTGATGATGGTTTCTATGATTTCTTGATGAAACCGAAACGCCGTCGACTTGCTTATGCACCCGATACAAATCCGATTGCTTGATTTTATGTAATGGTGCAGCTTGATATTTTCTGTACAAATTTATATGATAACAGAAAAACGTTTGTTTTGCCTTGAACCTTTCCTATTTTCTTCACCTGTGTTCACCCCGTTAGTGCTGGGCACAGGCTTGTGTACCACACAGGGGCATTGTGGAAGGTATTCTTGACAATTATTCTCTGAAGAATTGTGTTTATTAAGTAAACCTGGAAGACCTCTGTCCGGCTGGACATGTCCTTCTGAAAATATAGAAGCGATTTCGTCTATATTTATTTGTTGTGTTGTATTACATAAGCATGGGACCACTGTTGTTTCCATAAAACTGTTCCCCGAGGTCCCTGTTTGACTTGATTGGGGTCCCTTGTTGTTTGAAAGTGCAGGCCCACTAGTAGCATTTAATTTACAGGCCCTGGGTACACATAGTACCACCTAACCAGGGATGTATAAGTAAATAAAGTATGCCAATTGGGGATAAGCCATTTTTACCATGTTTTAAGAAGCCAGCCCATGCAGCTTCACACTGGTTAGCAGTGGTAAAGTCCTACGGTCAGTAAAAACAAGATCAGCAAAAATGGAGGAGGAAGGCAAAAGGTATGGGGAGACCACCCTAAGGCTGACAGGTCTAACACATGTTGACACCATTTCTCATTTTTGTTTGACTATACATTATTGCAGATCACAATTAATCTTTACCTGTTCGCATTTCAGCTTGATTTTATATTTAGATTGACCATGAAGAGTGATTTTTACCTTGTGTTCACTTCAAGGTAGCCATAACCATTGTAGGCCTTGATTTGAAAGGCTCATGTTGAATGAAATGTTGTGTTTCTGCTTGCTGTGCAAAATCTTTTCTCTCGTTCCAGAAGCCAAGTTCCAGCAATGTACTCGTTAACTGTGCTCTTATTGTCATATTGTGTGCGAAGGTCACAAATTATATCTTTTAATGAGCTCAACAAAAAATCTTTGCACTTGTGCATGACAAAAGCCAGTGGAGAAGAATTCTTCCCTGTGCGATATCTATTAAGTCCACTGCGCTGAAAAATTTCCATTGTATGACTCATGAGAAGAGGCCTGCCACCGAAAGTTACATTAATGCTTAGTTTTGATTGGTACCTTCTCTGTGGGAATCGTAGGAGTGTCCTTGTGGTTGAAATTCATGATTTAAGTGTATATATTTGTAAAAGACAGACTTCCTCCTGTCCATCTTCGAAGGCAGATGTCTCTTTGCCACTCTTTAAAAAATATATATTTTTATTATTTTTGGATAGAACATCAAACAATTCAGCAGGTACATCTTGATCAGTGTCCATTGATTACAAGTGTCAAGATTTACAATTAATAAGGATACAGAGTTGATGGTATTATGGTTTTCCTTCATGACCCCCTTGGTACCTCCCAACCCGTGCTATACATCTCTCGGGTCCCTCAGCTAGGTGTGGGCCTAGAGTAACAAACCCCCCTCCCACGCGTAATTGTGTGTGCTTTCCAGTACATCTATATCGTCCTCTTCCAACTCTAGATTTTAGTAGCTCATCCATGGCTGCCAGACTTTCCTAGATGTTCGCGGGCATCCCCTTGCTTTACATACTGTCTTTTCGGCACCCATGTACATGTCCATGCCGGTCTGCCACTCTTTCAGGGTAGGAAGTTCTGGTTTCCCCAAGTATTTGGCTATATCACGTTTTGCCACTAGGAGGCCTAAGTTACTGAGTAGAAGTTGATATCTATGAATATCGACATTTGTGTGGATGCCTAACAGAACATACTTAGGGTCCATCGGAATTTGTGCATGCAGTATACTATTTAGTTTTTGCACTATCCATGTCCAGTAGCTTTGTATTTGTGTGGACGAAGGAACCACGTTCTATTTGGCATCGCAGACACTCCGGCATCTCCGCCCTGTCCATCGCGTGTAGTTTTGCCCTGTCGTAGTATTATTTTTTATTATTATTACTAAAATTTGTATTGCGCAATGAATCATCCCCAGAGGGATCTCTCGGCGCCCTGGCTGTACACTCCCTGTCACTTACAGTACTATGGCCATTAAAACATCCACGTTTTAAGCTGTTTCTTAAACTGTACCAATGTTGTGCAGGCTTGGATCTCATCAGGTAGTCTATTCCAGAGGATGGGAGCCGAATGAGAGAAGGCACATCCACCCATTTTGTTTTTATTGATTTTACAAGGGCATAGCAATTTCCGGTTGCTCGATCTGAGTTGATGACTTGGAACATAGGGAATTAACTTCTTCCTTAGGTATGGCCTACCCGTCCCTTGCACTGTTTTAAATACTAAAGTCAGGAGCTTAAACACTGCTCTCTTCCTGTTGGGAAGCCAGTGCAATTTTTGCAGGAGAGGTAGAGATGGGGTACGAGCCGGTTTGTTGAGAGCCAGCCGCACTGCAGTGTTTTGCACAACTTGCAGCTTAGACGATAGGTCCTCCCTCACTCCTACTAGTAGTACATTACCGTAATCCAATCTACTAACTAGTAGTGCCTGTATTAAGGTCTTTCTGGCCTCAAGGGGGATCCATGGAAAGATCTTCCTCAACATCCGCATAATTCCAAAGCATGTGCCCTAGAGTGTCTTCACGTGATCTTACAAAGAAAGTTTGTCGATCATGATTACCAGGCTCCTTGCTTGCTTTGTTGGAACGGGTGCTTACCCCAGTTCCGCAGGCCACCAGTCCACCAACCATAGTACCTCAGCCTTCCCAAACAGGAGAATCTCCGTTTTGTTGGAGTTTAGCTGAAGGAAATTGTTGCTCATCCAAGTGGCTAATTTCAACATACAGAACTTAAACTTAGCTCTGGTTGCCGCGGGATCCGACTCGATGGGGATTATCACCTCTGTGTCATCTGCATACCAAATCGTCTCAAAACCGCAATATCTAATAATGGCAGCCAGAGGGGCCACATAGATGTTGAACAAGGTGGGACTTAAGATGGACCCCAGTTTACCATATTCTTCGACTACTTGAAAAATGATTGGGAGTGTCTTATCTGGGTTAGTTATATACAATAGGATGTCGCCTTTGTAGAGTGAGATTCGTTCATCTAACAGCCATCCTGTGGAGTTCTGGAACCTTGTTAAATCTGGGTGTGTTCTAATCAGGCATGCTAGAGGTTCCAAAACAAGCACAAAGAGCAAGGGGAACAGCAGGCAGCCCTGTCTAGTTCCCCGCTGGATGGGAAACTCGGCTGATTTAACGCCATTTAATGATACTCTAGCCCTGGGATTTGTGTATAAAATATCAACCCACGTCCAGAAGTTGTGCCCAAAGCCCAATTTTACGAGGACCCGTCTCATAAAACGCCAGTGTACCGTATCAAATGCCTTTTCGGCGTCGAGTGATAGAAGCAGATGGAGAACCTAGCTCCCTTTGGTCATGCCTAGCCAGTTTGCCAGCCTACGGAAGTTGAGGCGTATGGCACACTTGGGCATGAAGCGCGACTGGTCTTTGTGCACCATGGATGTTATAACCATCAATAATTGTGTGGCCAGTATAGAGGCAAATATGTTTCAACATTAAAGAGCGAAACTGAGCAATAGGAATCACAATTTTCTGGGGGCTTGCCCGGTTTTGGTATGACTACTACTGCAGCCTGACAGAGGTCCGGAGAAAGTGCTCCCTCATCCTTTGCCGCTAAAAACATGTTTAGTGTGCGTAGAGCTAATATATTATTATTGTGTTTGAAGAATTCCCCTGGGAGTCCATTCGGCCCTGGAGTTTTCCCCGACTTCTGTTTGGCAATGGCAGCATGGACTTCTTCTAAACTGATCTCCTTGTCTAAGGCAGCCGTGTCCTCAGTTTGCAAGATGGGCATGTCTATTGCGGTGAGATAGTAATCTATGCTATTCTCTACTGTCATCATTCGGGCCACGTACAGGTTAGTGTAATAATTTGCGAATGCTGTCGCAACTGCGGGTGCCATTGTGTGTCATGTCCCTGCCTCTTCTATTTGATTTACCCAATTTATTCCTCTTTCCTTCCGGCTTAACCAGGCTAGTAGCTTCCCCACTCTATCCCCTGACTCCTATAATCTGTGGTAAGTGGTCAGAATTTGGGTGTGGACTTATTCCTCTACTAAAGCCCGGGGTTCTCTCTGCGTGACCTCCAAGTGTCAAAGCATCTCTGCCTCGTTGTCCGGGGATAGTTTTTTTCATATTCTAACAAATTACCTTCTAAGTCTCGTATTTGCAACATTTCCTCTCTATGGTTTTGGGCAAGTACGTCTTGTAGTCTCCCCTAAGGACTGCCTTGTATTCCTCCCAAAGGGTGGCCACCGAGGGTACGTAGCCTTCATATCTTGGAAAAACGATTTGGTCTAGATGGCGACGGTATCTGTTACCATCTTGTCATGTAGCTCCCAGGCATTCAGTCTCCAGTCTGATTTGGGCCTATGTTCCCTAACCCCTACCCTTAACTGTAATGGTGAGTGATCAGAGATACCTCTTACCAGATACTCTTCGTCTTCAATTACTTGAATCTCCCCTGCCGGGGCAAAAAGGTAGTCAATACAGGAAAAGGTCTTATGAGCCCCTGAAAAATAAGAGTAGCTACGGTTAAGTGGGTGATGTCGGTGGCAGAGATTGGTCCGTCCTAACGATTTCACAAATTCCGCCAGTGGGGTAGGAGCCTGAGTGCCAGCCGCTGCATGAGAACTATCTAAGCGTGGGTTCATCTCATCATTGAAGTTGCCCCCATTATATGGGCTGAGGAATCTGAGTCCAACAGTATCTTAGCTATTGTCTGTAATGTCTGGGGCTGCAGTGGCGGTGGGGCATAAACACTGGCCATGGTAAACTCCCTCCTTCCCCATGTACCCTGAACCGCTGCGTATGTGCCCCCAGGATCAACCCAGGTCTTAACTACTTGAAAGGGTTTTTTTTTTTTAAAATAAGAACAGCCGCTCCACGGGCTCCAGGGGAAAACCCAGCATGTGCCAGTGTAACTTAAGCCCCTCTCCCAATAAATGCGCATCGTGTACCTTGAAGATGAGTTTATAGTAGGAACACTACGTCTGGCTTGATCCGTTTGATATATCTGATCACTAGGCCCCTCTTAATCTTACTACCCAATCCATTGATGTTCAACATCAACAGGGTATATGGTCTATCTTGCATTACGTTTGTGGCTCATGTGGTTTGTACAAGGAGTGTTCCCTAACCTGACAACCCCCATCCGGTTGCTTCTGACTCTGTAAATTAAGACATCCTACTGTTGCTAATAACGAAAACCCTTTAAGTAAAAAAAACGCAAACTCCCCTCCCTCCCCTCCTTAAACTTCCACCCCACATCCTTTCATACCCTACGTCTAAAAGCTTCAACTGTCAACATGACAACAGACGTAAGTGTCCACTGAGGAGTCTGTGGAACCCTCACTTCACCACCCCTTATCCCCAAATAATAACCAAAGCAACAAAGGATATAGTCCTAATTCAGGAAAGTGGTTTACACAGTCTCTCCTGGATGCAAATAAGTCTAGGAGGGGGCCTCCTTGCAGTCGCTGTATTGCCGGCATGTTCTTCCTTCACGCCCTTGGTTCACATTTCTGCGCCAGTTTTGTTTAGGTGCAATTGACGTTCGGTTGCCATTTCCGGGGCTGTCGCCCCAGATCCTTTTAAATTGTGAATGGCCTTAAGCAGGGGGTGGTCACAATCGGTGTCCTCCAGGGATTCTTGATCGGAATGATCAGCATGAGTACTATCCCCTTGGGTCAAGCCTGTTGGTAGCCCTGGCCCCCATGACTCCTCTTCCGAGGGTCCCCTCTCCGCCGATATGGAGTCCCAGGCTGCAAGGTCCCCGGGCGCTTCGGATTTCTCACAATGAGTCACCTCCTCGGTCTTGTTTTCTGTGGTCTAGGCTCCCATCTTGATTGTGAGTCCCTGGTAGGAATCAGTCGTCCAGTGTGGCTAGCGGACTACATCTCCCAGCAGGCTTAGAGATAGGTGGGGATTGTGCACTCTCCCATGCTACTCTGAAGGCAGGTCAGCTGATGATGGTGATTTAAGCCAGCTGAGACCGGCCTCAGGTGCTTGCCTTTCTTGTTTGTATTCTGCCCAGCTCCCTTGATCCTTGGATTCCCGTTTGAGTCTGCAGAGTTGATTGGATTCCTGTGCCTCCTCTTCGGATTCCTGTTTCTGAGTTCTGTAAGAAGCGCTATCCCGTGCTACACTTTTCCTTCTCGCAGTGAGACGTACCAGAGCATTCTGCCGTCTTTTTCTCCCTCCCCTTTAGGCGGTCTCTGCCTTTCCGCCGCCGCTGCTGCGGTTGTTGCCGGTCGTGGAGGCTCCTGGCGTCTTGTGACTTGACTGCCTACTCCCCGACCTTTTTTGTGTGCGTTGTACTCCTCCCACGCAGAGGTTTCCTGCATTTGGGGACACACGTTCGTCATTTTTTTATTTCCGAAACGCGAGTCCACGTGTGTTTAGACTATCACACTACTGCTGAGTCTTGTGGGGGACGCCACGCCTTCCTTACACGGCTGCTCCAGGTGGTGAGTGCCCCGGCTGTTTTATTTACTTTTAGTTATCCCGTATTTGAAGGGGGACCGGGTTCTTCCAGATAGCGCTACCGCGCTTGGATATTTAGTTTATTTGAGACTATATCTTCCTTCATTTTCCTAACGCGCTGGAGCGCGGTTCTTCATGTTAGAGGAACATTTATTTATTTATTGTTTTGTTTGGACTGTTCTACTAACTCCCAAAGAGCTCCTGCCTTCGAACTTTTTGAACTTGCCTGAGGCGAATGTAAGCCCTACAATTGAAGAAGACCATCGCTACCTATAAGTCCCAGAGTACATGTAAGTGGAAGGGTGCACAATACCTGGAGAAGGCGATTCTTGTGTAATTGCTATAGTGTTTTTCATTATTTGTCTTTCTCTCTCCCTAGCTCTTCCGTATTCCGGTGTGACCCAACCTTCTCCTAGTTGGCTGCTGATTAGGACTTGTGAATGGTTCTTCTTGGTCCCTCCTTTTCTGGATATATTAGCTCCCTCTTGTACTTGTCATATCAATCAAGGGGCGGTGATATCTCTTGGAAGAGAACGGACAATTTCTTCGTTCCCAGGGAAAAAGGGGATTTATAATACAAGAACCCCTAATTCCGCAACAGTTCCCAGGGTGTGTTGTGTTGCTACTGATCTCTGGTATAGGCCTTGGGCGTTCCTCAATCCACCCCCAGGCGTCATCAGGTGTTTGAAAAAACTGGGTTGAGTCTTGGAAGATGACCTTGAGCTTGGCTGGGAAGAGAAGCATATATTGAATGTGCAGGGCCTGGAGTTGAACTTTTACGGAGTCAAAGGACCTCCGCATCTTCTGCACCTCTCTAGAGTAGTCTGGGAAGATCATGACTCTAGTGTTGGCCAATTTGAGTTTTTCCATTTTCCGCGACTCTCTCAGAATTACGTCTCGATCTTTATAGTTCAGGAATTGCGCAATTAGGGGGCGTGGAAGGGCACCAGGCGGGAGTCTCAAAGCCGGCATCCTGTGCACTCGTTCAATGAGAAAACAAGTGAAAAACATAGCTCCTGAAAGGACTTCTCTCAGCCATGTCATCAGAAAGGCAATTGGATCAGTGTTCTTCTGCCTTTCTGGTATCCTGATACAGCGAAGATTATTTCTCCGGGCCCTGTTCTCTGCGTCATTGACCTTCCTGATTACCTCTCTCATGGTGGCTTGGAGCTCCTTGATGTCGCCTCTGGATGTTGTTGTGTTCTCCACTTCAGATACACAAGCCTCTGTTTGAGTGCCACGGTCCGCAATGTTGCGTACGTCTTGCCGAAGAAGGGACACCTCCATTCGTATCCTGGCCATTTTGCCTTCAATGACTTCTCTCAAGGCATGGATTGCCTGAAGAATGGCTGCATTATCTGGTGCACTTGCATTCTCCCTCACTGATTCTGTGTACGCAGGAAGCCCCTTAGTGTACTTGTCCATTTTCCTTTGCTTTTGCGTCTTCGGTTCTTTGTCGTTGGCCATTGTCAGGTGTAGCAGGTGCTTACTGCCGTCTGCACGTCAAGAGGCCAAAGGTATGAGTGGGAGGATTACAAGCTTGTTCTGGGGAGGATATTATATTGAGTGATGCATGGGAGGTAGGCTTGTCACCCCCCCACCCCCCCCCATGTGCGTAGCATAAATTGAAGGCCTGCTGGCAAACGTCCTCTCCCCTTGCTATGTTGCAGAAATCTCTCTAGTGGCTAGGTCAGTGTTCAGTGGGACCTCCTCACGTGTGTGTTACTCCTTTGTCAGCACGGACCACTCTCCAGCGTGTACCAGTTTCTCAATCCCTAGTAGTGCTTCCACTGTGCCCCTTCTGCATTTCCCGTCAGATGTTCCGGCCCGTGTTACCTCACATGACTAGCCTGTACTGGAAGCCCAATCTCGTCTGTGAGCCAGCAATATGCGTGCCCTCGTTGTCATCTGGTGTGGTGGGGCTCTAGAGTAGTCTTCCAGTTGAGGAGAAAGAGACCAGATATACGTGGTTGTGACTGGCCCCTTCACCCTAAAGAGTCCATAGGCGACCGGTCCAGGAATAATGGTGAAACAGACCGGGCATGCCCCTGCTTAGCTTCTACTGCGGTTCACCGCCACCGGGGTTATTTACTTTCCCAATGTGCCCTTGGGAGTGCCCCCTCAGTCTGCCGGACCCATGACTGTTCTCCATGGAAATAAACTTGAGGAGTCAAATAATGCGGGTTACTGCCAAGCCATCTCTGCGTGTCTCCTGCATCTAGTGCCACTCATCCCCTGGCTACCAGGCCTTCGCCGCTGCGGTGCACCTACTCTGGTCAATCTAGCAAGTAACTGCGCGCCGACACAAGGCGCAGCCGTGCATCTGAGGACAGGAATAACAGCTGCACTCAAACAGGTCTTTCTATGGCGCACAGTTCCTCAAGGCCGCGGCGGGGCCCCTCCCATCACTGCGGGCTGAGGGGGGAGGAAAGAGAGGTCCCACACTGACAGCCCATAGGTTTGCACCCCCACCTCTTCCCTAGGTGGGGAAACGACCACACCAGTGCCGGCATTATGTTCCCTTTGGCCTCTGCTACCGGTAAGTACGCACCGCTACCAGGCACACCCGCAGCTCGTCCCCAGCTCTCCCCGTGGTCCAGTCAGGAGGCTGAGTTCCCACAGCGTCACCATGTCCAGACGGGCCCATCCATGGCTTGTTTCTCCGCAGGATCGCGGCGTGTCCTCACACACTGCAGCGGATCAAGGGGGAAGAAAGGGGGGCCCCATCGCTGCGCAGCCACGTCTTCTTGGCTGGGGAGGGCGGCTGCTTCAGCACCGTGGGGCCAGCAGGACTCCTCTGCGATGCCGCCTGTTTCTTTGTCAGCTACCAAGATCGGGTTCCTTCCACTAATGGGCAGGTATGGCAGCGATCCCAGTTTGGCATGCGGGCGGCCCTCCTATCGTTGTCCTGAGGGCGCACCTGATAGGTGCTGCGCGCATATCGGGTCCAGCTGGCCATTTTGGTGGCTGAGACCCATCTGTCGTGTCGTTATGCCTGACTTCCCAGTGAGACAGGTCAGGCAATGAGGAAAAGGAAACAGGGACAGGAAAAGGAGGAGCGATTAGTCTGTGAGCCAGTAACTTCCTGGCAGGGAATAAAGAAGGTTGCCCCTGTCCAAGCTCCGTGTCTTGTGGTCATTTGGGCGGGCTAGAGCGCGACAATGGCGACGAGGGTGGGATGAGCCAAACCCCACACACAACGTCGCGCAGCCCAGCCGAGTACCGGCCCCAACGACAAGCCAGCAGCTCCGGAAAGAGTGTGCAGCGGAGCGACTCCTGCGTCGGATCCTGGCCCACGGACGAGTGGAGCAAGGAAGAGCACGCGAGGAAGTGCCTGCGTGATAGCGCCTAGCTGCGGAAGAAGCGGAGAGCCTGCCAAGCGGCGCTGAGGTGCGCGAGTACCTGCCCCTCCGAGGCTCGAGGACCGCGAGAAGTGGAAAGCCCAGCCGAGCGGCGCCGAGGTGAGCGCGGAGTCCCCGCACCTCTTTGAGGCCTGAAGACTGCGAGGGTGAGTCCCCCAGCACACGCGACCGCTAGGTAAGCCAGAGCGGGTCTGCACGTGCGCCAGAGACTGCCGAGAGCCGGGGAACATGGCGGCCATTTTGAAGTCAGGCGCCGGCCCTCAATAGACCCACGTGTCCCACACGGCGGCCATTTTAAAGTCAGGCAAATGGCCCCGAGCACCTAAAAAAAAGCGGGAACAAAGATAATTACATCACGCAGGAGCCACAGAAGGCAACTATAAGTTAAAATATTCACAAGCACTACTAGAGAATACAAGAACAATCAAGTACTGCCGAAAATAAGTGAGGACCTGGAGTGAGGACTTTGAAGATTATATGGAAGGGTCTCTTGTACAAGACTCTAAGCGCAAGCTGGTTGCGTTACGAAATCTTGCTGGCCAAGAAATAGCACAAATAATCAAAGAAATGCCCAACGTTGCCACAGCCACTTATGACGAAGTGAAGGCTGCCCTTGATCGGCGATTCCTGCACAAGCGCAATGTCGACTACGAGCGCTATGTGTTCAACCTAGCGTCTCAGGAGAACGGAGAGTGCATGGGCGATTTCATCACGCGCATCAAAAGGATGACGCGTCACTGTGACTTCGAAAACTTCAAGACGGAAGACGCATTACGGCTCCGCATCATCGATGGTTGCCGCTCAGAATCACTACGCAGACGTCTCCTGAAGAAGTCCTACACACTGGAACAAATCGAAGAACTTACAAGGATTAACGACCAAGCAGAAGACCATGCTAAGAGGATGGAAACACACAAGCCTGAACACAAAGACAAAGACCACAAAGAGCAGGGTGTTCCCGCAAGAGTCAAGTCTGACAACGGGCCTCCATTCAATGGCCATGAGTTCGCGGAATTTGCGAAGCATCTCGACTTCAAACATCACAAAATAACTCCACTGTGGCCACAAGCCAATGGCATGGTGGAGAGATTTATGGGTACATTAAAGAAGGCCATCCAACAAGCAGAGATAACACGCCGAGATGTCCAGCAAACTTTGAACGAAGTACTAAGGGCCTACCGGACCACTCCTCACAACACCACGAATCAGTGCCCGGCCACAATAATGTTGGGAAGGACACCGAGAACAAGAGTGCCCATGGTAAGCACCACGCCTCGATCAAGGACTGTCACCGTGGACCACGAAACACTTGTCGACATTGACAGGGAAAGGAAACAGAAAATGAAAACATATGCAGATAGTCGCCGGCACGCCAAAGAATCTGATATCCGTGAAGGCGACTGGGTCATAGTGAGAGGAGACCGGCGAACGAAAGCAGACAGCCGATACCTGAACTTTCCCCTACAGGTCCACAAGAGGAAAGGAACCATGATTACAGCCAAAGCTGATCATAAACAAATAACGAGAAATATATCTCACTTCAAAAGACACTATCCGGTGAACAGGCATGAATCATCCTCAGGCCACACGTCAAGTGACTCTACCAGTCAAAATGACAACGCCGAGATCCAACATTATCAACAGCCAAGAATGACCAATAGTCCTGAGCGACGCCGACACACACCAGAGAGAGAGAGACTCGCCCCAAATGCCAGGTGAGGAAACCACAGCGACTCGTCGAAGAAATGTAGCACCACTTCTTTGTACAAAAGGGGGAGATGTCGTGTCGTTATGCCTGACTTCCCAGTGAGACAGGTCAGGCAATGAGGAAAAGGAAACAGGGACAGGAAAAGGAGGAGCGATTAGTCTGTGAGCCAGTAACTTCCTGGCAGGGAATAAAGAAGGTTGCCCCTGTCCAAGCTCCGTGTCTTGTGGTCATTTGGGCGGGCTAGAGCGCGACACCATCTTCGTGTTGATCGCATTTCTGCAGTAAATTTCGCTGCAGCACCTATAAAGGCAGCTTCCTCTGTGGGGCTGTGGGTTAAGGCGCACTCGACTGAGAAATTAGCGTGTTGTTTGTGGCTAGAAGACCCGATTCGATACAGGATCTATGTCGGGCGATCAGAACCCCGTCAAATGTGGCTGGTCAGCCATGCTGCTGGCCATGCCCCCTCCTCTTTGCCACTCTTGAGACCCCATGCTTCAGTGAATCTCTTGAACAAAACCCTTTCTCCTTTCCATGATTGGAACCCATATCTGGTTCTGCTTTAGAGACTCTATTTGGCTGATTCCTGTTGCTTAAGCTTCCCTGACTTAACTTCTGAAAATGTCGTTTTGAATTGGGGAGTTTAGGGAGAACCAAATCCTTTGTGATATACCTACAAAACGTAATAAATTTTTTTTTTTACATTGCATTATGACATTGTATAAAGCATGAACCTTCACGATACATACACACAATGTGGCATTTATTCATGTGTGAGTCATCTGTCTCTAAGATCTCTCCCTCAGTTTCTACCACCAATTCTTTGCTCATCGATGACCAGTCATCCAGGTCATCGGCCACATACTCGTGTGATTCACCTACAATACGTAAATAGCTTGGCTTCATATTTGCTGGTCTGATCTTGGATTATATTGATTTAAGCTGTAACCAAATTATTATTTATTTAAGACAATGTAACTGATTTCAGATGGCATTTGGTAATCTGCTAATAAACCTTCATGTTTTTGCAAATCTACTACTCTGTCATTCTTGTGCGGCAAAAAATAGCTTCACTGTTCTTTCCCTGCTATTAAAGCATTTTTGTTAAGCCTCAATTTGAGTCACAGATCCATTCACCTGGGTAAAGTTGAGACTTGAGATTTGCACCAGCCTTTTCCCTTTGCAAACACCATCCTTATCTGATAAATAACACATGCCAACCACAAAGCCGCCCATCTTCTGATAGGCAATCGTATTTTACTGTTAACAAACTGTAAAGCATTGGCAGAGCCAATATCTTGTGCATTGTCTAAAAGCCTTTTGGCTTTCAGTGCTTGTTATGTTTTTGAAAAACCTTATTGTTTGGAAGATGCGTTCTTCAATCTGCAAAAAAATAAAAAAACATTGGCATTTAGTGTCAAAAAGCACACATTGCCATGATAGTCCCTGCAATGAAGGGAACTTGTTTACGTGTGGATGCCTTCATATGAAAGGGACAGATGCCATCATTCACAGCGAAGCAGCCGCTTTCTGACGTAGGCGGACTGCTTGCTCCACTCTGCATGCTGCAACGGACGAAGAAAAATATGAATGACTCAATAACAGACCAGTAGATTAGGAGGGTTGGCTGAAAGTCCCTATAAGTAAATATATATTACCTACAAGTAGTTATAGTTCGGACCTAGTTTCCATAGGAAAGGCGTTTTTTGATTTGCCAATATGTTTAGCGCTGTTAGGCGAATCTCACCACATTTCCAAAACTATTGGCCCACTCACTTTAGCTGCTGTCTTGAAAAGTTTGGGGTGATCCATCAAGGTGGGGCCGAGAAAAAGGGGGGGGTCTTAAAACGCCTTTTTTTCTGTGTTCATTTCCATAGGAAACTGTTGACGCAGCTACTGCCCAAGCTCCTGAACGAAATTACGCCAAATTAGACAAAAAGGTAAATCTTGGCCCAGAGTGCACTTGTTTTAGTAAATGGTGTAAATACATTCAGTAGTTCCTGAGAAATGTAGACATTTCTCAGATATACAAATATTGCCGCAGAGGATCCGCGAACCCTCCCGATCTCGTGCCTGAGATCTGATTGGCTTCAAACCAGGAAGTGTTGGCAGCCATCTTGGGACCCGGTTGAACCGAGTTAGAAGGAAAAAGATAAAAAAAACATTAAGACTGAGAAAAGGGGGCAGGGTAGAAACACCCTGACCCCCTAGGCTTGCTCATGGGGTCCGACAGGGAACCCCAGTGCCCAAAAAAGCATTTTTTTAAAAATGGCAGGATTCATGTGTGATTTTAAAATGAAGCGCTGTCTCCCACGCTTCATTTCCTTGAAGCCCCCGGTTGGGCCAGGTCTCAGGGGCAATGTTAAAATGAGATTTGGGGGCCTGCGTGGGCCCTCGCAGCCCCAGGGACTGCCACCTTCCCAGGGCTATGAAGATTAAATGTGGGGGCCATGTTGCCCCCCATAGGCCCGGGAACCGCCACCTCCCAGGGGCTTTGTTTATAAAAATAAATGTGTGGGTGGGCTCCACCCCTACCCACAAAGCACCCGGGTATCGCCACCTCCCCGGGCACTATTTTCATTAAATTGCGGGGGGCCACACACACCCCTGCTGCCCCAGCGACCGCCACCTCAATGGGGCTACATATTAAATAGAATGCATGGGGGGCTGTAGCCCCCCCACGCAGCCCCAGGTATCTTCATCTCCCCAAGGCTATTCATAATAAAATGCAGCGGCCACACACCTCCATGGGGCTACATTTTAAATAGAATGTTTCGGGGGCTCCTGCCCCCTCCCCACGCAGCACCTGGGACCGCCACCTCCCGGGGCATTAATGAAGTAAAGTCTTTGGTGTAAATGGCCCTGGGGACCGCCACCCCCCCCAGGACCGACACCAGCAGTGTCCCTGGGTGCCCACTTCCAGGATCTTGCATTTTGCTATGGCATGCCATACCAAACTCTGCTTGGCTTCATGGAAATGAGCACACGGAAAATGCTCTTGCTTCCATGAAGCATAGCAGAACTGCTTTTGGGCAGAGGGAGATGCATGTTTGCATCTCTCTCTGCCCAAAAGAAATTTTGGCGCCCGTAGGAGATGGAGAGCCAGCGGGGAGCACGGGGCTCCCCCGTGGTCCCCAAGGATGTGGTTATGCCCCGGGGATGAGGGCCACAAATGGCTCAGGTAGGGGAGCAGCGCAGCCCCCATACCCATTTTTTAAAAATGGAATGGGGTACCCAGTGATATATTGGCCTCAAGAGGGGGGCCATGAGGTCTCCATAAAAAAAATATCGAGGACAGGCATTGAGGGATGGGGTCTCTGGGGCCAAAACTGGCCCAGGGAAGGGGGCCCCTTCCCTGCAGACACAACTCTTGGTGCACTGCTGGTGGAGGGTTGAGGTCCCCTTGCATCCTGAGGGCCTCAGGACTAAAATAGACTTCATCCCCCAAGCAGCAGTGTGCCAGGAGGCACGTTTGCAGAGTGATGGAGAAGGAGGCATGGCTTCTGACCACCCTTTCAGCAATCCCGCTGTTTGGGGCTTACTGGAGGTAACAGGAGGGCTAGTTGGTCCACAGGGACCCTCAAAAGGCAAGGAGACTTCATCCCCAACCAAGAGCGTACCAGAAGGTGCATTTGCATAGTGGTGGAGAAATGGAGAATGGCCTGCAACTACCTATCAGCAATCTCACTGTGCGTGGCTTACTGGAGGGAACAGGTGGGCTTGTTGGCCCCTAAGGACAGCAGCGATGGGGACTTCATCCCCCAACCAAGAGCGCACCAGGAAGCGCATTTGCAAAGTGTTAGACAAAAGGGGCGTGGCCTGCTTTCAGAACTCAGCAATCCTGCTATGTGGGACTTACTGGAGGTAAATATAGGGCTAGTTGGCCCCCAAGGACGTCCTTGAGGGCCAACTACCCCTCCTGTTACCGCCAGTAAGTCCCACGCAGTGGGATTGCTTAGAGGTCTTCGGAGGCCAACCCCCTTTTGTCCACCACTCTGAAAATGTGCCTCCTGGGGCACTACTGGTTGGGGGATGAAGCTCACTTTACTGCAGAGGGACCTTGTGGGCCAAGACGCCCTCCTGTAAGTCCTAGCCCATGGAATTCCTGAAAGCTGGTTGGGGGCCCAGACCCCTTTCTCCGCCACTCTGCAAATGTGACTGCTAGTTAAAAAACCTTAGAAATTCAATGAAAAAACCCACAGGTTTCAGGAACGTTATAGTTAGAACTTGTGCCCCCACAATGCACTGCTAATGACATCACAAATTACATCACTCATGACCTGGTCAGAGACATCACTGATGACATCTCAAATGACATCACTGATGACATCATCCACAGAATCTGTTGTTGGTAAGTGAATATAAGTATCAGTGGTACATCTCCAAAGGCAGAAAAATAAAAGCCATTGTATATGAAAGTTGGTGTATATAAATATATACGCAAGAGTCTGTGATTGTGAGAGTAACTATATGAATGAGTGCATAATTGTAATAGTGATTTTTTAACATAGTAACTATGATTTACTATGTGTATGTATAAATCAGGTGTTGTGTGTATAACTGTGTAGGTGAGTAAATGTATGTGTGATTGATTCTTTTCATGAGTGAGTAGCATCACTGCATAACTGACTAGGATGACTGCTGAAGTGTCAATGTCTATATATGCGTATGAGTACATTTGATAGTGCTACCATTGATCAGTGACTGCATGTATAAGTGATTCGCTGGGTGAATGGACAGTTGTGTGTGTAGACTTAGGAATCAGTGAGTGCGTATGTAGTAACTGGTATGTGTGTGTCAATGCTTTCAAATATGGTACTCTGTATTATACAGTGAGTGATCAAAGGATATACTAGTGTGTGATGATGTGTATCAGATTGTCATGTCGATGATGTCATCAGTGATGTCATCAGTGATGTCATTTGAGATGTCATCAGTGATGTCACTGACCATGTCATGAATGATGTAATATGTGACATCATCAGCAGTGCATTACGGGCGCGTGACTTATAGTTAGCACAACTAACTATAACGGAGAAATTTCTATGGTTTTGTACGAGTGAAATGTCCAGCTAACTATAACGCTAATGAAACTTATGGTTTTTTCAGTGATGTGAGCGACCGGTCCGTGACACAGGGATGTGACATATTTACATGAATATGTCGCAATTCTGTGTTCCCTCTGCACTAGCACACAAACTGCAGCCATGCAGTGACGCAGGCACGCTTGCACCATGGTGCAAGGATATCTGTGTCATGGGGAGATTGTTTTTGTGCAGGAAGGGACTACTTCCTGCACAAAAACAATCACTAAAGGTATTTTCCTCCTTCAATGTGTGCTGTGGAATGCAGCATGCATTGAAAGAGGAAAAAAGAGGAGAAATGAAAAATGTGTTCCTTGTTGTGCCTCACTACACCAACTCTAGGGTGGCGCACCTTTCCCACGTATCTACAGATTTACACTTTCTCGTAAGTCTTGAGATGTGTTATTCCAGGGGTGTTGTGTGGCACAGACACAGCAACTTCCATGGAACGCCCCTCCAACGCAAAGTGCTGCGTTTGAATGGGTCGTATTTTAAAGGAGAGGAAAAGCAACGCAAGGTGGCTTTTCCTCTCCTTGGAAATATGGAGGTGTCCCCAGCACCATCACTATGTTACAAAATGTGACGTACTGGTGGCGCAGGGGGCTTTTAATCTGCCCCATAAGTGCTTAGGTATTGGCAGAGTGATACAATAAGAACATTGTGCTGGATGGCTGATTGACCAACTGCAAGAGACTGACAGGAGGTATCTTAGGCTGCATCAGTACTACTTCAGTATTTAGTGGTGTGTACCAATAGTATGTATCTGCTTAGAGGTTTGTAGGGATTGTGCACAGAATATTGTACGTGTACTTGTGTTGGTGCCTAGGTCATTGTATAAGAATAGCACTAGTAACTAGAATAATGACAGTGCTGCTAACAGAGTGCTCAGTTAATTTATAAGTGCTTAGGTATTGTCTCAATGCCTGAGTCATTCTGCAAGTGCATAGACAGTGACTGGGTTCCTAGAGTGCTAGTAGTTGACAGCAGGATACGTTTATAAGTCCTTATGTTTCATCAGAGTGATTAGATAAGGACATGCTTCTAACAGGGTGATTGTAGGAGTGGACACAGACTCATAGTGTGATTCCAGACAAGCATGACTATTACTTGGACTTTTGCAGGACTGACTCTGTAGTCTGCAAGGGGTTTACGGACCGTATACATTGTGCACATTTGACTGTACCACTGCTTGTCTCAATGCCTGAGTCATTCTGCAAGTGCATAGACAGTGACTGGGTTCCTAGAGTGCTAGTAGTTGACAGCAGGATAAGTTTATAAGCGCTTATGTTTCAGCAGAGTGATTAGATAAGGACATGTTTCTGTCGGGATGATTGTAGGAGTGGACACAGACTCACAGTGTGATTCCAGACAAGCATTACTATTACCTGGACTTTTGTAGGACTGACTCTGTAGTCTGCAAGGGGTTAAGGGACTGCATACATTGTGCACATTTCACTGTACCACTGCTTGTCTCAATGCCTGAGTCATTCTGCCAGTGCATAGACAGTGACTGGGTTCCTAGAGTGCTAGTAGTTGGCAGAACAAAACGTTTATAAGCGCTTATATTTCAGCAGAGTGATTAGATAAGAACATGCTTCTATCGGGATGATTGTAGGAGTGGACACAGACTCACAGTGTGATTCTAGACAAGCATGACTATTGCCTGGATTTTTGCAGGACTTACTCAGTAGTCTGCAAGGGGTTAAGGCACCGAATACATTGTGCACATTTGACTGCAACACTGCTTGTCTCAATGCCTGAGTCATTCTGCAAGTGCATAGACAGTGACTGGGTTCCTAGAGTGCTAGTAGTTGACAGCAGGATAAGTTTATAAGCGCTTATGTTTCAGCAGAGTGATTAGATAAGGACATGTTTCTGTCGGGATGATTGTAGGAGTGGACACAGACTCACAGTGTGATTCCAGACAAGCATTAATATTACCTGGACTTTTGTAGGACTGACTCTGTAGTCTGCAAGATGTTAAGGGACTGCATACATTGTGCACATTTCACTGTACCACTGCTTGTCTCAATGCCTGAGTCATTCTGCCAGTGGATAGACAGTGACTGGGTTCCTAGAGTGCTAGTAGTTGACAGCACGAAAACTTTATAAGCACTTATATTTCAGCAGAGTGGTTAGATAAGAACATGCTTCTATCGGGATGATTGTAGGAGTGGACACAGACTCACAGTGTGATTCCAGACAAGCATGACTATTACCTGAACTTTTGCAGTAGTTGACTACAGGATACATTTATAAGCACTTATGTGTCAGCAGTGAACCAGGTCAGCAGAGCTGCTCTAGAGCCCTAGAACCAGGTCAGCAGAGCTGCTCTAGTGGCAGAGAAAGAGGTCAGCAGAGCTGATTTAGAGGGAGAGAACCAGGTCAGCAGAGCTGCTTTAGCGCCAGAGAACCAGGTCAGCAGAGCTGCTCTAGAGCCAGAGAACCGGGTCAGCAGAGCTGAATTAGAGGGAGAGAACCATGTCAGCAGAGCTGCTTTAGAGCCAGAGAACCAGGTCAGAGGAGCTGCTCTAGAGCCAGAGAACCAGGTCAGCAGAGGTGCTTTAGAGCCATAGAACCAGGTCTGCAGAGCTGCTTTAGAGCCAGAGAACAAGGCCAGCAGAGCTGCTCTAGAGCCTAAGAACCAGGTCAGCAGAGCTGCACTAGAGCGAGAGAACCAGGTCAGCAGATCTGCTTTAGAGCCATAGAACCAGGTCAGGAGAGCTGCTGTAAAGCAAGAGTTACCAGGTCAGCAGAGGCACTGTAGAGCCAGAGAAACCAGGTCAGCAGAGCTGCTTTACAGGGAGAGAACCAGGTCAGCAGAGCTGCTTTAAGCCAGAGAACCAGGTCAGCAGAGCTGCTCTAGAGCCTAAGAACCAGGTTAGCAGAGCTGCACTAGAGCGAGAGAACCAGGTCAGCAGATCTGCTGTAGAGCCATAGAACCAGGTCAGGAGAGCTGCTGTAAAGCAAGAGTTACCAGGTCAGCAGAGGCACTGTAGAGCCAGAGAAACCAGGTCAGCAGAGCTGCTTTACAGGGAGAGAACTAGGTCAGCAGAGCTGCTTTAAGCCAGAGAACCAGGTCAGCAGAGCTGATTTAGAGGGAGAGAACCAGGTCAGCAGAGCTGCTTTAGAGCCAGAGAGCCAGGTCAGCAGAGCTGCTCTAGAGCCAGAGAACCAGGTCAGCGGAGCTGATTTAGAGGGGGAGAACCAGGTCAGCAGAGCTGCTCTAGAGCCAGAGAACCAGGTCAGCAGAGCTGCTTTAAAGCCCTAGAACCAGGTCAGCAGAGCTGCTTTTGAGCGGGAGAACCAGGTCAGCAGAGCTGGTCTAGAGCCAGAGAATCAGGTCAGCAGAACTGCTTTAGAGCCATAGAACCGGGTCAGCAGAGCTGCTTTAGAGCCAGAGAACCGGGTCAGCAGAGCTGTTGTAGAGCCAGAGAACCAGGTCCGCAGAGCTGCTCTAGTGCCTAAGAACTAGGTCAGGAGAGCTGCTCTAGAGCTAGAGATCCAGGTCAGCAGAGCCGCTCTAGAGCCTAAGAACTAGGTCAGCAGAGTTGCTCTTGAGCCAGAGAACCTGGTCAGCAAAGCTGCTGTAGAGACAGAGAAAGCAGGTCAGTAGAGCTGCTTTAGAGTCAGAGAACCAGGCCAGCAGAGCTGCTCTAGAGGGAAAGAACCAGGTCAGAGGAGCTGCTCTAGAGCCAGAGAACCAGGTCAGCAGAGCTCATTTAGAGGGAGAGAACCAGTTCAGCAGAGCTGCTTTACAGCCAGAGAACCAGGTCAGCAGAGCTGCTCCAGAGCCAGAGAACCAGCTCAGCAGAGCTGCTTTAAAGCCCTAGAACTAGGTTAGCAGAGCTGCTTTTGAGACAGAAAACAAGGCCAGCAGAGCTGCTCTACAGCCTAAGAACCAGGTCCGCAGAGCTTCTCTAGAGCCAGAGAACCAGGTCAGCAGAGCTGCTGTAGAGCCAGAGAAACCAGGACAGTAGAGCTGCTTTAGAGCGGGAGAACCAGAGAATCAGGTCAGCAAAACTGCTTTAGAGCCATAGAACCGGGTCAGCAGAGCTGCATTAGAGCCAGAGAACCGGGTCAGCAGAGCTGTTGTAGAGCCAGAGAACCAGATCCGCAGAGCTGCTCTAGTGCCTAAGAACTAGGTCAGCAGAGCTGGTCTAGAGCTAGAGAACCAGGTCAGCAGAGCTGCTCTAGAGCCTAAGAACTAGGTCAGCAGAGTTGCTCTTGAGCCAGAGAACCAGGTCAGCAGAGCTGCTGTAGAGCTGGAGAAACCCGGTCAGTAGAGCTGCCTTAGAGCCAGACAACCAGGTCAGCAGAGCTGCTCTAAAGGGAGAGAACCAGGTCAGCAGAGCTGCTCTAGAGCCAGAGAACCAGGTCAGCAGAGCTCATTTAGAGGGAGAGAAACAGGTCAGCAGAGCTGCTTTAGAGCCCTAGAACCAGGTCAGCAGAGCTGCTCTAGTGGCAGAGAAAGAGGTCAGCAGAGCTGATTTAGAGGGAGAGAACCAGGTCAGCAGAGCTGCTTTAGCGCCAGAGAACCAGGTCAGCAGAGCTGCTCTAGAGCCAGAGAACAAGGTCAGCAGAGCTGAATTAGAGGGAGAGAACCAGGTCAGCAGAGCTGCTGTAGAGCCAGAGAAACCTTATCAGTAGAGCTGCTTTAGAGCGAGAGAATCGGGTCAGCAGAGCTGTTGTAGAGCCAGAGAACCTGGTCAGCAGAGCTGCTCTAGAGCCTTAGAACTAGGTCAGCAGAGCTGCTCTAGAGCAAGATAAACCAGGTCAGCAGAGCTGCTTTAGAGGGAGAGAACCAGGTCAGCAGAGCTGCTTTAGAGGGAGAGAACCAGGTTATCAGAGCTGCACTAGAAGCAGAGAAACCAGGTCAGCAGAGCTGCTTTAGAGGGAGAGAACCAGGTCAGCAGAGCTGCTCTAGAGGCATGGAACCATGTCAGCAGAGCTGCTTTAGTGGGAGAGAACCAGGTCAGCAGAGCTGCACTAGAGCCAGAGAACAAGGTCAGCAGAGCTGAATTAGAGGGAGAGAACCAGGTCAGCAGAGCTGCTGTAGAGCCAGAGAAACCTTATCAGTAGAGCTGCTTTAGAGCGAGAGAATCGGGTCAGCAGAGCTGTTGTAGAGCCAGAGAACCTGGTCAGCAGAGCTGCTCTAGAGCCTTAGAACTAGGTCAGCAGAGCTGCTCTAGAGCAAGATAAACCAGGTCAGCAGAGCTGCTTTAGAGGGAGAGAACCAGGTCAGCAGAGCTGCTTTAGAGGGAGAGAACCGGGTTAGCAGAGCTGCACTAGAGGCAGAGAAACCAGGTCAGCAGAGCTGCTTTAGAGGGAGAGAACCAGGTCAGCAGAGCTGCTCTAGAGGCATGGAACCAGGTCAGCAGAGCTGCTTTAGTGGGAGAGAACCAGGTCAGCAGAGCTGCACTAGAGCCAGAGAAACCAGGTCAGCAGAGGTGCTTTAGAGCCCTAGAACCAGGTCAGTGAGCTGCTCTAGAGGCAGAGAACCAGGTCAGCAGAGCTGATTCAGAGGGAGTGAACCAGTTCAGCAGAGCTGCTTTAGAGCCCTAGAACCAGGTCAGCAGAGCTGCCATAGTGGCAGGGAAAGAGGTCAGCAGAGCTGATTTAGAGGGAGAGAACCAGGTCAGCAGAGCTGCTTTAGCGCCAGAGAACCAGGTCAGCAGAGCTGCTATAGAGCCAGAGAACCAGGTTAGCAGAGCTGAATTAGAGCCAGAGAAACCAGGTCAGCAGAGCTGCTTGAGAGGGAGAGAACCAGGTCAGCAGAGCTGCTTTAGAGCCAGAGAAACAAGTTCAGCAGAGTTGCTTTAAAGGGAGAGAACCAGGTCAGCAGAGCTGCTTTAGAGCCAGTGAACCAGGTCAGCGGAGCTGCTCTAGAGCCAGAGAACCAGGTCAGCAGAGCTGCTTTAGAGTCATAGAACCAGGTCATCAGAGCTGCTTTAGAGCCAGAGAACAAGGCCAGCAGAGCTGCTCTAGAGCCTAAGAACCAGGTCAGCAGAGCTGCACTAGAGCGAGAGAACCAGATCAGCAGATCTGCTTTAGAGCCAGAGAAATCAGGTCAGGAGACCTGTTGTAGACCCAGAGAACCAGGTCAGCAGAGCTGCTCTAGAGGCAGAGAAACCAGGTCAGCAGAGCTGCTTTAGAGGGAGAGAACCAGGTCAGCAGAGCTACTGTAGAGCCTAAGAACCAGGTCAGCCGAGCTGCTTTAGTGGGAGAGAACCAGACCAGCAGAGCTGCACTAGAGCCAAAGAAACCAGGTCAGCAGAGGTGATTTAGAGCCCTAGAACCAGGTCAGTGAGCTGCTCTAGAGGCAGAGAACCAGGTCAGCAGAGCTGATTCAGAGGGAGTGAACCAGTTCAGCAGAGCTGCTTTAGAGCCCTAGAACCAGGTCAGCAGAGCTGCCATAGTGGCAGGGAAAGAGGTCAGCAGAGCTGATTTAGAGGGAGAGAACCAGGTCAGCAGAGCTGCTTTAGCACCAGAGAACCAGGTCAGCAGAGCTGCTATAGAGCCAGAGAACCAGGTTAGCAGAGCTGAATTAGAGCCAGAGAAACCAGGTCAGCAGAGCTGCTTGAGAGGGAGAGAACAAGGTCAGCAGAGCTGCTTTAGAGCCAGAGAAACAAGTTCAGCAGAGTTGCTTTAAAGGGAGAGAACCAGGTCAGCAGAGCTGCTTTAGAGCCAGAGAACCAGGTCAGCGGAGCTGCTCTAGAGCCAGAGAACCAGGTCAGCAGAGCTGCTTTAGAGTCATAGAACCAGGTCATCAGAGCTGCTTTAGAGCCAGAGAACAAGGCCAGCAGAGCTGCTCTAGAGCCTAAGAACCAGGTCAGCAGAGCTGCACTAGAGCGAGAGAACCAGATCAGCAGATCTGCTTTAGAGCCAGAGAAATCAGGTCAGGAGACCTGTTGTAGACCCAGAGAACCAGGTCAGCAGAGCTGCTCTAGAGCCAGAGAACTAGGTCAGCAGAGCTGCTCTAGAGCCAGAGAACCAGGTCAGCAGAGCTACTGTAGAGCCTAAGAACCCGGTCAGCCGAGCTGCTCTAGAGCCAGAGACCCAGGCCAGCAGAGTTGCTGTAGAGCCAGAGAAACCAGGTCAGTACAGCTTCTCTAGAGCCTGAGAACCAGGTCAGCGGAGCTGATTTAGAGGAAGAGAACCAGTTCAGCAGAGCTGCTTTACAGCCAGAGAACCAGGTCAGCAGAGCTGCTCTAGAGCCAGAGAACCAGCTCAGCAGAGCTGCTTTAAAGCCCTAGAACCAGGTCAGCAGAGCTGCTTTTGAGCCAGAAAACAAGGCCAGCAGAGCTGCTCTACAGCCTAAGAACCAGGTCCGCAGAGCTTCTTTAGAGCCAGAGAACCAGGTCAGCAGAGCTGCTGTAGAGCCAGAGAAATCAGGACAGTAGAGCTGCTTTAGAGCGGAAGAACCAGAGAATCAGGTCAGCAAAACTGCTTTAGAGCCATAGAACCGGGTCAGCAGAGCTGCATTAGAGCCAGAGAACTGGGTCAGCAGAGCTGTTGTAGAGCCAGAGAACCAGATCCGCAGAGCTGCTCTAGTGCCTAAGAACTAGGTCAGCAGAGCTGGTCTAGAGCTAGAGAACCAGGTCAGCAGAGCTGCTCTAGAGCCTAAGAACTAGGTCAGCAGAGTTGCTCTTGAGCCAGAGAACCAGGTCAGCAGAGCTGCTGTAGAGCTAGAGAAACCCGGTCAGTAGAGCTGCCTTAGAGCCAGACAACCAGGTCAGCAGAGCTGCTCTAAAGGGAGAGAACCAGGTCAGCAGAGCTGCTCTAGAGCCAGAGAACCAGGTCAGCAGAGCTCATTTAGAGGGAGAGAAACAGGTCAGCAGAGCTGCTTTAGAGCCCTAGAACCAGGTCAGCAGAGCTGCTCTAGTGGCAGAGAAAGAGGTCAGCAGAGCTGATTTAGAGGGAGAGAACCAGGTCAGCAGAGCTGCTTTAGCGCCAGAGAACCAGGTCAGCAGAGCTGCTCTAGAGCCAGAGAACAAGGTCAGCAGAGCTGAATTAGAGGGAGAGAACCAGGTCAGCAGAGCTGCTGTAGAGCCAGAGAAACCTTATCAGTAGAGCTGCTTTAGAGCGAGAGAATCGGGTCAGCAGAGCTGTTGTAGAGCCAGAGAACCTGGTCAGCAGAGCTGCTCTAGAGCCTTAGAACTAGGTCAGCAGAGCTGCTCTAGAGCAAGATAAACCAGGTCAGCAGAGCTGCTTTAGAGGGAGAGAACCAGGTCAGCACAGCTGCTTTAGAGGGAGAGAACCAGGTTATCAGAGCTGCACTAGAGGCAGAGAAACCAGGTCAGCAGAGCTGCTTTAGAGGGAGAGAACCAGGTCAGCAGAGCTGCTCTAGAGGCATGGAACCAGGTCAGCAGAGCTGCTTTAGTGGGAGAGAACCAGGTCAGCAGAGCTGCACTAGAGCCAGAGAAACCAGGTCAGCAGAGGTGCTTTAGAGCCCTAGAACCAGGTCAGTGAGCTGCTCTAGAGGCAGAGAACCAGGTCAGCAGAGCTGATTCAGAGGGAGTGAACCAGTTCAGCAGAGCTGCTTTAGAGCCCTAGAACCAGGTCAGCAGAGCTGCCATAGTGGCAGGGAAAGAGGTCAGCAGAGCTGATTTAAAGGGAGAGAACCAGGTCAGCAGAGCTGCTTTAGCGCCAGAGAACCAGGTCAGCAGAGCTGCTATAGAGCCAGAGAACCAGGTTAGCAGAGCTGAATTAGAGCCAGAGAAACCAGGTCAGCAGAGCTGCTTGAGAGGGAGAGAACCAGGTCAGCAGCAGAGCTGCTTTAGAGCCAGAGAAAGAAGTTCAGCAGAGCTGCTTTAAAGGGAGAGAACCAGGTCAGCATAGCTGCTTTAGAGCCAGAGAACCAGGTCAGCGGAGCTGCTCTAGAGCCAGAGAACCAGGTCAGCAGAGCTGCTTTAGAGTCATAGAACCAGGTCATCAGAGCTGCTTTAGAGCCAGAGAACAAGGCCAGCAGAGCTGCTCTAGAGCCTAAGAACCAGGTCAGCAGAGCTGCACTAGAGCGAGAGAACCAGATCAGCAGATCTGCTCTAGAGCCAGAGAAACCAGGTCAGGAGACCTGTTGTAGACCCAGAGAACCAGGCAGCAGAGCTACTCTAGAGCCAGAGAACTAGGTCAGCAGAGCTGCTCTAGAGCCAGAGAACCAGGTCAGCAGAGCTACTGTAGAGCCTAAGAACCAGGTCAGCCGAGCTGCTCTAGAGCCAGAGAACCAGGCCAGCAGAGTTGCTGTAGAGCCAGAGAAACCAGGTCAGTACAGCTTCTCTAGAGCCTGAGAACTAGGTCAGCAGAGCTGCTCTAGAGCCAGAGAACCAGGTCAGAAGAGATGCTTTAGAGCCATAGAACCAGGTCAGCAGTGCTGATTTAGAGGGAGAGAACCATGTCAGCAGAGACGTTTTAGAGCCAGAAAACCAGATCAGATGTTCTGCTCTCGATACACAGAACCAGGTCAGCAGAACTGCTTTAGAGCCATAGAACCAGGTCAGTAGAGCTGCTTTAGAGGGAGAGAACCAGGTTAGCAGAGCTGCTTTAGAGGGAGAAAACCAGGTCAGCAGAGATGCACTAGAGCCAGAGAAACCAGGTCAGCAGAGCTGCTTGAGAGGGAGAGAACCAGGTCAGCAGAGCTGCTTTAGAGCCAGAGAACAAGGTCAGCAGAGCTGCTCTAGAGCCAGAGAACCAGGTCAGCAGAGGTGCTTTAGAGCCCTAGAACCAGGTCAGCAGAGCTGCTCTAGAGGCAGAGAACCAGGTCAGCAGAGCTGATTTAGAGGGAGTGAACCAGGTCAGCAGAGCTGCTTCAGAGCCCTAGAACCAGGTCAGCAAAGCTGCTTTAGTGGCAGAGAAAGAGGTCAGCAGAGCTGATTTAGAGGAAGAGAACCTGGTCAGCTGAGCTGCTCTAGAGCCAGAGAACCAGGTCAGCAGAGCTGAATTAGAGGGAGAGAAACAGGCCAGCAGAGCTGCATTAGAGCCAGAGAATCAGGTCAGCGGAGCTGCTCTAGAGCCAGAGAACCAGGTCAGCAGAGCTGCTTTAGAGCCATAGAACCAGGTCATCAGAGCTGCTTTATAGCCAGAGAATAAGGCCAGCAGAGCTGCTCTAGAGCCTAAGAACCAGGTCAGCAGAGCTGCACTAGAGCGAGAGAACCAGGTCAGCAGATCTGCTTTAGAGCCAGAGAAACCAGGTCAGGAGACCTGTTGTAGACCCAGAGAACCAGGTCAGCAGAGCTGCTCTAGAGCCAGAGAACCAGGTCAGCAGAGCTGCTCTAGAGCCAGAGAACCAGGTCAACAGAGCTACTGTAGAGCCTAAGAACTAGATCAGCAGAGCTGCTCTAGAGCCAGAGAACCAGGCCAGCAGAGCTGCTGTAGAGCCAGAGAAACCAGGTCAGTAGAGCTTCTCTAGAGCCTAAGAACTAGGTCAGCAGAGCTGCTCTAGAGCCAGAGAACCAGGTCAGCAGAGATGCTTTAGAGCCATAGAACCAGGTCAGCTGAGCTGATTTAGAGGGAGAGAACCGGGTCAGCAGAGATGTTTTAGAGCCAGAAAACCAGACTAGCAGTGCTGCTCTCGGTCCACAGAACCATGTCAACAGAGCTGCTTTAGAGCCATAGAACCAGGTCAGGAGAGCTGCTTTAGAGGGAGAGAGCCAGGTTAGCAGAGCTGCTTTAGAGGGAGAGAACCAGGTCAGCAGAGCTGCACTAGAGCCAGAGAACAAGGTCAGCAGAGCTGCTCTAGAGCCAGAGAACCAGGTCAGCAGAGGTGCTTTAGAGCCCTAGAACCAGGTCAGCAGAGCTGCTCTAGAGGCAGAGAACCAGGTCAGCAGAGCTGATTTAGAGGGAGTGAACCTGGTCAGCAGAGCTGCTTTAGAGCCCTAGTACCAGGTCAGCAGAGCTGCTCTAGTGGCAGAGAAAGAGGTCAGTAGAGCTGATTTAGAGGGAGAGAACCATGTCAGCAGAGCTGCTTTAGCGCCAGAGAACCAGGTCAGCAGAGCTGATCTAGAGCCAGAGAACCAGGACAGCGTACCTGAATTAGAGGGAGAGAACCAGGTCAGCAGAGCTGCTTTAGAGCCAGAGAACCAGGTCAGCGGAGCTGCTCTAGAGCCAGAGAACCAGGTCAGCAGAGCTGCTTTAGAGTCATAGAACCAGGTAAGCAGAGCTGCTTTAGAGCCAGCGAACAAGGCCAGCAGAGCTGCTCTAGAGCCTAAGAACCAGGTCAGCAGAGCTGCACTAGAGCGAGAGAACCATGTCAGCAGATCTGCTTTAGAGCCAGAGAAACAAGGTCAGTAGAGCTGCTTTAGAGCGGGAGAACCTGGTCAGCAGAGCTCCTTTAGAGGGAGAGAACCAGGTCAGCAGTGCTGCTTTAGAGCCAAGGGACCAGGTCAGCAGAGCTGGTTTAGAGCCAGAGAACCAGGTCAGCAGAATTGCTTTCGAACCATAGAACCAGGTCTGCAGAGCTGCTAAAGAGGCAGAGAACCAGGTCAAGAAACCTGTTGTAGAGCCAGGGAACCAGGTCAGCAGAGCCGCTCTAGAGCCAGAGAACTATGTCAGCAGAGCTGCTCTAGAGCCAGAGAACCAGGTCAGCAGAGCTACTGTGGAGCCTAAGAACTAGGTCAGCAGAGCTGCTCTACAGCCAGAGAACCAGGCCAGCAGAGCTGCTGTAGAGCCAGAGAAACCAGGTCAGTAGAGCTGCTTTAGAGGGAGAGAACCAGGTCAGCAAAGCTGCTCTAGAGGGAGAGAACCAGGTCAGCAGAGCTGCTCTAGAGGGAGAGAACCAGGTCAGCAGAGCTGCTTTACAGCCAGAGAGCCAGGTCAGCAGAGCTGCTTTAGAGCCATAGAACCAGGTCATCAGAGCTGCTGTAGAGCCAGAGATACCAGGTCAGTAGAGCTGCTTTACAGCCAGAGAACCAAGTCAGCAGAGCTGCTCTAGAGCCAGAGAACCAGGTCATCAGAGCTGCTTTTGAGCCACTGAACCAGGTCAGCAGAGCTGCTGTAGAGCCAGAGAAACCAGGTCAGTAGAGCTGCTTTACAGGGAGAGAACCAGGTCAGCAGAGCTGCTCTAGAGGGAGAGAACCAGGTCAGCAGAGCTGTTTTAGAGCCAGAGAGCCAGGTCAGCAGAGCTGCTCTAGAGGCAGAGAACCAGGTCAGCAGAGCTGATTTAGAGGGAGTGAACCTGGTCAGCAGAGCTGCTTTAGAGGCAGAGAACCAGGTCAGCAGAGCTGATTTAGAGGGAGTGAACCTGGTCAGCAGAGCTGCTTTAGAGCCCTAGCACCAGGTCAGCAGAGCTGCTCTAGTGGCAGAGAAAGAGGTCAGCAGAGCTGATTTAGAGGGAGAGAACCAGGTCAGCAGAGCTGCTTTAGCGCCAGAGAACCAGGTCAGCAGAGCTGCTCTAGAGCCAGAGAACCAGGACAGCGTACCTGAATTAGAGGGAGAGAACCAGGTCAGCAGAGCTGCTTTAGAGCCAGAGAACCAAGTCAGCGGAGCTGCTCTAGAGCCAGAGAACCAGGTCAGCAGAGCTGCTTTAGAGTCATAGAACCAGGTAAGCAGAGCTGCTTTAGAGCCAGCGAACAAGGCCAGCAGAGCTGCTCTAGAGCCTAAGAACCAGGTCAGCAGAGCTGCACTAGAGCGAGAGAACCATGTCAGCAGATCTGCTTTAGAGCCAGAGAAACAAGGTCAGTAGAGCTGCTTTAGAGCGGGAGAACCTGGTCAGCAGAGCTCCTTTAGAGGGAGAGAACCAGGTCAGCAGTGCTGCTTTAGAGCCAAGGGACCAGGTCAGCAGAGCTGGTTTAGAGCCAGAGAACCAGGTCAGCAGAATTGCTTTCGAACCATAGAACCAGGTCTGCAGAGCTGCTACAGAGGCAGAGAACCAGGTCAAGAAACCTGTTGTAGAGCCAGGGAACCAGGTCAGCAGAGCCGCTCTAGAGCCAGAGAACTATGTCAGCAGAGCTGCTCTACAGCCAGAGAACCAGGCCAGCAGAGCTGCTGTAGAGCCAGAGAAACCAGGTCAGTAGAGCTGCTTTAGAGGGAGAGAACCAGGTCAGCAAAGCTGCTCTAGAGGGAGAGAACCAGGTCAGCAGAGCTGCTCTAGAGGGAGAGAACCAGGTCAGCAGAGCTGCTTTACAGCCAGAGAGCCAGGTCAGCAGAGCTGCTTTAGAGCCATAGAACCAGGTCATCAGAGCTGCTGTAGAGCCAGAGATACCAGGTCAGTAGAGCTGCTTTACAGCCAGAGAACCAAGCCAGCAGAGCTGCTCTAGAGCCAGAGAACCAGGTCATCAGAGCTGCTTTTGAGACATAGAACCAGGTCAGCAGAGCTGCTGTAGAGCCAGAGAAACCAGGTCAGTAGAGCTGCTTTACAGGGAGAGAACCAGGTCAGCAGAGCTGCTCTAGAGGGAGAGAACCAGGTCAGCAGAGCTGTTTTAGAGCCAGAGAGCCAGGTCAGCAGAGCTGCTCTAGAGCCAGAGAACCAGGTCAGCGGAACTGATTTAGAGGGAGCGAACTAGGTCAGCAGAGCTGCTTTACAGCCAGAGAAACAGGTCAGCAGAGTTGCTCTAGAGCCAGAGAACCAGGTCAGCACAACTGCTTTAGAGCCAGAGAACCAGGTCAGCAGAGCTGTTTTAGAGCCAGAGAACCATGTCAGCAGAGCTGCTTTTGATCCAGAGAACCAGGTCAGCAGAGCTGCTTTAGAGCCAGAGAACCAGGTCAGCAGAGCTGCTCTAGAGCCTAAGAACCAGGTCAGAAGAGCTGCTTTAGTGGAAGAGAACCAGGTCAGCAGTGCTGCTTTACAGCCAAGGGACCCGGTCAGCAGAGCTGGTCTAGAGCCAGGGAACCAGGTCAGCAGAACTGCTCTAGAGCCTAAGAACTAGGTCAGCAGAGCTGCCCTAGAGCTAGAGAACCAGGTCAGCAGAGCTGCTGTAGAGCCTAAGAACTAGGTCAGCAGAGCTGCTGTAGAGCCAGAGAACCAGGTCAGCAGAGCTGCTGTAGAGCCAGAGAACCAGGTCAGCAGAGCTGCTGTAGAGCCAGAGAAACCAGGTCAGTAGTGCTGCTTTAGAGGGAGAGAACCAGGTCAGCAGAGCTGCTCTAGAGGGAGAGAACCAGGTCAGCAAAGCTGCTCTAGAGCCAGAGAACCATGTCAGCAGAACTGCTTTAGAGCCATAGAACCAGGTCAGCAGAGCTGCTTTAGAGCCAGAGAAACCAGGTCAGCAGAGCTGCTTTAGAGGGAGAGAACAAGGTCAGCAGAGCTGCTCTAGAGCCAGAGAAACCAGGTCAGCAGAGCTGCTTTAGAGGGAGAGAACCAGGTCTGCAGAGCTGCTTTTGAGCCATATAATCAGGTCAGCAGAGCTGCTTTACAGCCATAGAACCAGGTCAGCAGAGCTGGTCTAGAGCCAGAGAACCAGGTCAGCAGAGCTGCTTTAGAGCCCTAGAACCAGGTCAGCAGAGCTGCTTTTGAGCCAGAAAACAAGGCCAGCAGAGCTGCTCTACAGCCTACGAACCAGGTCAGCAGAGCTGCTCTAGAGCCAGAGAACCAGGTCAGCAGAGCTGCTGTAGAGCCAGAGAAACCAAGACAGTAGAGCTCCTTTAGAGCGAGAGAACCAGGTCAGCAGAGCTGCTTTAGTGGAAGAGAACCAGGTCAGCAGTGCTGCTTTAGAGCCAGGGGACCAGGTCAGCAGAGCTGGTCTAGAGCCAGAGAACCAGGTCAGTAGAACTGCTCTAGAGCCTAAGAACTAGGTCAGCAGAGCTGCTCTAGAGCTAGAGAACCAGGTCAGCAGAGCTGCTCTAGAGCCTAAGAACTAGGTCAGTAGAGCTGCTCTAGAGCCAGAGAACCAGGTCAGCAGAGCTGCTGTAGAGCCAGAGAAACCAGGTCAGTAGAGCGTCTTTAGAGGGAGAGAACCAGGTCAGCAGAGCTGCTCTAGACGGAGAGAACCAGGTTAGCAGAGCTGCTCCAGAGCCAGAGAACCATGTCAGCAGAACTGCTTTAGAGCCATAGAACCAGGTCAGCAGAGCTGCTTTAGAGCCAGAGAAACCAGGTCAGCAGAGCTGCTGTAGAGGGAGGGAACAAGGTTAGCAGAGCTGCTCTAGAGGCACAGAACTAGGTCAGCAGAGATGATTTAGAGGGAGAGAACCAGGTCAGCAGAGCTGCTTTAGAGCCAGAGAACCAGGTCAGCAGAGCTGCTCTAGAGCCTAAGAACTAGGTCAGCAGAGCTGCTCTAGAGCCAGAGAACCAGGTCAGCAGAGTTGCTGTAGAGCCAGAGAAACCAGGTCAGTAGAGCTGCTTTAGAGGGAGAGAACCAGGTCAGCAGAGCTGCTCTAGAGGGAGAGAACCAGGTCAGCAGAGCTGCTCTAGAGCCAGAGAACCATGTCAGCAGAACTGCTTTAGAGCCATATTACTAGAGAGTAGTACAGAGTGAGTAGTAGAGAGTAGTAGCGAATACTCTCTACTGCTCACTCTCTACTACTCTCTACTACTCACTCTACTACTCTCTACTACTCACTCTCTACTATTCTACTACACACTCTCTACTACTCTCTACTACTCTCTCTACTACTCACACTCTACTACTCTCTCTCTACTACTCTCTCTCTACTACTCTCTCTCTACTACTCATCTCTACTACTCATCTCTACTACTCTCTACTTCTCACTCTCTACTACTCTCTCTCTACTACTCACTCTCTACTACTCACTCTCTACTACTCACTCTCTACTACTCACTCCACTACTTACTCTCTACTACTCACTTTCTACTACTCTCTACTACTCACTCTCTACTACTCTCTCTCTACAACTCTCTACTACTCACTCTACTACTCACTCCCTACTACTCTCTTTCTGCTACTCAGTGTCTACTACTCACTCTCTACTACTCTCTACTACTTACTCTCTACTACTCTCTACAACTCACTCTACTACTCACTCTCTACTACTCTCTCTCTACTACTCTCTACTACGCACTCTCTAGTACTCACTCTCTACTACTCACTCTCTACTACTCTCTCTCTAGTACTCACTCTCTAGGACTCACTCTAGTACTCACTCAACTACTCACTCTGCTACTCACTCTCTACTAATCTCTACTACTCTCTCTCTGCTACTCCCTCTCTACTACTCACTCTCTACTACTCTCAACAACTCACTCTACTACTCACTCTCTACTACTCTCTCTCTACTACTCTCTACTACTCACTCTCTACTACACACTCTCTACTGCTCTCTACTACTCACTCTCTACTACTCACTCTACTACTCACTCTACTACTTACTCTCTACTACTCACTCTCTACTATTCTCTGCTACTCACTCTCTACTACTCTCTCTCTACTACTCTCTACTACTCACTCTGCTACTCACTCTCTACTATTCTCTACTACACTCTCTCTGCTACTCACTCTCTACTCCTCACTCTACTACTCTCTACTACTCATGTTCTACTACTCTCTACAACTCACTCTACTACTCACTCTCTCCTACTCTCTACTACTCTCTCTACTACTCACTCTCTACTACTCACTCTCTATTAGTCTCTACTGCTCACTCTCTACTACACTACTACTCTCTCTCTACTACTCACTCTCTACTGCTACTCTCTACTACTCACTCTCTACTACTCACTCTCTACTACTCTCTACTACTCACTCTCCACTACTCACTCTCTACTATTCACTCTTCACTACTCCCTACTACTCACTCTCCACTACTCACTCTCTCCTACTCTTTACTACTCACTCTACTACTCTCTCTACTACTCAACTACTAATTTGCTACTACACACTCTCTACTACTTGCTCTGTACTACTCGCTCTTAACTACTCTCTACCACTCACTCTACTACTCACTCTCTACTACTCACTCTACTACTCACTTTCTAGTACTCTCTACTACTCACTCTCTACTATTCCACTACTCTCTACTACTCACTCTCTACTACTCACTCGCTACTACTCTCTACTTACTCTACTACTCTCTACTACTCACTCTCTACTACTCTATCTCTACTACTCACTCTCTACTACTCACTTTAGTACTCACTCTACAACTCACTCTACTACTCTCTCTCTACTACTCTCTATTACTCACTCTACTACTCACTCTCTACTACTCTTTACTACTCTCTCTCTCCTACTCACTCTCTACTACTCACTCTCTACTACTCTCTACTACTCACTCTACTCTCTACTACTCTCTCTGTTACTCATTCTCTACTACTCACTCTCTACTACTCTCTACAACTCACTTTACTACTCACTCTCTACTATTCACTCTCTACTACTCACTCTCTACTACTCTCTCTCTACTACTCTCTCTCTACTACTCTCTCTCTCTACTACTCACTCTACTACTCATGCTCTACTACTCACTCTCTACTACTCTCTGTCTACTACTCTCTGTCTACTACTCTCTACTACTCACTCTCTATTACTCTCTCTCTGCTACTCTCTCTGCTACTCACTCTCTACTACTCTCTACTACTCACTCTCTACTACTCTCTCTCTACCACTCTCTACTACTCATTCGCCACTACTCTCTACAACTCACTCTACTACTCACTCTCTACTACTCACTCTCTACTACTCACTCTCTACTGCTCACGCTACTACTCTCTACTACTCACTCTCTGCTACTCTCTACTACTCTCTATTACTCACTCTCTACCTCTCTACCTCTCTCTACAGGCACACATATGCACATATATGCTATGATTTTCCAATACAATCTATGGTTATAGAGGTGAGATCCATGTGCTTATCTCTAAATGATTCCTAGTTATGGATATTTATAGCAGTGTATTTATGTGTAGAATTCTAAAATGAATATTTTATACATATTTATAGTCTTATTTATTCAAGTATTTATTCGAGTATTTATTCATTTATTGATTTGCTCATTTATTTGGATATTTATTCTACTATCGGGTACAGGCATATATCATGCAGTTAGGATATGTGGTTAAATGAAATTAGTGCAATCATGAAAATATTTTTCTAAGTGATTTTAAAATATTATGAAATTATGGGATTATCATATACACCAGAAATAATGTGATTTGTCTGATGAGATGTATATATATTTTACAGGCAAGCTTGTACATTATGGATAATGCAATATGCTGTTTTCTAATCCCACATGTATCAAGTACCGTTTCTATGTCTATGAACCAGGTCATGTGACACACGTTAGGAGGTGTGGCCCATAGGAAGGGTCAGGGAAACACAGCATTAAAAAAGCAAGCTGACACGTCAATCAGGTGTGTGAACAAGAGTACTCGTTACTCGAAACGCGTCGCTTGAAAGGTTAACAATAAAATAACATCTTGCCTGAAGCCGTGGGGTCCGTTTCTTCTTTCGCCACGCTGCGTGGAGGTCTGAGGAAATTGTTCGATATATATATATATATATATATATATATATATATATATATATATATATATATATATATATATGACTGCAAAGATCCTCAACAGAAGAACTCGGAGGCCAAGGGGAGTTCAGGGTAAACAGCTCGCTGTATTGATCGGTTCCCAGTGGCGGCGGATGCATTTCGGCTCGATAAGCCTTCCTCAGCGCCCAATCACTGTGGCATGTCCTCCCCCAAATGAATCCAACCTGTGTAAAATACCTCCCAGCACCTGGATCTCCTCCCCCTAATGTGGTCGTCACACCCTTTGTTGTTCATGTCGCATGTGGAACCACAAGTCCCAGAAAGCACTGTGGCGACTCAGTCCGGGTGGATGGCGTGGGGGAGTGAGTAAACGGTAGGTTCGTGCTGGAAACAGGTAGGTGGTGGTAGGCGCGCAGCCATAGAGTCGGACACTGTCCACGGCCGTTTTCCTTCGTCCCCTCGTGACTGCTACAGCCCGCATTAGCACACAGTAAGTCCAATGGGCAGGGGCAGTCAATGCGGACTGAAATCCCGAGTCGGTAAAATACCAAAGTCTTCCCACTGGTGCTGTGCGAATCCAGGCGGTCACCGGAGCTATCGATCACTCGATACCAGGAAATGCTGCAAGCAACATGGTGCCAGCCTTGCTCCGGGACGCTTTGATGTAGAAGGGCCATCCGTACTGCGTCGCAGGCAGGCGCAGGATACATGACTGCAAAGATCCTCAACAGAAGAACTCGGAGGCTAAGGGGAGTTCAGGGTAAATATATATATATATATATTACCTACTGGCGATAGCCAGTAGGTATATATAGTTAGGACCTAGCTACCATAGGAAATCCGCAACATTCTATTGGGAATAACTTTGGCGCCGGTTGAGGAATTTGCGTGTAATTTTCAAAAATTTTGGCCAGCTCCGCTGCGCTCCTTCCCTGAAAGTTTCGGGGGGATTCATGAAGTGGGGCTGAGAAAAAAGGGGGGTCCCAAAACGTGTTTTCCCCATGTTAATTTCCATAGGACGGTCTGACAAGGCTACAGCCCGAACCACTGAACGGAATTACACCAAACTTGGCAGAATTGTAGGGACTGGTACGCAGAAGTGCCTTTGCTATATTTGGTGAAAATTGCTCCAGTGGTTTTTATGAAAATTAACTTCAAAAACACATATATATCTATATGAGCTCACCGTACACTTACCCATAAGCTTACCCGTACGCGTACCGTACGCTTACGGTACGCGTACGTGCGCGTACCTCTACGTGCACGAGCTGCATGCTGATTGGCTGCCACTGTCTGTCAACACTCCAAAACAGAAATTGTGGGCAGCCATCTTGTGCCTCGGTAGAGTGAGGTACAGGAAAGCAGAAAAACAAATGTGTAGAACTCAAAAAGGGGGCAGGGTAGAAACACCCTGACGCCCTAGGCCTGCTCAGGGGTCCCACAAGGACCCCCCACGGCAAAAAGAAAAAAGAAAAATGTTTAAAAAGTCGCGGGGTACGCGTACCGTACGCGTATCGTACGCGTACGTACGCGCACGGTACGCGTACCCCGCGACTTTAAAAAAATATATATATATTTTTTGGGCCTGGAGGGTCCTTGTGGGACTCCCTGAGCAGGCCTAGGGGGTCAGGGTGCTTCTACCCTGGCCCCTTTGCGAGTTTCACACCTTTGTTTCACTGCTTTCTTGTGCCTTGGTTCTACCGAGGCACAAGATGGCTGCCAACACTTACTGGTTTAGAGTGTTGACAGACAGTGGCAGCCAATCAGCATGCCTTCCCGAGAAAGCTGCATGCTCAATGGCTGTCAACACTTCTAATCAGGAAGTGTTGGCATCCATCTTGTGCTATTGTTGACAGACAGTGACAGCCAATCAGCATGCCTTCCCGAGAAAGCTGCATGCTCATTGGCTGTCAACACTTCTAACCAGGAAGTGTTGGCATCCATCTTTGGCCTCAGTAGACTGAGGCACAAGAAAGCAGAAAAACAAACGTGTTGAACACAAAAAGGGGGCAGGGTAGAAACACCCTGACCCCCTAGGGCTGCTCAGGTGGTCCCACTAGGATATTAATATATTTAAACGTTATCCGCTAATAGAATTAGCATTTAAAAAACCTTGCAAATTCAGGTCCCACTAGGATATTAATATATTTAAACGTTATCCGCTAATAGAATTAGGATTTAAAAAACCTTGCAAATTCACTGAAAAAACTATAGGTTTTAAGCCTTATATAGTTAGGAATTAGCATTTAAAAAACCTTTGAAATTCACTGAAAAAACCATAGGTTTCAGGCCTTATATAGTTAGGAATTAGCATTAAAAAAAATTTGAATATATAAAGTTATCTACTAATAGAATTAGCATTTAAAGAACCTTGCGAATTCAATGAAAAAACCATAGGTTTCAGGCCTTATATAGTTAGGAATTAGCATTTAAAAAAACCTTTGAAATTCACTGAAAAAAACATAGGTTTCAGGCCTTATATAGTTAGAAATTAGCATTAAAAAAACGTTTGAATATATAAACGTTATCCGCTAATAGAATTAGCATTTAAAGAACCTTGCGAATTCAATGAAAAACCATAGGTTTCAGGCCTTATATAGTTAGGAATTAGCATTTAAAAAACCTTTGAAATTCACTCAATAAACTATAAGTTTTAGGAGTGTTATAGTTAGCTGGACATTTCACTCATACAAAACCATTGAAATTGCTCCTATATAGTTAGTTGGACTAACTATATTTCGCGCACCCGCAATCCACTGCTGATGATGTCACATATTACATCATTCATGACATGGTCTGTGACATCACTGATGACATCTCAAATGACATCACTGATGACATCACTGATGACATCACCCACGTGACAATTACATACACCTTTTCATACACTAGTAAAATCTTTCATCACTCTTTGTAAAATACAGAGTATCATATTTGAATCCATTGACACAGCAATACAAGTATCTAAAAACCCACTCAGTGATTCCTAGATGTATATACACATCTAATCACTTACCTGTAGATTCAATCATACATGCTGTCAATGAAAAATAGAACACTATCAAAAATACTTATACACCTATATCGTCATTACACACCAGCACACAACCTATTAAAATATTAAGTTATCCTACTCACTTATGTAAACAATGGATCATACTTACATACTTACTTAGCTACATACTTATACAAACACCACTTCATCTATTCATTTACATAGTAAGTCATACTTACTGTATTATAAAATCATTATTACAAGTATCATCCATATAGTCACTTACAGAATCATTGAGTCTTATGAATACTTATTTATATACAAAAACTGACATATACACTGCCTTTTATTTTTCTACTTTGTTGGACATGCACCAAAGAGAAATATATTTGCTCATCACCACTCCCATAAAGATATTCACTCACCCAAACAACTATTATAACATGTAGTTTTAACTTCATATATCTACTGAATCAACTATTGACACATCTTTGGGCACTCACACACCCCCCCACCGAACCACACACACATTCACTCTCCAATACAAATACTCAGTTAACTAATTAATAACTAATATAGACTTTCACATAGCTAGTAACCAACTGGAGAACCAGTTTATACAACAACTGACAAAGTGATACAGATATTCACACAGTTTAGTCACTATCCACTATATTTAGTGAGACACTATACATTGTTAAAGTAAACAGTCAATTACATTGCTACTAAATCCTCCATCCAAATATTTATTTTTATATATCCACTCATTCTTCAATGCAAATTGCTATATATAATGCATATTTAAATAACGAAGCAAACCACATTCACTGGATGATGTCATCAGTGAATATATATATATATATATTTATTATTATTAACCGACTTGGGTTGACATCAAATGTGATTGCAACAATGATGATAAATGCACCACCCACAGTGTAATGGGTGAATGATCCCTAATCTGGTATGGGATGATTGTATATTGTAAATACTTTGTAAATAGGGCTGCTGAGGTTCCATAATTTGCAGATCCACGGCAAGATTAGTATTATTCACTGCAATCCAGTGAATTAGGAACTAGTATAACGTAAGGGTCAATGCACAGTGTAGAAGCATAGTTCTGTGTAATAACTGACCCACTTAGAAATGGCTGCCCGTGTTACAAAGAATGAAATGATGTCCGTTTTCCTTTTCAGGTAACAGGAAATGAACTGTGTATATAGGGTGCTGGGTAACGCCGCGCGCATTGACACTGACGAAGGACTTTAAGTCCGAAACGCGTCTGTTTGTTTTTGTTTGTCAAGATAGCCGAACATTAAAATTTGAGCAAAATACCCCCGGGAGTGCGTGTTCGTCTTTTCTGAGTAAAGGACGGCTGGAGCTGCAATATTGACGCGCTGGTACCGGCGCGCAAAACGGCACCCGCCCGTGAGTGCCCCGGGATTTCGGTACCACCTTGGAGCTGAGAGCAACGTGTACCGAGGCACCGCGAAACGCAGCAAAGGGAGAGACGTGTCACACGGGTCGCACCAAGGAGCGACGAATCAAACGTGAGTCTCTTCACTGTATATCTTGAAAGACTGTAAGCTGAGCAGGGCGAGGGGGTAATGCTCATCGAAACGCGGTGAATTGTTCCGCATCGGCAAAACATTATTCTTTGACAAACATGTGTGATGAAACGGATCGCCGCGAAGCGGCGCTGGACATCTTCAAAAAAAGAGCACCTAATACACAGACAATACCGGCTAGAGGAGGCGCAGGGACTAAGTCTCAGGACGCCCTCACTACTTTACTCAACAAGCTTGAACGATGCTGCGAGAAGGAGATCAGAAAATGGTGGGAGGCCACCTCGCTCCAAAATTACATGGATGTAGATCGAGTCCCAAGAGGGCTCAGAATATATACTGTGCCGGCTTATGAAAACCCAGACCCCATGCTACTCGAACAATGGGCTGAGCTGACGGCGGCATCCTGCAAGGCAATGTTAAATTTACTAGTTAAATTTGCATGGAGCGACCGAGCGAAAGCGCTAGAAGAAATTGCCTCCCTGGAGAGAGATCTCTCAAAAGAGGAGGATCAAACTAAGATTCAGCAATTGAGAGATGAAATGAAGAAAAGACTGATGAAGTATGAACTTAAAATAAGATCAAGAAAACAGGAGAAGTTCGAAAGGGATGAACGCGATTACTCCCAAGGAAGAGTGCTAACATTCTCTAAAAAATATGACGGTGTCAGAGCTGCAATGAAGAACAAAAGCAGGAAACAAACTACTGAGCCAGAGGTTGAAGCAGCCACTTCAGAGTCCAGTGTCACTGATGAGGAACCCTCTGGAGATGACAACTTGGGAACAACTAGCCAACTGCGAAAGAACCCTTTTCATTTGGAGTTCAACCTAATCCAGAAGACATGGTTGAGAGGGGGAAAGAGCAAACCCCCAGAGGACGACGACAAACAACAAGGGGTGGCTGGCAGAGGAAGAGGAAGAGGCAAAGCCGCGAGTTACAACACTCGCAAGAAGGGCAACAGGTGGTAGATGGTAATGACAATCTGACCATAATAAACCTAACTGACCACGATCTATCAGATATTGAAAAAAACACCTTACAATTGGGCCTCACCTTTTGTCCCAGTGACAAACTAGAATTCACGCAAACAAGAATCGACTTGTTTAAACTAGTGCGAAAAATGAAGTTACACAAGTTCCACAAGATGAAACCTAGTGGTGTGGATTTCCATCATAAAACAAAGAAGAAAAGAACAATATCTGCTCAACCTACTGACAATCTAACCGTGAGAGATTTAGACTCAGTCCAAGTATTAGAAGATCTGAGGGAAGAACAAACACAAACAGTGGGGATACAAACCAGAATTGAGCAAGAATCACCTCAAACCAATTTCCGAGCCCCTTCGCAGTTCAACCCTCAAATGCCTTTTGATGCGATAGACACTTTTTCAGAGGCAGTCATACAGGACTTAATACATTACAGAATGGATAACAACAAGAGGCGGGGTTTGAATAAGAAACACAACCTGACCATGGAACAGCAATCGGCCTTGGATAATATTCAAAGAAATGAAAAAATTGTATTGAAACCATCCGACAAAGGAGGGAACATCGTTATGCTATCCAGAGAGCAGTACTGCAAAGAATCTCTCCGACAATTGGAAAATCAAGAAAACTATACCATCTCCAATGAGAGGGAATACGAATGCAGTAAAAAGTCATACCATGACCTACTGACAAAATTGCGGAATAAGTCCATGCTGGATATGGATGAGTTTCTGTTTCTGCGTAATCCCGAACCTATTACTCCTACGTTCTATCAGCTTCCAAAAGTGCACAAAGACATAAAAAAAAACCCGGGACGACCGATCGTATCATCAAAAGGTGGATTGACGGAGAATTTGTCAATATACATCGACTCTTTCTTAGCCGAATTTGTGGGGAATCTAAAATCGTATGTGAGAGATACGAAGCATTTCATTGAACAGATTGAACTCATCACTTGGGATAATTCTTTCCTGCTCATTACTCTTGACATCACGAGCCTATACACCTGCATAAGGCATGATCTGGGGGTGAAGGCCGTTAAGTATTTCCTTGACATGAGACCTGGGAAACACAGGGAACATGGTGTCATGTTAATAGAGATGCTGGAATTCTGCTTACAGAATAACATTTTTTTGTTTCAAAACACCCTGTTTAAACAAATCTCAGGGACGGCGATGGGAACCTGCTTCGCCCCCAGCTACGCGAATTTATTCGTGGGCTGGTGGGAGGAGCAGGTGGCCCTCGCCGGTGAGAACAACAAATGGGCAGACAACATTGTGATGTGGCGTCGCTATATCGACGACTTGTTTGTGGTGTGGAGGGGCTCCTCCACAGATGCAAACAATTTTATCAGGGATCTGAATAATAATGATCTGCATCTGATATTTACTGCCGATGTGAGTGGGGAGGAAGTCCACTACTTAGATCTTAGAGTTTTTGTAGAACAGGAGAAGTTGCAAACCGCCCTCTACAGAAAACCCACGGCAGGAAATAGTATCCTCCACGCTAAGAGTAGTCACCCACCCAGCCTGGTAAAAAGCATCCCTTACGGTGAATTGCTGAGGCTGAGGCGAAACTGTTCCCGAGATGAGGATTTTTTGATAGCAGCAAATGAGAGCATGCGGAGGTTCCACATGAGAGGGTATGATCCAGAATTACTAGATCAAACTTTGAGAAAAGTGTCTAGGATCACCAGGCGACAGCTCCTAACATGTAAATCAAAAAGAGAGGAAGGAAGTGAAAAGATCAACAAGTTCAGAATGGTCACCACATTCTCAGAGGGGGCGAATGCCCTTAGAAGCATGTTAACTAGAAGTTGGCATATACTACGCACTGATCCTGTGATTGGCTGTGATGTTCCGGAGAGACCTCTCATCACTTTCCGGAAATCACGCTCCATCAAGGACAAGGTGGTACAGAGTCACCTTACACCCATGAAGATTGCTGGACAGGGTACATTGAGAGATATGGCTGGATTTTTTCCTTGCGGGAATTGTCGCGCATGTGAAAACAGTCGTAGGGTACTCTCGTATTCTGTCCCAGGCCTGATGCAGTCAAAAAAGATCAAGCATTTTATTACCTGCACAACACCATATGTGGTGTACTGCCTTATATGTCCCTGTGGACACAAATATATAGGGAGTACAATCAATGGGGTCAAAATGCGTATTCTAGAACACCAACGGGCCATCATGAATAAGGACATAACGTACCCTGTGGCCAGGCATTTTGCTCAGGCTCACCAGAGCAATCGTGAACTTCTCCAATATTTTGGTATGGATCATGTCCCTTTAAATCCCAGGGGAGGTGACAGATTGACACGTCTACGTAGGCTAGAATCGCGTCACGTAATCGATATGCAGACGAAACAGCCCGGTGGGTTGAATATTGGAGAGGAACTGGGTGTTCATCTGGGAAAATAATCATGGATCTGGACGTAGTTCCTCCCTTTGAACAGAACTTGGCTTATGTATCCATGCAGATATAATTGGATGAACTGTGAACTACAGATCCTGCGGATAATATAGCCACTGTGTTTGCCCTGCATTGTCTTTTTGATACATGTATTCTTTCAGTCAAAGTTGGATCCAATCTACTTGCTTTGCTGTGTACAAATATGTATATAGATGTATATATATCTTTTTTCTTTTTTCTTTGTGCTTGTTTTTTCACTTCTTCCTCTCTGCCTTACTTCTCCCTCCTCTTCCCTGCCTTCTCTCTTTTTTCCTCTTTTTCCTCTTTTCAAACCCTCTTAACATCATAGTAGAATGTTGGCCATTTGCAGAGACCTATGGCCTATAATTTCACTTGGTTGATTTATGTAGTGAAATGTAAATAGAGTTGATTCTAGGGGGATTGTCTCAACCTATTCAATATCTGATTAATGTAAATATGAGAGTTATGCAGTGGTGGATTGAGGAATTGTTCTCACAAATAATGAGTTTTGAATTTTGTTTGATTATGACTTTGCCGGTCTATTATAGTCGGTGACATGCCGATACACGGCGAGATTTTGGATTTAACCGACTTGGGTTGACATCAAATGTGATTGCAACAATGATGATAAATGCACCACCCACAGTGTAATAGGTGAATGATCCCTAATCTGGTATGGGATGATTGTATATTGTAAACACTTTGTAAATAGGGCTGCTGAGGTTCCATAATTTGCCGATCCACGGCAAGATTAGTATTATTCACTGCAATCCAGTGAATTAGGAACGAGTATAACATAAGGGTCAATGCACAGTGTAGAAGCATAGTTCTGTGTAATAACTGACCCACTTAGAAATGGCTGCCCTTGTTACAAAGAATGAAATGATGTCCGTTTTCCTTTTCAGGTAACAGGAAATGAACTGTGTATATAGGGTGCTGGGTAACGCGGCGCGCATTGACACTGACGAAGGACTTTAAGTCCGAAACGCGTCTGTTTGTTTTTGTTTGTCAAGATAGCCGAACATTAAAATTTGAGCAAAATACCCCCGGGAGTGCGTGTTCGTCTTTTCTGAGTAAAGGACGGCTGGAGCTGCAATATATATATATATATATATATATATATATATATATACTAGCAGCCCGTCCTGACCTTGTCCGGGTGCAACAGGCTTCCCCGACCCCCGTCCGCCCTGACATTGTGCAGCAGCCCGGGCCCCCGCCCTGCCTGTCCCCCGCCTGCCCCGACCCCCGCCTGCCCTGGGTGCAACAGGCTTCCCCGACCCCCGCCCGCCCCGACATTGTGCAGCAGCCCGTGCCCCCGTCCGGCCTGTCCCCTGCCTGCCCCGATCCCCACCTGCCCCGACATGGGTCCCCTTACCTGAGCCGCCGCTCCTTCACCTGTCCGCTGCACGCACCGCCGCTGGCCTATCCGCTGCTCCTCATGTCACCGCTCCTCCCCCACGCCATGTCCGCCGCTCCTCGTCGCGCTCCTGGGCGCCGCTCCCCCCGCGCTCCTGACGTGAGCACGCACGTCGCTGCCGGCGCTACTTCGGAGGGACTATTTTTTTTTTTACTTAACATTTTTTAAATGACGTTTTTTTAAAAATTCATATAGCCTATAACCATCTACACACCCTGACGATTCCAACGGTGTATCGGGTGTGTGGATTGGCGCTGTGGTTCCCGAGTTTACCCGCCTCAAAGGCTGAAAGTTCTTCCTTTATTATAGTAGTATATATATATATATATATATATATATATATTGCCAACTCCAGGTCCCACGATCTTTGGGACTCGTTTTCCAATGAAGAGCACTCAGAGCCAATGAAGCGTGGTTTCGCCAAGTTATTTAATAACAGAAACACTTGCAGGTTTAATTTCAAAAGGGTTACAAACGCGTTTCGGCGTCACCGCCTTCGTCAGTGTGAACCCGCACTCTGTTTGTTTGTGATTTAAATAAAATCATGATGACAATCTGTCACGTGTTCTAAAAGAAATAAACATAAAAAGCGGCACAAAACTTGTAATTACTTCATTACTTGTGGCGGCCATCTTATAGTGGGTTTGATGTTATGCAATCTCAATCATTACCATCTCATTTGGTACCACAATGTACGACAATTCCGTGCACATAATTCATATAGTCACGATAATTCATTATTCAATTCTAACAATTGTGTGTATATACATGATAGATTTCATTGTCGTATATTTCTATAGGCCCCTATTTTCTCCGTGCCGTTAATTCGCAAAGCCCATGACGATCACATCGTCGGCCTTGTCGAATGGTTCACGGAAACAAGGAACAATTATATATTTCCAATGTACTTTAATCATATATAATATATACTGCCTAATAGCTCATTTGCACAGAAGCTGTTTGGTGATATCAGAATATACTTACACGTTACATACATATTTATTTATTTATTTATACATGTAGATATCGTTGTAATTATAATTGTATATGTATGACCAAATGTTTAGCTATTCCCAATGGACATCGATCGCTTTGGGTAAATGGACAAAATGTCCATTTGTGAAGAATTTACTTTATGCCTAACATTTAAATATGTATCATTCAGAACTGTACTTGCATTGATAATTGACTTCAATGGGACACAACATGACAGCCTGTCAGGAGGCTAAGGTCACAAGTGGCGTTAATCACCCACAAGAAGTACTGTAGCCCAATGCTAGATCAATGCGAGAGTACGTGGAATGAGAGGGTGCGAACATGGAGATTCAAAAGGGCCGTTAGGCGGGAGTCCAAATCGCTGTCTAGTGTTTCAGAGTGACATCATTCAGCCGAGCTCTGGTGAAGCGCGCGCTGATAGAATCCTGCGCACTTCACCTGAGAGCGTACGACGAGGAAGTGGATAACCCGTCCCCTGAGTGAAATTTCCGAAGAAAAACCTTAGTTTGTGTCATTGTGCCCAAGTAATTACTGAGCGAGAATAAGGGCTGTAGTTATCTTATAAAAGTCCGCGAGTGATAATCCGCTTGCTTTTCCTATGAGTCAGCCCTCTTTTGAAACGACCGCGAGTAACAAAAGCGGCTCGCGTATCTGTCACCCACTCGCTAAGTTAGAGAGAGAGAGATAGTGATTTTCCTGTGCCCGTTCCAAGGTTCGTAGTGAGTAAATCTGACCAGAGTCCTAGTGTACAGCGGAAAGTTCGTCGACCTGTTGTCAAGAGTCTGAGGAGGTCGTTAAGTCCGTTCTAATTCGTCATGAAGACGCCTGCAGAATGAAGAAATACGATAAGTGAACCTGAATACATGTTATGTCATTTTAAGGATTTAGTTATTGAAGTTGAATAATACTTACCCAGATGGCAGATGAATACCTAGGCGAATAGTAAAGGCCGAATAATCTCCCAAAAGGTCTCATCTGAAAAGAAAAAGAAAAAGACAAAGAATAGTTAAAAGAGAGAATAATCGTAAAAGCAGAGAGCTAGCACAATAACAAGTAAGTTAAGGTTACTAGTGTCATAATAGTGAGGCCATTATAGGAAGAAAGCGCAGTTTAATAATAACAGTGTAATTGCCCTCTTCCAGATAAGCTAGACGATAACAAACCACCAAGAAAGACCAGAGATAGGAAAAGAGGAGGACAGAAACAAAGTGAGTAAGAGAATAGAGCAAATAAGAGTTTGAGTCTAGATTTAATTAAAAACATACGCTAATACTATACAACACGTTTCTATATTGCAGAGACAAATAATAAGAGCTCTGTCAACCCAACCTAGTTAAGAAGCTAAGAAGAGAAGGCAATTCTTGGAGAATAAATGGTAGGTGAGGATATAAGAGGGAGGTCTTAGGAAAAGAGTAGAATAAGAGTTAGCGTTAATTGTGCTTCTCATTACAGGGTTCTAATCTAGGAAACCAGCCAAGAAGATCTCTTCTCTTGTTGTTTTTTATTTTATCCACTCCCCCTTCCCTTTTGGGTAACGGTTTTGGAGACTAGAAAATACTGGCTCTGGATTGGTGCTCAGGGGGGATTCGGGAATCAGCATATCTGTTCCTGTGCAGCTTCAAAGAAGTATCCTTTAACGAATCTGACAGAGTGAAGTGCCCAAGTTGCACCTTGCACCCGAACAGAGATGGCAGAAGGAATTAATTTACAAGGTCTAGGAACCATTTTAGACACGATACAAAAAGAGTTAAGTGCGTTGAGGGAGGAAAATCAAAACCTTAAGTTAGAGATAGTTAATTCCAGGAAGGAAACCGCAGATTTAGCGCAGAAGATTAGACAACCTTTTGGGGTAGGTCAAGATGTTCAAAATCCCTTAGCAGAAAGTACCAATAGGATGACTACTCAAGTCATCCATTCACTGTCCCCAGTTATTCCCTTAGCAGACCCAGAGAGATTTGGTGGGGATCCCCAAAAGGCGCAAATATTTTTAACCCAATGTTCATTGCATTACATGTGTCGCCCTTCAATATTCCCTGATGCGCAATCCAAAGTCGCCTTCGCCCTGTCCTACCTAAGTGGTGATGCAGCAGCTTGGTCACAACCGTTGATAACCAGAAACGATCCAATCTTGAGGAATTATGACGATTTTAAACAAGAATTTTTGCGAATCTTCGATAGGAGAAGAATATCTCAAGTGGTGGACAATGAATTATTAGATTTGAAGCAAGGAAATCGAGACCTAGTTGCATATCTGGCACAGTTTAACAAGCTAGTGGTGGAAACAGATTGGCCGGAGAGTAAGCGAGTAGCAGTATTCTACCGCGGATTGAAAGACGAACTGAAGGATGCCTTGGCGGGAGTACCAAACCGACCCACAGAAATTTCAGCGTTGATTGATCTGGTATTAGAGATAGACTTCCGACAAGGAGAAAGGAAAGGTGAGAAGAGAAGCGAGTTTCGGTCAACGATTCCGAGGTTTGATCGTGTCAGATCGGAAAATAGTCGAGTAAGTGAAGGATCCTCGGGAATCGAACCCATGCAAATCGGGACAATACGGGGCCCGGTATCAAAGGAGGAGAAAGAAAAGAGGCGAAGTAATAACCTGTGTATGTATTGTGGAGCTGGGGGTCATTTTGTCAGAAATTGCCCCAAAAAACCCAAGACAAGTTACAAGCCGAAGGAAAACTTGTTGCACCACCTGTTGCTGGAGTTGAACAGGTGGGTGCGACTTTGGAAAAGACTCCCGATCAACACCGAGTGGCAAACACTCTGCAGTCGGCAGCTCCTCATTTGAGTTTGTCCATGGAAGTTAGGTTCAGAAATTCTACCCTGGCTGGAGTTTCCGTAATGATTGATTCAGGAGCCACGGGAAACTTTTGCGACCTAAAATTTGCACAAAGAGTTGGAATCCAGGCAATTATGAAGAGCAAAAGTGAACCTGTACGAGCAGTAAACGGAACAAATCTATCTTCCGGTCCAATCGTGAGCCATACAGAAGTTGTGCATCTAATCTCCAACAATGGACACGGAGAAAAGATCCAATTTAACTTGATTGACGCTCCTCAATTTGAACTAATCCTAGGTTTACCTTGGCTCACCGAGCATAATCCGACAATCAATTGGAGTGACAGAACAATACGAATGGACTCAGAATATTGTATCGGAAACTATTTTGGAAATAATGAAACAATGCAGAAGATCAATCTGGCTCAATCCCTCTGCCACAATGGAGGATCGTTGTGTGTAATAAATACTCCAAAAATCCCAGAAGAATATATAGACTTTCAAGATGTGTTCAACGAGACTGAAGCAGAACGATTACCTCCACATAGAGTCTACGACTGCAAAATCGAATTAGAACCCGGCGCCAGTTTGCCCTGTAGCCGAGTGTACGCACTAACAGAAAAAGAACACAGTCATTTGAGAGAGTACCTGGATAAATACCTTGCTAATGGTTTCATCAGGCCTTCACAATCCCAAGTTTCGTCGCCGTTATTCTTTGTGCCGAAGAAAGAAGGCGATCTGAGAACTTGCATGGACTATAGAGCAATTAATCGAATTACCAAAAAGAACAGGTATCCATTACCCCTAATATCAGTGCTACTGGACCAAGTAAAAGGAGTACAGGTATATACAAAACTTGACTTGAGAGGGGCCTATCATCTGGTCAGAATGAGGGAAGGCGACAAATGGAAGACGGCTTTCAGAACCCGATTCGGACTGTTCGAATAGCAAGTCATGCCCTACGGTCTTTGTAATGCCCCTGCAGCCTTCCAGCACTTCATCAACGACGTGCTTAAGGAATACATCGACCAGTGTGCAATTGTGTATATAGACGATATACTTATCTATTCTCCAGATCAGGAGAGACATCAAGATCAAGTTCGAGGAGTCTTACAGAAGTTGCGAGAGAACAAGTTATTTGTCAAACTGGAAAAGTGTGCCTTCAATGTGACACAAGTGGAGTTTTTAGGCTTCATCATCTCTCCAACTGGCATTCTAATGGATGAGCGGAGGATTGAAGCTGTGATAACTTGGAAGTCTCCAGAGAGTGTCAAGGAAGTGCAAAGCTTCATTGGGTTCGCAAACTTTTACCGTAGGTTTATCAAAGAATTCTCTCACAAGATCCTACCATTGACTAAACTACTAAAGAAAGGAATCAAATTTGACTGGAAAGAAGAAGCGGAGAAGGCTTTCAGTTTGTTGAAACAAGACTTCACGTCAGCTCTAATTCTTCAACATGCAGATCCAGCCGAACCATTTTACGTGGAATCAGATGCCTCGGATCAGGCGGTAGGAAGGGTCCTATCCCAGCGAAACAAGATTACTGGACAATTACATCCTGTAGCCTACAGGTCAAGAAAACTGTCCCCGGCCGAGTGTAATTATACGATCACAGAAAAGGAGTTGTTGGCAATCAAAGACGCTTTTAAGGACTGGAGGCACCATCTCATGGGAGCCCAGCATCAAGTGACCGTATTTACTGATCACCGGAACTTAAAGTTTATAAAGACAGCAAGAACATTAACTCCCAGACAGTTGCGGTGGTCCCTGTACTTTGCTGATTACGATTTTGTGATTACCTATCGACCGGGAACACAGAATGGAAAAGCGGACGCCTTATCAAGAATCGATACCGAAAACCAAAAGACGCCATTAGAGAATCAGTCTATCATTCCAGAAGAAAAGATAATTGGTGCGATGTCTTCAGTGAGCTTGGAATCAAGTATTTCCGAAGTGATGAGTCCCGAAGATATGCAAACATGGGTGCAGGAAAAGGAAGGTAGAAGAGTCGTTAACCAACTTCCTTACTTCCAAGATCAGTTGTACATTCCTACAAAAGAATTGCAGCAACAAGTGATGCAAGAATGTCATGACGCAAAATTGGCAGGGCATAAAGGAGAGGCCAAGACCAAGGAACTAATAACTTGTCACTACTGGTGGCCGGTTATGGCTAAGGACATCGAGGAATATGTCAAGACTTGTGAGATTTGCGCACAGGGAAAATCTGAACGGCAATCCCCAAAAGGATTGTTACAACCTTTACCCACACCACCTTATCCCTGGCACACAGTCACCTTAGACCTCATAGTGGACTTACCCCTTAGTCAGGGCAATGACACCATATTAGTAGTAGTGGATTCATTCTCCAAGATGGCACACTTTACAGCATTGCGAGGGCTTCCTTCCGCTAAACAGTTAGCTACACACTTCAGCACCGAAATTGTTAAGGCGCACGGAATTCCAAAAATTTTGATTTCTGACCGAGGATCGCAGTTTATTTCACATTTTTGGAAATCCTTTATGGAAAGTTTAGGAACAGAAGTGAGATATTCTACCAGTTACCATCCGGAGACTGATGGTCAGACAGAGAGAGTTAACCAAGAATTGGAACAATATTTAAGATTGTTCCTTTTGAAACAGGATGGAAACTGGTCAGAGTATTTATGGGCAGCGGAGTTCGCTTATAATAATGCCAAGAATGTGTCCACAGGTTTCTCTCCCTTTTACTTCAACTATGGGAGACATCCTAATTCTACACTTAGACAAACTGAGGTCACAGTCCCCGCTGTAAAAGATGTAGTTTCTCACCTAGAACAGATTCACCAAAAGGCAGCAGAGAGTTTGAAGGTGGCAAAAGAGAAGTATAAAAGCTATGCAGACAGAAAGAGACGAGAAGGGCCAGATTTGACAAAGGGGGATCAAGTTTGGTTGAACACCAAGAATCTCAGACTGAAAGGTAATCGAAAGTTCCAGCCCCGATTTATTGGGCCCTACCCAGTAGAGAAAAAGATTAATCCAGTAACTTATAGACTTAACTTGCCATCCAAATTGAAGATCCATCCAGTCTTTCATATTTCTTTGTTAAAAAAGGCTCCAAGTAATTTGCGAAAGGTACTGCCTCCGAAACCTCTTAATCTAGATACTGGGACTGAGTATGAGGTAAAAGAGATTTTGGACTCAAAATATTTAAAAGGACAATTGTTCTATTTGGTGGACTGGAAAGGTTATGGCCCTGATGAAAGGTCTTGGGAACAAGAGAAGGACATTCATGCTCCAAGACTAATTAAGACCTTCCACCAACAATTCCCTTCAAAGCCAAGACGGAGAGAATCTACCTTGTTGGGGGGTATTGTCAGGAGGCTAAGGTCACAAGTGGCGTTAATCACACACAAGAAGTACTGTAGCCCAATGCTAGATCAATGCGAGAGTACGTGGAATGAGAGGGTGCGAACATGGAGATTCAAAAGGGCCGTTAGGTGGGAGTCCAGTTCGCTGTCTAGTGTTTCAGAGTGACATCATTCAGCCGAGCTCTGGTGAAGCGCGCGCTGATAGAATCCTGCGCACTTCACCTGAGAGCGTACGACGAGGAAGTGGATAACCCGTCCCCTGAGTGAAATTTCCGAAGAAAAACCTTAGTTTGTGTCATTGTGCCCAAGTAATTACTGAGCGAGAATAAGGGCTGTAGTTATCTTATAAAAGTCCGCGAGTGATAATCCGCTCGCTTTTCCTATGAGTCAGCCCTCTTTTGAAACGACCGCGAGTAACAAAAGCGGCTCGCGTATCTGTCACCCACTTGCTAAGTTAGAGAGAGAGAGTTAGTGATTTTCCTGTGCCCGTTCCAAGGTTCGTAGTGAGTAAATCTGACCAGAGTCCTAGTGTACAGCGGAAAGTTCGTCGACCTGTTGTCAAGAGTCTGAGGAGGTCGTTAAGTCCGTTCTAATTCGTCATGAAGACGCCTGCAGAATGAAGAAATACGATAAGTGAACCTGAATACATGTTATGTCATTTTAAGGATTTAGTTATTGAAGTTGAATAATACTTACCCAGATGGCAGATGAATACCTAGGCGAATAGTAAAGGCCGAATAATCTCCCAAAAGGTCTCATCTGAAAAGAAAAAGAAAAAGACAAAGAATAGTTAAAAGAGAGAATAATCGTAAAAGCAGAGAGCTAGCACAATAACAAGTAAGTTAAGGTTACTAGTGTCATAATAGTGAGGCCATTATAGGAAGAAAGCGCAGTTTAATAATAACAGTGTAATTGCCCTCTTCCAGATAAGCTAGACGATAACAAACCACCAAGAAAGACCAGAGATAGGAAAAGAGGAGGACAGAAACAAAGTGAGTAAGAGAATAGAGCAAATAAGAGTTTGAGTCTAGATTTAATTAAAAACATACGCTAATACTATACAACACGTTTCTATATTGCAGAGACAAATAATAAGAGTTCTGTCAACCCAACCTAGTTAAGAAGCTAAGAAGAGAAGGCAATTCTTGGAGAATAAATGGTAGGTGAGGATATAAGAGGGAGGTTTTAGGAAAAGAGTAGAATTAGAGTTAGCGTTAATTCTGCTTCTCATTACAGGGTTCTAATCTAAGATGGTCTGCTGGTCGGACTGACGAGAGGAAACCAGCCAAGAAGATCTCTTCTCTTGTTGTTTTTTATTTTATCCACTCCCCCTTCCCTTTTGGGTAACGGTTTTGGAGACTAGAAAATACTGGCTCTGGATTGTTGCTCAGGGGGGATTCGGGAATCAGCATCTCTGTTCCTGTGCAGCTTCAAAGAAGTATCCTTTAACGAATCTGACACAGCCATAGCACATATGATCTCAGGAGTCATTACCATTATTAGACATGTGGTACATAGTGTTATATGATACATGAACTTCATGCCAGATTAGCACTATGAGTATTTGACAATGACATATTTACCACAGTATTTAACTATGAACATGTAGCACCATGATTTTGTTAATTCTCCACGACACCAGCACAATTAGGATTATTTGGCTTTTGACACCCGATGTACAACACAGTCCGGTTCTCAGTAGCTGTTTTTAAAATTATGATTGATTTTGCACTTTGCACCCATCTCACAATCTTTTTTTTAAATGAATTTATTTATTTTTGTTCATACAGAAACAGTAGCAGATAATATACAATCATTAAAGTTGTGGAATTGACATAGTATGCATGTTATATATACTCTTATTACATAACGCATAGTGTGGTGTGGTATAACGCCCAGGGCATAAGAATCTACATACATGACACTCGTATAATGTACAATGCGGGGTGGATACATGCAAGCCCGTCTTATGGACAGCTTTCGGGCATCAGATGTCAGTTACTGCCAGCAAATAAGATGTAAGTGGTCCCCATGCATCCTGTGGCTTGGAGTTAGTTGGCAGTTCCTCTGCATAGCATGTAAACTGATCCCGGCAGTAGGTCAGATCCTGCAACCATAGCTTAGTGGTGGGTATAGCCCTACTTCCCTAGCAGATGGAAACCCTACGCTTAGCCATCAAAAGTGCTATGGAAACAAACTTTTTGTTGGATGATTTCACTTTAGCGCCCACTCCCAGCAGACACACCTTTGGGTTATACTCCACAGATTCGCCAATCATCAGGCCAATAATTCTCAAGATTGAGCTCCAGTATTCATATATTTTGGGACATGCCCACGCCAGGTGATAGTAGTCAGACCCAGGGGCACTACAGCATTTGCAGGTGTCAGCCTGTTGTAGCCCATATCGATGAAGCTGCGCCGGAGTATAGTATAGCTGATGCAGATATTTGTAATGCACTAATCTTAGATTACCATTCGCTGTCAGCTGACCCGTTAAACAGCAGCTATCTAACCAATCATTCTCAGAGAGGGGCTCAGGCAGTACGGCATTCCATTTTGGCCAATGCAGCGGCATCCCCAGCTGGCATTTCCCTTTGTGATACTTTGTAAAGTCTAGTGACTAGCTTGGCCCTAGATGTGGTGGTGTACAGTAATTGCAGTGCCTCCAAGGTCGGTGGTTCTGTAGGGAAGTGGGGGTAGTGTGCACGCATAGCAGAGTGTAATCTAGTATAGACAAAGAGGTGCATGGCGGAGATATTGCCTCGAGTGCTGATGATATCTGGGGTTATGAACTGGCCACCCAGGAACACATCCGCCATCGTGGCCAGCTCGATGTCTTTGAGGGTCTGCAGCGTGCGAGCTTCACTAGTAACCGAGAGTGCTGAGCGGTGGAGGAGCGGCATGCTGGGTGCGTACAATGGCAATTTATGCGCTCGCTGACCGAGTGCACGCCCTGCCTTAGATGTGGTTTGAATAGTATCGAATTCCCCTTTTTGAACACTGTATACTTGCTTACTATCATGGCCTTGAGCGGTATGGGGTGAACAGCACCCGCCTCAACCACCACATGTGGAATATATGCTGGATCATGCTGCCAGTAATAGGCATAGTGCGCCTGCGCGCAGAGATAGTAGAGGTAAAAGTCTGGTGCTGAGAAGCCACCCTGATCATATGGAAGGGTGAGTACCTCCCATTTAAGACGAGGTTTCCTACCTCCCCAGGCTAGCATGGTCAGAAGGGAGCGAAGGCTGTCAAAAAAGCATCGTGTGAGGTGCACCGGGATGTGTAAAAAAAGATATAAAAAATCGCGGAAGGACCACCATTTTCATCAGTGCTATTCGATCTGCAAACGACAGCGGCAACTTAATCCACCGGTTTACCTGCTCCTCAAGTCGCGTGATGGCTGTGCCAAATTAGACTGTATGACAGCTTGAGGGTCTCTATGTAGCCAAACTCCTAAATATTTTACAGTATCTGCACACCATGTTAATGGATAGTCTATGTGGAACTGCTGTGTACTCTCCGTGAGAGGCAGTATAGTCGACTTGGACCAATTGATGTCCAGGCCCGAGAATCGTCCAAACCGGACATATTCCCGTATAAGCTGTGCAAGAAATCTGCAAGCGGACGTTGCAAAAACCGCAAGGCCGTCTGGGCATGGTGCTGCCGTACGATATTGGCCAGGGGCTAAAGCACGAGAGCAAATACCTACAGCGACAGCGTACAGCGCTGCCGTGTGCCCCGTTAGATAGGGATATTCTCCCATAGCTGCCCATTAATCCTAACCCGTGCCACTGGATTGGTGTATAATAATTTTATCCAATTAGTAAAAATAAATGGACCCCCATGCAATGCAGAACCACGATCATATATGACCAGGATATCGAATCAAACGCTTTTGCAGCGTCAAGTGGCACTGCCACTGCCGGTAGCGTGGGTTCCAATACTTGCATTACTGCAAAGATCATACGTAAATTGTGCGACGTAGATCGAGTGGGGATTAATCCCGATTGATCTGGAAGCACCATAACGGGAAGGAGCAATTGCAGCCGGGTGGCTAATACTTTTGCTAAAATTTTAACATCCGTAGTTATGAGGGACAAGGGACGGTAGGATTCGTAGCTGTCTGGTGTTTTCCCCTGGTTTTAAAAGCGCAACCACTAGTGCCTCACGCAGGGTTGGTGGTAAGCACTGAGCGTTATACGCCTCTTCATATAGTTGCAGGAGACGTGGGGCCAACTGGTCGACATATTCTTTATAAAACTCGGCCGCCAATCCGTCAGTGCCTGCAGCCTTCCTATTATGCAGAGCGGCTATAGCATCTCGCACTTCACTCAGTGTGAGTGGGTGCATCAAGAAATCTTGTTGTCCACGCGAGAGCCATATCAAAGCAATGTCCTCAAGATATTGCTCAAGCTCAGCAGCGTCAGCTGTGGGTCTGTGGGCATACATCCCGGCATAATAGTCTGTAAAGGTATTCAGAATAGTCGGCGTGTCATAGTGTGTGCCAGTAGCGGTGGTAATCGCTTGTATCGTGTGTGCCCTAGGTTGAGGTTCCAGGATACGGCTAGCTAGCGTTCTTCCCGGCCGGGCCTCCCCTCCATACTAACGCGCCTTACAGCGGCGTGACAAATGGTTTATTTCTTGATCAGCTATTTCATTGTATTCCACTATTTTCTCTTTAATGAGTGCTAAAATACTGGGATCCGCTCGGTCACTATATTTCCGTTCCAAATCTCCCTATTCACGCTCAAGCCCTATCATGGATCTACGTAATGATTTTAAAACCCCGGCCTGAAGACTTATACATTTACCCCGAATGGTTACTTTAAACGCTTCCCACAGCGTCTCCATAGTCTGCACTGACCCTGTGTTTAATGAGAAATAATCAGAGATAGCTTCACGGATCCCCTCTCTAAAGACCTGATCTAGTAATGAAGACCATTGCAAGCGCCATTGAAAGGGAGGAGGAGTATGAGTTGGCAGAACCATGTCAAGAGCCACAGGCGAGTGGCCCGATAATGTTGAGGTAGATGTCTTATCTGCGTAACCCATGTGCAGATTTCTTGCGTGCCTAGCCAACAGTCCAGGCGGGACCAGGACTGTCGAGCATACGAGTGACATGTACCTTCTTTAGTGTTCGGGTGCCTTAATCTCCAGATGTCCGTGAGACCCAATGACCACATCCTATCATGCACAGCTTTAGCGACTCTTCGGGGGGGCAGGACTGCCATGGACACCCGATCTAAGGTAGGATTTAAGACGACATTGAAGTCACCCCCACAGATAAGCGCCGTGGGGGACAGTTGACAGAGTTTGCACCATATTTTATCAAAGAAGGCGGGATCGTCTACATTAGGACCATATAAATTCACAATAGTCAGGTGTGTGTTATAAACCGTACCCTGCACTATGATATAGCGCCCATCGCCATCTTCATCCACATGCGTCGGCACAAATGGAACACCCCTCTTTACAAGGATCATAACTCCCCGTGCATATGAGGAATATGAGGCAGCCACCCGTACCCCTGCCCATCTAGTGGCAACCTGCGAAACAGCTTGCTTAGTCAGATGCGTCTCCTGCAACAGGGCAATTTGGAAATGATGCCGGTCTAGATAAGACAGTACCTGTCGCACCTTCCTGGCATTATTAAGTCCCCGCACATTCCAGCTAATCCAGGAGATATTAGACCGTTTGGAATCAGCCATGCCCGCACCCTTCAGCCATAGAACCCACCACATAGGTTAGAAAATATGAGTCATACAAAGCTATGTTCGCCGAATCATTCCAGTCAATGCCATCATAATACAACATAGATCCCCAACCACCCCTCCCACATACAGCAGCAAGAACAACGTGCTGCCAGTAGACCTCCCCAAGAAACACAACAAAAACAAAACAGTAGTACTCTCAAAGTATGCATCATGAGAAGAGTGAAAAGAAACAATAACCCCGTAAGGGCGCCAGAAGGGGCCCTACCAAAAAACGTAACTCTTTGGGGTATTCCCATACAGTGGGTCGCTAGTAGCCCTCAGCCCCCCGCATAGACAGGGTGGGCCGAGATAGGTAGAAATAGGCTAACCAACATACGGCCTACCATCAAACATTGGTCCTGCATTAAAGCAATATCTGGTGCATTGCACTCCTCTGAACTTGAACGCGCAGTAACACACGGTCAACCTAGGACCAGACCCTAGCAAACGCAATGAAAAAACATGGAAACATTTTTCGTATTGGCCAATTCCTGGACCAGAGATTGACATTTACATTTAAGCATCCAGCAGTACAGGACTAACAATACCATCAGAAATATTCCCAGCAATGTCTCACATGTTCAGCCTTCAGAATCGGAGGCTCCGCCACTTTCGCGTGGCGTCTCCTGTCGCTCAAGTCGTCTGGTGTATTGAAGAGCTTCCTTCGGCGTCGTAAATATACGTGCCTTCCCATTGTGTTGTATGCGCAGACGCGCTGGGTAGAGCATTGCATACTGAATCATGGAGCGCTTGCAACTTTTTCTTGACCGTTTGGAATTCTTGGCGGGCTTGCTGCACTGCAACGGTGAAATCAGGAAAGAGCTCTATCTTCATCCCTTGATACTCCACCCTTCCCTTTTCTCGAGCCAGACGGAGTGCCGTGTCCCTGTCCCTATAGTTTAGGAGTCTGGCAATTACAGGACGTGGTGGAGCGCCAGGGACCGGTCGAGCAGCTAAGGAGCGGTGAGCCCGCTCGACTATTAGCACCTTTGAGAAGTGCTCCGCCCCCAGCAGCGTTGTGAGCAGCGTTTCGACATATGCCTCCATGGGTCCGGTGTTGGTGGTTTCCGAAATCCCAGTAATGCGAAGATTGTTTCTGCGGGAGCGGGCTACTATGTCCTCATTTTTCGCCTTGATGACCTCCAGTATTTTCTCCATGCTAGCCCATGACACACTAACCACCTCCACGCGATCCTCCACAGTCTAAATGAGCTGTTCAGCCTCTGCGATCTGTGAGTCGTGCTTCTCAATCTTCGATGCCATGGTATCCATAAGTAGGTTGATGTGGTCTATCTTGGCGTCAATAGAGTGCAGGCTTTGTTGCATAGTGAGCATCATACGCTCCAGTTTTGTAGTCGCACCAGCCTCTGGGTCAGGTTCTGTGTCCGAGGTATTAGGCGTTATAGCTTTAGTGTGTTTCTTAGCCTCAAACTGCAGATTAGTTTGTTTCTTGTCTGTCCTGCCCATGGTGAAAGAGTTCCAGCTGTCAGAGTCGCGGGCAGGGGCGTCACCTGGGGGGTCAGACCGCAGTGGGCTGGCTAGTCCCAGGGCACAATCAGAGCAATGCAGGTAGATACAATCCAACGTTATAAGCCCATTGTATGCCAATGGATGTACTAGAGGTGTATCCTAGGAGCTAGCCGCGTGCACAAAATATCCAGATCTATAACAAACAGATTCCAGTGTTGGCAGATGGTAGTGATGTAGGGCACACTGCTTAGTAAGCTACCACTGATATGAAGAGACAACTTTTAATTATGCAATGAGGCAGGCACAACTGTGTCCAGCTGTAAATAATGAAAGGAGCAGCACTCGGCACCAGCGGGGGACCCGACTGCAGCCCAAGAGTTGTGCTGCGAGGTGAAGGGTGCTGCATTATGGCTCTGTATTATACGTGAGAGGCAAACAGTAATACAGCGCAGTGTCTGCCCCTGAGTGTTCCAATCATCCAAAGTGCAGCTGTCCGCGTCTAATGGTAAGTGCCACAAGTGAGAGTCCCCAAACAGCGCCAAGACCCAGCACCCCACACAGTAGGCGCTAATGAGCTAATGGAGAGGGCAGCTGGTGTTTTGGTCAGAGCCCTCATGAATTATAACATGTAGGCAGGGTGCACCATCTGCATCAGGAGTGGGGAGGTCCCTGCAGTTCAGTGAAGCAAAGTCCATATGCTGAAAAATTCTAAATATCTGAGGAGAAGCTGTCCGAGGCTGCTAGCAGGCGCTGTGGTTAAGTGTCCCCAGGCACCAATGAGTCCCAGTGGGTTCGCTGAAGTAGATTAAACAAGCATTTACAATGCAACGGTTTCGCCTTTGGAAAAGTTTGAGCTATTGGCATTATGAATGACAAACGTTTTATTTATGTGTTAGTTTTGAAAACAGATAAATAAATGGCATTGTCATTTACAATGGCAATAGCTTAATCTCTCGCAAATGCGATTTGTATTGCAACTATTTCACTTATCATTTTGCACTACAATGAAAACTGGCTTGTGCATTTACTCCTGCAGAAGAGTATCAAGAGGAGAGGCCCTGTTGCAGACCCGTGGAGTTTCAAGTATCTGTTGTGCATCACCTCATAACAAACAGCATAATTGTAAACGGGACTGAGAAAACTTTTTTTTTTTTAAGAGGAGTGCCCCTCTAAAAGAAAGGCCCCGGTCTCTACTGCTTTCTTTTACAAGGACGCACTTGGTTGTTGTGAGGCGCAGGTTGAAAAGAGAAATTGCGTTGTCAGTCCTCGCCCTGGTCCAGTCAGCAGGGCCACATTGGTGCTGCCATACCCAACCTAGCGCTGCCAACTGCATGCCCAATGAACTCAGTGCAGCAACGTGTGCCCACCCTCATGCTAAAGCAAGCCACCCTGTCCTGAAGGCAGCAGCCCTGGTTCCGCCGCGGTGTCGCCGCCCTGGTCTCCCTGGTCCAGCGGGTGTCTTCCTGCTGCGCCCGCTCTCTTATCGACCAGTCAGTCACTTTCCCTCATCCGAAGCCCTGCTCCGTGCTGCACGTGTTCCTACCCCGCTGCAGGTGCCCCTCACCCGGGGCAGCTGCCCTTCACTCCTTCTGCGGGTGCCCCATTTCTGTCTCCTCGTGCAGCTGCCCTTCACAGCCCCCCCTTGCAGGAGCCCCTTTCCCTGCTGCAGGTGCCAGTGTCTATCTCCCTTGTGCAACTGAACACCCCCACCCTGCTCCCCACGGTGGTACACCTCTCGCCCTGGCGAAGGAGCCTCGCTGCCTGACGCATGTGTCCTGCGCCCCTCTTCCGGGTGCACCAGCCCCACTCCCAGGTGCCTCGCCCTCATCCTGCTTCCCCTCTGCATCCCCTGAGCCCTAGTGCAGAAATCTCACTCCAGGCCTCCCTCTCTCCAGCGCAGTTAGCCCTGCCCCTGGAGAATGTGCCAACTCTCCCTGTGCCCTTGGTCCATGCTGATGTAGTCCATCTCGCCAGTAAACGTGTGTCAGTCTCTGAATGCAGCTGTCCCTCATCTGCACGCGGCAGTCTCTTTTTCCCTTTCGTGCAGGCCTCCCTTCACTTGTGCAGCTCTCCCTCTCAAGGTGGTTCTCCCCATGAACGGGCCCCTCTCTCTAATGCAGCAGCCCCTACCCCACAGGTCTCCCTTTCCTGGTCGAGCGCCCCTACCCCCTAATGGGAATGGGCCCTTCTTCTCTTATGCAACACCCTGTCCCCGGAGCGGTAGTCTCTCGTCCATGTCTAGCACTCAGTAACCCGCTGCTTTATGCCCCGGCACGGCTCGGCCCCGGCCTCTGAGATCATTTACACGCACTTTATGGCTCTGATGGGCCGGGCGCATGTTCTCATCAGGAACAGGGTCAATACTGTTTGCATTAGGGGGTGGGGAGAGGATCAAGTGAGCAGAAAAACGAGGATGGATTTAACCCAGATGTTTCGTAATTCAGTAAATAATTTCCTGTATATTTAGCAGGTGTCGGTAATACCGAGCAGGAATCCTGTAGCTCACAGAATCTTTTTCAAGCAGCAGTGACTGCTGGAGAAGCACATCCTTGATGTCCGATCATGTTGCTTTCATCTAGGATCTTTCTTGTTAAATTATTGCCGTTTAGACCTTGGTAATTATTTTGACTGCTCCATATATACACGGAGAACGGTTAAGTTTGCGAGCAATCATTGAACCTGGGGCACTGTGCGTATTGCTTTTGTGGAATCGTTTGGCCATGGCTGTCTCTGACTTTTTGGCACTCAAATATTTAAAAGTCCCTTGAGAATATTGATTTGAACTTACTTGCTGTCCTAGATCAGTTTAGTGCATGCAAGAATAAATCAATTTAGCTGTATATTTCCATAGGCCCACAAACCTCTCGGTGACGAGTGGCAGTTATTGTTCAAGCCCCGCTGTCCCAGCACCGACGGCCAGGTGCACTTCTACACGGAGGACTTTAAAAATCCTTTAAATTACTTGAATGTATCCCGGGAGAGTGCACTCGTCTCGGGGCACGACGGTGTCACGACAGCCCTCGTGCAATGGGTGCCCCCTCCCCTACACGCACATATATGCACACCCAGGCGGACACACACAAACAATACACACTCTCACACTGATACTCAACAACACGTAGACACATATGCAGAGACATGCAGACGGACGAGCTGACACGCACAGGCACACTCACTCAGACATACACAATGCGCAGACAAACATACACACATGAAGAAACCCGCACAGACCCACGTGCACAAACACACAGGCGCATATACATAGTACGTTCACACTGTTGAGCTTCACACGATACTCCTGATCTTATGTGTCTGTTTCCAGTTTGCCGAGGCAAAGACTACAGGGAGCAGGAAAGGCACACGGACAACGGGAGGGGGGGGGGCGGGAACCGCACACGGACAACGGGAGGGGGGGGGCGGGAACCACACACGGACAGCGGGAAGCAGGAACGGGCACTCACCTGGACTTCTTCCGCTTGCACACATTTTGCGAAATACAGTGACATCCCGTAATTTCTATCTTCCGAAACATCGGGATCAGCTGCGGCTCGGGAGGCGGGGATCTGCTGTGGGAGGGGAGGGGGAGAGCGGAGGCCGTGTTACAACGGCATCGGGACCGGCTGCGGCTCGGGAGGCGGGGATCTGCTGTGGGAGGGGAGAGGGAGGCGGGGAGAGCGGGGATCAGCTGCGGCTCGGGAGGCGGGGATCTGCTGTGGGAGGGGAGGGAATGCTGCAAAGACAATGGGACACAAGGGTTGTTTTGCTTCTGTGGGAGGGGAAGGGGACACGGACGGCCGGCGGGAAACGTGCACAGGACAGCGAGGAGGGGGGAGGGGGGACGGCGGGAGGAGGGACACGGAGGAAGGCAGGACAGCAGCAAGCACGGCCCGGCCGGACCAGATTCGGGGGCGTTCCCGGCTGACGTCGCGTGACGTCGGCAAAAGCCAAAGAATCTCGGGAACGCCCCCGAATCTGGTCCGGCATTGACGGACAGGCCCCTCGTCCAATGGCTAGGCTCCATTTATGGAGCCAGCCAATGAATGACGAGGGCCGACCCAAACCCACACTACAGTTCTCATTAGATTTCTCCTGCGCAAAAGCTGCTTGCGCAGCTTTTTGCAGTCGAAACCTAAAAAACGGCACTCGCCAGTGTTAGTTGTCTGGCAGTGCACGCTGATTACACGCTTCTGCCTCCAAAGCTGATCGAGGCCCGGGTCGCGCGCAAGGGGGGGGGGGGCTCTGCCGTCAGTTACCAGGCCGCCGGGCCGCGCTGCAGTCAGAGGCGCGGTCAGGCCAGCGCTGAGGCCTCCGAGCAGGGGCAGCCAAAGACGGACTCCAAAGGAAGTAGGGCACACGTGGCGGACCTCCAGGTCCCCCGCATGGCCAGATGCCTGACACCGCACCAGAGCCCTTCAATCACCAGCCCGCCGTCCGCAAGCTACAGGTGCCAAGCAATGCCCCACAGCCGCCAACAGGTAGGATCAGCCTGATGAATGTCTCTCCTCAGTTCCTCTGAGCCACAAAGCAGGGGTCAGCCAGCGCCGCACATTCCCAGCAGGGCACAAAAAATGAACTCGTAGTGTGCCGGGGGTCAGGCAGCGGAGAGATCGGTGAGTCCCAGCAGACCAGCAGCAGGCGATTCAGTGCACTAGATAAAGAGAGTAGGAGCCCGTGTCCCCAGGAGCCGACATTTTACATGAAGTAAGGTGCAGCAAGATGCAGCCTGGCGAGGATAGGTAGAGGTGTCCAAAACACGATTTTGTGATTTCCAAGGGTTCCTCTGCGCAGCAAAACCAGTTACCAGTCAGGTGCAGCCATGGATGGCGCCAGGTGTCACGGATGATTGTCGGATAATTATCTCGGCCAGCAGAGCTGCACTAAAGTGCGGCCATCTTGCTCCGGGCTCTCTAGCGCCCCCCACTCATCTCACAATCTTGCACTTACTTCAACACAAGTGACAGGGAACCATGGCTTTACTAATTATGTGAACTGATAGTGAGCTGCTTCAGTTATTGCTCTAAGTTAGAATTGTCAACCATTTGCTATGCAACAAATTTTATGCAATCATGAACAATGAGCTATTATTTGTTAGCTTTAAATTGTATTGAAAATACGAAGCAGTTATATCCCTTTATAATATCATGTTATGATCTGGACAAATTAGAAAGTTGTATTTTACCACAGGCGAGGATTTCTTTCAGTCCCATTGCCATGCCGATCACGTGGCCACTTGTAATTCACTGCACTAGCACTTTAAAAGCAGCTTGATGGTAGTATTCTATGTCGAGTGAAAAAGGCTTATGGAGCCGAAACGCGTCTTTGACATAAAGGATTAAAATATTCTGAAGCACTTACCATGGGTCCGTGTCCATTTTCGGCGAACTTCGGGAGACTGCTGGATTTCGCGTTGGAACCTTTTTCATATATATATACATATATATGCATTTATATATATGTAAGTGTATAAATATACATACATATATACACATATATATAATCTGCATATCTATATAAATACAACTACTCACTCGCTATTAATCTCTACTACCCACTCTACTACTCACTCGCTATTACTCTCTACTACTCTCTCGCTGCTACTCACTCTCTACTAACTCCCGACTACTCACTCTCTATTACTCTCTACTACTCACTCTCTATTATATACAACTCACTCTACTACTCACTCTCTAGTCCTCACTCTCTACTACTCACTCTCTACTACTCGCTCTCTATTACTCTCTACTACTCACTCTCTACTACTCACTCTACTACTCACTCTACTACTCACTCTCTTCCACTCACTCTCTACTACTCTCCACAACTCACTCTCTACTACTCTCTCGCTACTACTCTCTACTACTCACTCTCTACTACTCTCTCTCTGCTACTCACTCTCTCTCTACTACTCTCTCTCTACTACTCACTCTCTACTACTCACTCACTACTACTACTCTACTATTCACTCTCTACTTCTCTACTACTCACTCTCTACTACTACTCTCTACTACTATCTCTCTACTACTCACTCTCTACTGTTGTTTAACATTTTAGGACCCTATTGTAATTTTCCCGATTCATGCCCTTATATAGGTATAAATCACCATATCCTTATATAGGCATAAGAATCATTACCATATTTAGACATAGCTCATGCAGTCCAAATACGGCAGGGCTACTTCCACTAGTTCCGAAAATCTACAACGATTTCTTGGAAAACTCGGCTTCAGCAGCTAGGGACTTCCCCTTGCTTGAATACTGACTTGTCCAAGAACTCATGGAGTTCTCAAAGAACTGAGACTCTTTGATGACGTTACTATGTCCACCTTTACGTCAATCGCGGCACCTTCAATGTATAAAAATGCCCACACTTGCCATAGCAAAGACACGGTGGTTTGGAGCAGTTCGACTATCTACTTGACCGACGCGCCCTGCTACTGCAAGTGACGTAGGAAGCCGACCCTCCGGCAGACGCACTGAGAGAGACGCTGTCTTTTCTCCTACCGAGAAATCCAGCTCCAGTGTTTCCAAGCTACCCTTGCGGGTTGTTGGGAAATCGACCCTAAGAGAAATCTTGGACATATTCTTGGCAAAAGAATACTACATTTATGCTACACCTCACTTACTTTTTCCCTCATACTAAGCTTAGGTTAGGTACATCGGGGTAGACATATTTTAGAAGCACCAGTTGAGTACTTTTAGCCTCTGTTATTTATGTATGTATTTATCTATGGTTTAGGAACCATACAATGCTCTTACAGTATTATTTTATTCTACTATTTTTACTGTCTGCATTATATTTTGCAACCAGTCTTACGATTGTAGCAGTTCATTTCTTATGCTTGAGAAAGAAGACTGTTCAATAAATCCTTTTATTGAAAACGCCCGTCTATCTATTTCTCTGCACCTCTGGTGAAACGAAGCATGCACAATTGACTGAGTGAAATATCTATCTATTGTTTCCACGAATCTGAAGATCAGTTTATTCTTGGGGAAACAAAGTTGTCATGTTTTTGCGGTTGTCAGAAACCAATCCCTTCTTGTTTATTCAAGAAAGTTTCTAGTGACCTCTGAGGTAGCTGGCACTCACAATTAAGTTTAATATATTCAATAGAGACCTAGTCAACATAAGTCCTACGTCACATCTATAGGATATATTATTCCAATGCGCAGAGCCTATTGGGAATATAGGAACTACACTACACTACTACTCTCTACTATTCACTCTCTACTACTCACTCTCTACTACTTGCTCTCTACTACGCTCTACTGCTCACTCTCCACTATTCACCCTCTACTACTCACTCTCTACTGCTCTCTACTGCTCTCTACTACTCACTCTCTACTACTCTCTACGACTCACTCTACTACTCACTCTCTACTACTCTATTACTCTCTCTACTACTCACTCTCTACTACTCAACTACTCTCTACTACTCACTCTCTACTACTCACTCTCTACTACTCACTACTACTCTCTCTCTACTACTCACTCTCTACTACTCACTCGCTACTACTCTCTACTACTCATGCGCTAGTACTCTCTACTACTTACTCTCTACTACTCACTCTCTACTGCTCACTCTACTACTTACTCTCTACTACTCTACTACTCACTCTCTACTACTCGATCTCTACTACTCTCTATTACTCACTCTACTACTCACTTTCAACTACAAAGTGATAGAATGTTGCGGATTTCCTATGGAATATAGGTCCTAACTAAAACCATCTACTGGCGGTCGAAGGTAGTTATAGTTAGGACCTAGTTCCACAGGTAAAACATGTTTTCTTTTCCCAATAACTTTGGCTCCAGTTGACGAACCTTCGCGAACTTTTAAAAAGTAGTGGTGCACTCCGGTGAGCTCCTGTCCTGAAAGTTTCAGGGTGATTCGAGAAGCAGGGGTGAGAAGAAAGGGGGGTCCCAAAACGTGTTTTCCCCATGTTAATTTCCATAGGAAACTTTAGACAAAGTTACAGCCCGAACTGCTGAACGGAAATGCACCAAATTTGGCAAAAAGGTGGCCCTTGGTTCAGAAAGAGTCCTTTTTGTTAAATGGTGTAAATCCATTCAGTAGTTTCTGACAAATTCGAAAAAGAAAAGGTTTCAATATCTGGGGCAGCGGTGGGTTCGCAAAACCTCCAGAGCACGAGTTTCACTGTGATTGGCTGCAAACACTCCAAACCAGAAAGTGTTGGCAGACATCTTGTGACTCGGTAGAACTGAGTCACAAGAAAACAGTGAAAAAGAGGTTGAAAAACAAGACACTGGGGCAGGGTAGAAACACCCTGACCCCCTGGGCCTGTTCAGGGGGTCCCACAAGGACCCCCAGGGCTCAAAAAAGCATTATTATAATGTTTTTTAAATCGTCCGAATTCACACTGGTGTCGCGAATCTGGCTGAGTAAATTTTAAAAAAGCAAAGCGCGGTATCCCGCGCTTTGTTTTCTATAAGCCCCACAGTGGCCCAGGTACCGAGGGCAATGTGTGACATCTGAAACTTTAAATCTTTGTGTGTCCCATGGAACTAGGTAACTCATAGTCTGTTCCCTTCTGCACTGAATGTTCTGTACCAAGAAGCAGTCAAGTGTTAAAGTGCAATATAGGCATACAAAAAATACTCAGATTTGGCCCGCATGTTCCAGAAATGACTAGGCGGCTGCCTGTGCCGTTCGGCAGCTCTGAACTCCACGTGTAGTACTCACACTCTTTTCAGTGTAGTTAACCTCTGACCTCAGAGTCAGCACAGCTGCACTGTATTCAGTCGCGCGCTCTGCAGTCTCTATTGCTCCCTGTGTAACCTGGCACTGGCGCGCTCTCTAGGAACAGTGAAGTCATTGCATCCTCTTTTAAAGACCGTAACAGAAGCTCATTACTGTACCAATCACAGAAAACGCACATTGCAAAAGAAATCTGCAGCCATGCTTACAAACTCATGGTATATGTCGGTGGCGAGGGAGTGTAAATGTTGCGCCCAAATCACTGAATTACCGAAGAGATTTGTCAGGGACCCGCCAGGGAAATCCGACACCTCCTGATGGTGCTGCAGTGTTAAGACAAAGATCGCGAGGAGCACGGGAGAGATGCACAACCCTGCCAAGAAATGAAGCAGTCAGAATAGCACAGGCGTGCACGGGCCCATCCAGCACAGTGTTTTAAAGCATACTTGTGGTCCCTATTCCAAAAGTTATTTGTGCGCCTCAGAAGTGGGGTGTGAAAGTGGCAGCATTCATCTGTCAAACCCCAGCTCTCAAGTCACAGAATCATGAAAGGTGGGGTTTCAAGTGGATGTAGTCGCTTGTGGGCCAGTAAACCTGCAAACAGGTGCTGATATGTTGGTGGACCTAACGGGAGGAAAGTGTCGCTGTTCAATGGGCCAAAGCCCTGAGATGTGTCTTAGGCGTTTTGTTTACAGTGAATCCGGTAACATATGAGTTCCTGTCGTGTATGATGGCAGTGTTCTAGCCTCTAAGAAGACTTCAGTTTAACACATTGTTTGAAGGGTCCATGTTGGGGGTAGCATGGATGTGTGAGGTATTCTGACCCAGACTGGTGAAGGATCTTAGTTGCTATGAATTGGATTCTTTGTCATAGGAAAGTGCTATTTGAGCACTCACCCATCAGAGTCATGGGACTGTCTAGAAATCTGGTTTTCTGTATAGGCACCTCTGCCTCTGCTCGCTGTGGTCACTTCTGGATGGTGGATTCAGGTCTTTGATGCGTTAAAGTCAGTGTTTCTATGAAGCTAAAGTCAGTGTTTCAATGAGGTGTTGTTCAAAAATAGACTTGTTGGCACCTCAATAAACAGAATTATATTTCACTCCTAAAACAAGAACAGTTCAAGGTCTAAATGCTCTTTGACACCAGTTCAGCACCCAAGATAGCAGATTTATGCAATCTCACCGTTATAGTGTCACTGTGTTTTTCTGTGTTACTGTGTCTTTACTATGCCCCCTGCGCTGCGCAGCAGACATGCCTAAGGTAAGCCCGTCTGTGCCCGTCTGTGCCTGGACCACGCCCAGCGCCAGACCCGATGGTCCCTGCAAACACCACGACGCCAGATGCCGCTATGACGCAACACCCTCCACACACTCAACACCAGACAACCGCACACCTGCTTCTTGGCCGCCCGAAGCACACTAAAGGACCCTTCTCCTGACAGAGCTGCAGCTTCACCAGCCTCTGAGCCGCCAAACCGCCCACCGTGGCAGGACGCAAGCACCTCAGATGCATTCTACCGAACACCCGTTCCACACGCAAACACACAGTCAAACTCTGGGATCTGCTCGACACATCCTCGTCGGACGTCGCCTTCCTGACAGAGACCTGGATGAACGCATCCTTGGTACCTGACATCGCCATAGCCATCCCAGACGGCTACAAGGTCACCCACAGGACCGCACCAATGAAGTAGGAGGGAGAATCGCCATCATCCATAAGAACACCCTCAGGGTCTCGACCAGCACCGATGACACCCTCAGCACTGCCGAACACCTGCACTTCCAGATCCACACCGATCCCAACACCACCCTCAGAGGAACTCTCGTCTACAGAACCCCAGACCTCGGCCTCAGTTCAGCGACTCCATTGCCGACTTCGTCAGCACGCACGCCCTTGCCTCTACAGACTACATCCTCCTTGGAGACCTGAACTTCCACTCGAGAAAAACAATGACACCAACTCCACCACCCTAATTGACAACCTCACCAAGCTCGGACTCAGAGAGCTCGTCACAACGCCCACCCTCGACGCAGGCCACACGCTTGATCCCATCTTCTCCCCAAGCCCAACTTCACCTTCAGCCACACCAACAAACTCCACTGGAACGACCATCGCTGCATCCCCATCACCTTCCGGAAACCCACCACGCACCATCACACACATTAGATCCCCCTCCGCAGCTGGAGCAAAATCACCGAAGACCAACTAAACAACATCCTCGCCCGAAGCCCACCCACCGGCACCACCGACGCTGACACCACCGCCTTCAACCTCAGACTCTGGATCGACAACTGCACCAACACTCTTGCCCCAATCAAGAAACCCCCAACAGACACACGAACAAGAAAGCCAGCTGGTTCAACGCAGACCTCCAGACCTCCAAGCAAACCTACTGTACACTAGAGAAGAAATGGCTCAGCGAAAAGACACCAGACAGCTACACAGCCCACAAGAACGCCATCTGCAGACACCATCACCTCATCAGATCCGCCAAAAGGGCCTCCTTCAAGGACCGACTCAACAACAATGTGCACAACAGCAAAGAGCTTTTCAACATCGTGAAGGAACTCTCCAACCCCAGCTCCAACACCAACGACTTCCCACCATCGCAAGACCTGTGCGACTCCCTTGCCACCTTCTTCCATCGCAAGATCTCAGACATCCACGACTACTTTAACAACCTGACCACCCCGACAACCACCAACATCCCAGACTCCGCAGCCACCACCCACACAGACCCCTGCTCACGTGGACCAACATAAACGACGATGACACCATCAAAATCATGAACACCATCCACTCCGGCTCACCGTCAGAGCCTTGCCCAAACCACATCTTCAACAAAGCAAGTGCCACCAACGCACCCCAACTCCGCAAGGCCATCAACATCTCCTTCGAGACCGCAACCTTCCTGGAGAGCTGGAAGCACGCCGAGAACAACGCCTTACTGAAGAAACCCAAGGCGGATCCGAGTGACATCAAGAACTTCCGGCCCATCTTCCTGCTCCCTTTCCCGGTGAAGGTCATCGAAAAGACCATCAACAGACAGCTGACCTGCTACCTCGAAGTGAACAACATCCTGGACCCGTCCCAGTCCGGGTTTCGCAGCAACCACAGTACCGAGACTGCCCTCATCGCCGCCACCGATGACATTAGGGCCCTGCTAGACAACGGCAAAACCGTGGCCCTCATCCTCCTGGACCTATAAGCCACCTTCGACACTGTCAGCCACCGCACCCTATGCACACACCTCCATAATGCAGGGATTCGAGACAAAGCTCTGGCATGGACCACTTCCTTCCTCTCCGGCAGAACCCAGAGCGTCTGCCTCCCCCTTTCCATTCCGAAGCCTCCGAGATCACCTGCGGCGTACCCCAAGTTCATCCCTCAGCCCGACATTGTTAAACGTCTACATGGCACCGCTGGCCCACGTCGCCCGATTACACAACCTCAACATCATCTCCTACGCCAGCGACACCCCGCTGATCCTCTCCCTCACCAAGGACCCCTCACTGCCAAAACCAACGTCCATGAAGGAATGAAAACCATCACTGAGTGGATGAAGAACAGCCGTCTGAAGCTGAACTCAGACAAGACAGAGGTCCTCATCCTCGGCTCCACCCCCTCAGCCTGGGACGACTCCTGGTGGCCGTCCGCACTGAGCAGCACCAACGCTCACCGACCACGCACGCAACCTGGGGTTTATCCTCGATTTAACACTCTCCATGACCAAGCAAGTCAATGCCATCTCGTCCTCCTGCTTCAACACCCTCCTCATGCTCCGCACGATCTACAGATGGATCCCCACCGAAAAACAAGAAGAACGGTCACCCAGGCCCTCGTCAGCAGCAGGCTGGACTATGGAAACACCCTCTACGCAAGAGCCTCGGGCAAACTCCTGAAATGACTACAACGCATACAGAACGCCTCCGCATGCCTGATCCTCGACATCCCGCGCCACAGCCACATCACACCACACCTGAGAGACCTTCTCTGGCTTCCTGTCCACAAGAGGATCACCTTCAAGCTCCTCACCCACCCACACAAGGTGCTCCACAACACCGGACTGGCATACCTCAACAGACTACTCACCTTCTACACCCTGAATTGACATCTCCGCTCTGCTGACCTCGCCCTCGCCGCCGTCCCCCGCGTCTGAAGAGCGACCACCGGCACCAGATCATTCTCCCACCTCGCCGGCAAGACCTGGTACACCCTCCCCATCCTCCTACGGCAGACCCAGGACCTACTAACCTTGAGGAGGTTTCTCAAGACCTGGCTATTCGCGCAGTAGCAGCACCCCTACCCCCCAGCGCATTGAGCCCCTCACCGGTAAGAAGTGCGCTTTACAAATGTATTGATTGATTCATTCATGCTCTAGAAAACTTGTAGGGAATAGAACGTTATCCACTGTTATTTCATAAAACAATTACATTTAGGAGGCAGAAATAGTTTTTGGAGAAAACAGACAAGCCACCTTGAACACAACCTAAAGAGAGAGACACTAAGCTACTTGAAATAAATGGTGCCATTTAGGTATTCTTGGTGATAGTGCTGGTCTTAATTAAAGACAGTGTAATAATAAAAAAAAGTAATGTTTGGACAGAACTTAGAGGGCTTTGTTTGAAAAGACTGCATATTTAAGCTAATTTTATCCATTCAATTAAAAAAGTTACCTGCTGCCATTTTCCTTTAGGTCGTAAGCTGTGTGGTTGCTCAGGCCTTGAATACAGAGAGAGGTCTTTCAGTTTTTTGCCTGCTGCCCGTCAAAGAATTTTATACACACAGAACCTATGACTATTTACCAATTAATTTATGTTTAAATTTAAACATAAATCACACTGACCAATCAGCTCTCTGTTCATCAATATATTCAAATGTTGTAAGTGCTTGTGGCCTCCTGTTTACCTTACTGATACATAATTATAAAGGCTATTCTATGTTTACATCACTAGTGCTAGCTGTTGCCCAATCATTCCCCAGAAATCATTCATGAAATATGGAATAGGCAGTGGGGGTTCAATTACCCAAAATAGTTTTTTTTGTAGGTAGTGTTCTTGAGATACCATCATTTGTACTACTTGGGGAAGTGCCTTGTGCCTTTGTGCTTGGGGCGACTCTACCCCAGTCTCCGAGATGACATTGGTTATCAGTGAGGCGGTGAGCACAAATAAACCCTGTGTTATCCTAGTTTGAAAATATATTGTTTGCCCAAATCAGATTTACAGCTGAAAAAGCATATTTTACTTGAATTTCTCTTTGTCCCTTTTCAGTTTTAGGGTTAGATAAATTTGGAAGAAGACACTCACTGTGATTCATTGTAGAAAGGAAGCTTGACGTGTACCTTTGTGCACAAACACTACGGTTCCTGTCAAGGGACAAACAAAAGCTGTGCATTTGCACACTCACTGAGAAGTACATTGAATATACAGACTGCTGGTAACAGGGTCCCTACTCTAGTCCCTGCCTACTTTTCCAGCCTCTTTCGTTCTGCACCCATGTTGCTTCATTCTGCACTTTCCATGCTTCTTTCTGCACCTGTCTTGCTTCTTTCTGCACCCCTGTTGTCTCTTTATGTACCTCTTTTACCTCTTTCTGCACTTTTCTAGCCTTTTTCTGCACCTCTCTTCACTCTTTATGCACGTCTGATGCCTCTTTCTGCACCTCATTTGCTTCTTTCTGCACTCGTCTTCCCTCTTTCTGTACCTTTCCTGTCTGTTTTTGCATCTCACTTGCCTCTTTCTGCATTTTTCTTGCTTCTTTCTACACCTCTGTTGCTTCTTTCAGCAATTTGCTTGCCGCTTCGTGCACTTGTCTTGCCTGTCTAGCACCTCTCTTGCCTCTTTTTGCACCTCTGTTGGCACTTTCTGCACCTCACTTGCTCCTTTCTACACTTCTCTTGCCTCTTTCTGCACCTTGATGCTTCATTCTGCACTCTCCATGCTTCTTTCACCACCTGTCTTGCTTCTTTTTGCACCACTGTTGTCTCTTTATGTACCTCTTTTGCCTCTTTCTGCACTTTACTTGCTTCTCTTGCCTGTTTCTGCGCTGCTCATCCCTGTTGCTTCATTCTGCACTTTCCATACTTCCATCTGCAAGTGTCTTGCCTCTTTGTGCACCCATCTTCCCTTTTTCTGCACCCCTCTTGCCTCTCTCACCACCCCTCTTCCCTCTTTCTGCACCTCAGTTGGTTCTTTCTGCACTGCTCTTCCTTCTATCTGCACTTTACTTGCCTCTTTCTGCACTTGTCTTGCTTCTTTCTACACCTTGGTTGCTTCTTTCTGCAATTCGCATGCCTCTTTGTGCACTTCTCTTGCCTTTTTTTTGCACTTCTATTGCCTCTTTCTGCACCCCTGTTGCTTCATTCTGCACTTTCCATGCTTCTTTCTGCACCCGTCATCCTTCTTTCTGCACCTCTGTTGTCTCTTTATGTACTTCTTTTGCCTCTTTCTGCACTTTTCTTGCCTTTTTCTGCACCTCTCTTCCCTCTTTCTGCACGTCTGTTGCCTCTTTCGGCATCTCATTTGCTTCTTTCTGCACCCCTGTTGTCTCTTTCTGCACTCGTCTTTTCTCTTTCAGTACCTTTCCTGCCTGCTTTTGCATCTCACTTGCCTCTTTCTGCACTTTTCTTGCTTCTTTCTACACCTCTATTGCTTCTTTCTCTTGACTCTTTCGGCACTTCTCTTGCCTGTTTCAGCACCTCTCTTGCCTCTTTTTGCACCTCTGCTGGCTCTTTCTGCATCTCACTTGCTCCTTTCTACACTTCTCTTGCCTCTTTCTGCACCCCTGTTTCTTCATTCTGCTCTTTCCAAGCTTCTGTCTTCACCTGCCTTGCTTCTTTCTGTACCCCTGTTGTCTCTTAATGTACCTCTTTTGCCTCTTTCTCCACTTTTCTTGCCTTTTTCTGCACTTCTCTTGCCTGTTTCTGCACTTCTCTTGCCTCTTTCTGCACCCCTGTTGCTTCATTCTTCACTTTCCATGCTTCTTTCTGCACTTCTCTTCTTCTGTCTGCACTCCTCTTGCCTCTTTCTGTAGCTCGCTTGCCTCTTTGTGTACTTCTCCTACCCCTTTCTGCACCCTTTTTGCCTCTTTTTACACCTGTTGGTTCTTTCTGCACTGCTCTTGCTTCTTTCTGTACCTCTCTTGCCTCTTTTAGCACCTGTGTTGCTTCTTTCTGCACTTCCCTGGCCTCCTTCTGCACCTCTTAGATAGGGGTAGTTTTAATCCCATGCCCTATTATGTACTAGGGCCATACAGAGGAGGTCATGCCAATCACAGGGGTACCCCAACCCATAGTGTACCCTGGTGTATGTAGGTGTTTTCACTGTATTCTAAGTGTCTTTCAGCATAGCACTGGCTCCAGGCCTGGTTAGTCAGAATCAGTTACCACCAGTACCCATCAGAAAAAAGTTGGGAGAACAGGATGACTTTGCAACAATGCCTTTTTCTGCTCCTCTGTTGCTTCATTGTGCACATTTCTTGCTTCTTTCTGCACCTTTCTTCATCTTTCTGGACTTCTGTTGCCTCTTTCTGCATTTCTCTTGCTTCTTTCTGCGCCTTTCTTCCTCTTCCTGCAGATGTCCTTCTTTTGTAGGCATAGTTAAAAATTAGCATTTTAAAATCCTTTGAAATTCACTGACAAAACCACAGGTTTCAGGGACCCTATAGTTAGAAATTAGCATTTAAAAAACCTTTGAAATTCAATGAAAAAAACCATAGGGTTTAGGGATGTTATAGTTAGAAATCAGCATTTAAAAAACCTTAGAAATTCACAGAAATGTTGTTAGTTGGACATTTCACTCGTACAAAACCAGAGAAATTCAGCCATTATAGTTAGTTGAGCTAACTATAACTCGCGCCCCCGCAATGAACTGCTGATGTCGTCACATATTACATCACTCATGACATGGTCAGTGACATCACTGATGACATCACTCATGACATCTCAAATGACATCACTGATGACATCATTGATGAAATCATCTATGTGATAATCTGGTGCACCTCCTCACACCCTAATATAACCTTTGATACGCTCACTCTAAAATGCAGACTACCATTTTCAAAACCAAAGACACACCAATACCAGTTAGTACATACCCACTCACTAATTCCTCGGTCTACACACACATCCACTCATTCACCCATACATTCACTCATACATGCAGTCAACCATCAATACGGCACTATCATATACACTAACATTTCTATACAGACACTCACACACCGCCACTCATCCATAGAGTTACTCACACACCTAGTCAGTCATGCAAAGAATCAATCACGCTCCCATTTACTCACCTATACAGTTATACACACTCCACCGTACTTTTTCATACATATACTAACACATACTTACACTCCTATACAATAACTAATACAAGCACACACTCATACATACATCCACTCTCACAATCACTCAGTCTCACATATAGTCATTTATATACTCCAACACTCACATATACTGCCTTTCACATATGCAGGTACTCACACATGTACCACTGAGGAACTCACCTATCGAGGGTCTCTCATTACAGGCAAACGTTCATTGTTTGAATGTTCAACGGCATGCCTGAGCCGCGAGAAGAGCCCCGCTGTGCTTCAGTGAAGCTCTGCTGAGGCGCCAACCGGCGTTCCGGCATTAGGGATGGGTACACGCAGATGGAGGATGTTAACAGCTTACAAAACGACAGAACTACCAGCACAACCCACTTGGGATGCTAGTTGCAGAAAGGTGAGAAGCTCGGTGACTCACTGAAGTACTACAATGGCACCACAAAGACCAACAGGCCACGCGGGTGGACACGCCCACGTGGGCGGGGTATGAATCGTTATATGTGGAGCTTTTAAACCGCCACAGCATTGAGCCGACAGAAAGCCCAAAACCCATGAAGAAGTGCCCTAGAGGCACAAAACGCGTCGAATGGACTTTTAATCATCGTGTGGCACCATGCTGTTTTTGTCTGTCTTCGTCCATTAAATTAAAGCTCAATGAACACTCATCTATCGAGGGCCTCTCATTACAGGCAAACTTTCGTTGTTTGAATGTTCAGCGACATGCCTGAGCCACAAGAAGAGCCCCGCTGTGCTTCAGTGAAGCTCTGCTGAGGCGCCAACCGGCGTTCTGGCATCAGGGATGGGTACACGCAGATGGAGGATGTTAACGGCTTACAAAACGACAGAACTGTCAGCACAACCCACTTGGGATGCCAGTTGCAGAAAGGTGAAAAGCTCAGCGACTCACTGGAGTACTACAATGGCACCACAAAGACCAACAGGCCACGTGGGTGGCCACGCCCACATGGGCGGGGAATGAATCGTTATATGTGGAGCTTTTAAACCGCCACAGCATTGAGCCGGCAGAATGCCCAAAACCTATGAAGAAGTGCCCCAGAGGCACAAAACGCATCGGATGTACTTTTAATCATCGTGTGGCACCACGCAGTTTTGTCTGTCTTCGTCCATCAAATTAAAGCTCTATGAATACTCACCTATCGAGGGCCTCTCATTACAGGCAAACTTTCGTTGTTTGAATATATATATATATATATATATATATATATATATATATATATATATATATATATATATATAGATATATATATATATATATAGATATATATATATATAGATATATATCCTACTGGCGGTTGCCAGTAGGTAGTTATAGTTAGGACCTACTTTCCGTAGGAAGTTCACAACATTCTATTTGGAATAACTTTGGCGCTGGTGGACGAATCTTCGCAAACTTCTCCAAGAAAATGGCCTGCTCTGCTTCGCTCCTTTCCTGAAAGTTTGGGGGTGAATCGTCAAGTGGGGGCCGAGAAAAAAGGGGGTCCCAAATCTTGTTTTCCCCATGCAATTTTCCATAGGGACCTTTAGCCAGGGCTACAGCCCGAACGGCTGAACGGAATTACACCAAATTTGGCAGAGAGGTAGAGTTCGGTTCGCAGATTGTGCTTTTTGTTAAAAGGTGTAAATCCGTTCAGTAGTTTCCTGAGAAAATCAAAAGTAAAATCATAGTGATATCTAGAGACGAAGTACGGCGCGCGTACCGAAATACGTACAATTACGAGCTGCGTGCTGATTGGATGTCAGCTGTCTGTCAACACTCCAAACCAGGAAGTGTTGGCAGCCATCTTGTGCCTCGGTAGCACTGAGTCACAAGAAAACAGTAAAACAAAGTTGGAAAATAAGGAAAGGGGGCAGGGTAGATACATGTTGACCCACTAGGCCTGCTCAGGGGGTCCCACATGGATCTTTATGCGCAAAAATGTATTTTTTTTTTAAAATAGGAAAAATGCGGGGTATGCGTATGGTACTCATATGCGGTGGAAAAGGAAAAAAAAAAACTAGAAGTCCGTTTTATTCTTAATTAACTCCCGAGGGGGCCAAATCCCGGGGGCAATTTTTTTCTATAGTGGGGGCTTGGAAGTGTCCAACAGGAACAAAAGAATGAAAAAAAAAACTAATGTCGAGGACAGCGATGTTCCTGCTTCCTGTGTTTTATCAGGTCAATATCAGGTGTTTTATCAGGTCCTATAACACTAAGTTTATTGCAATAAATGCATAGAATGTTAACTTTAGCAAGATCAGGATCAATTTGTGGGTGTGGACTGCTTGCTGAAAATGCTGGTGCAGCAGTTGATGTGCTTGGTGCAGCAGCAGGTGGCTTGCCTTCAACCTCTGTGTTGCAGCTCGAGCAAAGTTGTTGGGGTGTAAGTTCTTCACGTGTCGCTCCATATTTGCTGTGCCAAAGGAGTATTTTTGAGATGGATCACCCCTTGAAAGAGTTTGGAAAATTTTACAGGTTACTTTTGGAGCATTAACCTTTTTTTGCCCTTCTGAAAAGTAAAAAACTGCCAAATTAGAGCTTCTTTCCTCTTCTTTGGAGGTTCTTCAGGAATGAAATATTCCTCTGAAGAATGGCTGGAAGATGAGTCCATTGCTTTTATTATGGTAAACTTCGTTCTATTTGACAAGATTCTCAGAAGAGATACTTCTTCTTAGAAAGTCAAAGTAGAATTATTCAAATGAGATGGAAGTTTCAACAGTTGTAATAGGAAGTGTTATGAAACAATCAAATCGATTCTTTTAAAGTCACGTGGCTTTGCGTACGCTTACGCTGTGATTACGGTACTCTTACGATGCGAGAACGCATGACGTTCCACCGCGATTTGTGTAATTGCTTTTAAAAGTAATATAGGATTATTGGAACTTAGATTTTTTTTTCATAATTATCCTAGATAATGTCTACTGTTAGTATGTTCATTAACACATAAATATATGTTTTTAAACAATTAAAAACATTTGCGTCTTTGCATATGGGGCGCCGTACATGACATCACGCGGAAGCTTTGATGCGATGTGTAATGTGAAAGCATATTCGTAGCGTATGCTGAGAATGATTAGCAGTACAAACTATGGTGCAATCACTCTCTCACTGTCAAATCAGAGCACAGGGCGCGCTATGAGAATGGTTAGGAGTGGTCACTCATTGGAGATCCGATTCAGCTGTGTGGCTTATCCACGGTATCATAACGTTACTTTTTAGCCTGTTTAAGTTTGAGGTTTGCATGAAATACTATGCTATAGGCAGATATGGATCTTTAGGCAGCGCTTATCTCCATGAAGCTTGGTTATTATCATTTACATATAGGTGCCTGAGGGAGGGTAAAGAAGTCTATCTGAATGGCGAGGATTGCACAATAGCACCAGATCACTCCTTAATTTGTAGACACATACAATTGCATGGCTCTTGTTATCAAGATGCGCCTAATTTGGCCTGAGTTTTGAAAGGCACTCCGACACCTGCTATCATACCAATATTCAGTTTACTGGAAACGTGAGTTATTTAATTTGAAATAATGCAGATGTGGAAAAGTCAGCCCATAACGCACCTGATGCCCAGGCTGCTGGCGCAGGACGCCTCTTAGTTCCCATCTTGAACAATTACCAAATATAGAGACGGGCGCTGGTAGCAGGAAAACAAGAACAGAGTTTTATTTCTCATGAGGAGAGCCTGTCATTTCGGACACTCGCATAGTGTCTTCAGGAGGTGCTCTAACAAGTTTCTCTGAGGCTTCGTCTTTTATACACATGTTTATGATGCACAAACATTCCTTATTGCAATAAAGACGCTTTGAAGTAGGAAAAAGCATGCTTGGAATCCCAGCTTCAGGCCTATTCCCATACCAGTCGCTCAGATGTCATCCTCCCCTCCTGAATGTAACAAGAGATTGTGATCTCTCAGCCGGACATTCCTACAGGACACGAGGGCAGGAGGGGATGATCAGATCAAAGGTTGGGCAGGCGATAAGATCGGGCACTTCGGTTGGTGTATCACGGTTTTGTTATGCTGGGCAGGAAAAGGGGGGGTGTACATCCACGAGGCTTGGTCTTAGGACTTGGGACCGGGTCGAAAGGCCAAGTGCAGCTGGGGGGGGCTCGTCAGCTGAGAGGAAGGGTGTTCTTGGGAGGAAATGGGGGGGTGTGGGTCAAGCAGGAGTGTTACTTCTAGAGCAGGGTCACGCAGAGGGAGAGGGTTTTATGGCCGATGCATGAGCAGTGCGCGCGGGGAGGGGTGCCGGGGGTTTAACAAACGGGCAGAGAGGCCATGGTGCCTAAAATGGCTGTCGTGTACGTGTGTGCATGGGTCTATGCTGGCGGGATAACACAGTCAGTGTTTCGCGATATCCGTTCTGCTTACAACAAGGGGTACAGTGAACACAAATGAACGCCGCTTATGTGCATATACATTGCCATTTTCAACAGTCGCCGGTTTTTTACATAAGTTAGTTCATTTCAGTGTTTACCTCAACTGACGGAGTGTACATATAGCCATGTGTGGCCAATGAAATAGCGTTTGTCAATACTAGCAGATTGCGTGTAACCATATACAGTCGATACGATTGGCGGAATGCGGTACATATGAATTTACATTTGTTGGGTTATTCATACAAGTCTAGAGATCGGCATAATACTTAGTTGGGGTCAATCAAGAAAAAGGTTCCGACACATTATAGAATCAGGTTCTGACTTTCTCTCCGGTGACATCAACATACAGTAAAAAGTGCTCTGATACCTTCGGGTCTTGTCAGTGCTATAAGAGACTTTTGGAAAACTAAATACATGAGTGACCGATGAAACATTTTTGAAAGCAATACAAAAATGGTTGAGGGAGGAATTCAGTTCGATACAAGCAATTAGTCAAGGGGTGGGTAGAAAGTTCAGGAAGGGGGTCTTCGTCACAATGTCTTTTTAACAGCGAGCCATCACTGGTAGGCTCTGGTAGTCCGTCTTCTTTCGTTGGCGCTGTTGAGCACCGGCGGTGGAGCTATAGGTCCAGCTCGGATTCATCCTTACGCGTTGCAGGGTGCGATCAGTCCTCTGCTGTTAGATCACAGTCCTGTTTCCTAACTGATCTTCTTAGGGGTGCCTCATGCTGGGCACCTGCGTGTCTTTCTTCTTCCGTGGCAAAACCTTATTCTATCTAAATGCTGCTCTTCTTTTCTGAGTCAAAAGTTATGCGAAAAGGGTGATGTTGTTGAATAATCGAGGGAAGAGAGGGCGGAGTGGGATCAGATCTTTGAACACACTAAGGGACCAAAGGAGCAAAGGACGACGAGCAGGCAGGCCCATCAGTTGGGCTCAAAAGGGACGGGGACTTCAGGCACGAGTGGGTCAGCAAATCGAGGGCTTCAAGGCAGCCCTTCATTCCTTCATCTGCCGAGTTTGAGAGTGGTGCCACGTCCCGCGTCTCGTTGCTCTGCGACTCCACCTTTGGTTGAGGTCACACGTGCTTCATGATCTGTGGCCAGGCTGTGCGTCACGTCCAGCTCCTCTCCTCCGGTGATTGTATCTTTGAATGGGTACAAAACAAGTTTTAGAAAAACTGGCAGGAGAAGACATTTATACATCTCAATTCCGTCCCCAATCCTAAGTAGGTGGGGGATAGGTTCATCGGTCACAGTCAGAAGTCATCACTTATGGAGTATGTAGGAGGGCATTTCCACTGAATTCGTAAGCCTATTTGGCGTTCATTCGTGACGTACGTGGAGAGAAATCGGACTCCCATCGACAGTGTATTCTATCAAACTCGAAATCGAGTCCTTAGGTAGAGACTCGCCCTTTTTTAACCCAAGTACTGACAATCTTACATTTCCCTTCGGGGTCGGCTAACTCTTGCAAGCAGGGGGGTTATCATCATGAGAGGGGGGCAGAGGTTAAACATGCTTTTCTTGGGGAGCGACGGTTATTCAAGGTCATCAATTACGCTTCGGGGATAGCTGATATGGAGCTGGGGTCAATCGGGAGAAGCGAGGACGCTTTGGACAGGGAGCTGGGGTCAATCGGGAGAAGCGAGGATGCTTTGGACAGGGAGCTGGGGTCAAACGGGAGAAGCGAGGACGCTTTGGACAGGGAGCTGGGGTCAATCGGGAGAAGCGAGGACGCTTTGGACATCCGCACTTAAGTGCAGAGGGGTGAGGCAATCTGGGCATTGGGGATTGCATTTCTAACGAACTGAAAAACAGAAGACCATTGACGTTATGGTCCCCCTATAAAAAGGCCAGATTAGGGGACATCAGTCGTCTTACCTGTCCTTTCTTTCATTACCAACTCGGGTTCTATCGTTTTGCAGAAAGGAGAGGTAGTAATATGGCAAGTTACAATCGTTTTAGTTCCTGTCAATTTTGCCGAACACCTTTGTGTTCGAAGAGACCCAATTAGGTGGGGCACAACGTTACCACACAAGGGAGGAGGGAACAGGGGGACCCTCAGAGAGAGAGAGAGTCGTCCGCACTCTAAACGAACCATTCGGTACACGTATGACATGGAGAGAGAGAGAGAGAGAGAGAGAGAGAGAGAGAGAGAGAAACGTGTACAATAATAGGCCATTTAGTGCGCACACAACACAGAACAGCAGGGGTCAAGTAATACGGAAACACAGGCAGAGGGACGACGTAGATCCATATATTACGTACACACAAACTCAGGCGAGGGAGACAGTACATGTATTATATACAAAAATCCAAGACAAAACATAGAACAGTTATTGGTATTATATAAAAAAATCCAAGACAAAACATAGAACAGTTATTGGCCAAAATGATCTCTTCCTGTATGCTGCGCATCCTTAGCATCCTAAGCTCTTTTTACCTTTTTCTTCTCTTTTATCGTCGGCTGCCTTCACTGGTGGCTTTGGTTGCACACACTTACGCCTTTGGCAATTGGTCAAGAACTAACCTGGTCGGGCTAATGCTCACGGTGGGCTGAGGCAACAGTGGGTGTCAGTTGGGAGAACAATGGGGCAGCTTTGAGTTTCATGTCTATGAGGGTGCGAAAAGGAGGTAGTAGATTTTAAACACTGGCAACATTCCTAGTCCTCCAAGCGGAGGGTACTTGGGTAAACCTCACCTCGGAATATTCCTTAAACGTTCCCTATTTAGTTAAACGTAGGAATTTATTCATTAGTGCACATCATTCTTGGTTGTATTATTCGGGGTGCCGAGCGAAGTCATATTTTGTAGTTTCCGCTTCAGGCTGTCCTCCCAAGCGCTAAGTTCAGGGAGAGAAATAGTCATTGTTTGCTCGTCGTGTGTAGGCACCATAATCGAACCCCTTTTTCCCATCTCTTCGTCCGCTAGATCACCATTTTTTTTTTCGTACTTTAATCGACGTTCCGATGTGACCTGCAGAAAGAGGGAAAAAAGAAGGGGGGGGGGCGGGGGCAGCATTTAAAAACACATTAGCGCGCATAAACCCGAAAAGGCTTTTACTTACTACATACTCGGCCTATCTCCACGGGATGCAGTCCCTGCCAACTTGGCGTTTAAGCCCAGGTGGACCGTTTAGTGTGGGAGAGATGATTATCGGAAGCCTGTGGATAGCATAGGTCGCCCAAGTGTGGTATTACGGATCGTGTGCAGGGGGGGGGGGGTCAGAACAAAGGGCAGTCGGTGCAAAGTGGGGGGCGAGCTCGTGCTCTCCTTTGAGGCAAAGGGATAACCTACAGTGGTACGGGGTCGTTGTCGTTCGTACTAGGGGGGTCAGGTGGCACTCCTTCGGGGAGACTTAGGGGCATTTTAAAACAACTTTCCTGATACAGGTAGTGTTGGAACCTGGGATATCAGGTCACCTAGGGTAGCCTGGCCTAGGGTAAGACACAATACTAGAGGCACAAGTGTAAAGGTTGCAAACCACCCAGCAGTAAATCCACGCAATAACACATAAAAAGGACGCTACACCAATGTTGGAAAAATACGTACTTGTTTATAAAAATAATATCTTTGCTCTCTTGTTTTCAGAATCACAACTTAATAATATACATTCAATCTGTAAATACTCTTAGTCTTTCACAGTTACTAAATCAACATCTTAAGCAGTTTTCCTTTTAGAGTTTACAACTCAGCACAGTTTAGTCATGAAATTGTTACAATCTCTGTAGAAATGCTAACTCAAATCATCAATTAACATCACTAGTACATTTAATCAGACTCCAGAATTGATTAAATTTATCCTTAACAAGGTGCCCTTATCCTTCCTCCCACAGCACCTCTCACCCTCCTAACAGTTAAGCAGTCACTGAGAGGGTTTAAATACACAAGAGTTTCACATGGGCACTAGCAGTCTCTAAAAGGAACTGATATCTTTATTTTAACAGCAGGCCCCACCACCTCTACACAGCTGAGGAAAATGACCAGTGTTTAAGCTACTTCCTCGTCAGCTCCATTACCACTCTTCCCCTTTAATCAGAACTTCCAGGGGCCCCTCTCCTCTGCTCCTCGAAGAGAGAAGGTCAATTTCTAGTGGCTTAGTTTTCCCTCCTTCCCCACGTTCTCCTTAGTGTAGCGTGGAGACGATGCTTCCCAAGTCTCCATGCGTCGCTGCCGCTCTGAGGCTCCCCCGTAGCCCAAGTTGCCAAATCCACTGCTCCTCGCCCAGCGAACTGCTTACTCGGTACTGGCGCGGGGAAAATGTTAATTTCTAATTTCCCCTTTTGCGAAGGACATCTCCGCGGCCGGTTTCTAGCCTCAGAACACACACCCTCGGGTTAAACTCTGCCGAGGCTGATCTGCGCAGGCAAGCGCTGCTTCCGCTCCAACCTCCTCAGCCGGCTCCGCCTCACAGAGCCCGGCGGCACTACTGGGCAAGCGCGGAAAGCGAGTGTCTCCCTGCCGGAGACTGCGCTGCTCGGTCGACACTTCTCCTCGTCTCCGCCCACCCGGAAATAGACCAGGGCTTCCTCAGGTCCACTCCTCACCTCAGGATTTCCAGCTACTGCTCCGTAATGGCGCCGCTCACCTCGCGCCGGTTAAGGAGCAGAACGGCTTGTCATCTCGCTGCCTCCGCTCCCTCAGCACTCACACGCCGATTTTAGAGCAGAGTGGCTCCTCGTCTTACTGCCTCCGCTCCCTCAGCCCCCGCTGCAACAGGTAGGAAGAGGGACACGGTGGGGTTGTGGTGCTAGGGGAGAGTTTCCAACAGTCGGTCAGCACTCAATCAACGAGCTGAGCAAGGGGGGGGGGCACCAAGATTAGCCCTCCTCCGATTGAGGGATTCTCAGCAATAGTCTCTTCACTGGGCAGAGGACTGCACCCCACAGTGCTGTAGTCTCCTTCTCCTGTTCACCTCCCTATTCTTCCAGTCTAGGGATTAGTCAGGCGCCCAGGGTCTCCCTTAACCATACACAGCGGGGACAAGACAAGGATCCCAAAGGAGGAGTAGAGAAGTGGATTAATTAGGCTGCTTCCCAGTCCAGGAGCTCAACCCTTTCACTAGCCTCCCTCCACCTTCCAAGATAGCCTGTCCTCCAGCTGACTCTCTCTGGCAAGACAAAATGGCTGTCCAGCATTCCGCCTTTTATAGGCTGACCCTCAAAGGTCCAGAAGGGACCAGAAGGTTCTGGAACGCCCTATACTTCTCTATGGGACAGGTTCCAGGTGTGTCAGTTAGGGCAGTTGGTAGCCACCATTTTGTGACTCCAACTATTCCTGTCAGAACAGGCCTCTAGGCCTGAGGTGAAAAACTATGAGGGGGGAAAAGAACACCTATCCCCTTGACCAACACCTAGAAAAGCTAGTGGACACAAAAATTAATAAAGGTATGAGGGGCAAAAAGGGGAAAAAATAAATAATAAATTGGAGGGACTACGCAAAAAGCCAGACAGGTCTAACAGGTAGCATATAAAGTATAGGCTAAATACCAGGATCTTTAGCGGTTGCTTTAGGCTGTACAAAAATGAAAAACACATACAACAAAAACCTGGACCGTTCATATTTGCAATATTTCTGCGTACTATACTTTTTAACCCTTAACTAATCGAGCTGAGCCATTTCACCTGTATTTTAGTTATATCGGAAATAGTGGTCATTTATTCGAAACTTACCAATCTACGCGTGACAACTACGTTTGCTTTTTCCAAAAATCTTTAATAAGAATGTCGGTGCACAAATACGGGCCTACAACCCCGTGGGCCGGCCACGGAGCAGGCTGGAACTGTACATGTGGGGATACTTATTAGTGGAAAACCTAATGGAGTCGGTGGTCGTTGATTTCATAATAAAAAGTGCGACAAGTGCAATAAAATCATATCGAAACTTCAGTGTGAGCGAGTATCATAAGTGTTGAAATTCGAACTTTCAATAATCATGATGCGCCAAAACTTAACAACAATTCATTGTCCGAATGTTCAATCAGTACCCATCTCATGTCAATTCATTGTCCGAACACATAATCAGTACCCATCCCATATCAATTCATTGTGTTTAAAAAAACTGCATACATATCTCATGACACCAAGGCTGAGCAATCGGGGTACAACAAGGAGTTGAAAGTTTCATTTGTACCAGCGCCATTTTGGGTGCAGCCAGGCAGATCCAGGCATAGTCAAAATCTCCACCAACTCGTGGTTGGCCCAGAGCCTCTTTCGGCAGTCCAAAAGTTCCGTTAAAGGGCAACAGAAAGGATCGGCGGTATGAACCATCAGTCAAAGGGGGAGGGAGGCAACAATTTTTTTTTTTTTTCTACCGGGTCATACTGGGTTTTCACCGGAACTGATCCGAACTGTAGTCTGCAGGATTTTAGTCATTCAAACTGAGGCTGGCGCCAGCATGGGAGCGCCGACGTCTCGCGGCTACATTTTCATCGTTCCGCGGGCAATCATGGCAGTCATTCCCCATCGGGGGTGTCTGCGGGGGTCGGGGCCCCCGTGGCTCTTATAGAATCTTCAAAGTCGTGGAGAACACTTCTGATTGTGGGACTCATTTCTTAATTAACAAGCAACCGGGCCATCCCTTCACGCCGGGCCCGCTCCTGCAGGGTCGACCGCCATTTTACGAGTTCCAGCAGTCACTGCATCACAAGAGTGGATGAACCCTTGTCGGGTGAGTGGAGCGTTGGGGGTGCCACTGGGGGCCTCCACCTGGGGAGGTGGGAGAGGCTCGTTCGCGCCGCCTCTCCCTCCCAGCGCACCCCATGCCGTTTTTCTCGGCGTTAACATTCATAATGGCCGGACCAGGCGATGAGAGGGGGGGGGGGGTCGAGGCATAGGCAAGACATCCCCCCCCCCGGTGGCCTGCAAGGCGCCGCTTCAGGGCCGAACGGGGAGCTTATACCAAGCCGGGGCTGGACCAGGAGATACAGGGGGGGGGAGGTCGATGGCATGAGCAAGACATCCCCCCCCGTGTTGTCGCAGCCATTATTGAAGAAAGAAGAGGAGGGGACGCCCGGATCCCGTCGGCCTCGGCTCCTCTTCTGGCCCACCTTATGCGACAACCTCCCCGGCCGACGGCTGGCAGCAGGACCCGCCCTACACGTGCCGAAGATCTCGTCTTCCGGAGGGGCGTAGCCGCGGACCTGTTGCACTTCGGGAGTTTCCAGAATGGGGGTAGGTATCTGCTGACTTGTATCTATCTCATGTTACCGTTATTGGGGCGTGGCAGGCGGTGGGACAGACATGTTTGGAGCAGTGAGGGGTGGCAAAGCCTAGTTGCCTCGTGGCCGTCGCGATGTCAAGCTTGGCTTCTCTCACCATTTTCATGTTTCTTATTACGGGCTTATTTCTAACGTTTCTTATTTCTAGCGAAATCATGTGTTTTATCGTGAGCTATTTCTATCGTTTTCCTATTTGTAGCGAAATCAAAAACTCATCAGTGGCCTACTGATTTTGCTTTCTTATTTCTTTTTTTTTTTTTCTTTTTTTCCCTTTCTAGCGTGTTTCATGCTAAAGTTTCTGTTAACAGGATACGGTGATTACTTCGTTATTGTTGCATATGTCCTTTTTATTAGGGGTGCCCTCCGGTCGAGCCAGATGACCTACCTCTAATAAATGGTCCGGGTGGAACTAGTTTACCAATCAGTGGGGAGTAGATAGGCACGAGAGATTACAACGGGGGACAAAGGTCCACATTACCTACCCTTCACTACTTGCAAAGATTAGACAGAATATTTCTTTTCTACGTTATTTGCAAACAGGGAATGCCTCGAACGAACTATTCCTTGAACAATAAAATGTCCAAGTAATCAATCAATCAGTGGGGAGAAAAAATGGGCATGACGGATTACAATAGGGGACAAAAATATGCATTACCTATCCTTCACTATCTTCAAAGGGGGGCAGAATATTTCTATTCTTCCCTGTTTGCAGACAGGGAATATCTCAAAGAGCAATAATCGATAAAAATCGATAACAAACAATCAGTGGGGAGAAAGATAGGCATGACGGATTACAATGGGGGACAAACGTCTGCATTACCTATCCTTCACTATTTGCAAAGAGAGAGGAACGTTCCTATTCATCGCTGTTTGCAAATAGAAAATGTCTCAAAGAGAACCAATACTTCAAGTACAATCAATCAATCAATCAGATGGATAAAGCCATCCTACCAATCGGACGTAAAGACGTCCTACTTAACCTTACCCGGACCGGACCGTGTGGGCAATTCTTCGCCTTCCCTTTTCCAGCGCCCAATCGTTCTCTTTCTCCATATTTTTACCACAGCATTCCTGTGGGATTCCAGTCAGGACAGTAGGTCACTTGAGAGAGGTCCGTTCGGAATCGGTGAAGTTCATTCAATCGGCAGCGGGACGAGGGCCCTCTCAAGGCAGGTATACTCCAATCGTTTAGATGTTTACCCCATCGTCTGGACCTCTCTTACCGGACCTTATGTCGCTGATGGGCCTCACGTTGGGCGCCAATTGTGGAAAAGTCAGCCCATAACGCACCTGATGCCCAGGCTGCTGGCGCAGGATGCCTCTTAGTTCCCATCTTGAACAATTACCAAATAAAGAGACGGGCGCTGGTAGCAGGAAAACAAGAACAGAGTTTTATTTCTCATGAGGAGAGCCTGTCATTTCGGACACTCGCATAGTGTCTTCAGGAGGTGCTCTAACAAGTTTCTCTGAGGCTTCGTCTTTTATACACATGTTTATGATGCACAAACATTCCTTATTGCAATAAAGACGCTTTGAAGTAGGAAAAAGCATGCTTGGAATCCCAGCTTCAGGCCTATTCCCATACCAGTCGCTCAGATGTCATCCTCCCCTCCTGAATGTAACAAGAGATTGTGATCTCCCAGCCGGACATTCCTACAGGACACGAGGGCAGGAGGGGATGATCAGATCAAAGGTTGGGCAGGCGATAAGATCGGGCACTTCGGTTGGTGTATCACGGTTTTGTTATGCTGGGCAGGAAAAGGGGGGGTGTACATCCACGAGGCTTGGTCTTAGGACTTGGGACCGGGTCGAAAGGCCAAGTGCAGCTGGGGGGGCTCGTCAGCTGAGGGGAAGGGTGTTCTTGGGAGGAAATGGGGGGGTGTGGGTCAGTTGTGCAATGTTAGCAGGCATCGCTTACATGATTACGGTAACTGAGCGTGTAGTTTGCTATAAACAAAGTTGTGTTTACTCCTCTGCATGGGAAGCTGGATGCTTCCATCTGGCCGTCGATTCCGACCTTGAAAGAAGAGTCAACCAAATGAGCCGTATAAGAGCGCTATTGTCTCAAAAAGAGGTCGCTCTTACATCTGCTTGAGAAACATTTGTCCTTCATGTAGCAAACACCCACACACAAGTGCATGATTTATTAAATACAGACGTGCCCCAGCATTTTGGGGAGTTAATTCAGAGTATCTTTAATGCGTCCTTGACTACAGGGTTACCTTACTTTTTTAGAAGCAGTGTCCTTGTGACTTCTTTTCAAACTATATTTGGTGTCTTCTCGGCATTTTTTCATTCGATGTTTTACAGCATCTTTGGTGGATTCCCCTTAATACTCGCATTAGTTGCCGATGTGCTTCTATTAATTTGTTTACTTATATATGGATGCACATCCTGCAGCACACGAGAATATGTCCAGGCTGTTGCTGCTCCGCAACCGAATGCTTAGTTATTACGGAGCGCTGCCTCTGGCTACATTGAGTGCAGCTTATGGATTATCGTTTCGATTCTCCTTTTTCACATGCGTTCAACCTGTCTTCCTTTGCCTGAGCTGCGATTTCGACTGGGCCCTGGATTTGTGTCTCTGCTGTACGGTGTCTCCCAACGAGGATTATGACCAGCTGATGAGCCCCTTAGTGGTTCATGACTTGCTCTGTTCTGGCGGCGGGATTATGGCCTTAGCAGGGATACATGGAATATTGGGATGTTGGAATGTTTTTGCAGCGGCGCATGACTTCTTGGCACGCAGTTACATTGAAGATGACCCGAGTTTTCCTCCGATGTTGATAGAGGCTCCGGTCATTGAGGAACATGTATGTTCATTCTCACTATTGAATTGGATGGCTGAAATTTTTCAGATAAGAACAATGACTTCCTCTTGGAGGCTGTTGCTACATACTGTGCTTATACGCTGTTGGATTAAGACTCTTTGATTTTTCTACCTATTCTTTATTATCTAGTTACTGTTTTCTATCAAAGAGCGAATAATTTTTTTGTAAATTTGAACTTGACTCTGCTTTTCAGGCTTGGACTCTGCGTTCCTAATTCGCCCACGTTTATATCACGTGCTTCGATCGAGGGAGGGTGTCGTGGGCTGAGCCTTGCACTCACACCGTGTTAAGTTAGCATGGGTTTATTAGAAGCTTAAACGCCATTTTTGCTTTCCTGCTCTGCTTTGCACATGACACGCACTTGTGATATTGTTTAGAGAAGGCTGAGTATTTTGCTTCACATGAGAATAATTTGTTATGCTACATTTCTAGACTGCCTCGCTAGTTTAGTGTGTATAGTGAGAGCATGGAACATCAAGGTTATCTTGGATACTGTGTCTGTTATTCGGAATGATCCTCGCACGTTCGACCCATAACACATATGCAGCTGTGGCCACCTCTGATACTGGCGCGTTTAATAATGTATTGTGGAGGCATAATTACACACAGTTGGAGAACATTTGTATCCTGACAGTTTGTGCAGAACTCAATGTGATCCACTACTGCTGAGTACCAGAGGTATGGGTCCACCCATGTAATCCTATGAGACCTTCTGTAGTTATAAACTAACCTGGTAGGTAGGGAGGGAGAAATGTAGGTATATTTTAAATCTGTTTCCCTTTAGCATTATAGAATGCTTTCTCCCTTTGTATTTTATGGAATAGTAACAATGCAGACAACCTTGTTTCTGATAATAAGTTTGGTTGTATTATCTAAGGTACTGCGCATGAGATTATGGCGTTAGAAATAAACATTTCAAACTTGCACGTGTCTTTATTTACTCCTTGTTTTGGACTGGAGTAAGAATATAACCAAAGAGTGCTCTTTTTATCCACCTTACTTGAGGTAATCTAAGTCGCATATTCTGGGTTGACTAGTCATTGGCATTTTTGCTGTAGGACGAAGAACCAATGAGTCACTGATTGCTAGTCTGGTAGGGAGTTTGGGTACTAAGGTGGGTTTTGGTACACCGTAATTCACTGAGGTCCTAAGTCTTTATGCACAGTTCTGTGTAGGAGCAGGATTCCTGCAACAGTAGTTACAACAAAAAGGCTCGATAAAGGGCCTTGAGTTTGAATCAGAATATGAAATTGAAGAATAATTGATAACCCCAGCCAAGAAAGGGAGCAAGTGTGCAAATTTACAGTGCCTTCGGCCGGGGTAGTTGTTACGATAAAAAGGCTCGATAAAGGCCTGCACTTTGAATAGGAATATGAAATAGAAGAATAGTTGATAATCACAGCTAAGGAATGCAGCAAGTAATTGTGTGTATGTGTGGATGATGTGTTGATTAAGTGGAAGATGAAAAAGGTGAAAAATAAGAAAGGCTGGAGACACGCAAACTACCAACTGCCTTGTCAGTGAAGTGGATCTTTGGATTTCCAGCTCATTACACAGATAGGGTGTTGGATTCCGCAGTGGGAGCAAGAGAAACGAGTACCACATCTAAGGAAGCAAGCTAGTGCATAAAGTACACACAGTGTGCGGTAGAAAGGACACAAGAAAGGACAGAAGTGTGCAAATTACCCACTGCTATTCACGGGTAGTAGTTACCAAGAAGGCTGAATAAAGGGCCTGCACTTTGAATTTGAATTAAAGAAGAATAATTGATAAGCCCAGCCAAGAAAGGCAGCAAGTAGGTGTGTGTATTTGTGGATGATGTGTTGATTGAGCGGAAGATGAATAAGGTGACAAATAAGAGAGGCTGCAGAGATGCAAACTTTCCATTTCTTTGTAAGGGAAGTGGGTGTTTAGTTTTCCAGTGCATATATATATATATATATATATATATATATATATATATATATATATATATATATGTCATGTGATCAAGGCCCAGGTGGGGCTGAAATGTGTCGTGGCGGCGATGCAGGGTGTTTCTAAATAAATACTATTGGCACAAAGAACTTTGGGTCCACAATTCATCTTTTCCTTTAGATTGGAATGCTACCGGATGAAAGACTGGAAATATATATATATATATATATATGAAAAAAACATAGGTATTAGGCACGTTATAGTTAGGAATTAGCATTTAAAAACCTTGCAAATTCACTGAAAAAAACCATAAGTTTTAGCCACGTTATAGTTAGGAATTAGCATTTGAAAAACCTTAGAAATTCACTGAAAAAAACACAGGTTTACATATGTTATACTTAGCTGGACATTTCACTCATACAAAACCATTGAAATTCCCTATAGTTAGTTCAGCTAACTATAACTCGCGCACCCTCAATCCACTGCTGATGACGTCACATATTATATCACTCATGACATGGTCAGTGACATCACTCATGACATCGCAAATGACATCACTGATGACATCATCCTTGTGAAAGAGTGGCAGACCTCCTCTCACCCTAATATAACCTTTGATAAACAGATTGAAAAATAGAAACTAAAATTTTCAAAACAATGGAGATACCTATACCAGTTAGAAGAACCTATTCAGTAATTCCAAAATCTACATACATATCCACTCATTCACCAACAGTTCTATATAGTCACTCATACATGTAGTCACTCATCATATGTACTCATACACCTATACATCCTGTTACACACTAATAGTCATCCATAGGGTTACTCACACACATACTCACACATGCAAAAAAATCCATTTACTTGCATATACAGCTATACATACACCACTACACTTACTTTTACAGAAACCTACACATACTTACTCTCTTAAACAATCACTTATAGAAACACATACTTATTTATACAGCAACTTCTCCAATCTTTCACTCTCATATATACTCACTTATATACATCAATGCTCACATATACTAGTTTAAAACATATGTACTTACTCATAAAGACCCTATTGAGACAGTCATTCACTCACTAACACACCCATAAACACACCCATCCACCCATACAGTCCTGCCCAAATGCTGTCTTCAAAACACATACAAACAGTGAGTCACTTATTCATGCATCTATGCACTAAGTAATATCCCACAGCGAACCATACAGACAGTCATACTGATACTCAAAAAACCAACTAATAACCCATATACACACTCATGTAGCTACTCACCAACCCATGCAGCCAGTTATACACAAAGTGAGACACTGATAGAGATATTTAAATATTTAAACATTACTCGCTAATACATGTATTCACTAAGATACACTTAATAAGTCAGTTATACAATCAATTTTACAAAAAAATCCATTTAGACACTTATTTACCCATTTATTGTTCCATCGACCTTTATATATATAATATTTATTTTTCAGAAAGACACACATTCACTGAATGATGTCATCAGTGATGTCATTTGAGATGTCATGAGTGATGTCATGAGTGATGTCACTGACCATGTCATGAGTGATGTAATATGTGACGTCATCAGCAGTGGATTGCGGGGGCATGAGTTATAGTTAGCTGAACTAACTATAACGGGGGAATTTCAATGGTTTTGTATGAGTGAAATGTCCAGCTAACTATAACATGTATGAAACCTATGATTTTTTCAGTGAATTTCTAAGGTTTTTTATATGCTAATTCCTAACTATAACGTGGCTAAACCTATGTTTTTTTCAGTGAATATATATATATGAAACATATTTAAACTTTACAGAAACACAGTCACTGGATGATGTCATCAGTGATGTCATTTGAGATGTCATCAGTGATGTCATCAGTGATATCACTGACCATGTCATGAGTGATGTAATATGTGACATCATCAGCAGTCCATTGCGGGGGTGCGAGTTATAGTTAGCTCTACTAACTATAACGGCCGAATTTCTCTGGTTTTGTACGAGTGAAATGTCCTAACTATTTTCTCTACTGATGAGGGAAGTTATCCCGAAACCCGAGCCATGTCTCGGGCGATATCCAAAAACCCGGGACATGTTTCGGGTCTAGAGATCATCAGTCCAACAAGTACCTACTTGCATCCACCTGGGTGAACCACTCAAGAACTCCATGTACCAAATTCCCGACGGGCGATCCGGAGGAGGGGCTAGTGGTGTGCGGTCCATTGCGATTGTTCTACAAATTGGCTCCCTTGAGCTTTGAGCCGACGGGCTCCTGGACGACGCACCTGCGTGCCGGTTTGGGCATCAAGGCCTTTGACGGTTATTTGGCGGCCTTCTCTTCCACCCCTAACTATTTTCTCTACTGATGAGGGAAGTTATCCCGAAACCCGAGCCATGTCTCGGGCGATATCCAAAAGCCCGGGACATGTTTCGGGTCTAGAGATCATCAGTCCAACAAGTACCTACTTGCACCCACCTGGGTGAACCACTCAAGAACTCCATGTACCAAATTCCCGAGGGGCGATCCGGAGGAGGGGCTAGTGGTGTGCGGTCCATTGCGATTGTTCTACAAATTGGCTCCCTTGAGCTTTGAGCCGACGGGCTCCTGGACGACGCACCTGCGTGCCGGTTCGGGCATCGAGGCCTTTGACGGTTGTTTGGCGGCCTTCTCTTCCACCCCTAACTATTTTCTCTACTGATGAGGGAAGTTATCCCGAAACCCGAGCCATGTCTCGGGCGATATCCAAAAACCCGGGACATGTTTCGGGTCTAGAGATCATCAGTCCAACAAGTACCTACTTGCACCCACCTGGGTGAACCACTCAAGAACTCCATGTACCAAATTACCGAGGGGCGATCCGGAGGAGGCGCTAGTGGTGTGCGGTCCATTGCGATTGTTCTACAACTAACTATAACGTCACTGAAACCTTTGGTAATACAGTGAAAAGGTGTTGAATGATGGCAGATCTAAAACAATTGACCAATTGGAAAGAAAGAAAGTTTATATTTTTCTCAATTTTTCTGTAAATTGTGGTGATGGTAAAAAATTTTTGACTGTATATAAAACCCTCAATTTTCTATTGTACAATGACATTTTCTCTACTGTCTTAAAACGGATGGGTAAAAATGTATAAAACGATTAAAAGACACTGAATAGAGGCAGCCAATACAAATTTGTCAAATGTGGTGCATTCTCATCTGGTTGATTTGGAATATTATGTAAGGGGATATGGTGGCAACAGTCAATTTGCTGCATTTTGATAATTATGAACCAAATCCGGCAAAAAAAGTGAGAGGAATCCACTTTTCTTTGGAAAGTGTGGTGCTGATTGATAAAAAAAACAGGACAAGAGTATTATTATTACTCTAGTAATACAGAAAAATATTTGCAGTATAAAAATAAGACATGAAGTGGCATTTTCACTTTTTATGATGAGGCACCACATATTTCAGTGTTCGCATTTTTTATTCCTGCAAGTGTATAGCTTTTTTGTAGAACTGTTTACAAAGGAAGTGAAGGGTATTTTCACATCAAACGGGAGCTATCCAAAAAGCACATTATTTATTTAGGGAATTTGGTTGTGCAGCCTGAAGAGACAGCGATTTTCATCACGTTGGGTTGCAATAAGAGCGCCTTTAGATTACAAAAAGCAGTCATGGTAAAGGCTGAACATATTTTTAATAAGACCTACTTTCTATGCAATGTCTGGTTTTAGCTATTCCAAACGTGCGCAGAGTTCTGAACCATGATCCATCATAGCATCATATAGTAGATAATGGTATAGATTCATATAGGTACCCTCAGGACGTTAATGATTGACTTCTGAAATAATAATGTCGTTTAGTGATTTAACTAGTGTGTTCAAGAGGTATCCATTTAGCTTCTGTTAGTTTAAGTGTCTTGTTGTTTGTGTGTTTGATCAATCGCTATTTATAAATATGCTTTAGCCTTTAATATTCAATAAATGTTTAAAAACAAACATACAACAGTTCAGCATAGGGGTTCAAATTTGTTTTGTCACTTCTTGTGATGCAGGGTTACAGGGCATGTAAATGCACTTCTTTTATTAGAATTTTAATGAAAAGACCCTGGTGATGTTCTGGGGAGCTTTTGCTGAGGATTGTTTTCCTTGATGTTCTAGGTCAGGCCTGTTCTGCCCGCTAGTGTATCTTCATGGTAAATTAAAGAAACCTCAGATTACTTACTGCTTTGTGCACTCCACTAGCACTTTCTGTCTGGCATAGGGTCTCAACCAATAGTGTATCAGTAACAGTGGAAATATCTGTAAGGTGCAAGCTGCATCTTGGTTTAAAGAGCAAGGAGGTCCAGCATGTTCCAACATGGGCTGCCTTGCATCCTCTCCTGACTCTCTTGGTTCTGCTATTCAGGAACTGACCCAACTGACAAGGTGGCTAAGGAATTCTGTCAAGTGATGACGGGATTTCAGTTTGAGCAAAAGGTTAAGAGTTCCACACACCAACTGGGCCACCTCTTGGACCCAATTTTTTCAAACTGGGAACAAGTGGAAGCCCAGGATCCTGTACCAATTCCATGGTCGGATCACCATCTTGTACCCTTTTTAATCCATATGCAGGGATTGCGGCCGGCTGAACCATCTGCTGATAAACATCCCAGGCGCAGATGGGCGGCCTTCTCACAAGCTAAATTCAACCAGGCACTTACCATGAAGGGTAACCCAGGGGGAGTGGGAGTGGAGGAAATTAACACCAACCTGGCCCAGCGGATTACAGAGGCCCTGGACCTGGTGGCCCCACTCGGCATGGTAAGGGAGGGGGGCCGCGTTCAGAGGACAGCACCATGGTACAATGAGGAGGTGCGGGTGGCCAAAGTAGCATGCAAGCGTGCGGAGAGACTATGGAGAGCATCCCTCACGGCTCATGCTAAAGCAGGGTATACTGCGAATAGGCGTATCTACCACAGACTTATTAGGAAGGCCAAAGACCACATACTTTGCCAATAGAATTGATGAAGCTGCACACTCCACAAAAGAACTATTTTCTATTTACAAATCACTTGCGGTAGGAAAGCCTGCAGTGGTGCCCAAAGAGCTCTGTTCGGCGGAGGGCTGTGACCGCATAGCAGAGTTTTTTGCAAACAAAGTGGCGACGATATATACCACCTTCTCTCATCAGGCTGGCAATAGTCCCAAGCTTGTGGAAACCACTAAGGTTGGAGGGGAACAGCGGCTAACCACTTTTTCTACCCCACCAATTGAGGAACTTATCCGCATTTGTGGGACCATAAAATCTGGTTCCCCGAGGGACCCCACTACTCCTAAGAGGCTGATGGGTAGCTTGCAGGCACTAGAACCCTACATTCGCCATTTACTAGATGCCTCGTTTGAGACGCAGACTGTACCCCTTGCCTGGAAACAAGCAATTGTACTTCCGCTGCAGAAAAAAGCTAATGTCAGCTTCAAAAAACTAGAAAATCTTCGCCCCATCTCTCTTTTGCCTTACATGGCGAAGGTTGCGGAAAAAAACGTGAATCTCCAACTAATGAAGTTTGTGGAGGAGGCTTCCCTGCTCCGCGACTCTCAGTTTGGTTTCCGTCCCCGCCACTCGACGGAGTCTGCCCTCCTCATGGCGGTAGAAGCCTTGCGACAGGGTCTGGATGAAGGCCAAACTATGGCCTTGATCCTACTGGACCTTAGCGCCGCATTCGACACTGTAGCACATTCCACCTTGCTACAGTGTCTGAATGAAGGAGGGATATCAGGAGCTGCGCTTGGTTGGATCCGATCGTTCTTGTCAGACAGGTGCTTTCGGGTCCGTCTGGGCGACTGCTACTTGAGAGAGATTGGGCTGGGCCAGGGCGTGCCTCAGGGCTCGTCCCTGAGCCCGACCCTATTTAGTGGCGCCGCGGCCAGGGCGACTGACGCTGGAATCTGGGGACCACGGTTCGATCCCCGGCTCCGGCGGCAGGTTAGCCCAGCACCATGTGACTCTGGGCAATAGCTTGCTTAATCTTCCCGACGGCCCCCAGCGCCTAGAGACCCTTACGGGTGATTGTGCGCTTTACAAATGTGGACTTTTTACTTTTTACTTTTTTATCTCTATGTCTCCCCTCTAGCGGCAATTGTGGAAAGATTCGGTTTGCGCTTGGTGTCCTATGCCGACGACACGCAGCTGGTCATCTCCCTCTCGCGTGTGCCCGGTCTTGCGGCGGACAACTTCAGGGATTGCATGCAAGAACTTGCTACCTGGATGTCCGCCAACTGCCTGAAGTTGAACGGCAGCAAGACCGAGGTACTCGTGGTGGGGGGAGGGCCGTCTGCCTGGTCGTCGGCATGGTGGCCACCCTGTTTGGGAGAGATTCCAGTGCCCTGTCAGGAGGCAAGGAATCTCGGAATGTGGCTGGATGCGGATCTGGCCTTTAGGTCTCAGATTGACCGGGTGGCAGGGGTTTGCTTCGGCGTCCTGAGAACTTTAAGGAAGGTGTTAGATCTCCTCCCTATTGTGGCTCGCAGGACGCTGGTGCATGCCCTGGTCACGTCGCGCCTGGATTACGGGAATTTGCTGTATCTGGGGGCGACGGGAAAGGTCATGAACCGCCTCCAGGTGCTGCAAAATTCAGCTGCGCGCTTAATTTTGAGGCTCCCTAAGAAATCCCCCTCCAAAGCAGTGCTTCAGGCACTACACTGGCTCCCTGTTAAGGAAAGGGTAGAGTTCAAAGCTCTTTCCACCTGTCATCGCATTCTGAGCGGTAAAGCCCCTGCTCCGCTACAGGGTCTGGTGACTTGGTACGAGCCTACGCGCAACCTCCGTTCCTCCCGTACTGGGTTACTGAAGGTTCCGAGAGTAAGGAAGGCCCGTATGGGAGGGAGGTCCTTCAGGTACCTTGCTCCCAAGCACTGGAACGCCTTGCCTCTGGACTTAAGACTGGAGCTATCTGAGACCACGTTCAGAAAAAGACTTAAAACTCACCTATACAGTAGGTAGATCTCCCTGAGGGTGGGTGGGGCTACATTTCTTTTCACTTATCACAGCGCGGGGACACGCCGGTGCGCGTAACCAGGCGCTTTAAAAATGTCAAAAATAAATAAATAAATAAATATAAGGAATAGAAATGAATTGCATTTAAAAAGAATATTTCTTGAGGAGGATTTAATTTTTAGCTGTATCACTACCTATGATTCGATTCAACAAGGGTTCAACAGCAAAAATGTATTAGCCTGTCAGAATATAAGAGCATTAAAAAGGAGCTGACATATTTGGAAAGGTTATGAAGATTCATATTTTGTGAGTAGATATTTTTAGTTAGCATAACTGTTACTTGCTTCAGCCACGTTTCCAGTGAATGCTATCAATCAATCATTCAAACAGGACATCTGGAGCACTGCTAATCACCCGCAAGGGTATCCAGGCACTGAAAGCCACGCTGCCAAAATCAGTTGAGCAATCAGGTCTTGATTACCTTTCTGAATTTCTGAAGAGATTGTGCGGTCCGGAGGTGGAGGGAGAGGCTGTTCCAGGACTTCATGGCGAGGTAGGAGAAAAAGTGTCCTCCACTGTTGCATTGACGGATGCGGGAGGTGTGAGCGAGGGAGAGGGAGGCGGAGCGCAGGTGTCTGGAAGGTTGGTGGAAGCTCAGGTGGTGGTAGGTGTATGCCAGTCCTTGTTTGTGTGGGCTTTGCAGGCACTGGTCCGCATCTTGGATTGACATCTCTTGTGGATGTGGAGCCAGTGGAGTTTCTTGAGCTGTTCGGTTATATGGATCCACTTGGGGAGGTAGAGGATGAGTCTGGCTGCTAAGTTCTGTGTGGTCTGCAGTCTCCTCTGGAAGTGGGTGGTAATTCTGATGTAGAGTGTGTTGCCATAATCCAAGCAGCTAGTAACAAAGGCTTGATTGACGGTACCTCTGGTGCTGACTAGGAGCCATTTCTTTCAGCGCAGGTGAAGAGTGAGTGAACAGGGTGGAGGAGACTGCTTTGATCTCATTTTGCATGGTGAGTGTGCTGAGGTTCCGGACGTGGTCTGTAGAAGTCGGTGAGGGTCCAAGTTCAGCAGGCCACCAGGATCTGTTCCATGAGGAGGTGTTGTTCTGAAGATCAGGACTTCTGTTTTGTCTGTGTTGAGTTTGAGGCAGTTGTTTTGCATTAAGTCTGTGATGCTGGTCATGCACAGGCTGAAGTTGGCCCTTGTGGTGGATGAGTGGGTGGCCCTTTCTCCCCGGTCTAGGAGGGTTCTGAAGTCATGGGTGACTGTGATCAGGGTGGTTTTGGTACTGTGGTTTCATATGGAATCTAGATGGGATGAGTCCAGAAGGTTGTTGTTCTCCAGGTATTCTGTGAGTTGATGGTTGATGGCTTTTTCAAGGACTTTGGTGGGAAAGGGGAGCAGAGAATTGGGGCGGTTGTTCTTGAGCTCGTTGGGTTTGGCGGATGGCTTCTTGAGGAGGGGTTTGACTTCAGCGTGTTTCCATTCTTCTGGGAAGGTGGTCGAGGTGATGGAGGTGTTGATGATGGTGGTGAACTTGTTGCTGATTATCCTGTTTCCGAGGTTGAACACATGGTGGGGACAGGGGTCCGTGGGTGCTCCTAAGTGGGTGGAGTGTATGATGGCAGTAGTACTCTCTGTAGTGAGCTGGTCCCAAGCAGTGATCCTGTGGTTGGAGATTGTATTAGTGGGAGCAAGGAGGCTGAGGATGTCGGAGGTAGCAGGTTTGAGTTAGAAGAGTTTCTAGATGGCAGAGATCGTTCATGGAATAAGTCTGCCAGAGTGTCCCAGAGTTCTTGGGAAGGGTTAATGATGTTTTCAGTTTCTATGGGGTTGGAGAACTCCTTGACGAAGATGAGGAGTTCTTTGCTGTATTTGGAGCTTGTTTCGATACAGTAGGCTACGGTGGTCTTTTTCATTTCTTTCAGGAGTTAGTGGTAGTGGTTGAGCTATATCTTAAAGGTGGTGCGTTTGAAGGATTCCTTGCTGGTGCACCATTTCCTTTCTAGTTGCTTGCAGTTGCATTTCATACATGAAGTGCCCACCTCTGATGTTTCAAACATCTTTTTACATCCTGACTGAGGAAAAGAGAAAGTGATGATTAGCTAGCTCAGCTGAAATGTTTCCATGCCTGGTGCATTCTGAGGGTGGTATTCTTCCTTTCTTATGAGCTCAGTCTTCAGACACCAGTGAGTGCCTTTTTTAATATCAACCATGTGTTCCCCATGCAAACCTGTGTGTCCAATTCTATAATTTTGAGCTGCCAACTGAAACACTCCTTACCTTGTGTCTGCTCCTGCAAATACAGTGACCCTACCATTGCTGTTTCACTGTACTCATGTCAACCGAATGTGGCTGCTTCTCCTGTTCTCAGCTATGGCATGCAACCCCAGTAGTAGTAAATCTCCCAGCAGCCTCATCCTTCAATGGGTTTGGCCAGCCCTCTTCGCTGATATCCTGTTTAATTGGCTCACCTTATGACTCTGTCTATAGGTAGCGGCTATGCAGCACTCAGCCATACTGAGCCTGCTGCACACATCTGTAATAAACATTACCTATGCAAGGACAATACTTTACTACAAGTCTTGGAGAAATACAAGATTTGAACCTTTCTTCTTGCTGGTTATGCACTCATTTGCCAATGGGTTCCAGTGGATGACTGCCCATGATCCTGATTCCTTTAAATTGAAAGGAACAGTTTGATGCATTGAAAGTGCATGGGCACTGCATACCTGAATGTAACAATAGCATCATTAGCAATCTTTCATGCTGATCAAGTGGTGGCATTGCCTGATCAATGAATTCTGCCCCATGTTTTCACCTTACATACCCTGTCTGAGGATTGGTTTCTGAAGTCATAAGTGGTATTGTCTACATGTGGTATAGTGAATGTATCTTGGCCATTCCCAAAGTTTCTGAATTGATCCATTTTCCTCTTTTTACCCAAGTGAATGTGACATGAGCAAAATACCCTTCTGGAACCGTGCTTGGCTGGCTGCTAAAAGGTCTGGAACATATTGCATCTGAAGGTGATTTTGGGGAGGGTCCTTCAATGGGCTGATGACAATAAGATACTGTCTGACTTTCAGGCGGGATTACGTTCAGGTACTGGGACGATCGAACAGGCCTTTAGGCTGATGCTCCTGTATTGGAAGGTGGTGGTGCTGGGCAAGGGCAGTCTTTACTTGGCCTTCATTGACCTGAAGACTGCCTTTGACCTAGTACCTAGGGAGGAGCTATAGAGGGTTCTGCAGGGGTTGGGGCTGCCCCCCTATATCCTGTCGCTTTTGATTAAACTTCATACAGACAACTATGCACAGGTACGGTGGGGTGCGAATGGGGAGAAAACCAATAGGATTCCGGTGTGCAGGGGTGTCCGCCAGGGATGTGTGTTACCTCCCACACTATTCTCTTTGTATATGAATGGTGTGGTAGAGCACCTGCTTAAAGAGCCAGCAGATGCTCCCTCCCTGGCGGGCATTCGGATCCCCACCCTGCTCTTTGCCGACGATACCCTTCTCATCGCAAAGACACCCCAGGGTCTCCAAAAGCTTCTCAATCGTTTCCAGGAGTTCTGCTCTCTCAGGGGCTGGACGATCAATGTAGATAAGACCAAATACCTGACCATGAATCCTCCCAAAAAACTAGGGCGCCCCCCACTTTTGAATACTGTCCCCCTGGAGAGGGTCTGTGAGTTTGATTATTTGGGGATCCGCCTTAGCAATTCCATGAGTTGGACCCCACACATACACAAGATGCTGCTCAGCCACAAAAGGGTGGCTGGCGTCCTACTCAGGGAACATCGCTCATCTTCTAAACATTGCATTTCCCCGGTTATAGACATTTATAAAGCTAGAGGGGTTACTGCCGCCCTGTATGGGGCGGAGTTGTGGGGCACCTCTAACCTTGAGGTATTAGCTAAAGCGGAAAGTAAATTCCTGAAAGAACTTATGGCTCTTCCATTGAGCACACCCACAGTTCCGGTGTTCCTCGACTTGGGCTGCAGACCAATCGCGGACCAGGCGCAACTCCGGCCCTTGCTCTTGTGGGCTCGCTTGTGGAGGGTCCCTGAGCTAGCCTCATATGCAGCAGGTCTGTCTGAGGTGATTGCAATGGAGGGATGGCACCGAATAAAATGGCTGAGGGATGTCAAGAGTCTCCTGGGGGAGCTGGGTCTGGATGATTCTTGGGCTACTCGATCTGCTCCTCCCAAGGCCACCCTGAAGAAACTATACTGGGACTGGGTATCTTCCAAACTCATTGGCAACCCACGACACTGCAATTCGACTGCAGCCTTATCTGGACCTCATCTCTATTTCAATGGATAGGGCTCTCTACTTTAAGTTCAGAGTGGGCATTTTACCTCTAGGCAACGTGGTGTCCAGGTGGAAATCATCTTCCCAGTCCTCGCCCTTCTGTGCTTTGTGTTTGACACGGGTGGAGACGGTGGCACACATTCTTTTTGAATGCCCGGACTATTGTGCACCAAGGAGGCGCTGGCTCATACCATTGTGTAGACTTTTAGGTACACGCCAGCACTTGGTGGCCCTCCGCATCTTACTGACTGATACATCCTCCCCTATTGTCTGTGGTGTTTCAAAATTTTTAAAATGGTCATGGTTGATTCGTTCAAAAAGGCTCTCCATTTCAATTTAATTCTTTTTTAACTATTTATTGTAACAGTCCGATTGTTTTATCCTTTTTAAATTACAAATGTATTTTATTGTTGGCCTTGATAACGTATTTTCTATTAATGTATGTACTGCTTTTAAGATATTTATGTATCGAAATAAAGCATATCAACCAGATCATATATGTGATTACCAGTCGACTGATCTGGATCATGCTGCCTGCATACATTTTTTCTCACAATTGCACAATCCTCAACACAACCTCTGGTTCCATGAAGGAGGAAACCCAGAGACATTTCAGAGACTCTCCGAGTCTTTGCCATCCTGGTCCCAAGTTGCAGAGTAAGACTGTCCATACATTAGATATGCCAAGATGCCTGAGTATTAGAGGAGATAGCCAACTTGACCGCAATTATTGTAGGCATGATCTCTGACCATTTAGAGGCTCAACAAACTGTAAATTTACAAACTATAATGGCTCCTGGTTCTGTCCTGATTGCCACAGTTGAAGTTCGTGCTAATAAAGGTATAGAACTTGTACTTTTATCTCAAACATCTATTTCACATACATGAAAAAATGTATCATATACATAATGAAAGCATTAAGGAGTTAAATGCAGGGAATGGTGCATTTGCATTCAGTGGTGTTTTGTCATGGTTGGGGGTGAAGATTTTAGAGATTGTGCTGCTCATCTTCATTGTACTCATACTGATATACTTCCTTGTCAGAGTCTGTGTTGCCCTGGTCACCAGATTAGGCAGTGAAAAAGGTACCTTTCCATTGAATTGTGAATTATGATCATTTTGATTGCAAATCTGAATGAGGATCTTTTGGAATGTTATGAACCTGATATGAAATAGATAGTGAATGAGTTGATGTCTATTAATCGGTCTTGCAAATTGCACAAATAAAATAGCGCTAGAGGGAGGGACTGTGGAATATAATGTTTCATGGGCATAACTCTTACACGTGATGTCCCTCGGGATGAATGTTGTGCTCCACAAATACTCTAAAATACAATACAAATACAAATACTTGTCAGCCTTAATTTCTGCTCATGCTAACAAATGCATAACGGAAGGGGCTAAATATGACGTTTGAAGCCTTTTTTTACAAGATGGGAAAGTGGTGATTACGTTGCTCTGCTGAAATGTTTATATGCTTGCTGTAATCTGAAGGTTGTCTTCTTTCTTTCTCATGTCAGGGCCTGTTTTTGATGTTGGCGGCCCTGGGTCCGCCGTATGGGTGGATGGTGGTGCCATTGTGTCGGGCATCCCACCCGATCATGATAGAACCAGGATCCAGCAGCGGTGGAGAAAGCAGACGAGAATCACGGCAGTGCCGATGCCAGCACTACAGACTAGATTCCAATATGCCTTTCCTCCAAGCATTTTATAACGTGGACCCTGCCATGAAATGCTTGGTGGAAAGGCATGTAAAGGGTTCCCCACAGGGGCCCCAGGCTCATCTGTTAGGGGGCCCTGTGCAGGCTCCCGGATGCCCCCCAAAAGTACATGGTCATTGAAGGAAAGAAGGATCTGCTATTTATGGTTACCCCCACTTTTTGCTTGATGTTAAACTGTTTTGACTAGTCTGACTGGGATCCTGCAAATCAGGATCCCAGTCTATCTGCTTTTTCCTTAAAATGTTATGCCATGTACTTTGGTACACTTCAAATTGGATACTGGGGTACTCTTATAAGTTCCTAGTATATGGTACACATGTACCCAGGGCATAGGTACTCCAGAGGCCTCCCATGGGCTGAAGCATGTATTATGCCACCCATTAGAGGCCATGCAAAATAGAACTACAAGCCTGTCATTGCAGCCTGTGTAAGTTGGCGCTTGCACCACTTACTTTAGATATAGGTTCACTATATCTATAAGTCAATACACTTAAAACTTATGTTATGTTATGTTATGTTATGTCATTGGCATTTATTGTGCGCACAGCTGCTCCAGCGAAGGAGCGTCCCGGCGCCTGACAAGGCAGCCACATAACATAACTGAAGAATGGATTTTATTTTAAAATTTTAGTTTAAAGGGCTATGGAAACAGAAGAGTCTTAACAGCCCTGCGAAAGGAGAGCAGGTCAAAAAGGGTCCGGATTTCAAAAGGAAGTGCATTCCACAAGGCGGCTGCCCGCACCCGAAAAGAACGTCCCCCGGCTCGGCTCCGTTTGAAACGTGGAGCTGCTGCTAATTCACGGTCCGAGGAACGAAGAGAGCGGCCAGGGATATAGGGGCACAGAAGGTTATGCAATATCTGAGCAGAGGGGCCTTTTAAGATCTTAAAGGACATACAAAGCACCTTGAAGTGAATCCGCTGCCTAACAGGCAGCCAGTGGAGAGCACGCAGGGTGTGAGAGACAGAGCAAAACCTAGGAAGGCCTACAACTGCTCTGGCTGCTGCGTTTTGCACTCGCTGGAGACGAGTAAGCTCGGCCTGGTTTAAGCCTATAAAAAGGGAGCTGGCGTAATCCAGCCGAGACAATACCGACGCCTGAACCACAAGTTGACGGGTTGCGGCATCGAAAAATTTGAGAGCAGGTCTCAAATTACGCAGAATGCCAAAGCAGCAGGCCGCCGTCCTTTTGGTGTGGCCAACAAAACTGAGGGTAGGGTCCAACCACACCCCCAGATTTTTAATCTCCGAGACCGGAGTGGGGGTGGGGCCCAACTCAGAGGGCCACCAAGTATCGCCCCAGAGTTCCGTCTGTTTACCAAAGACCATAATCTCTGGTTTTTTGGCATTCAGTTGGAGACAGTTGGACGTCATCCAACCGGCCACCGCCCGAAGTCCGTCCCGGAATCTTGGGGCCTCCACCCCGGGGTCCCCGCTGATCGTGAGCGCTAGCTGAGTATCATCTGCGTATGACACCATGGTCATACCGCAGAGCTTTACGACCTCAGCCAGCGGCCTCACGTAAAGATTGAACAACGTGGGACTCAGCGAGGAACCCTGCGGGACCCCAAGCGTCAGAGGGTGGAATTGGGACTGATGGGGCGGGGCAGCCACACAGAAGGAACGATCCGCTAGAAACGATCGGAAACCACTGGAGCGCAGTGCCAGTCACGCCTGCCTCCTCAAGGCGCTGCAGGAGGATCCCATGCGAGACGGTGTCAAAGGCGGCGCTCAGATCTAATAAGACAAGCGCCGCCGTTTGACCTGCATCAAGCACTGCCCGCAGATGCTCAACCATAAATAGGAGTGCTGTCTCCGTACTGTGGCCAGCTCGAAAACCGTTCTGTGTATCATCCAGAACGTTAGTGCGCGATAGATGGTCCGAGAGGGCGGTGTTAACATGCACCTCCGCGACTTTAGCTGGACACGGGAGAAGCGAAATCGGCCGATAGTTCTCCGATTTACTAGGGTCGAGAGATGGCTTTTTCAAAATGGGCATTACTACTGCCTGCTTCCACTTCAAAGGCACACAGCCAGACGTGAGCGAGATGTTAATCAGGTCGCGAACTGGGTTAGAGAGTGTCAAATCTCTAAACATTGCTGGCTTGAGCGGGTCTGCCGGAGACCCAGATTTGACTTGAAAAGCCACAATCTTGAAAATCTCCGGGGTAAGACAGGGGAAAGAATCTAACACCACCTGTCTAGGCAAAGTATGCGGCCCAACGCCGGTATGCACAACAGTGGGGAAGGCTCTGTAGATGGTATGAACCTTCTCCAGAAAAAAGGCCGCCAACGTCTCACAGTGAGTTTTGGAGCTGATGGTGTCAGTAGAGGGCTTTTTTGCCACAAGGTCCTTGAGAACCTTGAAGATGGTTTTGGCTGGATTCAGGCTATTACGAAATTCCAGGGCATAAAATGCGGCTCGAGCCCTGCAGACCGCTCGATGATAAAACTTGACGGTAGCCGTATAAAAGGCTTTTTTGCTGTTATCGTACGTTCTCCGCCAGTCTCTCTCTGCACATCTACAAGAGCTTTTCAGTGCACGCAGTGTGCCCTTATACCAGGGACTTGGGTCACGGGGTCCACACTTACTCGGTATCATAGGAATAAGGGAGTCAAGGGCTCTGGTTATCCATTCGCAAAAATGGTCGTAGCCGATTCCACATTCTCCACTGAGCCCAATGGGTCTTCAGAAAGAAGGCGGTGGAGATCTTCCAGTTTTAATTTGCTCCAACGTCGTCTGGGCAGAACTCGCATCGAGGGCTTAAAAGGAGCCTCTGACAATGGACAGTGAATAGTCACCAGCGAGTGATCTGTCCAAGGCATAGGGAAAGGAGAGGCCACCTTTACCTCTGCTAGATTTGAAAAAAAGGGGTCCAAAATATGTCCACCGACATGGGTGGAATCTGAGACCAATTGAAGCAGTTGGAGGGCCTCAAGATCAGCCACAATCCCACCCACTGAGGGTAGGGCCGGGGTGTCAAAATGGAGATTCAAGTCTCCTAAGATAGAAAAGTTGGCACACCCTACTGCCAGCGAACTGACGGCATCAGGGAGAGCCTCCCTAAATGCCACATCGCTGCCCGGTGGACGATAAATTAGCAGTCCTGAGAAAGTAAAGTGAGGTGTGATGGAGACCTTGAACAGGGCGCTTTCGCATCCCGCAATATTTTGAGCTCTCCAGGCGCAAGGGTAGCAAGATTTAACGGCAAGCGCAACTCCTCCACCCCTGGAAGAGCGATTGAGCGTGTAGGTAGAGTACTCAGAAGGAAAGGCCAAGTTGAGAACAGCTATATCGGAGTCCTGGAGCCAAGTCTCTGTCATACAGAAAATATCAGGAGGTTCCTTACCCATGAGGTCGGCTATGTCCTGATGGTGTTTTACCAACGACCTCACATTCAGGTTCCAGATGGTAATATGGTGCAAGGAATAATTGCTACCATTAGCTGGCTTCGCTCCAATGTCCCTCGATAGGGCAGGTGCTTCAAGCAGCCACCTACCACATGCACACTGATGAGGGCCACACAGGGGGTGAACGCGGGCTCCGTCACAGGGTGGCAGACACCGATTGATAGACATGAGGGCTTCCCTAGTATAGCTGAGCATTGTGCAGTAGTTGACGAAGAACAGAGTCACCACCGGACCAGCGCGACCGAGCGCGGGCGGGCGCAGACGGGCAGGACTCTGGCACGACTCAGGCTAAGTGAAGGCGTCACCGCTGCGCGTTACCGCTGCGCTAAGCGGGGAGCTTTAAGTAGCTGTCCCCGAGTGTCTCCTGCGCACTAGAGCGCTCGCCAGAAGTAGCGCGCAAACACCCCACCACTCCGCTCCAAGATGGCGGCCAGAGTCGGAACAGACCCCTCCCAGGACCCGGACCCACTCAAGCGGCGGTGCCAAACAATTACAGTGCAGGTGGGTGCCCGACTAAAAACAGGGAATAATAACCCAGAAGGAACACAAATAGAAAACAGGAATAGTTACAAATCGCTATCAGCAATAGAAAGCGCGAAGCGCTTATGCAGCGAGACGCTACCTTATCAGGACGAGCGCTGGAGCGACTCGCCTTAAGTAGCTGTCCCCGAGTGTCTCCTGCGCTCTAGAGCGCTCGCCAGAAGTAGCGCGCAAACACCCCACCACTCCGCTCCAAGATGGCGGCCAGAGTCGGAACAGACCCCTCCCAGGACCCGGACCCGCTCAAGCGGCGGTGCCAAACAATTACAGTGCAGGTGGGTGGCCGACTAAAAACAGGGAATAATAACCCAGAAGGAACACAAATAGAAAACAGGAATAGTTAAAAATCGCTATCAGCAATAGAAAGCGCGAAGCGCTTATGCAGCGAGACGCTACCTTATCAGGACGAGCGCTGGAGCGACTCGCCTTAAGTAGCTGTCCCCGAGTGTCTCCTGCGCACTAGAGCGCTCGCCAGAAGTAGCGCGCAAACACCCCACCACTCCGCTCCAAGATGGCGGCCAGAGTCGGACCCCTCCCAGGACCCGGACCCACTATAAGTCACCCCTATAGCAGGCCTTAACAATCCTGAAGGCAGGGTGCTGGGTTGTAAGTGAGAGGGTGCCCCTGCATGAGCATGGCCCCTATGCAGCTTTCGGAGACCATTCTCCTGGGTTGTCTGTGACTCAGCCAGACATATAGGTAGAGGTGCATTATAACCTTGCGGTACATGCTATCTCGAAAACGGCTGAAACAAAACATGTTGTGTTTGGTATAAAACACCTTGGAATCATACCTCCACACTGGCAACTAGTGTGGAGGTATGATTCCACCTTTCTGAAGTGAGCTTCGTGCGGTCACTGGTCTTCCTGGTGCCAGCCTTCTCGACCTGGACAGCACAAAATGGATGCTGCTGACCAGAGACACATTTCTGCTCTCCTGGTGCTGAGCCAAGCTCGAGCAAAGGAAGGCAGCACAATAGGCATCCTGTCACAGGGAGGTGTGATCACATCCCTGACAGGATTTAGTGTATTGGGGCTGGGTGGGTGTTCTTTCAATGTGCCTAAAAGTCTGCACCTGGGGAACATTTTGTGTCCCTGTGCATAGTCCAGCTCAAATCAGTTCTGGGAGCCGTTGGCTCATGTGCTATTGCGAAACTGGACAATGGACATGGGGGTAATCTCCCCTCTGTCCTGACTCTCCCGTAGGAGGGTCCCCTGAATCTGTCAAACCCTCTCCCGTGGGTACCTAAGGGCTTTCCTGGCTGTAAAACCTTAGATGTGATGTGGACAAGATTCTGAAACAAGAAACCACTGACCTTCGACCATCTGGACACTCTGGACTTCGCTGGACTTTGACTCGTCCCCCTCTCTGTCCAAAGCATTGTCTGTGCCCTTGCACCATACTGGCTCTGTGCAAGACCTGTGGATCACTAAGGACAACAGAAGAATCTCCCTTGGGGGGAAGGGTCACTACCCTGCATTCGCGGGCACCGTAAAGCAACTGACCGGTCTTCTGATCCTGAGCTCTTGCGGACTCAATTGGACTCCGTGTAGTCCTGACCCTGAGCAGTATTTCCACCAAAGAACTCCGATGTCCTTGCACTGAGTGGGCTGGTACTTTGTGGGCTTGCTTGAGGTCCCCTCTTGACTCCTCGTCATTTGATCTGTGGGTACTCTTGAGAGCCATCTTGATTTCTATTGGGTTTCCCTGGTTGCTCCAGACGTGCCCTGACTCCCCATTGCGTGACGAGTCCCTTGGACCTTGCTGGTCCACACCGTAACCTGCTTGACTTTCCTGCGTGGGTTGCTGTTGCCAAGGCTTGTTGGTGCTCCCACCAGACACTGACCCTTCAGCACTCAACTTTTTTCGTGGGACCGACTGCTTCCGGCTTCTGGTCATCCTCGAAGTTTCCTGGGCCGCATGGCTGCAGAGTCAAGCATCCCTTCTTCACACCTTAAGCACCTGACCTTGGTGGGGTTGCCAATGAAGCATTATATTCCACAGTTCCTCCTTCTAGCGCAATTTTATTTGTGCAATTTGTATCGAGCCCCTGGTCACCCTGAAGTGACCCAGACTCTGACCCTTCTGCTTTCAGGTTCCCTCCATCACAAATCCACCCTTGGATTCTTACGGACACTTTCTTCCTTCCCGGCAGCAGCTCTTCTTTGAAGCCCTCCATTGAAAACGACGGCGGTTTCCGACACCACTCCAGGCCTACGCCGATGGCTCCTCTAGGATAGGTAACTCGGGTACTCCGGTATCCACGGGTGGGGTGGCTCTCCAACCTCCTAAGTTCCAAAGGGTTTCCTCGAAGTCCACCGAGCAGGGTCCCTAAACTTTAAAATTGTAACTGTGACTTCCCTATAGAATTGTACGGAGCCCCTGGTCTTGTTAGCAAACTGCACCAGTCCTCCGTGGGGTCCCTTTCTACTCACCTTGGGTGGTTCCTTGGGTTTCCAGTGATTCTACGTGTTCTAGACACTGTCTCGACTCCAGTCGTGGTTCTTATACCACTATTTTAGTCTATGTTTTTTGTGCTACTTACAACTGTTTCTTTGCTAAAGTATTGTGTGCTTTGTGTTGTACCCTTGTGTAGAGGATACTAGAGAGTGGTATATAAATAAATACATATTTTTATAACTACTTTGTGGTTCTCCTTTCATTTGATTAGCCCTAAAGGTGATATTCTGGCAAAACAACCTGCTTTACATTCCGTCAAGATTAAGCCTGAAGGCTACTCTCCACAGATACCACAAGGATAGCTTTCTAAAGGTTATCTTTGACCTCATACATCATAAGAGTCGTTTGGACTGGTGCAAGGTGGCCAATTTAATTAGTGGACAGTAACCAGGCCAGCTTCTCGCAGTCATGCTTGCGCTGTGTGTCATGCAAAATATGGTGCAGTCTACACCGTATTCGGACGAGATGGAGGTGCTTCCACAGTAGCGGGATGCTTTTTATGCTGTCCTATGAGCCAAACATTCCAGTCACCATGACACCACCGCACCAACTGCCCTGCATTACTGTTGTAATCTGTCTGGCGTGGCTGCAGACAGCTTGGCAGCCTTCTTCAGACCACCACGGTGATGGTCCAGCGGAAAGACCGCCAACATCAAATTCAGGCCCTCAGTCTTTTCATACATATCACATGTTCTCCATTGTAAATCTGTGTCCACTATACATTTGTGCTTTCCCTTTGCTTGTTGAGCATGATCAAAAACAGCTTGCAAGCCACCATCTGGTTGACTGAATCAGTGATTCACATACTATTCATTTTTATATTGTTAATAAACTCTTCCAGACTTTGGTGTGTGAGATGAATATCCTTATATAAGCTATTGCCAAAGTAACCTCCTGGTGTCCTGTACTGCAATTTCTTTGCTGGTGACAAATATCAGACTTTAAAGACATATACCCCCACAAGTTCTATTCGCCATGATTAGGATCTTTTAAGGTTGGTCTTTATCTAAAGTCAGACGATTTAGAAACATACGAGGCACATGACTAATCAACAAATTTACATTAACCTAAAAAAATCATTAAGGATGATTAAGATATCATAGACTTTTGTGTGCTATATTAATGTTAGCTTCTGCCCCAATATGCAGTTTGTTTTAAAATGTGTTGTTGGATTATGTAACGATACACAATGCTCAATCAATTTCAGAAGCTAAACTACTGACTTCAAGAAGCCACAACAATAATAGAAGGGCACTATGAGGAAAGGTAGTATAGCATTATGTGTTAGCACTGAAATGTATTTTTTTTAAAAACCATTTACACACCATTGTAGCAGTCCAGCTGAAGTTGGACTTTACATAATGATATTCTTAAAAGTGTAGAGAACAAAATAAATTACTAGTATGTAAAGTGCAGAAACATCATTGCTTCCTTCGTGGTGGGACTGGCCACGCAGCAAGCAGGAAACCTATCAAACCCTCTCTTTGATAGTACATACCAGTTATTTGTTATTTATGTGTATATGGGAGACGTACCTTGATGCTGTGGAGTCCCCGTGAGCAGTGTGTTGTGTAACAAGGATGCGTCTCCAGATGACTTTGTACAGTGATTTTGAGCACAGGTGGGTGAACACAAGGATACTTTGTGGATCTTCAAATGGAGAATCGAAAATGTAATATGATACTTGTGTGTGCATTTCTCATAGAACAATATTATGACTCATGAATCATCAATGTAACATTAGAACAGTGGCAAAGCCTCACACGTTCTGTTTGCAGCTAAACAATAACATAATGCTGTTGCTGATTGCACTGAACATGCAATGTGTAGATGATAAAACAGTGGATTAGAAATTATTCCCCTTGATGTACTTTTTTTCCCCTTTATGTTGATGGATTATGGAAATCTCTATCCATTCATAAATTTACAGGCTGTTAATTATACATTTTTAATAAAGCTAAATAATATAAACGTTTGCAATGTTAGTTGCTACAGTTCATTTTTCATCGTGAAAGGTGATTAAAATCTCTACAACAACAGGTGTAACGCGCAGGACGATTCTCTGGCTTTTGTATTATGCAGTTTGATCTCTTTCACATAGTTGAACAGAAATGAATAAGGGGAGAACCAGGTCACAGCGTGTGATAAAAATCAGGTTTCTTGGAAATAAATTAGAATATGAAATTTGACTTTGTACTGCCAGAGGTTGACCTGGTCTTGTCTTCTTCAGGGTACAATGAGCACTCCAGTCTTAAGCACCCTTGGTGAGTTTCAAACACAAGAATGTAATCATTTATTTTTGGTTGATACCACACTAAAGCACATTAAAATTTAAACAGATGAGGACAAACATAAAATATTTAACCACGCAAAAAAAATGCTCAAATATGTTTAAATGTTCTGTCAGTGAATCCTCTCCAATCGCATGTCACTAGTCATAATTGAATTTAGGATTTCTGTCTATTAGTAAGGAGCTAGTAGTTTTCTTCTGCACTTGGAAAAAAACTACAATCCAATAACATATATGTGTCACTATCAAAGCAAAAAAAATGATATTGCCCACTTGGGACATTTATCCATACTCGCTGTTGCCGGGCGCAAAGGGGTTAAACCTGGGGGCAGTGAGGAAGTGCGGATCGCAGCGCTGTGATTGGCTGCCGAGGGGCAGGTAGTCCCGGGGGCCTGGACGCTCATAGACAGCCGCGGCTGCTCGTCAGGGCTCAGAGTGTGGAGGGGGCGTATATGGAGGATCTGTAGGAGTGTCGAGGCGAGTCTCAGAGGAGCAGCGGCAGAGCCGAGCACCGGTGCCGGGGGATGGTTAGTGCAAGGGGTCTGAGTGCTTCATGAGGCCTGGGGCTATGTGTGTGTGTGGGTGCCAGCTCGGGGGATGAAGTGGGGAATCCCTTCAAGAGTAATAAGGCTTACAGGACAGGGGCAGGTATTTTTATTTATTTATTTAATGCATTTTTATAAAGCGCGGACTTTACCCGAAGGTGTGACAGCACAGAACAGCTCCTCAACCCCCCACTGTTCATGTAGCGCCGGCCGTGGCTCCGAGAGGATGGGGGCCTGCCGAGGATCTGCCGAAGCAGTGAACAGGGGAGCTGGGAATGAGGAATGGGAGCCCGGAGTCAGACATTTTTTAAGTTACCTTGTCACCTGTCAATTGCTGTATTCATATTTGAAACTGGTAGAATAGTGGTGAAATCTATTGTCCCCAAGTGATATACAGAAGGCCCTTTCCAACAAGAACAAAGTCATGGCCTATATTTAAATGTAATTCAAGAAGTTGGACGAATGATTCTTTCTCACAGAAATGCTTTATTGCATGTGTGTGTGGGGCTCTGTGTGTGTGTGTGTGGGGCTCTGTGTGTGGGGGGCTCTGTGTGTGTGGGGCTCTGTGTGTGTGGGGCTCTGCGTGTGGGGCTGTGTGTGTGTGTGTGAGGGGGCTCTTTGTGTGTGTGTGTGTGGCTGTGTGAGGGTGGGTGGCTGTGTGTGGCTGTGTGTGTGTGGCTGTGTGTGTGGCTGTGTGTGTGCGGCTGTGTGTGTGTGGGGGGCTCTGTGTGTGTGGGGCTCTGTGTGTGTGTCGGTCTGTGTGTGTGTGTGTGTGTGTGGCATTTGCGAGAGATTAAGCTGTTGGCATTGTAAATGACAATGCCATTTATTTATCTGTTTTCACCAACACATAAATAAAAATATTGTCATTTACATTGCCAATAGCTCTAACTTTTGCAAAGGCGAGACCGTTGCATTGTAAATGTAAAATGTAAATGTAAATGTAAATGTGTTGTATTTGTAAAGCGCACGGCTGCCCACGTGACGGGGCGTCCCGGCGCTGCACTCATACCGCTGTGGAACCCTTCCTGGCTTTTCCATGTGAAATGTCCGCTCCTGGGCACCCCCAAGGTGAAGCCAGGCATCCAAGCGCTGCTGGGGCCGTTGTGGAGATTAAGCAAGCTATTTCCCAGAGTCACAGAGTGGGACCCATGATTAGACTAGGCACTGAGGCGAGAATTATCAGGTCCAGGGAGATTGAGTCCAAGAGTCGCCGAGGCGGGAATTGAACCCTGGTCCCGTGCCAGACCTCTGCATCAGGTTCTGCCGCTCTAACCATTGAGCATTGTAAATGCTTGTTCAATAAGTTGCCCAGAAATGGACCATTTGCTATAGCCTATAGCTGTCGGGTATGTCCAAGTTAGTTTTCCTTGATAATGGGACGTATGTATGCCTTTATTAAAGTCTTATTTGAAAACTCCTGCTGTTAAGGAGTTGCTGATGAGTGTTCTGCCTGGGATGGCCCCTGAAGTTGTTAAAATAATGTTTTTGAAGATGTGAGGTGGACAAGGGTTATACGGGCAACCTGCAGGCTTGGTAATTTTTACACTATCCAGAAACTTTGCTGTTGATAGTTCTTTGAAAAGGAAGGCGAACACAACCTGCCTCTGGAGGATTTTTTGTTTGTGAATTAAGGAATTCACCAAGTGTGCTTTATTTGTGTAGTAATTGGCCAGTTTTTCACAAAAATCTTAAGAAATGTGATTGGTTCCTTCTATGCATCTTGGCTTACAGAATTCTGTCAGCATTTTTATAAAGTTCATTATTGGTACATATAGCATTGTGGATTTTGTTGGAATAGTACAGTGCTTTTGTTGAGCTTTTTTGAATGATGACTTGTATATTCTGTTATATGTGTGCAGGCATAATTTGTCTTTCGAGTTGTTTATTTTTCAGGGTCATCCCAGAACGTTTTGCCTTCCTCCTGTATTTTTTCTGACCAGTTGTTGGTGGTTTTATGAGTCTGGGCACTTTACCACTGCTGACCAGTGCTAAAGTGCATATGCTCTCGTTGTATATTATTGTTATGGATTAGTGTTTCCATGATTGGCTATTTGATTTACTAGTCAGTCTCTAGTATAGTGCACCGTGTGTGCCCAGGGTCTGTAAATCAAATGCAGCTAGTGGGCTGCAGCACTGATTGTGCCCCCCCAGAAGCAGCCTGTAAAATGTAACTCTGGCCTGCCTTTGCAGAGCCTGTGTGCAGACTTGTATGCAACGTTGACTTGACAAGTGCACACACTTGCCAGGCCTTAACCTTCCCTTTTCTTAAATATCAGTCACCCCTAAGGTAGGCCCAAGGTACCCCTGTAGGCAGGGTGCAGTGCATGTGAAAGGTGGGACGTGCCCTGGTATGTGTGGCATGTCCTGATAGTGAATTACTGCCAATTTTGTTTTTCCCTATTGCAAGGCTAACTGTTTCCGCGGGACTGAATGGGGAGTTTGTTTATAACATCTTATAAACCTAACTACCCTGGAAACAAGGTAGGAAAATAAAGTTTAGGAGGCCTAAACTCAGAATATTAAAATGCATCTTTTAGTGAGGGTGATTTTTACATTCTGTGTTTGAAAATACCACTTTTAGAAAGTAGGTATTTTCTTGCCTAACCATTCAGTGTGCCTATGCTAGGTTTGTGTATTGCATGCCTGGATTTTGGATGACAGGGACTGGAGACGGGCAGTGGATCCAGGGAGCCTGATGAGTCAGGGCTGGGCTGAATGGACCTGGGCTGCATTTAGAGTAGAGAGAGAAGATTTCCTTTAACCTGAATAGGCCTGGTCTACCTTCAGAAATTCTGTCTCCACCTCCTGCCAGTAAGCTGCACCTGTGAGGACAGATCTGGTTTCGGTGGGGTACAGATACCCTTTGCCTTCAGAGAACAAAGGAGTTTCGTTTATGAAAAGAGGAGCCCAGACCCCAGAGTTTTAGATCACTCCTGTGAAATCAAGAGGAACCTTTGCAAAGGAGAAGAGCAGGAGAAGCTGAGGAGGAATACTGCCCCTGTGCTGTTTGCTGTCTGGGATTGGCCTGCAGTGGCTACCTGCTGCCAAGGAAAGGAGAAAAGGACTTTACTGTTTGCTTTGTCACCTGCTTGAGGAAAAGATCTCTAAGGGCTTGACATTGAGCTTGCCATCTGCTCTGAAGTCTCAGGGACACAAAGACTTCATTTCTTCTGTCTCTCTGCATCCGGAACTGCTGTTTCAGCAGCCACAGAAGAAAATTGTAACACCGAAGCATCAGAGTGATGGCGTAACCTGCACCGAAGCAGTGGGTACCGCTCGTGAAGAGAACGATGCACCGCCCCGACTTGCGCAGTAGGCCCGATGCCTCCTGACGCCGTGCCGCATCAACACCAAAGCCGTCATCGAGGCCGCTGCCTGCACTGGAGCCGAAGACACCACTTGGACGCCCATGATGCACCGTCCCAACTCGCACTGCAGCCCCAACTTCACCGACTCTGTTGCTTCACCAACGTGGAGCCGATACTCGACCTGTGTGACTCCTGAATCCATAAACATTGCACCGTCGTAAGGAACCGATGCCACGCCACCGTCCTCGCCGCCATCATGAGGTCACCTTCCCGAAACAGTAAGTAACTGATGTGTCACCTCCCCTGCACCGCAGTAAGGAACCGAGGCTTCACCTCCCCTGGGGTCGTAAGGAACCGATGCCGTCCGGCACCAATGAAGCATCACCTCCCCAACGCTGTGCACCGTCTTTGCTTTCATCAATTCCAAGGTACTGTTCTTTGTGGGCCTGCTTGACTCCCTGCCAGATGCGGCACACCTTGCTGTCGGGGCCATACTTTGGGATTTTTATCTTTCATGACATCATAATTACTGAATGGTAAGGCAAAGGGTAGCTTGGTTAACACCTGTGTGGGGCTGTAATATTAAATTGCTGGAGATCATATTTTAAGTCCCTGTTTTCCAGAACTATGCCAACACCTGGTGGATTGTGAGTTCTCTGACCCCAGGGAGCTCCCATTGGAGGCAGACCTTTTGGTGGATTCCAGAGGGTCTGAAGAAGCATCTGAGGGTGATACTGAAAGTTTTGGTGGCCCAGATAGGTCCTGGAGAAATGGGAGGGGTGTAGGGTCCCATGTCCTGTCTCAGAGGAGGAGTGGGAGGGGGCTGTGTCCCAAGGTCCCCGAAACCCAGTCTCAAGGCCTGGTTGGTTCACCGAGGGAACACCAGGAGGGGGGCCTGGTCTGTACCAGGAGGCCATCTTCTGAGGGTAATCCCAGGGTTTCAGTTGAGCTAGGGGAGACTGCTGTAACCAGCATTCCACCAGCTCTGGTGTCTGGCAGCACATCTCTAGTAGGGAGAGGGCATGAGTCCAGAGAAAGGGGTGAGAGGGGGACACAGTCCCCAGGGGAAGCCCCAGTGGGTAAGGGGTTGCTAGCTCTGGAGTCAGCACCCCAGGACTGACCCTGGTGAGGCCACTTCTAGCCTGGGGGGGTCTTCATGCTCTCCCAGGTGGACAGGAGACTGGAGACCTGCATCAGCCAGACTCTTACACAACTCCAGAGGACTGTTTTTCCCTTGAGGTGGGGGGTGGTGTACTCCCCCAGAAGTCCTGAGTTGCCAGGCACAGGTTCATCCCGGAGGACAGACCCTGGGTTGGAGGGCCAGGTTCAGGGTATCGCCCTTGACCTGGCGGAAGGGGCAACTGCTAACAGTGCCCCTACCAGTTTGTCTTCTGGGGGCACCGCTCTATTGGGGAGGGTGCAGGACCCCACTAAGGGGGGCAGGTAGAGGGTAGCCTCACCCATGACCTCTGCCCAGTCTAAGGGTACGGACCCTAAGTTGGGATCCCAGTTGCAGGATTGAACCCCTGAACTGGTGGATGAATTGTGCAGGACACCTGCCGCAGGTACCCCATCAACTCTGGAAGGGGTACAGCTCCAGGTGGGACGGTGCAGAGCCCATTGGAGGAGGGCTGGGTGTGGGAAAGCCCACCCCAGTCTCCTGTCCAGCCGCCGGGTATAGGCCCGGGGCTGGTGGGTCAGTGTCAGGATGTCATACCTGACCTGACTGGAGGGAGAGTGGACAAAGAGTGCCAGGTGCCTAGGCTACTGCCCCTGCTCTCTAACGCCAAAGAGGTTTGAGAGCCCTGAGAGGCATAAGGCCTGGGTCTCATCACTGACAACCCTAAGTGTCCACTTTGGCTTGCTGTCCTGGAGGACAGAGTGGCTCCTGGGGGGACAGGTGTCATACCCCGGAGTGGACTGGACCACACCACTGTGTTGGCGATGTAGGTACTGTCTGCCTGTTGGGACACACCAGTGAGCAAGCGAAGGTTAGGTGCTGCACAGATGGGGTCCACAGGTGAAGAGAAGAATTCCCCATGGGTTTGGCCCTGAGAGTATGGACAGAGAGATCCAAATGGGTTCAGATTGGCATAGAACTGAAATATGCCCCTGCAGTTGCGGGCCAGGTCCATTCTCTCTCACCCAAGCAGAAAATCCTATCAAGGTGTTGATTAGTCTACCCTGGCTTTAGTCTTGAAGGGGGTCGTGTTGGACTTGGCCCTTTTTGCAGGGTCATCCCAGAACTTTTTGCCTTCCTCCTGTATTTTTCTGACCTGTTGTTGGTGGTTTTATGATTATGGACACTTTACTACTGCAGATCAGTGCTAAAGTGCTTATGCTCTCCTTGTATATTATTGTTATGGATTGGGGATTCCATGATTTGCTATTTGATTTACTAGTCAGTCCCTAGTACAGTGCACCATGTGTGCCCAGTGCCTGTAAGTTAAATGCAGCTAGTGGGCTGCAGCACTGATTGTGCAACCCACAGAGCAGCCTGTAAATTGTAACTCTGTCCTGCTATTGTAGAGCCTGTGTGCAGTCTGGTACTGCAACGTCGACTTGACAAGTGCACACACTTGCCAGGCCCTAACCTTCCCTTTTCTTACATATCAGTCACCCCTAAGGTAGGCCCAAGGTAGCCCCCGGGACAGGGTGCAGTGTATGTGAAAGGTAGGGCATGCCCTGGTGTGTGTGGTATGTCATGATAGTGAATTACTGCCAATTTCGTTTTTCACTATTGCAAGGCTGCCTGTTCCCATAGGACAGAGTGGGGAGTTTGTTTATAACATCTTATAAACCTTACTACCCCTGGGAATAAGATAGGAAAATAAAGTTTAGTATTCCTGAACTCAGAATGTTAAAATGCATCTTTTAGTGGGGGGGGGGATTTTTACATTCTGTCTTTGAAAATTCCCCTTTTAGAAAGTAGGTATTTTCTTGCTTAACCATCCAGTGCGCCTCTTCTGGGTTTTGAATGACAGGGGCTGGAGAGGCGCAGTGACTCCAGAGAGCCTGATGAGTCAGGGCTGCGCTGAATGGACCTGGGCTGCATTTAGAGTAGGGAGAGGAGATTTCCTTTCACCTGAATGGGCTCAGTCTACCTTCAACAATGCTGTCTCCACCTCCCGCCAGGAAGCTGCACCTGTGAGTAAAGAACTGGTTTTGGCTAGGTACAGACATTCTCTGCCTTCAGAGAACAAATGACTTATTTTTGTGTATGAAAAAGGGTTTCCTAGACTCCAGACATTTAGATCACTTCTGGGAAATCAAGAGGAACCTTTGCCAAGGAGAAAAGCAGGAGAAGCTGAGGAGGAATACTGCCCCTGTGCTGTTTGCTGTCTGGGATTGGCCTGCAGTGGCTACTTGCTGCCAATGACAGGAGAAAAGGACTTTGCTGTTTGCTTTGTCACCTGCTTGAAGAAAAGATCTCCAAGGGCTTGAAATTGAGCTTGCCTCCTGTTCTGAAGTCTCAGGGACACATAGACTTACTGTTTTCTGTCTCTCTGGAACTGCTGTCTCGGCTGCCACAGAAGGAAATTGCAATACCGATGCCGGTGATCAACGCCGTAGGCACCGCTCGTGAAGAGCACGACGCTTCACCCCAACTTTCACCATAGGGACGACGCCGTGCCGCATTGACTCTGAAGCCGTCATGGATGCCGCTGCCTGCACCAGAGCTGAGGACACCGCTCGTGCCGCCCACGACACACCGTCCCGACTCACACCACAGCTCCGACTTCACCGACGCCGGTGCTTCACCAACGTGGAGCCAATCCTCGAACTGAGTGACTCCTGCATCCATTGACATCGCACCATCGTAAGGAACCGCCGCCTCACTGCCATCGTGATGTCACCTCCCCGACACAGTAAGGAACTGATGTCTCACCTCCCTGAACCGCAGTAAGGAACCGAGGCTTCACCTCTTCTGGGTTATTAAGGAACCGATGGGTTATTAAGGAACCGACGCACCAGCGCCAACAAAGCATCATCTCCCCAACGCCGTGCACCGTCTTTGCTTTCATCAATTCCAAGGTACTGTTCTTTGTGGGTCTGCTTGACTCCATGCCCGACTCCACACACCTCACGGTCGGCGCCATACTTTGGGATTTTTATCTGTCACAACGTCGCAATAACTCCAGGTGGACCTATGTGTTGCTACAAACTTTAATTGAGTGAATAGCCTATTTTGGAGGATTTCTTGATGACTGTATTGTGGAGTTTGGTCGTTTGGTCTTGTTTTGGTTTAGATAAATACTTATTTTTCTAAACTGTGTGGTGTCCATTTGTAGTGTTTTCACTGTATTACTGTATGTGTTCTCAAATGCTTTACACACTGCCTGTTAGATAAGCCTGTCTGTTCGTGGCAAGCTACCAAGGGGGTGAGCAGTGGTTAATTTAGAAGTGTATCCCCTTACACTGACTAGAAGCAAGGGCCCCTATTGGGACAAAGGTACCTACCTCTGCCAACTCGAAACCCCCATTTCTAACATTTATAAAAAAAATGTTTTTTTGAAAAATTATGCTTCATACAAGGTGTTGTTCCTTTTGTTATCTATAGATGTTTTCAGTGGAATTAAGAGCTCAAATGCTTCATGGAGCCATCCATAGAGTGTTTGCACAGAATTTATTATAACCATAACTATGTTGGAGGCAAGCAGCCATTCAAGTTCCTCATAATTCATCTTTTTCCAAGGTCAAAATGTAGTTTTGAGTTTAGGTGGGGTGGGTTGTGGTTTCTTGTGTTGGAAAACAACCAGAAAGTGGTCCGACCATGTGACTAGAGTAATATTTTGGAACGTAACAAGGTATGGGTTGCCGAAAATTACATCTTACATGTGTCCTGTGATAGGAGTGATATTAGGAATTAACTGTTGTAGGTTGTGTGTGTCTAGGATAGTGAGGATGGCTGTGAGGTGTGATAAATTAGGTTTGTCAAACCATATTTTCAGGTCATCAAGGTTGCATAGGTTTGACTATATTGTAAGATGGTTAGACATTGTGTATAGAAATTTGTCCGGGAATGTTCTATTGCTAGGTGGTGGTCTAGGTGGTGGTCTATAAAGAAGGAGAAACTTACATGACTATTTTGGGTTGGGTTGCATCTGACAAGAATGACATCACAACCCTGTGAAGAAACATTCTCAGTTTTGGTGAGATATATATATATATTTTTTTAATATGACGCTATGCTGCCTCTTGTTTTGCTTATGTGATTTTGTGTCACAGTTTGATAGCCTGTTGGAACAGCTTAATGTAATACTGATGCCATATCTTCCCCTAGCCATGATTCAGCTTTGTAAAGTAAGTTGGGTCTGGTGTCTGTCAAGAGGTCAAATATGTGGTACTTGTTTTTTTAATGTAAGAAACATTTATTAGTAAGCAGTTTAAATAATGTTTTATGAATGTGGTATTTATTATTATTTATTAAATTTATTTAAAATATTTATAAAGCGCGGCTGTCACCTGGCAGGTATCCTGGCGCTGGTAGCTACTCCTGGGAGTTTATTGCCGGGGGGGGGGAATGACTGTGGCTGGCCGGTCTATTAAAGGGGTGAAGGAAAGAGCCATGTTTTGATTCGTTTCCTGAAGGGGAGGAGATGGGGGATTTGGCGGATATCGACAGGCAAACTGTTCCACAGCTTGGCTGCAGCTACTCTGAACGATCTTCCCCCCGTCCTGGCCTTCTTACATCTGGGCACTCTCACAAGGCAGGCAGTTGTGGACCTGAGTGTTCTGGTGGGGGTGTACCAAGAGAACAGACGTTGAAGAGGTCTGGGTCCTGCACCGTGTAGTGCCTTAAAGACCAGGCAGAGGGCCTTGAAGGCAACGCGTTGCTTCAAGGGCAGCCAGTGCAGTTCGGCCAGTGCAGCGGTGGCCGAGGATCTCCTGGTCCATCCAAGAGCCAGTTTGGCTGCTGCCGACTGCACTCGTTGGAGTCTGTCCAGTAGTGTCGCAGGAGATTCAAGCAGCAGGGCATTACAGTAGTCGAGGCGACTAAGAATAGTACACCTGACTACTAATGCTCTGGCGGAGGCAGGTAGCAAAGGCAAGACCCTGCGCAGTGAGCGCAGAAGGCCAGAGCAGGTAGCGACCGTTCTTGAGACCTGCGTTTCCATGCTCAGTTGGTGATTAAGCATGACGCCCAGGTTACGAACAGTGGTGACAGGTGACGGGTTGTTGGAATTTTCCGGGGGCCAGAACTCGGCGGGCAGAGGGCGGGGTATACGACTCGCAGGGCAAAACAGTACCTCGGTTTTCGAGGCGTTGAACTGAAGGGAGTTCTGATGCAGCCAGCTCGCGGTGTCTCTTAAACATTCATGGAAGGCTTGCAAGGAGATGGAATCTTCGCCTTCCCAAGAGAAGAGGAGCTGGGTATCGTCAGCATAGTTTACTGTGGTCATGTTATGTGATTTAATTAACGTGACCAGTGGTTTCAAGTAAACATTAAAAAGAATCGGACTGATAGAGGAACCCTGGGGAACACCGTGAGGGACAGGGAGAAAGACCGATTGAAAAGGGGGGAGGGATACGGCCTGTTTTCTTTCGCTGAGGTAAGAGTGAAACCAGATCAGGGCCGTGCCGTCGATCCCTGCCTCTCTCAAGCGCTCGAGCAGAATCCCATGATTGACAGTATCGAATGCGGCAGACAGGTCTAATAAAATCAGGGCCACGGCTTGGCCCCTGTCTGCGCGCATTCGAAGCTCTTCCATGGCCGTGAGCACAGCAGTTTCAGTGCCATGGGCTGGGCGAAAACCAAATTGGAATTCGTCCAGAATGTGGTGCTGCTCGAGGTGGGCTGAGAGACATTTACTGACCCAACGTTCGAGCACCTTCACCGGGAAAGGTAGGAGTGATATGGGGCGGAAGTTGGATAAACATTCTGGGTTTAGCGTGGGTTTCTTTAGTAGCGGGGTGATAAGCGCTTGCTTCCAGGGGCGGGGGACGAAGCCGCAGCTGAGGGATTGATTACAAATCATCCGGAGAGTGTCAAATAGTTCGTGCCCACATGCTTTCCAGATTTTCGGAGGCAGAGGATCAAGGGGGGATCCCGAGGTGATGCCCTGTGCAACTTTTTCAAACTCGGTTTGAGAAATAAGGGGGAAAGCCAGTAGCCTATTCATAGGAGGGCAGGCTGACCTCAGAGAGTCAGAATTGGTGGGGCTAACTTCGGGAAGGGTAGGATAAGTGAGTGACGGGGGCATTGCCAGATTGTTGATGATGGTCTCAATTTTGTCAGTAAAAAACTGAGCAAGGCTGTCACAAAGGGACTGAGATGGGGGAATAGGGTTTTTAACGCAGTCGGGATGTAAGATGTTGTCCAGGATCTGAAATATACTTTTTGGACTGTTGGCCGCGTTGGCTATGGTAGAGCAGTAGTAATTAGCTTTACTCTCTGCGATGGCAGATTTGTAGTCACGGAGTGACTTTTTCCAGAGGATTTTATTGTTGTTGCAGTATCCGTGTCTCCACTTTCTCTCAGCCTGTTTGCAGGTTGATTTGAGAATTTTCAGAGAGTCATTGTACCAGGGAGCGGGTGCTCTACCTTTAGGTTTACAGAGTTTAAGAGGGGCAACAGAGTCTGCGATGAAAGTGATTCTCGAGCTAAGGGATCTGTAGTTATCTTCCACCGAGCTGGTGGAGGAGAAACTTTCCTCCACCTCGAAGACTTTGGTGGAAAAGCTGAGTTTTTCTAAAGCTTTCCAGTTCCGAAAATTGTGGTGGCGGGTGATTTTTGGGCTTACTTGTTGTGGCGTTATTGATGTACAATTTGATGAGCGAGTGGTCTGTCCAGCTCATGGGTAGAATGTCGCCTACTTGAGTAAGACCCGGGGTCGAGAAGATAAGGTCAAGCCGGTTGCCTGCGGAGTGAGTGGGGTCCTTTATCAGTTGGTAAAGCCCCACACTGTCACAGGACAGCAGAAGGTTATCTAGACCTGTGTCGAGGCTGCCGTTTGGCCAAAGATTGAAGTCTCCTAGGAGTATAAGTTTATTATGAGAGGTAGCCATGTTGGTGATAGTCGTGAAGAATGCTTGCTGTTGCGAAAGAGAAAAGGCCCCAGATGGACGATAGCAGACAATCACCGTAAGGGTGACTCCTTGGTGGCAGTTTATAGTATTGGTTTGAGCTGCAGTAGTGTAAGTGTTGTCCTATGAAGTTGTATGTGAACTGCTATTGGTGGTATTGATAACTGTTACAGGACAAAGAAAGTGCTGTTTTTATCGTTGTCTTCCTCCAAAAGGCTTAGAAGACATTTTCAAGGTATGTGTGTGTATGTGTGTGTGTAGGTGGTGGTGAGACTGGTTGGCTTTGAGGGGATGGGCTGTGGATTTATGTTGGAAAAGAAGGCTTTTTGTGGAATACACATGGGGATGCGAGGTTATGAAGAGTGTTGTGGGGCTGCTTTCTTTTGTGCATGTTGGTGGTGGAAGGTGTGTGGGTGAGGCGTGTTGGTGGAGCATGAGAGTCAAATTCTAGAACAGATGCTAGACGTGAATGAATGTTGTGTGTTTATGGACTGAGAGACTGGTGTCTTTGTTGTTTGGAAAGTGTGAGGTAGAGATAAGCTTGAATGTGTTTTATTTATGTTGGTTTTCAGAGAAGAGTACATTTGTGTATATATTTTGTGATGTTTTTGAATGTATAAGATTTTTTTCAGATACATTTTGTACATGTATTTCACTGTATTCTGGTGGGGTAGCATGAGCTGATACTTTGGTAGTGACTTGAGGGTGTGGAATTGGAACGGGAAGGACTGGTGAGTTGCGGATGTTCAAGGCAGGCGTGTGGGATTGGTTGTGAGAGAAGAGTCTCTGTGTTGTATGAGAGGGGTTGGATTCACGGTTGGAGGCTGAGTAGAGGAAAGGTTTTGCCTCATTGGTGGAGGGGAGTGTTGAAAGAGTATGGTTATTGGTTTTGTATGACAAGAGGGGGAGAGTTGTGTGCTGAAGAAGTATAATCAAAGGGGGAAGAAAGGTTTGAGAGGGTTGGCAACGGCAATATTAGGAGTAAGTAGAGGATAGTGGAAGGATTTTCTTTGGAAACTGTTGGTGTTTGAGAGATTGAATGTGTGTGCTTTTGGGGTTATTGGTATATTGACAAAATATATTTTTGGTTGTGTAGTCGTACTGGGTTGTGGTTTGTGTAGGAGTGTGTGGATGCAAGAGTAGAAGGATGTGTAGGCGTGTGTTATGTGAGTGGATAGTGTTTGGTGGGTGAGTGGTGGTAGGAGTGCCCTTCTTTGTTGAGAGAGAGAAGTGTGGGTTTGTGTGCATAACTATGGATGTGGCTGGGTCCTGGTAAAGGTTTGAAAAAGAGCAGCATTTTTGGCCTGATGCTCTACCAGGCTCAAACAGGCAAGTCAGCCTTGTCTTCTTTGCTCTTAACTGTGACACCATAGGAGTGGCTTGTAAAGGCTGCTGGTGAGGTCATGTGGCCCTCTCTCAGTCTCTTAAGCTCACCTATAGACCTAGGCAAGTGATTTCCCAGAAACCACCAAAAAAGTGCATATTGAGCATGGGTGTGATCAGCTTTCTAATCCACAAGCTGTGTCTGGGAGCGTAGGTAGGAAGAGCGAAATGGAAGGGGGAGAGGAGGAAGGTGTGATAGACTGGGTCCAGCAGTAGTAAAGTTTGGTTAATGGTGGGTGGAACTGCAAATGCATTTACCCACTTTAATAATTAGGATAAGCACAGTTTGCCACCAAAACTGCTGTCTATTGCTCTCAAAATGTACTTTGATTATAGTCTAAAGAGTTCACAACTTTTGGGCTGCTAAGCAGTAAGTTAAAGTTTATTGTACAGAAAGTTTAAAACTTTAAAAGACGAATCTCTAGTACAAAATCAAACAGGCGGTTAGAGCTGGGCATAAGAATACATTGTTAGAACGTTAGGAATGGGCCGCCTGATAAGCAGAACTCAAGTAGTCACCAGGGACCCGTCAGTGGAAAAACAAGGAGGCAGAGAGAGCAAGGGTGTACAAAAGGAAAACCAGAGGCTACTAGGAGGAAAAGGACAGCAAAGAAAGGGAAGCAGAGCAAGAAAATGGAAGTGGAATGAGGGAGGCAATGAAAAAGGTGTGAGCATAGTGCAGGATTGAGCGAGGTAAAACAGACTGCAAAGAGGTAAAGGAAGTGGGTTTTACAGACGTCAGCAAGCAAAAGCTTTTTTTTTCTTCTAGAACATAGAGCTTAAAGGGTCATGGTCTAAATGGACCAGTGATTGTTAGCAGCAATCACAAAACATGTCACACTATTAATATATTTTGCAAACAGTCAGAATTGAGTTAAAGGCCAGGCTAAGAGAAGGAATAAAGGCACTCCTCTTACCTGTAGGTGTGTCTCAAGGGTTTGCAGGCTGATACTCAGGGTGATGGTATTGGAGCCCAAAGGCTAGAACTTAGGAGAGTGGGGTCACGCGGTACAGGTCCAAACAGGCAATTGGCCTTGCCCTCGCCGCCCTAAGCCTGGCGCCTGGGCTGAGACGCCCTGGAAGGAGGATGTGTAAAGGCTGGTGGCGAGGTCATGTTCTCCTCTCTCAGCCTCAGAGGCTCACCTGCAGGCCCAGGCAAGTAAGTGGTTGCCCAGTAACCATCACATGAGAACACCTGGAGGAGGGGTGTGTTCAGCTTTGTAATGCACAAGCTGTGTATGGGAGAGTAGGTAGGAAGAGGGAAATGGAGGTGTTGTAGGGATTCTGCACATACACAGAACTATGTGCAGGAAACCAGGACCACGGTGTGTATTGGTGTACCAGAAAACCCACCTCAGTACCCAGAACCCCAATCCAACTAGCTATAGTGTCTCATTCGTTCTCCGTACTACAGCGAAGCTACCAATGATTAGACATCCTAGAACATGTCACTCTGTCCCTCTCAGGAATCGCGGGAAGAGGAACACTCTTTCGTTCAAACACTCATACTTGTCCACAATGTGAGTAAACAGAGACACAATATAGTTTAAAATGTTTCTGTTAACTAACGTGTTCTACAATGCAGTATACTAGCCAACACAAGCAGCGAAATGCATAAGAACAATATAATCAGCAAGGTTACAATTCCATGAAGCACAAACGGGGCAATCATTTTATAATGATGGTGGAAACAGGGCTACAGCGCCTTACCACCCTCCCCTTGCTACAAGCTAGTTTATTATAATTATAGAAGACCGCTAGGCTTTGTCAGGGGACCCTATACCTCTATGTTTAGATACAAGGAATCACACCTCTGAACAATCACAGCTCGTCTTTGTTGAAATTAATCTTTCCAATGGCCTTTTCATGCATGCATTGCAATATTAAAAAGCACTCTACTTTCAATAGGGCATCTGTGCTCTATGTTGTGTCTATGGGCGCGGGACTGACCAAAGTGAATCAACAGCATACATTAATTTTCTACCTTGAGCACGCTGTGTAGACTAGGAGCACAGTGTACAGCTAAATGTGTGAAGGGTAGACAGTTCTCATGCACAAATGCAGCAGCAGTTTTTCAACGAGAATAAAGCCATGTAGAAATGTGCGCAAAAGCGGCAAGATGGCTGCAAAGCATAAACAAACTCATGCTAACTAGAGAGGTGGGAGAAAATGCATCTAGCAGCAGTAAAGTTTGGTAAATGGCAGGTTGAATTGCACAAATAGTCACAACCTTTTATGACACACGCACAGTTTGTCACCATAAATGCTGGTATGTAGCTCTTAATTTTACTGTGATTATAGTCAAAAGATTACATAGCTGTTGGGCTGATTAGCAGAGCTCAAGTAGTGAGCCAGGGCCTGTGAGTGGAAAAGCAAGGCTGCAAAGGGAAAAGCAGAGCAAACAAAGGAGAGCACAGCTGGAAAATGAAGGGGGCCTGTATGGGCAGTGCGGGGTGAGAGAAGAAAATGAGATGCAGAGCAGAGGATAAAGAGAGGGAGAACAGAGGCAGCAAAGGAAGAAAGCAGAGCAAATAAAGCAGAGCAGAGTTAGAAAATTGAGGGGATTGAAGATTGCAGTGAAGGATGAGAAACAAAAGAGGAGCAAAATATACTGCAAATAGGAAAAGCTGCCCAAAGAAAGTGAAGAGAACTAGACTAGAAAATGGAGGCGTCTCAGGGGGACAGTAAAGGATGAGAGAGGAAAACTGGGTGCAGAGCGGAGGATAAAGGGAAGGAAGATGGAGGTTTTAGTTTGTCATATTTCATCACAAACATGTGGCCCCGTTTTAATAAAGCATATCTTTTGAGTAATATGCTTTTCTCTGTCTAGTCTTGGTCAGCTACCTGTAACGGTTTTTAAACTACATTCTTTAATTTGTTGTGAAACTCTGGCAAATAAATATTTACTTCATCATAATCACATAAGAGTCCACGTGTTGAAATCTATCCTAAGCAACGGCAGACATTCAAATTTGCGTAATTTTTAAAATATCAGCCACCCTTTAAAGAAAATATGAAGTTTAATGCAGTAGCCCAAAATTCACCCAGCCAATTTATATTAGTGATATAAATATTCTCTGTAGTGACTATCAATCTATCAATTTTAATATCATTGAAATTTCGATGTCTAGGAATGGAGGATTTTGCTAGTCGAATGGCTACTAATTGATGCATTTGTGATTTGTCTTAAAGGTGAAGTAAAAGAGGAGTGGGGGCTTTCTGGTAACAGAGGGGAGAACCCACACCAAGGGTAACTCAAACCCTTATTAAAAGAATCCGACCAGAGCTGAGGGCTGAAATACTAGGTCTTGTATCCATGCTATTAAACCAATCACACAAACTTCTCTCGGCAGCATCTGAGAAACTGAAGTAAAACTAGACTTTCCCTTTAAGAGATGGAAAGAGGCTTGAGTGTTGACAGGAGATCAATCCTTCATCCCCCATTAACTCAGCATGAAATTCACCACACTAGAAAGTGAACACTAAATGGAGCTTTTTAGACTACTCTTTCGTCTTTTACCTAATAGATATGGACATAAACTGAAAATGCTTCAATGAAACCACACCATGCCAGACTAAGAAAGTAACTGTGTTCCAGGTTAACAGCACATCAACTAGGGAATAATGCAGAATTTTGCAACCATAATGGAAGCAAAATACAGATGCCTGTTGACACCCAGTTCTTCATTTTGTACAAATACCAGGTACAAGAATTCCCCCATGAGGTCCTAGAAAAACTAGAATGCAGAAAATGTAAATCCTATACATGAATGATCCCGTTCTCATCATTAGAACTGGGAATACTTTCCAGCTGTCATGATCTGAATCCCTGAGAATACAGAGGCCTTTGAATGAATTGCTGCCTAGAAGGCACAGGAAAATGGAAAATGGAAAAACTATGGGCCTCATTTATGAAAAGTGACGCATCGCTGCGTGAAAACAGCGATGCGTCACTTTTCACTGCGCACTCCTTACGACACCAATGATGCGTCATATTTAATATATGACGCATCATGTCGCAAGGAATTACAGATACGTCAGTATTTCTGACGTATCTGTAAGCGCAAAAGTGATGCATTGCTGGAGTGTGTCACAAAAGTGACGCAACTCCAGCAATGCGCCCTTTCACATGGGGCAAGCCCCATGTGAAAGGGCCTGCGTCAGTCTTACGCCTGCTGTGAGGCAGGCGCAAGATTTTGACGCAACGGCGTCCTAAAAGTGACACAGTGAAATCTCATAGATTTCACTGCGTCACTTCTACGACCCTTCCTTGCGTCAATACGCCCCCCTTGCATACATTATACCTGGCGCAGGTATAATATGGCGCAGGGGTTTACAAAGTGACGCATCTACCTAGATGCGTCACTTTGTAAATATGGTGCAACAAGGCACATTATTTACGCTGCTGGTGCGTCACAAAAAGTGACGCACCGGCGGCGTAAAAGTGGCGCAAGGCCTCATAAAAGAGGCCCTATGTTTTCTTTTCTTGACCTAACACTGGAATGCGCAGTGGACTTCGAAGGCGCTTCAGTAAGACCTAAATAAGAGAGCTGCAGTATCCAGTAGTCACATCTTTAGATTAGGTCTGCCAATTAATGTGGGGAGCATGTTACTCCCCCTTGTGTCCAACATGTACCAGTCAATGTCTTTAAATTGGATAGATGGGGGTCTGCTGAAAATAATAGAATGGTCAGAAAGGACACAGAGAAACTTATGACAAGGACAACAGACCTTCCCCAAACTACTTACCAAATTTGAATATTTTCTTATGCCAGTTTAGACAACAATTTGGAACTGCCAGGAGTTCAGCATCCACACCAACCATTTCCGACGCTTAAGCAATATTCGATTAATGAATGTTGGGAGAAATATATGTGCACAGCATGTACACTCCAGCAAATGTGGAAATGGTACAAAAGGCTTGCACATCTGGGACCGTATTAAACTGACTACCCCTTGTGTGCCACAGGCATGCACTTCCACTTTTTGCATCCCTGTGACACTTTGGCATTACAGAAGGGACAGCAGAAGCTTGTAAAGTCCCCTCTGTAGTACACATGGTGCCTATCACATCCATTCTAGCTAATGTAGGTGTTCTCTCATTTACAAGGGTGCATGGCCCCATCCAAATGTAGGAATCACTTTGCTTCTGCACCTGCGCTGTATTGTGAATGCTGGCACAGAGAGGGGGCGTGGCCAAGCTGCCAACCGACATGGCCGCGCAGGCTTGATGCTCTGTCTTTAACTACCTTGGACAAGCTCGTCATGGCTGCAGGATTAAGATCCGACATCTACAGACACCACTCCAGGTGTGAGAAGTGATGGCGGACTCGATGCCGTCTGTCTTGGCCGAATGGAGTTCCGCGTTGCGGTGCTACATCGCATTGCCCGGTGCTGCGGCGGCGGGGCCTGCTACAAATACTGAAGCCGTGACCTCGAGTACAGGCCATCGGGAGATTGTGGGCAGAGCCTCTGCCCTCTGAGGTGCTGCGAACGACAGACATATGACCGGCGGTGAGTGGTCGTGGTGGGGGTTGCGGACAGTTTCCACCACTCTGTGGGGCACAGGCTTTCCCCGGAAGCCTTGCGGCGACAGGGGCCGCGGGTGAGCTTGGGGTCTGACCACCCAGCCGTGCTTTGTGCCTCTGTTGATGCCCTCCTACCCCCGCGGCCATGAAACCCTCCCCGTAGTTGCCCCCCAGTAGGGCCCCCCAGTCTCCGGTCACAAGCTGTGCAGCTCCAGAGGGCAGCTCTGAGACGCAGTACCTTGGATCCATCGCGTGGGCCTCACTGTACAGCCAGCACACCATCTGGGCCCTGATTTACACCATTAGAGACGCTATACCTCAGTGAAGAGTGGGTGGCGGTTGCTCTTGGCCCCTGCGTGTGCATTATATCCTTTGTTTCATTGGAACTGAAGCAGGACCAGTCTCTGATCGGTCCCGAGTGCTACCGGGTGAGACTAGACTGCTGCTTGATTTTGGCCCTGCACAATTGGAAACCCTCTCCCTGCTAACACGTTGGTGCTGTGTTTGTCATTGCACGGGTTGGTGGCACAGCTCCATTGCCTTTCAAGCACCTTTCGCTGTTGTACCCATTGCCTCTTGTCTGGGGTAGTGCAGCGCTCACATCATTACAGCTGGGTGCAAAAGTGAGGCATGGGGGTAAGGATCCACGTCAAGGCACGCTTTCCTTTCAAACGACCAGCTCTGGTTCCACAGTGCAACAGTCCAAAATGGCGGAGGTAGGCGACATGCCAGCTCCCAAGGTCACGGGTCCCGAGAATCTTCTGGCGGAACTTAGGGAGGGTTCAAGCCCTAGACACCCGGTTTGATGTCCTGGACAGACGGTTAGACTCCATGGGGGCCCGGATTGATCTACATGAAGGATGCCTCACGGTAGTGGAGGGTAGAATCTCTGACTTAGAGGATGGCGCAGCCTAGACAGCGAAGAAATATGAGCGACTGGAGAAGATTCTAAAGTATGTTGCCATCAAGAACGAAGACTTGGAGGCTTGGGGGCGTAGAAACAACGTACGCATCACTGGTGTGCCGGGTCCACCACTACAGGGCGCCTTGACCGATTCGTAGAGTCTCTTCTTACAGATATGTTTGGGAGCCTGTCCTTCACCAACACTTTTATCGTGGAACGTGCACACCGTATCCTAGGTCCTCGTCCTAATCCAGGGTGTACGGCAAGACCAATCATAGCCCCACTCTTGAATTTAAGGGACAGAGACACTGCCCCAAGGCTAGCATGAGAAAAGGGTCAGCTTGACTGGCAAGGTTCAAACATCTCCCTGTATCCAGACTTTACTGTAATGGTCCAGGACACACAAAGGAAATTCGCGCGGGTGAAGGCAGCCCTACGAAAGATGGGACTACGATATAGGATGCTGTACCCACCACGGCTGAAGGTTGACATCGATGGCCAATCTCGTATTTTTGACTCTTCCCACAAAGCCCAAGAGTTCTGCCAAAAGTACTCAGCTTCTGTTAAAAAAAAAAAAGGCTCAGCTACCCTGCAGCACTCCCAGGAAGGGCTGAGCTCGGGTGCAGACCTCTTCTCCGCCTCATAGCGTCCTAGTCCCAATTTCATCATGGTCCAACTACATTGGCTTACCTAAACTGCAGTGAATTAATCTGATGCCAATGACATACTAGTAGATCGCCATGGATGCAAGACCTGGTAATATGTAGGCACTTGATGCCAATAGTAGGGGTAGAGACGGGGTGTTGCGAACCCCTAGTGCAAGTGCACATGTATCAAACTATACAGGTTTATGGGAATGTTAGTTTTTGTTTGTAGAACTTCTTCATCATTAAGGTTTGGGATGGGGTCTTCCCCCCAGTGTTTGTTGAGGGGAATGGGTGGTGGGAGGTAGGGGTTTTGAAAGGTTATTTTTTGTTCATCACACACTTGTCATATTTATGTTGTGGCAAAAACACAGCAATCGCAGGGGCCCGAGTTGGCTCATCCATCGGATATTGTTCATGACAACAGGGGGTGACTTCGTTTTTCATTCCAGATTAGTGTTGAGCACATGGAACGTTATGGGATTAAATAATACGAAGAAGTGCAGACAAGTTCTTAATTATCTGCAGTGCCATCAGACCGATGTGGCGTTCCTGCAGGAAACCCACCTACCTAAGGCGACATAGACAAAATTTGCTAGGTCCTGGGGTCCTTTTTAGCTCCTCCGGTCCCATTCAGACGGCGAGGGCAGATATACGGTGGTGGAGGGGTATCTCATAGGTTGGAAGACAGCATTTGTCTGTATTTACACACCCAATGCGGACAACCCAAAAATGTTCTATGAATTGCGCACACAATTGCTGAGGCTGGAGGTGGAGTACATATTCATGGGCGGGGATTTTAACTTGTTACTAGTGCCCACACAGGATAGTACATCAACTTCCCAAGCCATGAAACCTCAAGCCAAACGGGTTCTATTTACCTTATGCGAGGAATTAGGTCTGGTAGATGTGTGGAGACATTGTAGACTGACAGACTGCGCATACACACATTACTCTGCGCAACATAATGTATTGATGAGATTGGATTTTTGGCTTGTATCCCCTAACCTTGTGTCTTGGCATGAGGCTACTCAACACTTGACCAGAACCTTATCTGACCACTCTCCAGTAACCATGACACTTAAAGTCCCGCACCTGGAGGGGTGTGAAAGGCGATGGTGCTTCCCCAGCCAAGCATTGCAGGACGAGGTCTTCTGTGCGGAACTGCAAGAAGCAATAGATGACTATTTTGTATTGAATGTTGGTTCAGTCCAAACATGGCCCTCACTCTGGGAGGCCTTTAAGGCCTATACCAGAGGGGTTTGCATTTCTAAACATGCAGGGGTGTGGAGAGACCTTAGGCGCACGCTTGCCACCATCGAACAACAGTTAATTACTCTTGACCAAGAACAGGCCAGTAATCCGGGTCAAATCTCAGATGCCCCACATCTGGCTCTACTGATAGAGTTTAAGGAGTCCGCTACTCATGAGGCCCATTATTTGAGTAAATATGCCATGGCACGGCGCTATGGTGAGGGTGAGAGACCGGGGCACACGCTGGCGTGTCTCCTGAAGCCCCCCGCAGGACGTGAATATATCACCAGGCTTAGTACAGAGCAGGGCAACATAGTCAATGGAACCTCGGAAATCCGTAACTTATTTCTAGATTATTATATGAATCTATACTCATCGTGGACAGGGTGCAATGCTGAGGCTCAAACAGTATATTTAGATGAAGTAGCTCTAGTGTTGTTAGACAAACCCTACCAGCTTTTTCTTGTGGAACCTTTCTCCACAGCAGAAATAGTGAGTGCCATTGATGCGGTTAATGGATCAACTTCTCCAGGCCTAGACGGATTCACTGGCACTTTTTCAAAGGCCTATGAAGATATCCTTGCTCCCCTTTTACTGGAAGTGTAAAATGAGGCCCCGGAACGGCAGCAATTGCCGCCCACGTTGCGTAAAGCCCTAATCATACTGCCTCCTAAACCCGGTAAGATCTTCTATTATGTGGTTCATACAGACCACTCTCTTTGTTAAATTTAGACAATAAGATCCTGCCGAAAATTATAGCTCTAAGATTGACCCTTCTATTGGACAAGATTATCTCCCCCCACTCAATTGGGATTCGTCCCCCACAGATTCACGGCATTAAATCTACGCACGCTATTTGAGTCTTACACAGGATAGGTCCCGACATTCCGGCAGCGGCCATATTGCTTGATGCCGAAAAGGCGTTTGACTCCTTGGAGTAGCCATTTTTTCTTGCAGTAATGTAACGGATGGGTATGCCAAAAGGATTTTTAAGTATCATAGCGCTTCTATACACCTCACCGATAGCCAGGCTCCGAATAATGGTACCCTATCTAAACAATTTCACCTCTCTCATGGCACCAGACAGGGCTGTCCATTGTCTCCACTCCTCTTTATCATTGCTTTAGACCCACTGGTTCAGCATTTACAGGAAAAGCATCTACACAGAGGGCTGCAAATCAACACAGGCCCAGTGCGTATTTCCTTATTTACTGATGATGTTGTTTTGTATGGACGTCACCCTCAGGAGAATCTTGAGCCGCTAATTAGTTAGGTTATCTATTTTGGGAGCTTGTCTGGATTGGGAATTAACTGTGGCAAATCAGAAATATTTCCATTGACACCAGCTACTACTAGGTGGGAATAACCTTTCCCTTGGCATGGTGTGAGGACTCCACTAAATATTTGGGTATACAGATACACAGAGAGATAGACGAGATCATATTGTTGAATCATGGCCCTGCGCTTAACACTCTAGAACAACAGGTTGAATGTTGAATAAAATTGCCCCTCTCACTAGCCGATAGAGCGGCCCTCATTGAAATGGTGGTACTTGCCAAATTTTTGTATTTATTCCACAATATTCCCAACAGTTAATTTCGCACGATACGGTCCCATTGGATTAGAATGGCATGCGGGTGTTGTAGAGCTAGGATAAGTTGGGATACCTTAACCCTCCCATATGAGTGGGGTGGGCTAGGGGTCCCTAACTTCCACATTTAATATTTGGTAGCACAGTGCAGTTTTGCGCACTCCTGGTACCATCCGGATGCCAGAATACCCTATTCCAGACCGAAAGCCGATTTGGTACTCCCTACTCCAACCAAGATGATTTTCCCGACAGGGTTTCCTAGAGGCCCTCATGACATACAGACAGTCTCCACTACTAGCTGGGAATGGTTGAAAATTGGCTAAGATTACCGGTCATCGCACATTATATTCCTCTAATCGACCAGTAATTAATAGTCTATGGCTACCAATCACAGCAGAGAAGCTAGTACAACGGACACTAAATGCATACTCGTTAGTAGTGACTGGGGACTTGTTCCCGGGAGGCCAAGTCTTCTCAAGCACAGAAGAGGATCATTTTAGTGAAGCTTCCTTTATGGACCACTTTGTCCTCAGGAGATTACGCAGCACCCTTAGGGCACAGATCCCAGACTTTCCACTCAAGCCAACCCACTTCCCACCACTGTCCCTTTTTATTGCCGATTCAGGTGGCGCTCATCTCATACCCAAATTGTATAGAGCCACAATGGCACTAATCCTGTGTAGGGATGCTAAAATACGTGAGTCTTGAGAACGCGACTTAGGTCACGAAATAGATGACGATTATTGGTTTTTTTGTTGCCTTCAGACTAAAGAAGTATCTATGAATAGCAGACACAAACTCTAACATTTTAAATTTCTATGGCGAGCATACATGCAACCTGCTAAGATCCATGCCATTGATCCCACATGACCGCACACATGTCCAAAATGCAGAACATACCATGCAGACTTTGCACAGATTACCTGGATGTAAATTAAATCGCGCAATTATTGGAAGTCCGTGTATGCAATATTGTCAAAAATTGTTGCCTTGGAGCTTGTTCCTAGGTCTGAGGTGGTGCTAATGGGTTATTTTAGGAATATTCTGAAAAAAGTCAGTAGATTTGTTGCTTTAGTCTTGCTGTTAGTCAAACGAGCTCCGAGGGCCAAACCAAAGGATATATGGGGTCCATTGGGAAATTATTTGCTGGAAAAGTGCCAAACTGCTTCCTCACAATCAACATGATGGGATAGTCCCTGTCGGAGTAGGTTGAACTATTACGGTATTATATTGCACATTCAGTGAGGTGTGAAGATTGTTTGATTCATAGAACTGTATACCATGTCGTTCCTTTTGTCTAAATGTATTTTTTTTCACTTGGTCTTTACGTTTGCTCCCACAGATTGATGTATGAACGAAACGTTGTCACTTCCTTTTGTAATTGTCATTTTGTTGCACTGAGTAACCATTATATATATTGTCAACGATATTTTAAAATGTTAAATAAAGCCTTAAAAACAAAATACTGACAGATAGATGCACAAAGTCAGTGTGCCCCCTGAAAGAGGGGCGAAGGGAGTTCTATGGACCTCCCAGACAAGCCCCTGCAAGTGGGTGTAGCCACCCATTTACCTGCCTACTGGGGGATCTCTGCCCTCACCCTTTGAATTGTAGTTTGGGTGGAACCTGCATTCTTAAAGATGGAGTGGCTACTTAAAACAGCCCCTGCTGCTTTCACTAATGCACTGTCCCCAGTGTAGCCAGGAGTTGTTTTCTGCCCTGGGGTTAACACATTGACTTTAATAGGGCGCACTGTCTCTCATTGTAATTGTATTTATAAAGCACTTAAAACCAATGTTGAGGTGTCAAATCGCTTTTCGGCGAGAAGCACGTTACTCTGGAACCCAAAAAGGATTAGTGATACGTTAGGATACGTAAATATGTGCTAATTGGTCATGCATATATGCTCATTAAAAAGCATTTCTTTATACATTCTGCCACAATGAAAATAGTCTTTTAAACATATGGCTCTCGTAATGGAGGAACTGTGTTGGTGTTTGATATGGACTTGGGAGCATGACCCGCTTGTTTCTACTTCACATAGTATTTCCCCAGAATTTTTGCAGCAAGAAATGAGTAAGGGGGAAAAGAGGAGCGATAATCTCCTTACTTGTCTTGCCAGAATGTACAAAGATTTGCTTTTTAATCAGCATATATGCACATAATCACCTTAATTGCCAGCATGGTTGCACATCAGCAATGCCACTGTAACGTTTTAGATGGTATTTGACCTAGCCATTAATAACTGCAAGTGCGGTTGGAATTTAGTACTTTACAATACATGCTGGAGATTAAATATTGGTGGGCCACTGGACACATTGAAAACTTGCTTACAAAGTATGTGATTACCTGCCTTTGTAGTCCTTTTCACCTGTGATCAAGGCTCCTGAATAGAGCCTAAACGTGTCAATATTATGTCAAGAAGACACATTTTGCCACTTTCATTTTGTCGAATAAACAGAAAATCCAAAGATTTTGCCTCAGCGTTCCTCTTCTTCTACTTTGATGGATTTACGGGTGCTCTGTTCCTGTTTGCTGAGGTGCCTGAAATGGAGGATATATATATTTAACTATAAGTAATATATACATTTCTTAAGCCGCCCTAAAGAATATCTATATTTGTTAAACCACAGTTATTATACATATTTGTAAAACGAAATACACATACCTAGATACATACAAATAATCAAGTTATAAATGTTTACAAACACAGGGATATGCTGTACATTAAGTTTGCACATGGTGGCTATGTAGGAAAGAGCCAACTTTTGAGTGGTCTTCTGAAGGTAAGATAGTTTTCCATGGAGCTCATGTTTGCGGGTAATGAATTCCATAGTTTGGCTGCTTGAGCATAGGAAGATGTACCACCTGTGTTTTTTTCGTGTATGTTGGGGTTTTGAGGTGAGGTGCCAATCTTGAGCGAAAGTTCTGTTGTTGAATGTAATTGGTGATTTTATTCCTGATGAAAAGCGGTCCTGTTCCATGAATTGCTTTGTGGGCAATACAAAGCAGCTTGAAGGTGAATCTTCTGGCAACTGGTAACCAATGTAGGGCCCCTAAGGCAGGGTAGATGTGAGCGTGTGGCTTTACATGTAGGAGAAGTCTGGCAGCACAGTTCTGAATCTGTTTTAGTCTTTTCATAGTTTACAAAGATTAACCGTGGTAGAGGCCATTGGTGTAATCAAGTTTCGATGGTACAAGAGAGATAGTCTCCTGGTCCTTGTCTGGAATTTGGGGGTGTAGGACGATGCGTCTACGAGTTTTCATGGTAATAAAGCTTGATCATGCTAATTCGTCCACTTGGGCATTCATTGATACCATGGAGTCCATGGTAATTCCAAAGTTTCTCTCTTCCTTAGACACTTTAGGAGGTGTTCCCAGTTTGTCAGGCCAGTTGGAAAGAAGGTCATAATTTGTTCACTTGCCACATATGAGAATTTATGTTTTGAAGCATTCAGTTTGAGATGGCTCCATGTCATCCACTGTACAACGGCTCTGAGGCAGCTGAAGATTTGTGAGTTTCCAATGTTTTTGGGGCTTTCTAGTTACAGTGCTCTGTCATTGAAACAAGTCTGTTGGAGTGAGTCACCATTACCCAACCTGGTGCACCAAGCAATAGAAAAAAAAGATCATAGGGGAGGAGAGTGAGCTGGCCCATGTGGCATGGTTACAACAAAGTGCCACACATGTAATAACATTGTGTGTGTGTGTGTGTGCATGTGTGTGTGTGTGTGTGTGTGTGTATACATATATATTTCTCCACACATCCAATGATCTCGTCAGCGTAAGTAGGGGAGCACTCACAGGTCCTTGCTTCAGATGTTGTTTATTCGTGCAAACCTCCCCCCCACCCCCGGCACTGACAGACGCGTTTCGGCAATCTGCCTTTCTGGATGTCAGTGTGATCAAGTGTAAGACATTAAAGTTTTAGGTACATAGAAAATCATTGGCATTAAATCACACATCATATAAAAACACCCCATTCCCTCCAGCAATATCACAGCACTTAATAGACTTTTCTGAATAAAAACCAGTTCCCTTACAACCGACCAATATGGCGGACTTGGGCCCATCACGACGGAAGGAGGCCAAACCATTTGCCCCACATTTTGTTGAACATTTCCGGGCATCCCCGAGCCTCAAAGAGGGACTCCTCCTGTATCCCACACCAGTCCACACCCCTCCGCCATTTCCGCAGTGTTGGAGCCTTGGCCTGGGCCCATCTAGCCGCTATATCTCGTTTTGCCACTGCTAGTGCCGTACCCAGGAAGCGTTTATCGGCGCGGGAGCCATCCAAGCCGACGAACACACCCAACAGCAAGTGTCTCGGATCATGGGGAACCACCCTTCCCAAAGCCTGCGTGAGCTCCCGCTCCACCCCTCCCCAAAAGCGGTCCAGTGCCGGGTAGAGCCAAACCATATGGTAGAAGTCGGCAGGGGCACCAGAGCAGCGTGCACAGTCCGGGGAGGCTCGTATGCCTGCCCGAAAAAGGCGCGCCGGGGTGAGGTAGGCCGCGTGAAGGTAATATAACTGGACCAGGCGTAGCTTGGAAGATGTGGTCAGGGATTTGGGTGCCATAAGGGCATCCCGCCAGTCGGCCTCGTCTAAAGGGCCCACCCACTCCTCCCACCTCTCCCTAAGCCGGACCAGGGATGGTGGACAGTTGTTCACCAGGGCACAGTAAATACGGGACACCCCCCCTCTCCCCAGGTTACCCATCATTACTTGAGCCTCAAGGGGGCTAAATTCCGGGAGGGAGGGGGCGCAGGGAGGTGTATGTGAAGGGCATGGCGGAGTTGTAAGTATTTATAGAACTGGGAGTGTAGGAGAGTATGCCTGTGTTGTAGGTCAGAAAAGGAGCGCATGTGGTCCCCCACCCATACATCACCGAGTTGTGTTATCCCCACCAAGTCCCAGCGACGGAATCCCTCCAGGGAGGAGACCTCATTCAGCCAGGTGCCATGCCAAAGGGGTGTCTGTCTAGTCAGCTTCCGGTCCCAGGACACCAACCGGAGGCAGCGCGCCAGGCTGTAAAAACCATTCTGGTGATAGGAGACAGGGTTTGTGGTACCGGGGAGCCGTAAAGTAGACTTTGAATCTGTGAGAAATCCAGGGCGGCGAGCTCCACCCGGTAGGCTGGGTCCGACCAACCGCCCGCAAACCAGTCATGGATAACTACGAGTTTGGTGGCTAAATAGAAGAAATGGAGATTGGTGACTCCCATACCGCCGTCAAAGGGGGGGATTCGGCAATGGGACAGGGACAAACGCGACCTTCCTCCACCCCATAAGAACCGGATGAGTGCGCCGTCCAGTTCACGAAACCAGCCACCGGAGAGGGGGATCGAGGTGTTCTGTAGGATATAAAGAAAACGAGGGAGGATCATCATTTTGAAAAGGGCACTTCTGCCCAGCGGGTTAAGGGGGAGAGATTGCCAGTTCCTAAGGTCTCGCTTCATCTGGGCGACCAGGGGAGTAATGTTAAGGGCCCATTCCAATTCTGGCAGGAGGGTCACCCACACTCCCAGGTACTTAAATGATTGCCTCCGGAGGGGAATCATCTCTTGCCAATCGAAGCAATCCCGGGAGGGATGAAGGGGAATTAGGGTGGACTTTGCCAGGTTGAGGCGAAGTCCAGAGACCTGTTCAAACTCAAGGAGAGCAGCTAGAGTCCTTGGGCCAGAGTGTTCCGGGTCGGGCAGGTAGAGCAGAACATCATCCGCATATAGGGCGAGACACCATTTTTAAAGTGCAAAATGTGGATAACGTGATTTAAAAACATAGAAATAAAAGATGGCTTAGTGAAGTTACTACCACACAATGTAGAATTCATGGCAGCCATCTTTGAACCTGCTTCAGATATAAACACGTCAGTGCATGATCAGTACTCCATTATTATATACAAATATATACAATAAATACGTGGTTTAAGAAAACATTTCATAGTTCAGATATCTGATAATTATTTAAGCTTTCAAAGCGAAAATATATCCTATAAAAAGTTAAAAAGGCGGCTTATGAAAGCGGTTGTTGCCTCTTATTTTTTGGTATCATAAATTAATTGCTGCTTTATATGCCAATAAGACTACTGAGAAATTACCACAATTGCGCCCTGAATGGGTAAACATGTATAACGGAATAGGTGAAGAGAAAGGGACCAGGAAAAAATTAATTAATTAACATAGTTGTTATTATTGGAACTGGACTGCTCTGAAAGCTATCCTATCGCTGTCAGAGGAACAGTAAGAGTAAGAGAGGGGGCAGACAAGATTGCTATAATACACCAAAACCATTCCAAATGAGCCCATAGCTCCTCATCAATATTGAGGCCTAAAGGGACTAAAGGGACTCTAGTTTGTAAATCAATTATGTGTTTGGGTTCTGTCCCCCCCTCTTTCGTTCTTAGGGACTTGATTAACTGTATGAGTTACACTGTAATGAGTTACAGTCAATTTTTAAGCATTTGTTCGAAATGACGAGCCATCAAATAAGCCTGATCTTTCTTGGTGATGACTCGCATGCTTTTTAGTATACGTTTTTTGGCTGGATGGATTGTACTGCCCACATACCTCTTAGGCAGGGACACTCCAAAACATACTCAGTAAATTTGGAATTGCAATTAAAAAATCATTTTTTCTTATCATAGTACCACTTTCCAAGGAGTTATAGTCTAGTACTTTATGGCTGTGTTTACACGGCTTGCAATTCAGCCACAGAAAAAATCCCCTCACCTTTGTTGTTTGTTGTACAGGTGGCCAAAGGTGGCTATGCACTAGATGTTCGCTAACAGATTTACTGCGCCTATATGTTATCAATGGACATACTGGAATCACTCTCTTCAGAATAGCGTCAGTTCGAAGGATATGGCAATTTTTTAAAAACATTTGGACTACTTCTGAAGATTTAACATTGTAATGCGTGATTATCCTTGCATGAGTAACTGTGGCTGTAGTTTCGGACTTGGTGGTCTTCAGTATCAGTAGTTGTGATCTATCTATTTTGTCAGTTTTAAGAGATGCCTGGTGTAAAATAGATGGGGAATATCCTCTCTTTTCAAACATCTGAAAAGCCTCTTCTCTTGCCTTATCATACCCTCTGAAGGTTGTGCAGTTTCTTTTTAAACGGAGGAGTTCCCCATAAGGGATGTTGTTAATCATACTCCTCAGATGGGCACTCTTAGCATGTAACACAGTATTTCCCGCTGTGGGTTTTCTAAATAAGCGGGTCAGAATTCTAGAGTTCTCTATGTCCACCTCCACATCTAGATAGCAGACACTGTTGTTGTGTTGCTGATCTGGCCACTGAATTTTAGTTTTCGGTTGTTACAATTGAAAAAGGCTACATATTCTTCAGCAGCGAGCTGGGTGCCCTACCACAGAATGAACAGGTCATCAATGTAGCGGGCCCATAATACGAGGTGGTCCATCCATCGTTGGGGTACATCCCTCCAGCCCACTTGCTTCTCCCACCAGCCAACGAAAAGATTTGCGCTGGTATTTGTAAAGTTGGCCTGAAAAAATGAAGATGTTGTTTTCAAAGCAAAAAGTGAACATTGCCAATAGCATCTCATTATGTTTCATGTACTTCAGGGGTCGCTTGTTGAGAAACCATTTAATAGCTTCCACACCGTCGCTATCATTAATGCAGGTGTAGAGGCTAGTGATGTCTAATGTTACGAGGAGCATATCTTCCTCCCAGCTGACACCCTCAATGATTCTCAAAAAATCTCCAGTGTTCTTAATGTAAGAACTAAGGCCTCTGACCCACGGTGCCAAAAAGGGGTCTATAATATATGAGTGGAGCAGTTCTCTAACAGACTATTAATAGAAGCAACAATCAGTCTCCCTGGTGGTCTACTGGCATTTTTCTGAATTTTAGGGAGGTGATAGAAAGTGGGGATTACAGGATATTCACAGAGTAAAAAATTATATTTGTCTGTGTCGATCATACCCTCCTCCCTCCATGTCATTGGTAAATGATGGAAAGCCTTTATACAGTTTGCGTAAAAAGCTCTGTTTGTTGGCGAATAGGAATCTTTGTCTTGCAGTTGGCATAAGGCGTCTGCATCATAATGCTCACGAGAAAAGACGACAATATTGACACCTTTATCAGACGGCTTTATTATTATTGAGGCATCACTTCTCAATGTTTTAATAGCTTGCGATTGCTCAATTGGAATGTTGTAGTCCTAATTTTTAGAGATGTCGTTTCTTAATTTCTTCAAGTCAGTGACAACAGAGTCACTGAAGACATCAATAGCGTCAAAAGCTGTTTGGGGTATTCTTCTTTATTTTCTCTTCAGGCCACTTTTACCACCCGTCTGTGTAATGCCTGCTATTTCCAGGGAGTTGTCATTATTTGGCTGTTGGTACATCTCAGAATTTGACTCCTAAGTCTCTAGGAGTTGCAAGGTCAAAAGAGTGTCTAAGTCATAACCAACGAGTAAATCCATTTGGTTGGTGATGGCGGTTAGCCCATTATGGGGCATTATGGGACTTGAAGTTCTTACATCTATTTTTACAATTACTTATGGATAAACACCTTTACAGTTACATGGATGGTCAGATGAGATTGCACGCTTTCCTTTGTAGGTGTGCAGGTTTACTGTAGCCAAACTTGGGGTTACAACTTAACAGAATTACTTCCTCTATCACATAACCGGATTAGTACCCTTATGCTATAACATTCATCCTCTTTTGTGTGTCACAGTTAATATTATTATTTCTAAACAGTGGTAGTCACACGCATTGCTGTTTCAGTAACATCTTTCAGATTTTACCCTAATGGTTACATTTTGTGCACTAAATTACCCCATGTTATCATGTGGTAGAATTACCATCTAGTAGGATGCATATTGTATGTATCCATCATAGGCTGATGACCAGTTTATGTGCAACACTCAGTTCACAGTGAGGATGTTATAGATGGACATATAATTCTTCATCCCCCTTGAGACCATACGGAGTCTTGGTTTTGAATCGAATGATTAGGCGGGATTCCAGTCTTCCAGTGGTGATAATTACGCTTGAATAAAGCTGAATTACTGGTGAATCGTGGAGTGCAGTAATCTTACTTGATGAGAAATATATATATATATATATATATATATATATATATATTTCCTGGATTCTCCTCGCCCCTCACTCTCGGCACAAGTCACAGCACAGCAGCAGATAAGTCTTTCAAAAAACTTTTTATTTTTATTCACACACCATGTGCAGGATGCAGCTCATCACAAAACGGACGGCCTACGCATTTCGGCTACTCTAGCCTTCCACTGGACCATAGAGTCCCAGTGATCTAGATCTTCATTTATAGTGTAATGTGAAAGTACCCTCTACCATGTCAGTTAAAAATTTAGACCAGCAACCTCGCTTATTTTGCATGGTTTCTTTTAGACGCCATTATTGTTTAACATTTCTGTAAAGTACACATGTTGGCAAACGTCTGGGTGTATGTGTCAGTATATACAAATATATACATATTTACACACCTTATCTACAATTTGGGAACAAGCCAACTATTTCTCATATCGTCTTAGTAAACTTAATATTAATATTGGACACAATGAAGATTTGCCCAATTTTTCTACCCATTGATTGATATGAGGTCTTCACAGTGTGCAACAACAATTTCTATGAGAATAAAAAATAGGCCCATTGTTCTCAGTAAAGTACCTGAATACATTTCCCTAATTTTGTAAGGTTTTCTCCATCTAACATGATTCTTATACTCATCTAATCCGCAAATTGATACAATCTGTATATACACTGTTTATAAAACATCAAGGTCAATTCATGATGCCAAGGTATTACAATCAGGATCTATATGGTTATCTTTAACTGGAAATATGTCAGAGGGGTCTAAATTATTTTGTTGTGGTGAAGTACAATCAGTTTTTTAAGAACCCTCAGTGTCTCAAACTCATTTAGAATCATTTCTCCCAACCCATATCCAGGTAATGTATATACACAAATTTATATCTACAATCTGAGTGTATTTGTACTTATTCAGTTTTAGTGTTTTAATCATGTCCCGATGTCTACCCATGTGTACTACATATCCCTTAATGACTTTTTTCGACTTTTCAAGTTTGACACCTATTTACAACTATTTACATGAATGGATTCAGAATGTCACTCTCAATTAATTCTAATGTTTTCCCATGTTTTGGAATTTCATAACAGATGTACAAATAGTTCAGCATCCAGATTATGTCCATCCGGATATTCAGTTCCCATGCCAAGAATCATCCTGGATTCCAGTTTTCGCAACTGTAGAGTTTGATCACCACCCCTCTCCGATGGTTTACTCAGTTTGATCCCGGAATATCTTAACAGATCTGGATTGCTGTTATGATATTTGGCAAAATGTGTGGCCATAGGGTAGCTTGGGTCTCTGTTCTTAATAGCCCTTAGGTGTTGTAAAATCCTTAGTTTTAGTTTATTGATTGTGCTCCCTATGTATGATTTCCTACACGGACATTGCAGCCTATAGATCACACATTTGGATTCGCAAGTTATATGATCTCTTATTTTTTCCATTTTGCCATTCCGTAGTTTGTACTCTTTGACATTTGTGCCATGCTCGCAGGCCTTACCTTTGGCACACTTCCAAAAACCCGGGGTTGTCAGCCACGTAGATTTTTTAGAAGGTTGTTCTTTCAATGTTAGACGGCTTTGGGTTAGGATGTCACGCAATGAGGCAGTTTTTCTATATGTGATGCTAGGATATTGAGTTAATTGTTGTTTTTAAGTATTGTCCAGGAGCAGTATGTTCCAATTTTTCCGTAGAGCTATTCCCATATCCCTACTCTGATTATTGAAATCCATGGTCAATCGAGTCTCTTCCCTATCTCCGGTTTCATCATCACTCCCACGATCCTTCCTGCTGCCACCAGGAATCAAAAGATCACTTCTGTTCTTTAGAGCCACCCTATTTTGCGCAGTACTGATGACTTCCTCGGGGTAGCCTCTTTCCCGGAAGCGTTGAGCCATTCTCTCAACCTCATCTTTCATGTCAGTCTCTTCTGAGCAATTTCTCCTTGCCCGTAGCATTTGTCCGTACGGGATACTCCATTTTAGGTTAGCTGGGTGTCCACTATTGGCATGGAGTATGCTGTTACATGAGGTGCTTTTTCTGTGAATTTTGGAGCACAGCTTATTATTGCTCACATACATTTCAACATCCAGGAAGATGAGGTTGGTCGAGCTGATTGTGGAAGTGAAATGGAGATTATATTCATTTTCCTCCAATGAGTCAATAAACATTTGTAGTTTTTCTTTTTTCCATCCCACACGATAAACAAGTCGTCGATAAAACGACACCAGAGTTGGATATTTGATCCATGCTCCTTCTCCTTATTCACTACTGCTGTTTCCCATGCTCCCATCAGGAGATTTGCATATGTTGGCGCAAATGATGTCCCCATTGCGGTCCCCTGTTTCTGGAGATACAGTTGTCCCAGAAACAGGAATGCATTGTGCGTCAGACAGTAGGTTAACATATCCAAAAGTATTGCGGAATGTTCCAAATGACTTATAGACCTCATTTCCAGAGTTTTCTTAACAACTTCAACATCATCTTTGTGGCGTATTGAGGTGTATAAAGAGGCGACATCAATGGTCGCCATTAGGTAGTTAGTTTTCCATTCAATTTTTTAAAATTTTTTCCAAGAAGTCCATTGTATCCCTCAGATAGGAAGGTAGAACAGTTACATAGGTCATTAAAAAGATGTCTATAAATCTCGACGTTGTTTCCAACAATGACCCTATGGAACTGACGATGGGTCTTCCTGGTGGTTTGCTGAGGCACTTGTGTACTTTGGGTAGAAAGTATATTGTAGCGGTAATAGGATTGTCAGTTTTTAGGTATGAATATTCATTGAAGTCTATCAGACCTCTTTCCTTCCAACCTAACAACAAAGAATGATATTCATTCATCCAGTTTTCACGTGGATTGACCTCTAGTCGTTTGTAATGCTCCTCATTGTTAAGTTGCCTATTAGCTTAATGGATGTAGGCTGTCACGTCTTGCACAACCAGATTTCCCCCTTTATCCAATGCTTTTATTATTAGAGTGGGGTCATTTCTCAGCTCAGACATTGCTCTGTACTCTTCTGCTGTTAAGTTTTGATTTTTGTCCCTTTCATTTCTGTGGTTGAGAGATCTGCCCGCAATCCTTGTTGTTTCTTCTATCATGACCTCATGGAGAAGGTCCACTTTGTTTCCTGGGGGAAGTTGTGGGCAAAACCTTGATTTTCTCTTTAAACCACTCTCACCTCCTATATTAGTAGGGGTTACAGATTTTTGACAAAATTCAATATCCTGTTGGATTGTACTTGTGTGATCCTTTTGACTCAGGGAGACTGTGTCCTTTATTGTTTCTAATGCAACAATTTCTGGTAAATCCTTGTGTCGGATGGCAGATGTAATTGTCTTTGGTCCCACGTGCTCAGATTTTTTCTGGGGTTTTTCTGCAAAGAATTTTTTCAATTTCACTTTTCTGCAGAATTTGAATAGGTCAATTTGTGTGTTGGGAACATCCATATTCTTATTTGGGCAGTAGGAGAATCCTCTATTTAAAAGCTTCAATTGTGCATCAGACAACTCTTTACTTGAGAGGTTGATCACTATGTTGTGTGATGTTGTTTGTTTTTTTGCATTTATTTTTGCTTTCCTCTGCCTCTTTTTGCTTTGGCTCCTCTTGCCACCCCTTCTTGTTGTGGCTTTGATAGGGGTTTCTGTTGGAGTGTTTGCTGTTCCCTTCCCCACGTATTGTTTCTTCCTCTTCCCGTTTGCCGCGTGATCATTTGGGCCAACTGCATCTCCCCACGAAAATCCAACGGTGTAGTATTCATTTCTTCATCATTTGAGCTTAAGTCCGAGCTGTCCACCACCTCAATGTGCTCCAGTCCAGTCTTCATATCCATTGCTACATGACTCCTCAAAGTGTCGTATTTCCGGGCGAATGTATATATTCGACCATTCGCATAGTCCAATCTATCCCTGGTGAATTTGTTGGCCTTGCGTTTCTCTACTTCCAGTTCATGTTTTGCTACCTTCTTTTCCATGTTTTCAATGGTCTCCTTGTTTTCCTCCGATGAGGGCATGTCTGCGAGTACTAATTCCAGAGCTCCAATGATCGCTGAAATTTTCTCCAATTTTCTTTCCGCGTGAATAATAAGAGTTCTCATTAATTTAAAGGAACATTCATTGGTGTCAGCTTGCCATAGTTTAATTAGATCTGCATCCAAATCATTTAATGTTGGCATGATGAGTATCCGGAGTCCTCTTGGGACTCTCTTATACACAATGTACTTTTCCAGAGTGGTTTTTTCCCACCATTTATTTATTTCTAGTATTTTCTATTGTTGCAGTTCTCGCACTATGGTTATAATTGTCCTCTCCTTTTCTTTTCTTCCCCCCGTGTTGCTCCTTTGATTCAAACTCTCTGCGGGGAGATTTTCATCATTTAGTAGCTCGCTCGCCCTCATCAGGCGACTTCTTGATTTGTCTGCCATGATCCCAGAGCTTGGTTGCGATCTTTATTCTATTTGATGTAGCCTTTCCTGGTGGGTGTTTTTTTTTGTTTCGTTTTTATTCTGGTCTCACTGTTTCCCTACTCCTTGGGTTAACAGGTTGTCCAGTATGTCTGCTGCTCCTCGTGAACACTTCGTGTTCAGTCGGCTCCCAAAATGCTGCACTGGCCCTTTAAGAAGTTCACGGGTCTTCGTTTGTGCACAGACCTCGCTTCCGATTCTTTCACTTTCTCAGGGCCTAGTTATCGCTCCAATGCGAAGTGGCGAACACAATTTCAGGAACCTTCAGATGCGGGTAACGCTTTTGACAGTATGACAGTCTTAGTTCATTCTCAGTATGCAGCCGCATTGATTTCCCCGCATCCCGGCTACTTTACCCACGGTTCGCTTGCCGGCAGGAAGCTGCTGCCTCACACCGCCTGGACGCCGCTGTGTACCAGTAGTGCAAAGCGAATCACCCCCCCAGCCAGCGCACTTACCAGCGGGACTTCACCGGTGTTCTTCTCCGCGACGTGCTTCTCACACCATAACCCACAGGTTTCCGTTGCGGCAGTTCGGCAATGGCAGCAGAGGTGTCGGTCGTTTTTCCTCCTTTTGCTCAGTCGACTGGAATCGATTTCCGACCGCCTCCCCTCAGCTGAGAGTGCTCGTGATACACGCCCAGTCTGCGTGTCAAATTTCCTGGATTCTCCTCGCCCCTCACTCTCGGCAGAAGTCACAGCACAGCAGCACATAAGTCTTTCAAAAAACTTTTTCTTTTTATTCACATACCATGTGCAGGATGCAGCTCATCACAAAACGGACGGCCTACGCGTTTTGGCTACTCTAACCTTCCACTGGACCATAGAGTCCCAGTGATCTAGATCTTCATTTATAGTGTAATGTGAAAGTACCCTCTACCATGTCAGTTAAAAATCTAGACCAGCAACCTCGCTCATTTTGCATGGTTTCTTTTAGACGCCATTATTGTTTAACATATATATATATATATATATATATATATATATATACATTAGTACTAGAACAGGGCCGACGGTGGAACCTTCATTACAAATGCACCTAGCCAAAATGACCAAAAACAGTAATTTTCCCTTTAAATTAAGAAGAGGGACTTGTGTGCACACCGATAAGCACCCACCATCACAGTGCCAGTTCCATACAGAACTTAGCGTAATTTAAATCATAAGCACAGATGCACCACATACACAAACTGTGAAAACTGAATCACAGACTTATTACAAAGAACTGGGAATAATGTCCAATTGTTTAGAAAAACTTCTTTTTATTGTTCCAATGTGTAAGAAAGGACAGCCGACGCGTTTCGTCCCAGGTGGGACTTCTTCAGGGCTGTATTTAAACAAGAAAAAAGCACATAAACAAACAATTAAAAAATGGCCTATTAATATGCTCAGCCGAGCATAAATAGTCACAAGTTAAAAACAATGCTCATTGTATTCTAATATCCAATTGCATAATAGTACACAATAGGCGCCAATGAGGCCAGCCCATAGGCGGTGAACTCCCCAATATAATACTATATAATTTAATCAGTACAATGTACTTTATATTTCCCAGCCCATCGACAATAGTTCATGTGGCATGAGACATGGGAAATACATGGAGGAAAGGAGTCATTTGCGAAACACTTTGCTGAGTTAATAAGGCGAGAAAGATAACTTATACCTATCTGTATATTCAAAAAGGAGGTAGCAACATGAGTTTTGATAATACTGCGTCCATCGTTACAAAAAAATTATAAAGTGAACCAAAAAACAGAGACCTACCAAGGTGATGTGAGGCCTCTTGGATGATTCGGCAGGTCGTGTGGGAGCAGGCGGCGTGATATTGTATGCTGATAAACACCGTAACGTCCTTACAATGCACGGATATATCTATTCCAAAATCAATAAAAAGAAATCGTCTAAGATTTAAGACGGATCTATGAATATTCCCCTGCGTTGCCCTGTGCAAACCCCCTCCGCCACCAACACCATAAATACCAGAAATAACAGAAAGCCAGGGGGTAAGAAGTTGGAGGACTCACTTTACTAAAAATTAGTGTAATTCCTCATTTCAGTATTCTCTTGGAAGAAGATTAAATCCCTGATCAGGATGCGAAAGAGACAAGGCTTCAATTTGGGTACAGGTGATCTGAAAATAACAAAAATCAAGAAAGGACAATGAAGATATCTCAATGGGCAATATACAAGCCCTGCCCTTGAATACAATTATCACAAGGTTAATAGATAAGAACCCCTTATTTGATCCCTGGGTAGGCGTCTAAACATTAATAACCCTAATTCCATTTATTGCCATTCAGTCAAGACACGTCAGCTGTCATCCAGTAATAACGAGGTCATGCTGCCATTGTCTAAGTCTCCCCTAATGGGATCCCGAACGGTTACCACGGCAACTATCCAGGTAATGCTTACCCTAGTTCGTCCCATGGATTGCAATTACTTTAAAGTTCGGAGAAAGCACCGTCGTCAAGGATGTGCCTCTAAGTCCTCGAAGAGCAAAAGGAGAGAGGCGTGACCTGGGGGTCTAGAGCCAAAGGCTGAGTGAGTAAGGATTAAAGCGGACATAAGAGTTACCTCGTTTACAAGTATATGGCTCAGATCGGCATTCTGCCTGTAAGCGTCTTCCTTTCTTGTCCCTGGCCGACTCTAGAAAAGATGGAAAGAGGCTGTTAAGTTCTAGTGAAGCCAGCTATATGTATTGGCCAATTATGACGCGAAATTTAGGAGAACAGTCCTCATACGACTATTACAGGTTGTAGAGGCACCTAGTTCCATAATAATCATGCCGTCACACTAATGCTCAGCATCACTGCATCACGTAACCAGTTTGTCGAATTCGGAAACCATGCCTAAAAAATTACCAGAGCAGCAGCCCTCCTGAGACACATGCAGTGGCGGCATTAGACGTCCGCTGTGACAACCCAACACATCAATGACTGTAAAAAATTAAAAAGCAATAATATATATGACAGTCTTAGAAAAAGGGGAGCTTGACACCCACCCCCGAGCTCCTAAATTCACCCCCCTATGTAAGACGGGAACCCGACGAGAGGCTAATTTACATATTAAACTTACCACGGAAAGACGGATATTGCGGCCCCGATCTATCTCCTTCCGTGCTGGGCTCCACTCCTCCAGTACGAATAGCACCTGGTAAGAGTGAATGATGATGACCCTCGAACTTATACCTGCACTAATTGCCATATCCACAACACCTGTGTGATCCTAGATGGAAGGATAAGGGCTTAAAGGCAGCTAATGTGCATTGCGGCCGCCATATTTGAATGTCGTGCACTCCATCCATATGAGATGCACAGGCTTCCGTTAATCTATATATACTAGTCCCCATGTCTAGAGGGGCATAGAAACTGGTCTATACAACATATAGAGCGGACGCCCAAAAAACGTGTTTGCAAAATGAGCGGCATCCATTAAGTCCCGAACCCCGTTGTTAAAAATATAAAAATGCAATCGAGTGTATAGTCGGGAGAGCGTAATTCAAAACACCTGCCTTAATCCCGCAGGATCGATGAAGAGGCCGCGCATCGGGTAAAAAAAGTTGCTAATCGCTTGTAATAGCAAAACTAGGGGCTACTCGGTCCCCTGTACCGTAAGTGTAGACGGCGGTCATCTTAGATAGGTCGAATGCCCCCGTTGAGGTATGTATGCAAGAAAAGATGTCAGGCAGTAAGAATGCACGCCCGAACGGGAAACATGTGTAGGGCACTTATAGGGAGCAGTGTTCAGATAAGCAAAAATAGGCCATCTGCATGAAGCAAAGATTCAACGCAGTATTGCCCTAACTCACCAATCTTTACATCGTGAACAGTATAAGTATCTTCATTCGCCATAGCTGTGGCAAAAAAGGGGAATTCAGTGTGATCAAGTGTAAGACATTAAAGTTTTAGGTACATAGAAAATCATTGGCATTAAATCACACATCATATAAAAACACCCCATTCCCTCCAGCAATATCACAGCACTTAATAGACTTTTCTGAATAAAAACCAGTTCCCTTACAACCGACCAATATGGCGGACTTGGGCCCATCACGACGGAAGGAGGCCAAACCATTTGCCCCACATTTTGTTGAACATTTCCGGGCATCCCCGAGCCTCAAAGAGGGACTCCTCCTGTATCCCACACCAGTCCACACCCCTCCGCCATTTCTGCAGTGTTGGAGCCTTGGCCTGGGCCCATCTAGCCGCTATATCTCGTTTTGCCACTGCTAGTGCCGTACCCAGGAAGCGTTTATCGGCGCGGGAGCCATCCAAGCCGACGAACACACCCAACAGCAAGTGTCTCGGATCATGGGGAACCACCCTTCCCAAAGCCTGCGTGAGCTCCCGCTCCACCCCTCCCCAAAAGCGGTCCAGTGCCGGGTAGAGCCAAACCATATGGTAGAAGTCGGCAGGGGCACCAGAGCAGCGTGCACAGTCCGGGGAGGCTCGTATGCCTGCCCGAAAAAGGCGCGCCGGGGTGAGGTAGGCCGCGTGAAGGTAATATAACTGGACCAGGCGTAGCTTGGAAGATGTGGTCAGGGATTTGGGTGCCATAAGGGCATCCCGCCAGTCGGCCTCGTCTAAAGGGCCCACCCACTCCTCCCACCTCTCCCTAAGCCGGACCAGGGATGGTGGACAGTTGTTCACCAGGGCACAGTAAATACGGGACACCCCCCCTCTCCCCAGGTTACCCATCATTACTTGAGCCTCAAGGGGGCTAAATTCCGGGAGGGAGGGGGCGCAGGGAGGTGTATGTGAAGGGCATGGCGGAGTTGTAAGTATTTATAGAACTGGGAGTGTAGGAGAGTATGCCTGTGTTGTAGGTCAGAAAAGGAGCGCATGTGGTCCCCCACCCATACATCACCGAGTTGTGTTATCCCCACCAAGTCCCAGCGACGGAATCCCTCCAGGGAGGAGACCTCATTCAGCCAGGTGCCATGCCAAAGGGGTGTCTGTCTAGTCAGCTTCCGGTCCCAGGACACCAACCGGAGGCAGCGCGCCAGGCTGTAAAAACCATTCTGGTGATAGGAGACAGGGTTTGTGGTACCGGGGAGCCGTAAAGTAGACTTTGAATCTGTGAGAAATCCAGGGCGGCGAGCTCCACCCGGTAGGCTGGGTCCGACCAACCGCCCGCAAACCAGTCATGGATAACTACGAGTTTGGTGGCTAAATAGAAGAAATGGAGATTGGTGACTCCCATACCGCCGTCAAAGGGGGGGATTCGGCAATGGGACAGGGACAAACGCGACCTTCCTCCACCCCATAAGAACCGGATGAGTGCGCCGTCCAGTTCACGAAACCAGCCACCGGAGAGGGGGATCGAGGTGTTCTGTAGGATATAAAGAAAACGAGGGAGGATCATCATTTTGAAAAGGGCACTTCTGCCCAGCGGGTTAAGGGGGAGAGATTGCCAGTTCCTAAGGTCTCGCTTCATCTGGGCGACCAGGGGAGTAATGTTAAGGGCCCATTCCAATTCTGGCAGGAGGGTCACCCACACTCCCAGGTACTTAAATGATTGCCTCCGGAGGGGAATCATCTCTTGCCAATCGAAGCAATCCCGGGAGGGATGAAGGGGAATTAGGGTGGACTTTGCCAGGTTGAGGCGAAGTCCAGAGACCTGTTCAAACTCAAGGAGAGCAGCTAGAGTCCTTGGGCCAGAGTGTTCCGGGTCGGGCAGGTAGAGCAGAACATCATCCGCATATAGGGCGAGACACCATTTTTAAAGTGCAAAATGTGGATAACGTGATTTAAAAACATAGAAATAAAAGATGGCTTAGTGAAGTTACTACCACACAATGTAGAATTCATGGCAGCCATCTTTGAACCTGCTTCAGATATAAACACGTCAGTGCATGATCAGTACTCCATTATTATATACAAATATATACAATAAATACGTGGTTTAAGAAAACATTTCATAGTTCAGATATCTGATAATTATTTAAGCTTTCAAAGCGAAAATATATCCTATAAAAAGTTAAAAAGGCGGCTTATGAAAGAGGTTGTTGCCTCTTATTTTTTGGTATCATAAATTAATTGCTGCTTTATATGCCAATAAGACTACTGAGAAATTACCACAATTGCGCCCTGAATGGGTAAACATGTATAACGGAATAGGTGAAGAGAAAGGGACCAGGAAAAAATTAATTAATTAACATAGTTGTTATTATTGGAACTGGACTGCTCTGAAAGCTATCCTATCGCTGTCAGAGGAACAGTAAGAGTAAGAGAGGGGGCAGACAAGATTGCTATAATACACCAAAACCATTCCAAATGAGCCCATAGCTCCTCATCAATATTGAGGCCTAAAGGGACTAAAGGGACTCTAGTTTGTAAATCAATTATGTGTTTGGGTTCTGTCCCCCCCTCTTTCGTTCTTAGGGACTTGATTAACTGTATGAGTTACACTGTAATGAGTTACAGTCAATTTTTAAGCATTTGTTCGAAATGACGAGCCATCAAATAAGCCTGATCTTTCTTGGTGATGACTCGCATGCTTTTTAGTATACGTTTTTTGGCTGGATGGATTGTACTGCCCACATACCTCTTAGGCAGGGACACTCCAAAACATACTCAGTAAATTTGGAATTGCAATTAAAAAATCATTTTTTCTTATCATAGTACCACTTTCCAAGGAGTTATAGTCTAGTACTTTATGGCTGTGTTTACACGGCTTGCAATTCAGCCACAGAAAAAATCCCCTCACCTTTGTTGTTTGTTGTACAGGTGGCCAAAGGTGGCTATGCACTAGATGTTCGCTAACAGATTTACTGCGCCTATATGTTATCAATGGACATACTGGAATCACTCTCTTCAGAATAGCGTCAGTTCGAAGGATATGGCAATTTTTTAAAAACATTTGGACTACTTCTGAAGATTTAACATTGTAATGCGTGATTATCCTTGCATGAGTAACTGTGGCTGTAGTTTCGGACTTGGTGGTCTTCAGTATCAGTAGTTGTGATCTATCTATTTTGTCAGTTTTAAGAGATGCCTGGTGTAAAATAGATGGGGAATATCCTCTCTTTTCAAACATCTGAAAAGCCTCTTCTCTTGCCTTATCATACCCTCTGAAGGTTGTGCAGTTTCTTTTTAAACGGAGGAGTTCCCCATAAGGGATGTTGTTAATCATACTCCTCAGATGGGCACTCTTAGCATGTAACACAGTATTTCCCGCTGTGGGTTTTCTAAATAAGCGGGTCAGAATTCTAGAGTTCTCTATGTCCACCTCCACATCTAGATAGCAGACACTGTTGTTGTGTTGCTGATCTGGCCACTGAATTTTAGTTTTCGGTTGTTACAATTGAAAAAGGCTACATATTCTTCAGCAGCGAGCTGGGTGCCCTACCACAGAATGAACAGGTCATCAATGTAGCGGGCCCATAATACGAGGTGGTCCATCCATCGTTGGGGTACATCCCTCCAGCCCACTTGCTTCTCCCACCAGCCAACGAAAAGATTTGCGCTGGTATTTGTAAAGTTGGCCTGAAAAAATGAAGATGTTGTTTTCAAAGCAAAAAGTGAACATTGCCAATAGCATCTCATTATGTTTCATGTACTTCAGGGGTCGCTTGTTGAGAAACCATTTAATAGCTTCCACACCGTCGCTATCATTAATGCAGGTGTAGAGGCTAGTGATGTCTAATGTTACGAGGAGCATATCTTCCTCCCAGCTGACACCCTCAATGATTCTCAAAAAATCTCCAGTGTTCTTAATGTAAGAACTAAGGCCTCTGACCCACGGTGCCAAAAAGGGGTCTATAATATATGAGTGGAGCAGTTCTCTAACAGACTATTAATAGAAGCAACAATCAGTCTCCCTGGTGGTCTACTGGCATTTTTCTGAATTTTAGGGAGGTGATAGAAAGTGGGGATTACAGGATATTCACAGAGTAAAAAATTATATTTGTCTGTGTCGATCATACCCTCCTCCCTCCATGTCATTGGTAAATGATGGAAAGCCTTTATACAGTTTGCGTAAACAGCTCTGTTTGTTGGCGAATAGGAATCTTTGTCTTGCAGTTGGCATAAGGCGTCTGCATCATAATGCTCACGAGAAAAGACGACAATATTGACACCTTTATCAGACGGCTTTATTATTATTGAGGCATCACTTCTCAATGTTTTAATAGCTTGCGATTGCTCAATTGGAATGTTGTAGTCCTAATTTTTAGAGATGTCGTTTCTTAATTTCTTCAAGTCAGTGACAACAGAGTCACTGAAGACATCAATAGCGTCAAAAGCTGTTTGGGGTATTCTTCTTTATTTTCTCTTCAGGCCACTTTTACCACCCGTCTGTGTAATGCCTGCTATTTCCAGGGAGTTGTCATTATTTGGCTGTTGGTACATCTCAGAATTTGACTCCTAAGTCTCTAGGAGTTGCAAGGTCAAAAGAGTGTCTAAGTCATAACCAACGAGTAAATCCATTTGGTTGGTGATGGCGGTTAGCCCATTATGGGGCATTATGGGACTTGAAGTTCTTACATCTATTTTTACAATTACTTATGGATAAACACCTTTACAGTTACATGGATGGTCAGATGAGATTGCACGCTTTCCTTTGTAGGTGTGCAGGTTTACTGTAGCCAAACTTGGGGTTACAACTTAACAGAATTACTTCCTCTATCACATAACCGGATTAGTACCCTTATGCTATAACATTCATCCTCTTTTGTGTGTCACAGTTAATATTATTATTTCTAAACAGTGGTAGTCACACGCATTGCTGTTTCAGTAACATCTTTCAGATTTTACCCTAATGGTTACATTTTGTGCACTAAATTACCCCATGTTATCATGTGGTAGAATTACCATCTAGTAGGATGCATATTGTATGTATCCATCATAGTCTGATGACCAGTTTATGTGCAACACTCAGTTCACAGTGAGGATGTTATAGATGGACATATAATTCTTCATCCCCCTTGAGACCATACGGAGTCTTGGTTTTGAATCGAATGATTAGGCGGGATTCCAGTCTTCCAGTGGTGATAATTACGCTTGAATAAAGCTGAATTACTGGTGAATCGTGGAGTGCAGTAATCTTACTTGATGAGAAATATATATATATATATATATATATATATATTTCCTGGATTCTCCTCGCCCCTCACTCTCGGCACAAGTCACAGCACAGCAGCAGATAAGTCTTTCAAAAAACTTTTTATTTTTATTCACACACCATGTGCAGGATGCAGCTCATCACAAAACGGACGGCCTACGCATTTCGGCTACTCTAGCCTTCCACTGGACCATAGAGTCCCAGTGATCTAGATCTTCATTTATAGTGTAATGTGAAAGTACCCTCTACCATGTCAGTTAAAAATTTAGACCAGCAACCTCGCTTATTTTGCATGGTTTCTTTTAGACGCCATTATTGTTTAACATTTCTGTAAAGTACACATGTTGGCAAACGTCTGGGTGTATGTGTCAGTATATACAAATATATACATATTTACACACCTTATCTACAATTTGGGAACAAGCCAACTATTTCTCATATCGTCTTAGTAAACTTAATATTAATATTGGACACAATGAAGATTTGCCCAATTTTTCTACCCATTGATTGATATGAGGTCTTCACAGTGTGCAACAACAATTTCTATGAGAATAAAAAATAGGCCCATTGTTCTCAGTAAAGTACCTGAATACATTTCCCTAATTTTGTAAGGTTTTCTCCATCTAACATGATTCTTATACTCATCTAATCCGCAAATTGATACAATCTGTATATACACTGTTTATAAAACATCAAGGTCAATTCATGATGCCAAGGTATTACAATCAGGATCTATATGGTTATCTTTAACTGGAAATATGTCAGAGGGGTCTAAATTATTTTGTTGTGGTGAAGTACAATCAGTTTTTTAAGAACCCTCAGTGTCTCAAACTCATTTAGAATCATTTCTCCCAACCCATATCCAGGTAATGTATATACACAAATTTATATCTACAATCTGAGTGTATTTGTACTTATTCAGTTTTAGTGTTTTAATCATGTCCCGATGTCTACCCATGTGTACTACATATCCCTTAATGACTTTTTTCGACTTTTCAAGTTTGACACCTATTTACAACTATTTACATGAATGGATTCAGAATGTCACTCTCAATTAATTCTAATGTTTTCCCATGTTTTGGAATTTCATAACAGATGTACAAATAGTTCAGCATCCAGATTATGTCCATCCGGATATTCAGTTCCCATGCCAAGAATCATCCTGGATTCCAGTTTTCGCAACTGTAGAGTTTGATCACCACCCCTCTCCGATGGTTTACTCAGTTTGATCCCGGAATATCTTAACAGATCTGGATTGCTGTTATGATATTTGGCAAAATGTGTGGCCATAGGGTAGCTTGGGTCTCTGTTCTTAATAGCCCTTAGGTGTTGTAAAATCCTTAGTTTTAGTTTATTGATTGTGCTCCCTATGTATGATTTCCTACACGGACATTGCAGCCTATAGATCACACATTTGGATTCGCAAGTTATATGATCTCTTATTTTTTCCATTTTGCCATTCCGTAGTTTGTACTCTTTGACATTTGTGCCATGCTCGCAGGCCTTACCTTTGGCACACTTCCAAAAACCCGGGGTTGTCAGCCACGTAGATTTTTTAGAAGGTTGTTCTTTCAATGTTAGACGGCTTTGGGTTAGGATGTCACGCAATGAGGCAGTTTTTCTATATGTGATGCTAGGATATTGAGTTAATTGTTGTTTTTAAGTATTGTCCAGGAGCAGTATGTTCCAATTTTTCCGTAGAGCTATTCCCATATCCCTACTCTGATTATTGAAATCCATGGTCAATCGAGTCTCTTCCCTATCTCCGGTTTCATCATCACTCCCACGATCCTTCCTGCTGCCACCAGGAATCAAAAGATCACTTCTGTTCTTTAGAGCCACCCTATTTTGCGCAGTACTGATGACTTCCTCGGGGTAGCCTCTTTCCCGGAAGCGTTGAGCCATTCTCTCAACCTCATCTTTCATGTCAGTCTCTTCTGAGCAATTTCTCCTTGCCCGTAGCATTTGTCCGTACGGGATACTCCATTTTAGGTTAGCTGGGTGTCCACTATTGGCATGGAGTATGCTGTTACATGAGGTGCTTTTTCTGTGAATTTTGGAGCACAGCTTATTATTGCTCACATACATTTCAACATCCAGGAAGATGAGGTTGGTCGAGCTGATTGTGGAAGTGAAATGGAGATTATATTCATTTTCCTCCAATGAGTCAATAAACATTTGTAGTTTTTCTTTTTTCCATCCCACACGATAAACAAGTCGTCGATAAAACGACACCAGAGTTGGATATTTGATCCATGCTCCTTCTCCTTATTCACTACTGCTGTTTCCCATGCTCCCATCAGGAGATTTGCATATGTTGGCGCAAATGATGTCCCCATTGCGGTCCCCTGTTTCTGGAGATACAGTTGTCCCAGAAACAGGAATGCATTGTGCGTCAGACAGTAGGTTAACATATCCAAAAGTATTGCGGAATGTTCCAAATGACTTATAGACCTCATTTCCAGAGTTTTCTTAACAACTTCAACATCATCTTTGTGGCGTATTGAGGTGTATAAAGAGGCGACATCAATGGTCGCCATTAGGTAGTTAGTTTTCCATTCAATTTTTTAAAATTTTTTCCAAGAAGTCCATTGTATCCCTCAGATAGGAAGGTAGAACAGTTACATAGGTCATTAAAAAGATGTCTATAAATCTCGACGTTGTTTCCAACAATGACCCTATGGAACTGACGATGGGTCTTCCTGGTGGTTTGCTGAGGCACTTGTGTACTTTGGGTAGAAAGTATATTGTAGCGGTAATAGGATTGTCAGTTTTTAGGTATGAATATTCATTGAAGTCTATCAGACCTCTTTCCTTCCAACCTAACAACAAAGAATGATATTCATTCATCCAGTTTTCACGTGGATTGACCTCTAGTCGTTTGTAATGCTCCTCATTGTTAAGTTGCCTATTAGCTTAATGGATGTAGGCTGTCACGTCTTGCACAACCAGATTTCCCCCTTTATCCAATGCTTTTATTATTAGAGTGGGGTCATTTCTCAGCTCAGACATTGCTCTGTACTCTTCTGCTGTTAAGTTTTGATTTTTGTCCCTTTCATTTCTGTGGTTGAGAGATCTGCCCGCAATCCTTGTTGTTTCTTCTATCATGACCTCATGGAGAAGGTCCACTTTGTTTCCTGGGGGAAGTTGTGGGCAAAACCTTGATTTTCTCTTTAAACCACTCTCACCTCCTATATTAGTAGGGGTTACAGATTTTTGACAAAATTCAATATCCTGTTGGATTGTACTTGTGTGATCCTTTTGACTCAGGGAGACTGTGTCCTTTATTGTTTCTAATGCAACAATTTCTGGTAAATCCTTGTGTCGGATGGCAGATGTAATTGTCTTTGGTCCCACGTGCTCAGATTTTTTCTGGGGTTTTTCTGCAAAGAATTTTTTCAATTTCACTTTTCTGCAGAATTTGAATAGGTCAATTTGTGTGTTGGGAACATCCATATTCTTATTTGGGCAGTAGGAGAATCCTCTATTTAAAAGCTTCAATTGTGCATCAGACAACTCTTTACTTGAGAGGTTGATCACTATGTTGTGTGATGTTGTTTGTTTTTTTGCATTTATTTTTGCTTTCCTCTGCCTCTTTTTGCTTTGGCTCCTCTTGCCACCCCTTCTTGTTGTGGCTTTGATAGGGGTTTCTGTTGGAGTGTTTGCTGTTCCCTTCCCCACGTATTGTTTCTTCCTCTTCCCGTTTGCCGCGTGATCATTTGGGCCAACTGCATCTCCCCACGAAAATCCAACGGTGTAGTATTCATTTCTTCATCATTTGAGCTTAAGTCCGAGCTGTCCACCACCTCAATGTGCTCCAGTCCAGTCTTCATATCCATTGCTACATGACTCCTCAAAGTGTCGTATTTCCGGGCGAATGTATATATTCGACCATTCGCATAGTCCAATCTATCCCTGGTGAATTTGTTGGCCTTGCGTTTCTCTACTTCCAGTTCATGTTTTGCTACCTTCTTTTCCATGTTTTCAATGGTCTCCTTGTTTTCCTCCGATGAGGGCATGTCTGCGAGTACTAATTCCAGAGCTCCAATGATCGCTGAAATTTTCTCCAATTTTCTTTCCGCGTGAATAATAAGAGTTCTCATTAATTTAAAGGAACATTCATTGGTGTCAGCTTGCCATAGTTTAATTAGATCTGCATCCAAATCATTTAATGTTGGCATGATGAGTATCCGGAGTCCTCTTGGGACTCTCTTATACACAATGTACTTTTCCAGAGTGGTTTTTTCCCACCATTTATTTATTTCTAGTATTTTCTATTGTTGCAGTTCTCGCACTATGGTTATAATTGTCCTCTCCTTTTCTTTTCTTCCCCCCGTGTTGCTCCTTTGATTCAAACTCTCTGCGGGGAGATTTTCATCATTTAGTAGCTCGCTCGCCCTCATCAGGCGACTTCTTGATTTGTCTGCCATGATCCCAGAGCTTGGTTGCGATCTTTATTCTATTTGATGTAGCCTTTCCTGGTGGGTGTTTTTTTTTGTTTCGTTTTTATTCTGGTCTCACTGTTTCCCTACTCCTTGGGTTAACAGGTTGTCCAGTATGTCTGCTGCTCCTCGTGAACACTTCGTGTTCAGTCGGCTCCCAAAATGCTGCACTGGCCCTTTAAGAAGTTCACGGGTCTTCGTTTGTGCACAGACCTCGCTTCCGATTCTTTCACTTTCTCAGGGCCTAGTTATCGCTCCAATGCGAAGTGGCGAACACAATTTCAGGAACCTTCAGATGCGGGTAACGCTTTTGACAGTATGACAGTCTTAGTTCATTCTCAGTATGCAGCCGCATTGATTTCCCCGCATCCCGGCTACTTTACCCACGGTTCGCTTGCCGGCAGGAAGCTGCTGCCTCACACCGCCTGGACGCCGCTGTGTACCAGTAGTGCAAAGCGAATCACCCCCCCAGCCAGCGCACTTACCAGCGGGACTTCACCGGTGTTCTTCTCCGCGACGTGCTTCTCACACCATAACCCACAGGTTTCCGTTGCGGCAGTTCGGCAATGGCAGCAGAGGTGTCGGTCGTTTTTCCTCCTTTTGCTCAGTCGACTGGAATCGATTTCCGACCGCCTCCCCTCAGCTGAGAGTGCTCGTGATACACGCCCAGTCTGCGTGTCAAATTTCCTGGATTCTCCTCGCCCCTCACTCTCGGCAGAAGTCACAGCACAGCAGCACATAAGTCTTTCAAAAAACTTTTTCTTTTTATTCACATACCATGTGCAGGATGCAGCTCATCACAAAACGGACGGCCTACGCGTTTTGGCTACTCTAACCTTCCACTGGACCATAGAGTCCCAGTGATCTAGATCTTCATTTATAGTGTAATGTGAAAGTACCCTCTACCATGTCAGTTAAAAATCTAGACCAGCAACCTCGCTCATTTTGCATGGTTTCTTTTAGACGCCATTATTGTTTAACATATATATATATATATATATATATATATATATATATACATTAGTACTAGAACAGGGCCGACGGTGGAACCTTCATTACAAATGCACCTAGCCAAAATGACCAAAAACAGTAATTTTCCCTTTAAATTAAGAAGAGGGACTTGTGTGCACACCGATAAGCACCCACCATCACAGTGCCAGTTCCATACAGAACTTAGCGTAATTTAAATCATAAGCACAGATGCACCACATACACAAACTGTGAAAACTGAATCACAGACTTATTACAAAGAACTGGGAATAATGTCCAATTGTTTAGAAAAACTTCTTTTTATTGTTCCAATGTGTAAGAAAGGACAGCCGACGCGTTTCGTCCCAGGTGGGACTTCTTCAGGGCTGTATTTAAACAAGAAAAAAGCACATAAACAAACAATTAAAAAATGGCCTATTAATATGCTCAGCCGAGCATAAATAGTCACAAGTTAAAAACAATGCTCATTGTATTCTAATATCCAATTGCATAATAGTACACAATAGGCGCCAATGAGGCCAGCCCATAGGCGGTGAACTCCCCAATATAATACTATATAATTTAATCAGTACAATGTACTTTATATTTCCCAGCCCATCGACAATAGTTCATGTGGCATGAGACATGGGAAATACATGGAGGAAAGGAGTCATTTGCGAAACACTTTGCTGAGTTAATAAGGCGAGAAAGATAACTTATACCTATCTGTATATTCAAAAAGGAGGTAGCAACATGAGTTTTGATAATACTGCGTCCATCGTTACAAAAAAATTATAAAGTGAACCAAAAAACAGAGACCTACCAAGGTGATGTGAGGCCTCTTGGATGATTCGGCAGGTCGTGTGGGAGCAGGCGGCGTGATATTGTATGCTGATAAACACCGTAACGTCCTTACAATGCACGGATATATCTATTCCAAAATCAATAAAAAGAAATCGTCTAAGATTTAAGACGGATCTATGAATATTCCCCTGCGTTGCCCTGTGCAAACCCCCTCCGCCACCAACACCATAAATACCAGAAATAACAGAAAGCCAGGGGGTAAGAAGTTGGAGGACTCACTTTACTAAAAATTAGTGTAATTCCTCATTTCAGTATTCTCTTGGAAGAAGATTAAATCCCTGATCAGGATGCGAAAGAGACAAGGCTTCAATTTGGGTACAGGTGATCTGAAAATAACAAAAATCAAGAAAGGACAATGAAGATATCTCAATGGGCAATATACAAGCCCTGCCCTTGAATACAATTATCACAAGGTTAATAGATAAGAACCCCTTATTTGATCCCTGGGTAGGCGTCTAAACATTAATAACCCTAATTCCATTTATTGCCATTCAGTCAAGACACGTCAGCTGTCATCCAGTAATAACGAGGTCATGCTGCCATTGTCTAAGTCTCCCCTAATGGGATCCCGAACGGTTACCACGGCAACTATCCAGGTAATGCTTACCCTAGTTCGTCCCATGGATTGCAATTACTTTAAAGTTCGGAGAAAGCACCGTCGTCAAGGATGTGCCTCTAAGTCCTCGAAGAGCAAAAGGAGAGAGGCGTGACCTGGGGGTCTAGAGCCAAAGGCTGAGTGAGTAAGGATTAAAGCGGACATAAGAGTTACCTCGTTTACAAGTATATGGCTCAGATCGGCATTCTGCCTGTAAGCGTCTTCCTTTCTTGTCCCTGGCCGACTCTAGAAAAGATGGAAAGAGGCTGTTAAGTTCTAGTGAAGCCAGCTATATGTATTGGCCAATTATGACGCGAAATTTAGGAGAACAGTCCTCATACGACTATTACAGGTTGTAGAGGCACCTAGTTCCATAATAATCATGCCGTGAATCATGCCGTCACACTAATGCTCAGCATCACTGCATCACGTAACCAGTTTGTCGAATTCGGAAACCATGCCTAAAAAATTACCAGAGCAGCAGCCCTCCTGAGACACATGCAGTGGCGGCATTAGACGTCCGCTGTGACAACCCAACACATCAATGACTGTAAAAAATTAAAAAGCAATAATATATATGACAGTCTTAGAAAAAGGGGAGCTTGACACCCACCCCCGAGCTCCTAAATTCACGCCCCTATGTAAGACGGGAACCCGACGAGAGGCTAATTTACATATTAAACTTACCACGGAAAGACGGATATTGCGGCCCCGATCTATCTCCTTCCGTGCTGGGCTCCACTCCTCCAGTACGAATAGCACCTGGTAAGAGTGAATGATGATGACCCTCGAACTTATACCTGCACTAATTGCCATATCCACAACACCTGTGTGATCCTAGATGGAAGGATAAGGGCTTAAAGGCAGCTAATGTGCATTGCGGCCGCCATATTTGAATGTCGTGCACTCCATCCATATGAGATGCACAGGCTTCCGTTAATCTATATATACTAGTCCCCATGTCTAGAGGGGCATAGAAACTGGTCTATACAACATATAGAGCGGACGCCCAAAAAACGTGTTTGCAAAATGAGCGGCATCCATTAAGTCCCGAACCCCGTTGTTAAAAATATAAAAATGCAATCGAGTGTATAGTCGGGAGAGCGTAATTCAAAACACCTGCCTTAATCCCGCAGGATCGATGAAGAGGCCGCGCATCGGGTAAAAAAAGTTGCTAATCGCTTGTAATAGCAAAACTAGGGGCTACTCGGTCCCCTGTACCGTAAGTGTAGACGGCGGTCATCTTAGATAGGTCGAATGCCCCCGTTGAGGTATGTATGCAAGAAAAGATGTCAGGCAGTAAGAATGCACGCCCGAACGGGAAACATGTGTAGGGCACTTATAGGGAGCAGTGTTCAGATAAGCAAAAATAGGCCATCTGCATGAAGCAAAGATTCAACGCAGTATTGCCCTAACTCACCAATCTTTACATCGTGAACAGTATAAGTATCTTCATTCGCCATAGCTGTGGCAAAAAAGGGGAATTCTGGTATTTTTTAATACCGCAAGCATATAATGGACAGAAAGTCAAAAAAACATATAATAACTTGCACATATCTGGATGGGTGATCACATAATAGCAAATGCAACCTTGCGGTAAGAGATAAAGCTTCAACCCCTATTGGCCATGAGAGATAACAGCATTGTTCATTTGTACAAAACATGAAGACATATTCAATCATACATGATCAAAAATGAGGAGCACTATACAAGTCATTCTCTAGAGACACTGCATACATGTAAAAACTCCGAAAGTCAGGATAACAAAGAAGGTATACAGATCATTCTCTACATACAACCATGTTATATTGCTGGTTTCATGACAGGAAATGATGCATCTCATCATCAAAATTATGGCCAAACTCAACCGTTCTCAATCTACAAGTCCAGGTGGCCTCTTTCTTTCTTAGAGCTAATAGCCTATCCCACCTCTAGGGTGTGCAGGGACGTGGTCTATACCCATAAACCATATGGTGTCTTCTGGTGTGTGTCTCTCCTGCATGTGATAGGTCATTGGGTACTTTAGATCACCGTTTCTATGTGCTCTAACATGCTCCTGTACTCTGATTTTAAGCGCCCTTTTCGTGCTGCCTACATATATTTGCCCACATGGGCATCCCAAGACGTATATTACGTACTTGGTGTTGCAGTTGATGAAGTAATTGATCTTGTGTCTACGTGTGGTGTTGAAACAAAACTCCTTTGTTTTATCTTTACCTAGTTTGCACATGTTGCATCCTCTACAGGTATAAAACCCCCACTGTTTTGCTACTTAGCCAATCTGTTTTTTTCTCCCTTGTGATATAGCTAGGGCAGAGAATATTTCTCAAGTTCTGACCTCGTCTATATGTCACCCTGGGTTTAGCCGGCAGGATCCCCTGTAGGCTCGGTATAGCCATAAGCAAATGCCAGTGTTTACGAAGAGTGTTATAAACTCTGCTACTCTCATCTGTATAGAGTGTGGTAAATGCAACATGAGCTTGCTTCAACTTTCTTCTTTCTTACACATTGGAACAATAAAAAGACGTTTTTCTAAAAAATTGGACATTATTCCCAGTTCTGTGTAATACGTCTGTGATTCAGTTTTCACAGTTTGTGTATGTGGTGCATCTGTGCTTATGATTTAAATATATATATGAGTTTGCTTTTTTTGTTTAATGGGTATTCTAACCATGAGAATCACAACTTCTGGACACTTCTGGGCCTCAGGATTGGCATAACTCAGCATAGGTTTCAGAAATCCTGTAAACAACGTGAGGAAGAAAGCATTCAAGGCACTACTGCTGCACTTGGCCAACACCTGTATGTGTTGACAATATGTGCTAGGTTGGGAGCTAGCCCTGGCTGCAGTCCAGTGCCTGCCATCAACCCACCCTTCACATACAACGTGGCACCAATACAAACATGGATCTATAAACTAAACACAAACCAAAATTGTATGGATAATGATTACGCCAAATGTTAACCTTCTAGTTCTTTAATGTTACTATGATTTGTTATGTATTGGGCAACAATTTCAAACTAAAAATAAAAAGTACCATACTTTTTCTGGCTTGAGACACATGCAATGCTTAAATAGAACAAAATAAGCAATTTTCAGCACAAGCTTGAGCTCTCTTCCTCGCAGTCTCTGTCCTTAACACCCAGAAAGTCATGAAAATCAGTTATTGATCCAGTTCCATCGCAGCAGGAAAGGAAAAAGCTTAGGGTACTCACCATTACTCTGACATGTGAATGAAACCGCGAGTGAACACCTTTACCAAACAATTATTGTAAAACAAAAAAAGGCCTTTGTCACTCAACTGAGAAACTGCTGCACCATCAACTCCTTGGGTTCTGCATTCTGTTAGGATTTGGCGTACCTGTTTAAGGTGTGCCACAGTGGAAACTGTGACAGTGTGCCCTTACAATAATGGGGCCGCAGGGCTTCCACTTATTAAAAAATAAGCACTTCCCACCTAGTCCTAAAAACATGCACAAGTCCCTCTCTGAAGCAAAATGGGGCATACACATGGAAACATAAAGGATGTCCCAGGAAAGAAATCTTTTTTAGGAACATGATACCTGGAACCGTATGGAAAACTGTCATAGATGCGAGTAGCATTCATGAACTAAATGAACACATCACCATATTCTCATTTTTTGTTGTTGCACCTAGGCCATATTACAGAGTGTGTTTGCACCTACTTTGATATTACTGCGTTTGCGGCCCCTTCTGTAATACCGGTAGCGCAGGGCACATAAAGCACCAGAGCTATCTGCAGGGGGCATTCTCTCATTTGCATGGGGGTGTGTCCAATGCAAATGAGGTCATCCCTTTGCTTCTGTGCACGTGCCGAATTACAGACGCAGGCCCAGAGGCAAAGAAACCCAGAGTGCACCATCTAAAAAGTGATGCGCCATCTAAAAGGTGGCACACTGTCTCTGTGCCCCCTGATGCAAGCCCTCCGGATGGGCAAAGGGGGTCCCATGGACCCCACAGATATCCCCATGCAGCCAGATACAGTCACTAACTGCACCCGCCTGCATGAGGATCTCTAATCCCCCTTCAAAGAGCAGGTGGGTTCCACCTACACTGTGAGAACATGGTGCAGCTTTATAGCAGTCGCTATGTTTTTCACAGGAATGCGCTGCCCCCAGGGCAGCACGAGTTTGCAGCTGCCCTGGGGGCGGCACATTCATGGTAATAGGGTGCATTATCATTGTTTGCGCCAGGCGCACCATTTAAAATGTCCACCTGGCGCAAACAATGAAAATGCGCCTTTACTGTAATGAGGCCCCAGGTATGCTAAAGACCCAAAAAAGAATCCTGAAAAATATCATGCTAAAATATGGAATAAACGATAAAAGGATTGTTTTTTTCTCGTTGTAGACAAGATTCAGCACATAACCTACAATTGTGCCGTTTTGCTATAAAAAGTGGCAAGACAAAGAAAGAAGCTTCAACTCACTCTTCTGCAAATGAAAGATAGCACTACTAGAAGTCTTTCATAGGCTGCACAGTTCATCACTTCTACAGCTCTCACCTCCCACAATTCACCGCCTGCCTCTCAGTTCCTTTTTCCGCCGTAATAACATCAGCATTTTTTATGTTGGATTTTTTAACACATATATTATATTTGCCTCTAACCCACTTTTTTTTACACTCATCACAAGATTTAGATGATTTATACTATATATACTCAAAAAGTCTAGTTTTCTGCGCAGATGAAACCCCCAAAAAAAGACAAGGATAACTGATTTAGTCATTAGGAGCATTATGAATATAACATTGCAGGTCCTTCATGACAGGCCACATGAATGCCTGCACCAGCTGCCATCATATGGGGAAGAGGACAGTCGAAGTGGAAACAATAATTACACAAATCCTACACATGGAAAAACTAAAACACGACAAAAATACGATAATGAATATTGAAGAGGGAGCCAATTGGATGCACATTTAAAGAATTAGTAGACCAAATCTGGTAGGGGAAAAGACAAATTGTTGCTGACACGGGGGGCGGATCACTGACATAATATCGACTAGCAAAAATATCGGCGACAAAATATCGACAGACAGAATATCGACTTTGTATCTACAAACAGGTAAGTACAAAAATATCGAGTAAAAAATATTGTTTACAAAAATATAGTTTATAAAAATATCGACTTTATTAAAAAGAATGTTAAATTAAATTAATATTAAAAATGTATTACTAAAATATACTTAAAAATAATTAAATTACCTTATAATAATTAAATAATTATTTAAAGCTAAAAAAAACTTTACAATCATATTTGTTAAAACATATATATATAGTAACATAATATAATTAAAAAATATCCAATATTATTACCGTAGGATAGCGGAAGTGTAAAAATTACTATTCCCACTCCAGAGAGTGCAACAGTAGGTAAGGCGTTGGATAGCGTAGAGGTAAAAATTACTATTCCCACTCCAGAGAGTGCAACAGTAGGGAAAGCGTTGGATAGCGTAGGGGTAAAAATTACTATTCCCACTCCAAAGAGTGCAACAGTAGGGAAAGCGTTGGATAGCGTAGGGGTAAAAATTACGATTCCCACTCCAGAAAGTGCAACAGTAGGTAAGGCGTTAGATAGCGTAGAGTTAAAATTACTATTCCCACTCCAGAGAGTGCAACAGTAGGGAAAGCGTTGGAGAGCGTAGGGGTAAAAATTACTATTCACACTCCAGAGAGTGCAACAGTAGGGAAAGCGTTGGATAGCGTAGGGGTAAAAATTACTATTCCCACTCCAGAGAGTGCAACAGTAGGGAAAGCGTTGGAGAGCGTAGGGGCAAAAATTACTATTCCCACTCCAGTGAGTGCAACAGTAGGGAAAATAGATACTTCATATATTATTTAAAAAAATATATATATCAATATCTATAAAAAAATAATTAAAAGTAATAACCAATGTAATATAATATAATATTTACTTAATTACAAATACTAATTTAAATTAATCATTACAATTAGTTATTTATTAATACTAATTAATTACAAATTAACAATTAATTAATTAGTAATTAAAAAGTTACTTAACAATTACAATCTAATAAATACCCCCAAAAAATTAACATATGTAATTAGTTATAATTAATTTACTTCCCACCCTATTCCCCTATAAACCCACAACCCGCTTCAGAAAATAAATGAGTTAAATTAACATAACTATCAATTAATCAATTAAATAGATTTAATTGGCAATTAACATTTAATTAATTACAAAATAAAAATTAATTACCAATTAATTATAAACAAATACCAATAAATAAATTTACATATTTAATTATCTATAATTTAATTACTTCCCACCCTATTCCCCTATAAACCAACAACCCGCTACAGAAAATAAATTAGTTAAATTAACATAATTATCAATTAATCCATTAAATAAAATTAATTGGCAATTAACATTTAATTCATTACAAAATAAAAATTAATTAACAATTATTTATAAACAAATATCAATAAATAAATGTACATATTTAATTAATTATAATTAAATTACTTCCCACCCTATTCCCCTATAAATCCACAACCCGCTACAGAATTAAATTACGCAAAATTTAAATAACATTAAATTAATTAATTAAATTACATTATAACATAAATAAACACTTTTAACACATAAAATACACTATAAAAAATTCGATATTATTAAATTATCGATATTTTAATTAACCTATATTATGTACTTCGATATTTTCACTATCTATATTTTAAAATTCGATATTACATTACTTACCTTCAAAACGATATTTTTGATGTCTATATTCTGTCCATTCGATATTTTGTCCAGCCTATATTTTGGACTCGATATTATGTCCATTCGATTCGTCTGTTTACCCGGGGGGGCATGTGCTGGGGATTTGAGGATGGTGCTAATGTGATTATGTGTTAATTAATTTAAAAGAAAAGTGTTGTCTGCAGAGAGTATACAGATATTCAAAATATATTAATATTTTCCAAGAATCCAGAAAAACTAGGAAATAATTGAGCCCACAAAATATAGCTAGGTCCATCATATTTGTAATGTTGCTTCAAGATATCATGAGGGTTACTATTTGTATAGCTAGCTGAAATTGTGTCACAAGGATCAAGCAACCAGAGGACTGATTGGCCTGCAACCAGACATCTGCTCCCAGACATAGGGGCCGATTCCGATCCTGGAAAAACACTGTACAAATCGTGGTATGGAGTGTTTTCCCCATACAACTCTTACTTGTAAGGAGGCCCCTACAACCGAGGAAGTACGATCCGTACAAATAGACGCACTCCATACAAATTGTAAAAAAGACCATACAACTTGTATATATACAAGAGATTCCGATTCGGATTGCTCTGTACACGATGTTCCCATGTATTCCCGGCAGCAGTTTACAACCCGGCAAGTACGATTCGTACAAACGGCACTCCATACAGCTCTTTTTTTACAAGAGCCAAAAAGTGCTGGAAAAACCTTGTACGCCCCGAAAACAGTACGAGACAGACCCCCTCATGTACGCGTCGTACACCCCATGAATACAGGGGTACGGTGCGTACGGATGGCACGGAAAGTGGGGTACGGTGCGTACATACACGATGAAGGGGTACTGGTCGTGTACGCACCGTACAAGCACCGTACCCCAAAAACACATATGTACGCACCGTACCCCAAAATCGCGTATGTGCGCACCGTACCCCAAAAACGCGTGCGTACGCACCGTACCCCAAAAACACTGTTTTGGGGTACGGTGCGTACGTACGCGATTTTGGGGTACGGTGCGTACGTACGTGATTTTGGGGTACGGTGCTTGTACGGTGCGTACACGACCAGTACCCCAAAAATCGCGTACGTACTTTCTGTACATGCACGATGTTGGGGTACGCACCATACACACACCTCGCATGTGGGGGGACCCCTGTACGCCTCATACCCCTATACGACGCGTACCCCGGTATGAGTCGTACCCCCAGAACGAGTCATACCAGGGTACGAGGCGTATAGGAGTTCGCTTTGTTGCCCGGTATGAGTCATTCCTCGTATACAGGCCATTTTCCATACAAATCGTATGCTGACAACCCGGTACCAATCGTACTTGACGGGTTGGACAGCCTTTTTACAAATTATATGGTCTTTTTTACAAGTCCGTGTCGTACAGCTTTTCCCGATCCGATTTGTAAGGATCGGGCCGATCTGTATGTATTTTTCCCATACGAATCGTACTACACGGGTTGGAAGGGACTTTTACTATTTGTAAAAAAATACAAATCCTATTTGTATGGAAAATAAAAATCCAGGATCAGAATCGGCCCCATGAGTCCTGGTTGGTAGGCAAGAGCTGGACTGGTTGCACAAAGAAAATATATAAACCAATGAAAGAGCTAATGTTAGTCCATCAGTGGCCTAGGGCTTCTTGCAATTGGAAGAAATGAATACATTAGAATTTGCTCATGTAGTGTGTGTATTTGCTACACAATTATGTACTCAAAACCACTATAAATAATGAACTGAAAAATTAATATGCTTGTCAGCAGGCAAGAGCAAGACAACTCGGAGTGAAAGTACAAAATCCATATCACCCTTCAAAAAGATCCTAAGTCCATCACACCAGGGCCACAGCTGTGTGCTAGGAGATTCCCCAGCAGAGGGCTTTGCTTGCTGCCTTTAGGTGATTCATCCGCTCCCACATGTCCTTGACTTTTCGGAATATGGCCGCCATCACATTTCCACCAGAATGGAAAAATGCATCTTTGTTTGCAAAGATGTTAAAGATGCTGATGCTACTCTTGCTCCATGTACTCTATAGAGGTGTCTTTCTTTTGTTGTTTAGAAAAAGGAGGCAGCTTGCGGCGGCAGAGAGCTGAGAGCAGAAGCTGCTAGCAATGCAGGAGTCAAGGCCATCTAGGCGGGCTGTGGGCAGGAAGCCCAGGAGTCATTGTGTTCAGCTTTGACTGACAGAGAATGACATGTGAATATTTTGCAGCAAGCAGCAGATGCTTTCTTATTGTAATCAATGAAAGAGAGAAGTGCAGAATGTATGAGGAAGCGCTAAGGAAAGCTCTTAGCACATATAAAGTCGTTGTGGACTGCATAGGTAATTGTCACTTACTGATCTGCACAAGGTAAAGTGCTTTAGCTGAGCCTTGTCCAGAGGTGCACAGCAGTGTTTACCTTATAGCCAGGGAGCTGATAAGACTAACAAGGCATCTCCATTTAATCACAACCACACAGTTACTACCATGAATCACAGCACCATACATGTGACACAAAGCATGTGTTATGATGATCATAATCTCTAAAAAAAGAAATTCTTTAATGTGTTCATGTAAATGCCTTAAACCTATTTGCTGGGATGACCCGTCGGTTGGCCCCTGGTTGCTGGTGTAATAATCAGGAGAAAGGTGCTGGGCATAAAGATAGTGCTGGGTGTAAGCTCAGAGATATTGTTCTAGGAATATTATCTGCTGTGTAGTGCAACTCATGAAGCTAATGCCCTTGACAAACTTTTGCTGAGGCAAACAGAACACAGCATCACAAGCAAGGACAACAGTGACCAGGACGTACCACCCACTAGGTCAGAACAAGCAACAGGGGTGTTCAAAAAACAACCAGAATACTGTTCATTGTTGTCACGCTACCTCTATTGGCACCTAACGGCACTACGGGTAATAAACGAAAAATATGTTAAAGTTAGAGGAGGAAGAGTGTACACAGCGTTTATAGACTTCTCCACAGCATTTAATAAAGTAGATCGTCTCTTGCTGTGGAGAGAACTGTCGGACCTGGGTATGCCGGCCATCCTCTTGGAGTTAGTAGTCGGTGCTCTTCATACAGACACTTGGTGTAGAGTCTTAATGGGAGGGGAAAGAGGTCTCTCCCAAACTATCCCTACTGTAAATGGCCTAAAACAAGGATGTTTATTGGCTCCTCTACTATTCTCCCTATATTTATCTGACCTTCCCCATGCTTTGTCTCAAAGTGAGGGCATCGCTCCATTACTGGGGGGAAAACCGATTGCTTGCTTACTTTATGCTGATGACATATTAATATTGGATCTGACGCCGAGGGGATTAAATAGTTGGCTGCAGGTGCTACACGAATATGCAGAGGCCCACTATTTAAAGATAAATGTATCTAAAAGTAAAATAATGTGCATGCACGGAGGGAAAAAGTCGAAGTATGGGAATTTTGTTTGGTCTGTAGGTGGACAAAAGCTGGATCTTGTACAATCATATGTTTTCTTGGGAAAAACAGTGTATGGCAACCTAAGTGATAACGCCCATATAGAAAATAATATTTATAAAGCAATTACACAGGGGAAAGGTTTGGGTTCCCTCTATAGATCAACTGGAAGAATACATTTTGCTCTTTTATTAGAAGTATTTCGTGCTAAAATTCCTGCTTGCCTGTTGTATGGTATTGAACTACTTGACTTAGGAAAATGGGGCTTTTTAAACACAACAGAATGCAACATTTTACGGAGCCTCGCCTCAGTCAACTCTGCTTGTCCCATGGTTGCACTAAGGTTGGAATTTGGTCTGAGAAGTAGCTGGCTACAAGGTCTCGCAGGGATAGTGCGATGGGTTACAAGCCTTGTCAAGGGTGACCCTGGTACACTAAGATTTTTTATCTGGAAATAATTATTAGGAAGCTTAAATGAGCAGTCATTAATTGTTATAAATTTCAGAACTGCGGTTGACTTGCTGCAACTGGATGAATCCGTACTTTTCACCATATCGCCATATCAATTAAAGGCCACTTTGAAGCAGGCCACCTGGAAATTAAGTTTCACCAGGAATAGGGAAGCCTGTATTTTAAAGAGAGGCGCCCACCCGGCCATTGACTCCTGTGTGATAAACAAAGTACAGGCTTATATCTCTTGGAACCTGCCCCATAGAGTGCAACGCTTTTGGTATTATTGAGGCTGGGTATACTCCCTCTAAACAACGTATTATCTAAATGGTATGGTTCTTCTCCAGTTTGTAATCTGTGCAATAATTCTATCCAGGATGTTGATCATGTGCTATTTATCGCCTGCCCTATTACTGTATCGGCGTAAATGGATGAGGCCAATCTGTTTACAATTATCTATTCTTTCTGCCTCTGCACTAACAGATTCCATTTATGAACCACCAAATGAAATGTTTTCTCATAGGATTTTTAACTTTTTAAAGTGTTTTTTAGATATGTATTAAAACATTTATATGGAGGCTATGATTATTAAATTTGGTTGTATTTGATGTTTTATAACACTTAGGGTATTTGTATATATTTTAATGTTTTGTAATTGTAAATTTCAATTTTATGTGGATCTCTTCGGAGTTCCAAGATCATAAATAAATAAACTTGAAACTTGGCACTGGGTCCTCCTGTGAGTGTTCCTCCTCCTGTGAGAACTCAGAGCCATAGAACAAATGATGGGTGGGGCTAGCTATTAAAACCCTACCTACTGTCAGAGCCACACACTCCACCAATGTGGATATGCTTCTGGGCCCGCTCTGTTTGGTTCGGGACCTGTCTTTCCAGGACGTTCTTACCTCTCCTTGATAGATTGGTGGCCTCTTCTGCTTTGAGTGCTGCTTTAGCTGCAGAGTGTGGCATGAGCTACTCAACAGGAGAGGTGACTTCTGGTAGCTGAAAACTATGGACTGCGGTTTTACCTACTTCATCGCACAGAGGCATCCTGTTGAGAAGCTTATCCTTTCAGAGAACTTTACATGTGATTTATTTGTGGCCCAAGTCAGCCAAAGCATCAATTCAGAGAACAATAACTCTAGCACAGAGAACTACAAACATGTAGAAGTCTGCGCACTGCAAGGATAGAAGTGCAGGGAATAAAGAGTGATGATATTTCTTAGAATTAAATGTTAATGGGCCTATATGCTAGACAGCGGCGTAGCTCGCCACTTTGCCACTCCTGGGGGGGAGGGAAACATGTATGTATGTGGTTTGAGAGAGGACGATACACGAGCCCTGAAAACTGTAAGGTTACACAAAAGAACCCTGCTTCCTGTTAATATTAAGAATACAGGACAGAAACTATCCAAATAATAAATATAGTGCAAATTAACCAATTTCCCAGAACATACTCACCTACTCCTAAACCGAGTTATACCGAATGACATTTCGTTGGGGCTAACTTAACTGATTTAAATTGAGTCCATAGAGGAATGTGAAAATACAAAAAATACGTGACCACACGGCATGCACATCGGCAGGTTGAAATAGTGTTTTGGTTGTTATGCTTCGATGCAGAATTTGATGCCAAATCTGGAGGGCATTGAAAGAACATTGTAGACATTGGTGACACTTTGTTATGCAAACAATGACCCAAGAAGATTGGTGACAGTAAAATAATATGTTCACTTTTTAGAACGGACTTATAATTATGGAGTTTTAATCTGTATTTTGATATACTTCATGCATGTGCACTTATATACGATTTGTTTATTGGTTTTCGAATGAAATTTGGCATATGAATAAAAGGTCAAGAGAATATTCTCTCTTTTTTATGCGAGAATATAGGTGTGGTGTTGTACCTTCATGCTATTGGGGATGCACCTGAAGGGGCAGATTTACAAGCCCCTTGCAACACTTTTATGCTGCTGTTGCATCACTTTTGTGACGCAGCGGCTTCGTAAACAATGCGCCACGTTGCGACACATTTACAACGTGACACATCTAGGGAGATGCGTCACATTGTAAAGCCCTGTGCTACATTATACCTGCGCCCAGTATAATGAATGCAGGGTGGGCGTGCCGGCGTAAGAAAACATTGTAAACCACTGCGTCAAAACTTTACGCCTGCTTGAAGTAGGCGTAAGGAGTGATGCAGCATGATCGGAATAGGCATTCCTGAGCATTGCTGGAGTTGCGTCGTGCTTGCGACACAACTCCAGCAATGTGTTGTCTTTACTCCAGCATCTGTCAATCCTTGCGCCACAGTGCACCGCATTGTAAATGCGACGCATCTATGGTGGTGCAAGGGTTTTTTTGCGTGACGCATCTCTGCTAATATGCAGAGATACGTCAGCTCTTGTAAATCTGCCCCAAAATATTGAATGATACTGGAGTGAGAGTGTTGTACGTGCTTGAAACTGTATATATATAAACCAAATGGGAGTTTGTTTTTGACTGAATAGTCTCATAAGGTACCCTGTCCCAATGGGTTAGTAGGGCCCCTCTCTGCTTTTTTTGATGTAATCGGTATAGTGACAGCAGAGACTCCTCTGGGGCATTCTTGAGCAGTAATATTCTACCAACAGAGGGATCTATGAAATTAAATTGTGCAGTAGTAGGTAGATTTTTATTAAGAAATCCGAAACACAAGATTTCAAACATTTTAGGATTTTCCCCTGATGAAGGGTACCTCCTGGTCCCGAAATGCATTGGGCACCATGTCGTGTGAAAAGTGAATCAACAGTTTTATGAGTGATTAATAATCCTGTTTTCACATCCGACCAAGAGACGAGTCAGCAAAACATATGGTCTTCAACTTATGAACTGTGAAAAGACCAATTTTCATTTATTGTTTGTACAAAAAGATATTTTGAAAGAATATAAGATATGTCATACAGATATGCTAGAATAAAACACTAAATGTGTATGTGAACATTTGTGTACAGTACTGATTACTAGTAATATGTTGTTGTAGCATTGGGAAAGGGTTTCTTTTCCCCACAGGAACAGTGCACTCTACAAGCAGGTTTCCCTGCTTGCCTTCATGAGTATAGCCCCAGTTTGTGTCAGCCAAACCCAAATCTGTAGAGTAGCACCTTTGGATTAAATTCAGATTACATTGTGGTTATATTTATGAGTGCTCCTCAATTCTCACTCTTTAGTACATCAGCTGACTAGCACATCAATGGCCAGATTTGTTTCTCTCAGGCCGGACTCAGAGGGTTCAGTTGGGTGAGCATATATCGGCCAAGGGCACTCTTACCTGCGGCATACCCCAGGACTCTGCGTTGTCTCTGCTCCTCTTTAATATCTACCTGCAACCCCTGGTGGAGACCCTGGTGCACATGGACTGCGGGATTTTCAACTACGGAGATGATACCCAACTCCTCATCCGGATCAACAACTCTCACCAGGCCCAGGAATCGACGCAAAAGTTACTCAGATTCACAGTAAACTGGATGACGGCCAATTCTTTTTTTAAAAATCCGGATAAGACCGAAGTGCTTGTCATGTCAACTAAAACTAGCCACTGGTGTGATCTTTTCTGGCCACCGGAACTAGGTAGTGCCCCCACACCAGTCCCGGTTGTAAAAAGCCTGGGTATAAAAATTGACTCAGAGTTGCCCATGTCCAGCCAGGTCACCATGGTGGTGGGAACCTGTATAGGATTGATGAGGCAGCTGCGGAAACTTGTCCCCCTTCTGTCAACTACCTCATTACAGGCAATTGTATCTGCTACTGTCATCTCAAGGCTGGATTATGGAAATGCCCTTTACATTGGGCTCCCCCAGAAACGTATTAAGAGACTGCAGGTGCTACAGAATGATGCAGCCAGGCTCACCTATAGACTTCCTAGAAGGACTCGTGCTACCCCCCTTCTACACAAATTGCACTGGCTTCCAATCAGAGAGAGAGCTCATTTTAAAGGCCTCTGTATTGCCAATAAAGCAATTTATGGCCAAGCACCAGTGTACGTAAAAGAACGCCTGGAGAACTATGTTCCTGGCTGGACGCTGTGATCATCTGAGGCCTGCCGTTTAGTCCCTCTCCGGTATATCACCAACTCCAAAGGGGGTAGAGCGTTCTCTGTCCTGCTTCCACAAATTTGGAACAATTTACCTGAGCATCTTCGTAGGGAACCGGTCCTTCTCACATTTAGAAAACAACTCAAAAGGCTCTTATTCAGGGAAACGTTAGTCACAGTATAAGTCTGTTGTCTGCCAATTGCCGTCAGGGCTTCCGGTTGCTCTTTCTAAAATGCTCTTAGAGGCCTGAAGGTGATTTTGCGCTATACAAAATACCTTTAACAATATAGCCCAAAAGTATTTAAGGGTCCCTGTTGAGGGCCCTGCATCCATTTTAGGTTTTGGTGACCCGGGGCAGGGAGATTGTGGTGATTCTTTCTATTTATAATAGTGCAAGTAGTGCTTATCAGGAGCGAGTCATAGTTTATGACATAGTTGAGCAGGATTTTGAGATGTCGGTAGTTGACAGCACATTAACGGAGGCAATGCAGCTTCTCAGGGTGGTAGGGTGGCTCAAACCTGAGGTTGGTGGTGAGGCCGCAATGTCTGCAGCCCACCAATATAGGTAAGCGTCATCACAAGTGGCCGCCACTGTTGTGGCCTCACCACCAACCACAGGGTCGAGCCGCCCCACCACCCTGAGAAGCCGCATCGCCTCTGCTAATTTGCTGTCAAATACTGACATCTCAAAACCTGCTGAGCTGTCATAAACCATGTCTCGCTCCTGATAAGCACTTCTTGTGGATACTGCTGCCACGCAAATTGCAGGCAGCAGTATCCTCCAAGATGAGGGTAAGTGAAAGAGGCTGCTCTGTAAGACAGAGAGCTGCCCTGCCCTGGGAGGAGGAGTGTGTTGTGATCAAAGGGCAGGACACGGGGCAATGCTGGAGCGCTCCCCTGTAACTCTTGGAACGGGTTGTGGGCGTGGGATGGCAAGTTTAAGGAGAAAGACCCCTGGGTCTGCTGCAGGGCTTGAGGTGCCCATTACTACTGGGAAAAACATAGCTCTTAGGAGCGTAGTATGTACATGTATTGGGGCCGCAAAGTTAGGGCAGTTAGGTGAGTGGGCCGCCCGTGAGGATGCGCGCTGCGGAAGGCAACACGGAGGGAGGGGCGCTCACGGCAGCTGTGGGGTCACTCAGGTATCTGAAAACAGTGCAGGAGGTAAGTGGGTGGTATCAGGGGAGCTTCCTGTGAGGTATGAGGTTGACAGGCCCATAAGCGCCAGGAAATACAAGCGGCATCAGCAGAACTGCTTGCCACGGGGCGGTGCGACTGTACAGCAAATGGCATGGAGAGGTGTTTGGAGGGTCTGCGGGTTGCCGTTTCTGGGGGCCTAGTGCTTTAGAAGACCAGCAGTGAGGCGATGAGGTGCCGATTATGGCACTGGGTGCAGTACACAGCTTGGGGCAGCAGAAACTAGTGCAAGACATGGACAGGGGTCCTGGTTACATATTGGGGGCCCCAGAGTTAGTGGGGCCTTTCTAGGAGGACTTTGAGGTTATAGACAAGTGCAGCGATAGGTTAGCGCAGCTGGAGACATATTTGAGCAGGGGGTCAGCTGGAGGCAGAGGGGCTAGGAGAGGAGGGCGGGGTGGGAGCAGACAGTTGGTTTGTCTTGGGAAGGGAATCGATGGGGTCAGCCAGGGGTCCTGCATCTGATTTAGTGACCGCGAGGCTGGAGTGGAGCGGAGAGGAAGATGTGAGGGATAATGAAATTAAATGAAATGAAATTGGGTATTTGTAAAGTGCACAGATACTCACAGGGTGTGTCCCAGCGCTAATCTCAAGAACTGAAACAGAAAGATGCCCGCCCGACACCATAGTGTTATTGTTGGAACAGCCACATTTTAAATTGTTTCCTAAAAGACAGCAAGTCCTGCGTCAGTCTAAGGTAAGGGGGCAATTCGTTCCACAGATGAGAAGCTTGGACCTGAAATGACCGTCCTCCTATCCGAGAACTCGTGATCTTGGGAATCACCATGAGGGATTGTCTCGAGGATCTTAGGACCCGTTGAGGCTGATATCGTTGAATCCTATTTCTCAAGTAAACTGCACCTGTATCATGGAAGGCACGATAAGCGAACACTAGGGCCTTAAACTGGACCCTCTTCCTCACTGGAAGCCAATGCAACGCCTTCAGGTGGGGTGACATGTGCGTTCTGGGGTTTACCATAAGAATAGCTCTGGCTGCAGCGTTCTGGACAACCTGCAGCCAATTGAGCAGATACTCTGGCAGCCCCAGATACAAGATATTTACGTAATACAACCTAGATGTAATTAGGGCTTTCACTATGATCTTACGGGATTCCACTGGGAGAAGCCCTCATCGCCAGACTAGTGTCTAACTTGACTCCCAAATTTTTAACCGTGCTGACCGGGGTTGAAGAGGGGGGAGGGACATTTCGTCTGGCCACCATGAATTCCAGTCAGCAAGGGGGGGGGCAGCCGAAAAAGATGATTTCAGATTTTTCTGGATTACATTTGAGTTCGTTTTAGTCGCATCCAAGAAAAGACCTCCGTTAAACATTTTTTTAGCTCCCTTCCACGAAAACTCACACCCCTGTCACAAGTGAACAGGAGTTGAGTATTGTCGGCGTAGGAGATAATCTTTTCTCCGTGCAATTCTGCCAAACGAGCGAGTGGGACCATATAAATATTGAAAAGTATGGGGCTCAAATTAGAGCCCTGCGGGACCCCCACTTGCATTGGCAGAATGGCCGCTGTAAAGGGCGGAGACCAAATTTCGTGCTGCTGCTCCTTAATAAATGAAGCAAACGAATTGTACACTGTGCCCCCAACACCACGCTCCGCTAACCTGCGCAAGAGCCGGTCATGGGGCATGGTGTCAAAGGCTGCGGATAAGTCCTGTGCTTAGAGGGGTTCTAAAGCCAGACTTGCTGCCATGAAGTACATGGTTTCCTTCTATATAATCTGTTAAAAAGGAGTTAAAGTACTTCTACAGGACGTTTGAAAAAAAGAGCAGCAGGGAAATGGGCCTGTAGTTGGATGCGACCGCAGGGTCCACTGTAGGTTTCTTCAGGAGGGGGATGATTTTTGCTTTTTTTGGGGGCGAGGCACTCAATGTCTCACCAGTTTCGGCTGTGCCCATAGGGGAAAATGACTGTTGAATCCAGTAGACTTTGTCATGAAAGAAACCAGCCATCTGATGAACCCAACTAAAGGTGGGTGTAAATGCTTTGCTTACAGCACTGGGGGATGAGAACTCTAACAATTAAAAAAATGATTTGCTTTTATTAGCAGCCCCTTTTATTTTTAAGGTAAAGAAGTTTTTCTTTTCAGTAAGCACATCCCTAAAATAAGCTTTCAATGGAGTTATAAATTGTGGCATTTTGCGGCTAGGGAAAAAGGGGGTCGAGATGGGGGAGATCGGGAGACAGAGTTAATATGGCAGGTGAGACCCGATGGTCCAGTTCAGTGGCAGGTCCAGCGGTGGAGGATTTGGCCATCTGGGTGGGAGGATGCTCCTTCCTCAAGTAGGCAGAAATCCATACAATTTAGGTTTTATTAAACATGTGTTTCCCATCACTTGGAGAGGAAAAAGAGGGTATGTGTTGGAGGGAAATGTTGCATTGTTTTAATGGGACGATGTTAGTTTGTCGCCCACTGGGATTGATTTATATTGGTTGGAACTGAGGGAGGTTTTGTCAAGGACCCTTAGCATTAGGAGATGAAGAACTCAGCTGAAACTGAATCCCTGGATGGAGGACAGAAAAAGTTAGTCGGAATACTTTTTCTGGTTGGTGGGCCTGGAAAGTTTTGCAGTTGTCAGACGTTTGGTTGACATTGCTAGTTATTTGACTGTGTGCAAAGGTAGGGTAGACAGGTAGTTGAAGGTTCATTTTAGGATGTTTGGTTTCTTACAGGTTAATACATGCAGTCATAGGCTGTAGGGGAAATATAAAATTGGAAATGTTGAAATGCACTACAATTAAATGAGCTAGCTGTGGGGTGGCACATGGGGGGGCGTAGGAGTGAAGGTGGGCTCATTGGATAGTTCAAATGGATGTATTGTCCGGTTTTAGTTTTGTATGGCAGTCTTCCAGGTAATGTTGTGATGTGTACCTGTTTCAATAAAGCTGCCTTTTTCACACAAGGTGGTTGTTTTTTTATGCTGCACCCTCTCTCTCAAGGGAGGCTTGGTGACAGCCGACCACCCGGAGGTTTGCCACTGCGCAGATTGGGAAGGTTGTGAACTCTAAAAGACTGACATTTTGTGTTGGGCTACTACGTATGTAGCCTAATAGAGCCCAAAATAATTTGAGGGTCCCAGTTGGGCTCCCTGACACCTTTTTAGGTTCTGGTGGCTGAGGGCAGGGAGATTGTTGTGATTTTTCCCCGCCCTCCTGTCCCCTTTAGCTCAGTTTCGGGGTATGCAATTCTTGGATTCGCTATTTTGGGCCTCGTTGTTGAGACCAGTGTGCAGGGTATCTGTATGCCTGCTGTTGCTTGGAGCTGGTGCTTTGCGGTGGCCTAGACAGTTTTGCAGGCATTATCAGAAGTTTGGTTGGCATTGTTAGCTGTTGAACCATGTGAAAAGGGAGGGTAGGCAGGTAATTCAAAGTTCATTTTAGGACGCTTGGTTCCTCAGAGATTAATTCCTGCAGTCATAGGCTGTAGGGGAAATTTAAAGTTGAAAATGTTGAAATGCACTACAATTAAATGAGATAGCTGTGGGGTGGCCATTTTGGGGGGACTGTAGGGGTGGGGTGGGGTAGGGTCATAAGGTGGTCTGCCAGGTAATGTTTTGACGCACACCTACTTCAATAAAGCGGCCTTTTTCACATAACAAAGTGTTCGGTTTTCAGTGCTACACCCCTCTCTCCCAACTTGCTGAAATTATCCGGATCCATCACGTCCTTTAAGGAATTTAAGAGTTCGACACGATATTGCTTCGGCCAGTCATTGAGCCCAGAAACCGCCTCATATTTCTAAATGAAAAGCCTCTCGTTAGAGCCTCTAGGGGCATTTAAACCTGCCAGCTCTTCCACTGTATCCAGTTGCATAACGGCACAGAAGCCCCGTCTCCAGGCGCTGCTCCCCACTGCTGTCAAGAATAGCATCTTCCGCCAGCACGTTCGGTTTCCAGTCGAGCAGAGACAGGGAACGTTTTGAGAATTCCAGCGGCTACCTAAGTGTCGCCTGTCAGCAGCGGCAGCAGCAGCTTGGCGAAGACACATTGAAGAGCTAGAATCCTAATTAGGCAGAAAATAAGTTTAAATCACACCCTTCACTCGTGTGTTTAAAATTGCATAGTTTAATCTTGCAAAATTAATCCTGCAACAGCAGCTGGGGACAGCACACGTTTCCAGCACGAAAGACCGCACAGGCCCCTCGGTGACAAACGATATCACTTAAATTTAAATGAACTTGTGCTTCCGAGGCTCTGGGTTCTTTGTTGTGCTGGTATATGACGCTAGGGGTTACGTATACCCCCTGACCCTGCGTTATCTAGCAGGGAGTACCTTGTGTGGCTCCTTGAACAAAGCTGATCTAATAATGTACCCTCATATCCGAGTTAGTCATATTATATAAGCAGGAGTGAAATTGGGTTTAGTGGAGAATTGATTTGCCGTTTGCACTCTGTTCCAGGGCGCACGGGGTATCCGAGCGGGGAGGGCCTGTGAAGGGCGCACAGCTGTCCCTCGAGCCCCCCCCCCCCCAGTAATCACGCTTGTCTGCATAGACCCTTACAATTAGAGAGAACAAACAGAGAGAGTAATTACCGCGCTGCATCCTTCGAATTACCGGAAATAAACCCCACCAGTCACTTTATAATTATAGACAGAGCGGCCTAAGGTTGTAATTACTCCGTTATCTATTGTGAATGCCGTAAATAAGATGGGGGGCAGAAGGGCGATCAAATCAAGGATGGCAAAATTACAGGAATCCAGCAGCATTAAGATGCGCGTTGTTATTTTTTCTACTACAAACTTTTCTCGGGCCAAAATGAGAAATTTCCAAATACATCGCAGTATAACAATACATAGCAAGAACCAGTGCAACCTGACCTCGACCTCCGACTAGTTCTTTAAAGTATGTACTGGTTGGGGATGTGATATAAATAGAAATCCAGGTAGGTTTATGCTCTTTTAACTTATTTAAGTAATTAAAAATGTTTATTTAATAGGGGGGGGTTTGCATCACACTAACGTGTATTGTCAGTGTCCCTTCACATCAAATGTTAAGCAGAATCCCTCTCTCCATATTTTCTTATTGACTCTCTTTTTTACACAAAGTTCTTATGGACCTTCACAAAGGGAAGACCAAATTAAATGGGTGAAATATATACATACATGGCACCCTTGCTGTCTGAGCTTCACTTTACAGGAAGAGTTCAAGAGAATGGGCAAGATATTTTGGTGGTCTAACGGGCAAGTATTAAAGGGGAAATCTAGTGGTTTCATCTCCACTGCATCTGGATTTCATGATCTGTCACGAGGACTTCATATTTTGGAAACGTTTAAATATCTTGTCATTCAGGCAATTGGCTACTACTTACTGTTGACCCCCCCCCATCCTATTTATTTGTGTATTTTATAAAGCGCACAGCTGCCCCGACGGGGCGTCCCGGCGCTGATAAATCTGGGAACAGGGGGGGTAGGAACAGAGGAGAACATTATATGGAGAAAAGGTGAGTCTTCAGAGACTTTCGGAATGCCGCTTCTGTTTGACAGGTACGTAAGGCAACCGGAATCTTTTTTTTGGGTTTACATTTTTATTGTTGCATTAGAAGGATCGCAAGGCAAAGAATCTGCATACGGTAGAGCGTCAACATTCCGCTCTGGCCGTCAAATACGCAACATTTTTGGTGTCATGAGACATAGTACCCCTCAATAGAACTCTTGCTTTCAAACCAGCAACATAGAAAAAGGAAAACATTGAAAAGCCCCCTCCCCCCCCATAGGTCCATTAAGCAGCAGGCTTCTACCCCTTCCCCTCCAACACCCACCTCCTGGTCTCCCCCTCCCCTCCCCAGTGGCCCCACCGTCCCCTGAGCGGGAACCGGGCAGTAGAGTACATATTCACAATATTTACAATCAGGGCATCTCCACAGTCAGACTATCACACATCAGGTCCCACGTGCCTCGCGGCATGACTTCTCACTCTAGTCCGTGGTAGTGCCTCCATTTAGCCCACACCCTCCGAAATTTTTGGGGACAGCCCCAGGCTTTGTAGGTCACCCTCTCCGCCGCCATGTACAAGTCCAGCCCTCTTCTCCACTCCTCCAAGTCTGGTTTTTCAGGCGCCCCCCATCGCCGCGCGATGTCTCGTTTTGCCACCACCAGTGCTAACACCAAAAAGATACACAGGGGACGGGGTAGGTCTATTTCTGTGGTCACACCCAACAGCGTCAATCTAGGGTCTCGTGGTATGTGTACCCCCAGTTCCAGAAGCACATCCCCCCAGTATTCCTGAATGACTGCACAGCCCCAAATTATATGGAAAAAATCTGCAGTCTGGTGGCGGCATCTAAGGCATGTTGTATCTGGTATTCTGCCCATCCTAAACAGTCTCACCCTGTCGAAATATGACCTGTGTAGCACTTTAAATTGAATAAGACGTAGCCTCGACTTGATGGCCACCTCCCGTGGGTGCATGAGGGCCAGCTCCCAGTCCAGTTCCTCCATGGAACCCACATCCGCCTCCCATTTAACTCGCAAGCTCTGTAAATCCCCTAGCATATTGTTGGTCAGGGTTTTGTACGTGAGGGACACCGCTCCCCTCCCTATCTGTTCCTGTAACAGTCTACCCTCAAGCGGAGCATATTCTGGAATATCTGAGAGTGTAATGTGTTGTGCCCTCCATGCGTGTTGCAGTTGGACGTATTTGAAGTATTGGGTGTTGAGGAGGCCAAAATCGTGTTGGAGAGCCTGGAAAGTCTTTAGTTCCCCCCTCGCTATCACGTCTCCCACTGTGGAGATTCCGATGTCGTCCCATCTTCTGAAGCCTTTCAGCTTATGGAGCTCTCCCAGCCATCTACAGCACCACAGTGGCGTCTGTTTAGTGGGCCTTTTGTCCCACCCCGTCCTCCTGGATGCTCTATTCCAAGCTGTGATCGTAATCCTGGTGGCCGGGAGGAAGTGTCGTCCCATCTTCTCCCCGTAGAGATAGTGCAAGACGGTTTTGCCTGACCACTTAGACCTTTCCAAGGCGTACGTGGGGTGATCAGCTGCAGCGTGCAACCATTCATTGATCGGGGCGAGGTGTTCCGCCCAGTAGTACGCCTCGAGGTTGGGGAGCGATATCCCCCCACTATACTGATGGCGCTGTAGGGTGTCAAGCGCCACTCTAGGCTGCTTCCCCAGCCACAAGAAGGCTCGCAGGTCGGCGTGGATTCTATTCAAGGTGTTATTCGGTAAAGGATAGTATTCATTCTGGAGCGCATAAAGAAACTTAGGGAGGACGACCATTTTATAGAGCGCCGCACGACCCAGCATTGTGAGCGGGAGCTGTCTCCAGCCATCCATCTCCGCTGTTGCTTCCAGCATTATGCGGGTTAAGTTAGTAGTGAAGGAACGCGTCCGGTCTAACGTTATAAAGATTCCTAGATATTTGAAACCTTCCGTGGTGTGTATCAATAGCTCTGGCAGGCAGTCTCCCCGTTCCTTGCCCTGCGGATCATATAGTATCGACTTGTGCCAATTTATCGTGTGCCCTGCTCGCGCCCCAAAGTCGCCGAGTTCCCCAAACAGTGCTGGGATAGTCGTGTCTGGGTCGGTTACGAACAGCAGCACGTCGTCTGCATAGAGTGATATTTTTTCCTGCGTGTCTGCCGAGTCACCCCAGGTAAAGCCTCGGATTGCCTGATTTCGTCTAATCCTGATCGCTAGTATCTCAATGGTGAGGGTGAATAGGAGGGGGGACAGCGGGCAGCCCTGTCGCGTGCCACGTCCAATGTGGAATTCGCGGGATAGCCTCCCATTAACCCGCACCCTCGCTCTCGGGCCCGAGTAGAGTAATTGTACCCACTGTAGGTATTTAGGTCCAAATCCAAAACGTTTGAGGGTCTCCATCAGGAAGGGCCAGTGCACAGCGTCGAACGCCTTCTCCGCGTCCAGGGAGAGGAACCAATGGGGTTCACTTCTCTCAGAGACCTCTTGCAGCCAGTTGTGGGTGCGACGGAGATTGAGCTTGGTCGCCCTATCAGGGAGGAAGCCGGACTGGTCCAAGTGGACCAACTCAGTGATGACCTGTCTCAGGCGCCTAGCCAGAACTGTGGCCAGGATTTTCGTCTCTACATTTAACAGGGAAATTGGGCGGTAGGAGGCGCAGTCATCTCTAGGCTTCCCCTCTTTGTAGATAGGCACAATAACGGCCAGTGTCAGGTCGGGAGGGAGGCTCCCCGCCTGGAGGGATCCTGTAAAGAGGGCTCTCATGTGACGTTGCAATAAATCGGCCGTTCGTTTAAAAAACTCAGCCGGGAAGCCGTTGGGACCCGGCGTTTTCCCAGGTTTCAGGGCCGCTATGGCTTCCGAGAGCTCCTCCAGCGTTAAGTCCGCCTCTAGGGCTGCATTAGCTTCGGTGGACAGGTTAGGAACCTCCATGTCCCCCAAATAGTGTTGGGCATCCTCACTGTCGCCCAGTTCCCTGGCCCTATAGAAGTCCTCATAGTATGTCGCGTAAGCCTCCGCTATGTCATCCTCCGTGGTCGCCCTCCTGTCCCCCGCACACTTGATCTGTTCAACCCATCTCGAGGCGCGCTCCTTCCTGCTCAGCCAAGCTAAAAGTTTACCGGACTTGTCGCCCACATCATACAGCCTATGCAGTGTCGCCAATGCCTGAGTGCGTGCCTCGTCTGTGGCCAATTCCCGATATAGTCTCTGTGCGTCAAGCAGTCGTCGAAGGCTCGCCTCCTCCTTCTGTTGGAGGTGATTCGCTTCTAAGGTGAGGACATTCGCCTCAGTGTTCACTATCGCGCCCTGCAGTGCCCGCCTGGCCTCTCCTAGCCTACTCTGGATGCGGTCCCGGAGGACCGGTTTCATCGCCTCCCACAGAGTGACTCCGGAATCCACTGAACCTTCATTTTCGGCCAGGTACACCCGTATGTCTGCCCGTATGCCCCCAAGTACTTCTGGCTTTTGGATGTCCCATGCTGATAATCTCCACTGCGCCCGTCTCACTACCTTCTCCCGCCCCAGGTGTACATATAGCGGGGAGTGATCTGAAATCCCTCTCGCCTTGTACTCCGCTAGGTCGCCCACCGTTATCTCTTGCCGGGCCACAAAGACATAGTCGAGCCTGGAGAAGACCTTATGGGCCCCTGAGTAGAATGAATACGACTCTTGTGTAGGATGAAGCCATCTACAGACGTCAGTGAGGCCCATGGCCTTCATGAGTCGTGCCAGCGCCGTTGTGTGGTCCCCCATGTGTGACGACCCAGATCTATCGTGGTCGATGGACATCACATCGTTGAAATCCCCACCTACCACTTGTGTTGTGTCCGCCGTGTCTAGCAGGATGGCGGTGATCGCCTTAAGTGTACGTGTTTGTAGCTTGGGGGGGGCGTATACAGACAGAATTGTGTAGCTGTGCCTTTTCCACATCCCCTGAACACCCACATATGTGCCCTGTGTATCCAACCAGGTGCGAGTAACCGTGAAAGGCAGCGCCTTTTTTATAAGGATCGCGACCCCCCTGGAGTCTGAAGTGTATCCTGCATGTGCCAGCACAGTGTATCTCCCTCTCGCTATGAAGGCGCAGTTATTTCCTCTTAGGTGAGTTTCCTGTAGGAGGATAATGTCAGGTGACATTCTCTTGAGGTAGGCGCTGACCAGACCCCTCTTAACTTTGGACCCCAGGCCATTTACATTCCAAGTGAGCACGGTGATCCCTGTATCATGTCTGCGTGGAGTATCTAGTGGGCTTGCCATGTTGCAGGACAACGCCTTTTCCGAGCAGGAGCTCGGTATGGGAAAGACCCCCGGTGTGGGTAAGGCAACCGGAATCTTGTTCCAACACTGAGTGGCGCAAACCTTGAATGTTTTCCCTCCAGCACGAGTGCGTTTGAATCTTGGGGTTTCCAGGAGAAGTAGGAAGTTAGAACGGAATGTCCTGGTGTTGACGTACGTCCTCAGAGTACTTTTCAGATGGGCCGAGCCATTGCCCTTAGAAGCGCGAAAAGCCAGAGTCATGGCCTTAAATACACATCTCTTGGCAATGGGTAACCAATGCAGTTTGCGGAGGTGAGGAGAGATGTGATGTCTAGCTGGGATTCTCTCCACCAGCCGAGCGGCAGCATTTTGGACAGTCTGTAGTTTATGACATAGGCCTGCTGTGATACCAAGGTATAATGCGTTGGCGTAGTCAAGGTGAGATGTTATTAGTGCTTGTACCACAGTCTTACGGCAGTCCGCCGGCAGATAGTTGATAAGCCGGTTGATAGTCTTGATCTTAGCAAAACAAGATGCTGCTACTGTTTGAACCTGGGCAATAAAACTAAGATGATTATCCCAACGCACTCCCAAATTTCTCACCGAGTCTTTGGGCGTGGGGGCTTGGCTCAGATCCTCTGGCCACCACAGATTACAATCCAAAGGGGATGGTGAATTAAAAAACAGGATCTCCGTTTTTCCTGCATTGAGTCGGAGGGAGTTGGAGTCCATCCAACTGGAGATGTCTCTGAGACAGGATTTCACCGGATCAAAGGCAGAGGCGGAGGGTGTATCATAGGTAAAAAGTAACTGAATGTCGTCAGCATAGGAGGTGGATTTAATCCCAGTTTGCGCAATCAGTTTAGCCAAAGGGGTGAAGTAAACATTAAACAAAAGCGGGCTCAGGGATGAGCCCTGTGGAACTCCCTATTTGAGTGGTCTAGCAGAAGAGGTATAAGGAGAGGTATATACCTGCTGTGTGCGGTCAGATAGATAAGAAGAGAGCCACTTCAACACAGTTCCGCCTATACCCAGGTCCCCCAGCCTTCTCAGCAAGATCTTATGAGAGACGGTGTCAAATGCTGCTGAAAGATCCAGCAGCACTAACACCGCCCTCGACCCCCGGTCCAGCGTCCATCTCACCGAGTCAGCCATTTCGACAAGGGCTGACTCCGTGCTGTGGCCTGACCGAAAGCCGTGCTGAGAGTCATGTAGGAGCCCATTGGATTCGATGTAATTCGCCAACTGGGAATGTGCCAGTTTTTCCAGGATCTTAGCTGGGGCTGGCAGAAGAGAAATGGGCCTGTAATTACTGGGGTTATCAGGGTCTAAGTTGGGCTTCTTCAAAATGGGGATCAGGGAAGCATGCTTCCATTTGGCGGGAAAGCTGCCCATTCTCAAGGATTCATTCCAGATGTGGTTCAAGTAGGGATTGAGCAGGGGCGCCAGTTTCTTGTATTGTTTGGCTGGCCAGGGGTCATTTGGAGAGCCAGATTTGCATTTGAGTAATTCTGCCATAGTGTCGGCTTCAGAAATAACTGCAAATTCTAACAGAGTGGGGGACTGTAGCGTGTAAGTAGTGGAATCCTCTTCCAATCCTTCTCTGTTGGAGATAGGGAAGGAGGTGTAGATAGTCTCGATTTTTTCCTCAAAGAATTGCGAGAGTTTATCGCACAGAGACTGGGAGGCAGGCTGAATACGAGTCAGCGCGTTGGGTCCGTAAAGGATCTGACTATATTGAAAATCTCCCTAGCGCCGTTACTAGCATGTTTAATTCTAGAGGCCAGAAAATCCCTTTTGTGCTCCTCAATCATTCTACGGTATTCATTGAGGGCTGTCTTATAGATGGTTTTGCTATCCAGGGAATAATTCTGCCTCCAGGAGCGTTTGAGAGATTTACACGAGGCCTTTTTCTGACGAAGCTCGTCGGAATACCATGGTGCTGATGGTGCAGCCCTGTAGGTTTTGATAGGTTTAAGAGGGGCCAGAGGCTCTAGGGCTTGACCGATCCAGGCGTCCAAATGGTCAATACCACTATCTGGGTCAGACGACGGGAGGGGTTGGGAGTTTTTTAAGTATTCCTGGAGCGTTTCTAAGGTAATGCGGCTCCAGTTTCTGCCTGGTGCTTTAGGAGTAATAGAGGGTCTGATGGAACAGAAAATACCAATCTCAAAAGGGATGAGGAAATGATCCGACCAGATAACCGGGATGGGGGAGGCTGCCAGGATACTTGGTAAGTTGGAACAAATCAAATCTAGTGTATGTCCTGCTTTGTGCGTGGGTAAAGCTATTTTTTTAACTAGATCGCAGGCCGACAGCGTAGAGATAACATTTTTGCTGTGCGAACAAGATTCATCATTTGCGTGGAGATTGAAATCCCCTAAAGCAGTGAAGTTGGCGTAGCGTGTGCTAAGCTGGATAATATAATCCACCAGAGCCGGCAGGTGAGAGGTGTTGGAATGAGGGGGGCGGTAGATAAGTATTCCCGAGCAGGAGGTAGATGGGGAGATTTGAACACAGAAAGGCAAACCTTCTATGCAGTCAATTGGGTCATATAGAGGGAAGGTAGCCGTCCATTTGGATTTATGGATTAGGGCAACGCCACCCCCCTGTTTACCGTTGGGTCTATTGGCACAAACGATACTATAACCCTCCGGTAAGGCGAGGGTGATGATGGGGTTCGTGGTATCATTCAGCCAAGTTTCTGTTAAAAAAAGCAGATCCCAGTTGTTGTCCCGAAGGGACTGCCAGATGTCAATGGCATGTTTGCTCAATGATCTGCAATTAATCAAAGCAGCTCTGAGGGTCAAAGAGGGGCAGGCTCCACAAGTGGAGGCAGAACTCAGAGCGAGGGCCGGACTGTGTGTTAGATCGAAGGATGGAAGGGAGAAATGGCAGACTTTACATACGTAAGCGTGGTTCCGAGCGTCAAGGATAGACCAGGGGCAGGTCGAGCATGGGGAAGGTCTCAGGGACATCATCTCAGTCCATGTGTATGTTACGGTGGTATTGCTGGTAAGTTGGGCAGGGGGACCGGCCCCGGCCGCGTCATGATCGCGGACGAGCGCAGACGAGCTTGCCTTAAGCGCGCCTTTGGCGCGCAATCGTCGCGCCCGCTGCGCTTCCGGTACATACACATGTTTATAGGGCTGGGATGGTGGCAGGGGGCGTGGCCTCAAAGTGGGCATGTCCCTATGCTCGGCGCGGGGAATGGCGGCCGAAAAGGCTCCAAGTGTTCTCCCTCTCTTGCGCTAGCTTCGCTGAGAGGGGGTGCCTGCACCCAGTGGTCGGCGTCAGGAAGCAGGGTGAGTGAAATTAAAAAACAGTACTGACACAGGTTAAAAATGTGCAAAATAGCAATAATCCTACTCCCGGCTGAGCCTCAGGAGGGTCCAAATTTATCTACGGCGCTTGTGAGATCAGCGCGCTTTATACTCGTGGCAGGGGGCGTGGCCTCAAAGTGGGCGTGTCCCTATGCTCGGCGCGGGGAATGGCGGCCGAAAAGGCTCCAAGTGTTCTCCCTCTCAAGCGCTAGCTTCGCTGAGAGGGGGTGCCTGCACCCAGTGGTCGGCGTCAGGAAGCAGGGTGAGTGAAATTAAAAAACAGTACTGACACAGGTTAAAAACGTGCAAAATAGCAATAATCCTGCTCCCGGCTGAGCCTCAGGAGGGTCCAAATTTATCTACGGCGCTTGTGAGATCAGTGCGCTTTATACTGGTGGCAGGGGGCGTGGCCTCAAAGTAGGCGTGTCCCTATGCTCGGCGCGGGGAATGGCGGCAGAAAAGGCCTCAAGTGTTCTCCCTCTCCAGCGCTAGCTTCGCTGAGAGGGGGTGCCTGCACCCAGTGGTCGGCGTCAGGAAGCAGGGTGAGTGAGATTAAAAAACAGTACTGACACAGGTTAAAAACGTGCAAAATAGCAATAATCCTACCCACATTTCAGTGCATAATGAATAGGACTGATGGATCGCGCCCTCTACCATTCTCTCTTTCACTCACTTTAAACGACTGTGGTTAGCTAAATATGCAAATGTTCGTTTAAAATTGCTGGAGTGTTATTACTTCTCACTATGCGTGGGAATCATGTTGAAGAAGTAAGTGAAAGTTTGTCTGTAGAGGAGATGCGAGGTCAGGATTAAAGAGCATAAGAAGAACTTTTTATGAGTCCATCACAGCAGACGCAAAAGATAGGGTTTATAGCAGAGATGTATGGGGATATCAGCGTCAGAACAGGAATATTATATGATTTTAGTATTGAGATATCTGTAAGACAGAGATGATCCTTCGCATCAATGCACATAGGCTGTCAGAAGGGTTCAAAGTGCCACCACCCATGGTGATGACAACTAGGATGGAGGGATACGGCTGGATGACTGTGCATCATTTCCGGTAAGGGCGCAGTATTTGGCCTGGGAGTTGAGTCAGGGGCTCTCTGAATAGGCAGTGTGCCATGAAGCTGAGGGACACACTGGGTGAGAGGTAAGAAAGAGAGAGGGTAGAATAAGCCCTCAATAGACTGCAGCATGCACAGAAAGGTCTGCAGCCTGGTTTTTTCTGACTGCCACAAGTTCCATTGGCTCAGGTCCGTGCTATTTTTTGGGTCCATTAATTACATTGAGAGTCATCTCGGACTAATCCACCTCTGGAGGAGGAGAGAATCCACAGCAGGTGGTGGGGGAGGATGCTAGGTATTGTTTTTTTATAAGTATTGGGATGGAGAGGGTTTTTTCGAGAGTAGTGTGGGTATATTCCATTGTTTGAAAGAAGGAAGGGTGCTAGCAAAGGGGGGTGTTAATACATGGCAAAAGACAGGGTACATTCTGGGTATTTGGATAAGGGAGGGCGCTAACAAGAGTGAGGGAGTGGTTGGAAGGACATCAGGTAAATTTTAATCATAAATTTAGGTGTGGAGGGAGGGAAGATGGTATGTTGTGCATGGCTTCCCAATGACTCCTCTTCCTCTGCGATGCTCATTCAAAATTTGGTGCACAAGGGAAGAGGATTTGGGAGAAATAGATTGCGAAACATTGTAGGTATATAGCGCTCAGTCACATAGATTGTTTCACCTCTGGGCTCCAAGTGGCGTCATAGACAACTCAAACTTTGCAATCGTTACACCTCACTCTCCTCTGCACTGACATCTATCCACCTGACATTTTGTGCATTTCTATTATATAGTAGTACAGAAAAAACAGTCCTAAAGAGAGACGTTTCCGTGCAAATAATCACAAAACCTCCTATTGAAGTAGAAAGCAGCTGAGGTGATGTGTGATAGGAACACCACAGGCGAGTTTCCGATTTCAAAAGTTTGCATTCATCGTTAGGTTGAACTTGTCCCTTTTGAAGAAGTGAATCAGCGCTGGAACTCTAGAGGCAACATGTCTGGAAGGATGAAGAGAGCCCAAATCCATCAGTCTCACATCCTCTGTTGTGATCCTGCTCGTGCGTGACTCGGTGATTGTAGTCGCAGCGTGAGAACATCTGCTTGCCACCCCCCTCTGGACCATTGATTTGTGTTCCTGCTAATTGTTCTGACATTCTGCAGAGGTGCTGTAGCCGTGTGCTCTTTGTGCATGTTTTTCAAACATGCAATCCAGTTTCCTTTTGTCTGTTATCGAAGTCGGCGTCTGGTCCCAGATCGCACAATCTCCCACACCCTGTTGCGAGGACTGACACAAAGGCCCACATGCATCATTGTGTCTTTTTGCATTTCTTAATTTGCGAAAAATAAGGAATCGCAAATTAAGAAATGCAAAATGATATGCATCAATATTTTCGGTATTCTTGTGGGATTCGGTAAAAATCGCATTTTTTACCGAATCCCAAAGAAATACCGATTTCTTAACTACATTTTCGCAATTTCCATTGATTCCTATGGGCCAAAAGGCCCATAGGAGTCAATGGAAATTGCGAGTGGCACTTAGAAAATTTCATGGGTGCAGGGGGGGTCCAAAGGACCCCCCCATGCACCCCTGAAATGTACTTTTCAGCATAAGTTACATACACACATGTCCTAAGGACATGTGTGTGTGTAACTTTACAGTTTAAAAAATGCATTTTTGTGCATATTTAATCAATTTCGCAATTTACCACGAAGTTGAACTTCGTGGTAATTTGCACTTCCAATTTTAAAAAAAACATATTTTTCTATAATGATGCATAGCATTTAAGAAATCGCACAATTGCGATTTCTTAAATGCTAATGCAATTTTAGAAATCGTAAAAAAGATGCGACTTCTAAAATGGCATGATACATCCCAACAAGCACTTTTGCATTCGCAAACGGCCGATTTTAAGGAATCGCACCGTCTGCGACTGCAAAAATGCTTGATGCATTTGGGCCATAGTTGGATGCTAGGGCTAGCAACTTCATTAATTGTGCCTTGTTTTGCTATTAATTATGTTCATAATGCTATGACACATTAAATATTAATAATATAAAATCGTAGGTTATCAAAGGGAAGAAATCAATAGAGGAGCTGAAGCCATTGCAAGTGCCTCTGGGCACACTTTCATCCCTACATTGCATTATTATAACAATTTGGGTGCATTTTTATGCACAGGCAATATGGTACACTCTGGCAGGTTGCATGGGAACATAGTGCGTTTTTCACCAAGACATGAATGTGCAGTATAGAGCATTGAATTTGACCGAAATATGAGGACATAAACAACGACAATATGACAATATAGCAGCTTTAGATTCTGGGCAGGATAGCTGAATCAACACCTAGTAATTGAGAATAGATTTCTGCACAACACATGGAAGTTGTCAGGATCCTGAACTCTCTAGTATTGAAGCAGAATGAATGTAGGAAGTGGCATCTTTTGTATGGTTCCCTCAAATGTGTTCCCTGTTCTGCTGGAAATATACTTTACCCCTGCTAAACATGAATAAAGTGCCCGTGCTCCTCTTCAAAATTGGTTAAATTGGTTTATCACCAATTGACTTATGTAACTTGTCTATAGGTTTCTAGAGCATGCTTTAGAAAACGTAACCTAGGTATGGACATTTAATGCCACGTGTGGACTGCAGCCCCTATTGTGCCATCCACAGTTTAAGCTGGAAACCATGGCTTCAGTCTCAAGGGAGTTGCCAGAAAAATGAAATACCTCCACTTTAAACCATGTCCCGAACATAGTGGTTGAAGTGCATTGAAAAAGTATGGGAACTGTGTTCCCGAGTGCAATGGCCAGTGAACATGGAGGTAGTGGCAAAAAAACAGAGGGAAATATTCTGTATTTTGCTGGCCTTTCACCATCAGGTAACTGCATGTAAAATAATGCACAACTTACATTAAAATTAAATGGAGGTAAAAACTGATCAGTAGGAAATGCACTGTTGGGACAGAAAAGTCGTCTGTAGGGTAATGGACGCGCACACCTGCCCTGAGTGCCTAACTGTACAGCTGTCTGGATCTCTAATGCTGAGCTTTGTTGTCATAGGCAAACACGGATCATTGGTGTGTGCCATGATATAGGCCTGACTCACGGATTGAAGTCTTGTTGGACCAGGATGGGCACCCAAAGAGCTACCCTATTAGTAGTGAGAGGCTACTGCTTTCACTAGGAGTTAAGTAGCACAACTATGTAGTGATCAATAGGAGTGCACCGGTCCTTTATAACCTGTGCCAGTTGTGCGAAGCCTACAGGCTCACTCATGTTTAAAGTTCTGCTCCTGTATGCTTAACTCACTCTTTGTCTTCATTGGTTTGGTCTGTAGTGCTGTGGTAAAGAGATGTATCAGCACTGGGTGTATGTGGGCCTGATAAGGGTACAGTACAGGGATAATGTAGTACTGAGCTGTGTGGGCATGGTCAATGCATGTGCTGGATTTATGTTTGCCTATGAGCTGTACAGTACATGAAGGATACCGTGTTGTACCAGGCGCGCACGTTAAATGTATGTGCTGGATGTATGTGTGCCTATGAGTGGTACAGTACATGAGGAGTACAGTGTGTGTAGGTTGTAGACATGCATTGCCTGTGGATCATACACTACATGAAGGGGCCTAGGTTCCATTGTAGAAGACCCAGGCCTACATGGTGAAACATGGAGAGGAGGGAGATTAGCCCCCAGACAGAATTGGGTCTTGTCATATTCAGGGCTGGCTTTAGGGCAGTGCAACTGATGCAGCCGCACTGGGCGCTGACCTGTGGAGGGGGTTCTTACCTTAGGGGGTGAGCTGTGTTTAGCTATAACTTATGATTGGAGAAATGAGGGGCACTTTGTCCCAGTGGTAATGAGATAATCCGAGGAGGAGATCATGGATGTGGGGCCACGAAAATGATTGTTGCACCGGGCGCCACCAGCGTTAAAGCCGGCCCTGGTTAAATTCCTGTAACCTGCGTGGGACACACACTGGAGAGCCATGCTTCCACATTACACTTCAAAGGGTGCTCTTTAATTCAGTGAGAGGTCACAAAGAAGGGGTCTGGGCACATCCCAGGAGGGAGATGGGGCTGATAAGAGAACCATAAAGAGTAGGGTTTTTTTGATACACATATCACTGTAACTGACATCCAGGTGTGAACTCGTCACTCCCATGGCCTGTGCTGTGGGGCTATGAGTTTGGAGTCTCTTCTGTGCTTGACAATTTAAAGAATCGCTCTTTAGCATCAATTTTGGTGAGGTTGGGTTGGACGCAGAAGCTCCTCCCACCCCTCCTCCCAAACTGCCTCTTCTTTTGCTCTCTGGAGCTGACTCTGTGTCTGCCAAGCATTTCTCTAAGATCGAAATGTCGTGTTCTGCGTGGTGGACGTACGTAAATGCATCCCATATTAGTGAGTGCCACTGTTCCTGACTGAATGAATTATCCTGTGATTCATCCTCCAATAATTGCTGCCACGGTCTGTCTATTAGTTTAGGTGTTTTAACCTGTTTCTTAACACATTCTTTGAGAATACTGTGTTTCTTCTCGTTGTAGTCTGAAGCGGCTTTAACCACTGTTTCTCTCATTAGTTTCAGAGTACCCAGGTCTTGGACAGCCTCCAATTCCGGTCTCGCAACCTTATCTTTCAATGCTCTGCGTACAAAGGTTATGGCTGCCTCTCGTTCCCCGGGAGTTAGCTCAGCGGGTTCTGGCTCAGGTGCATGCAGCGGTGAATCACCACCCAGGCATCCCAAGAGAATATCTTCTAGGAGTTGGTCCACCCTTGCCCCACCTTCTTCCTTCTCTTTTTCTTTAACTTGAACGCATGGGAATGTGCCTACTACGTCTAGCTGATCTTTTCCCCATCTGCCCTCCAGTTTTGCCCGCATTCTCCACCAAATGTTGAAGCTCGCTGTGAAACTGTGATAATGAAAAGGTCAATGAAAACACTGAAATAAACAATTCGCTCTCAGCACATGGTTTGCAAGTTTTATTGGGAACCCAAACAGAATGCAAAATATACGTGCGGCACGGAGACCTCAGCAAAGCTTACTGAGTGCCCAATTGGCATGACAGTGCAGAGACATTTTATAGATAAAAGCCCTACCGGATGGGCATCATAGCATACGTAACCTAGATCAGACTATGCCCTGCTGGACCAATCAATGAAGGGCAACTGTGGCATGATACCCTTATAAGGCTCGAAGTGTGTCTGTACCCTGGTGTTGCTGCCCACGTGCCATCTACAAGAGCAGTTTTGGGTTTTCCCCTAAAGGTGAAATCTGTGCCTCTGGTATACGTGGACTTGGCACGTACTTGACCGGCCGGGTCATGTCGACATGTTTTACTGAAATGTGAGGTTTTGCAATAGCTAGCTGGAAGCTGGCGTGTTTGTTCTCGGAAAGCCTTGCATTGCTTGCACGTTGCAGCTGACTGACACACAAAATGGAGCATGCGACCATTTTGTGGATTTCTGTTGGTGTCATTTCTTTCGTAGCTCAAAGAAGACTATAGGCCTGGCAACATATGCATTTGGTATCATAAATAATATATGCTTCATCACTGTGAAAAACTACTTTCAAGAGGAAGAGAAGTGGGCACTTCAAAAGAAGCAGACGCCAAACATAAACTTCAAAGACCGAAATTCTAAATCAGATTGGAAATGGACAGAAGGATAGATTGAGACTGCTAAAATTGTCATCTGCAAAGCAGTCTGACGGGCTGTGTGAGGAGAGGAAGCTCTGCAACACATCTGCCTGTGACCACAACGGCCTGCTAGTCTCCATGCTGCTCAAGGGGAGATCACCCAGTAAGTTCAAGACCACCTGCCCTGGAGCCTGTAGCTCCAGCACCTGCCTGCTTTCCAAGACCAGTGTGACCTGTGAGGAAGAGGAGAGCGTTGGAGAGAGCGAGGTCTAGTGAGGAGCCCTGTCGAGTAGACTCCCTTTGCAGGGTGTTAGGATACAACTGCTGCACCAATTGAGTCGTTGGCCTGTGCGGAAGGAAGTTGGCGCCCTGGGCACCGCACCCAAACCAACGGACCACGCACGCAACCTGGGCTTCATCCTGGACTCCTCCCTCTCCATGACCAGACAAGTAAACGCCGTCTCCTCGTCTTGCTTCAACATCCTGCGCATGCTACGCAAGATCTTCCGGTGGATCCCCACCGAAACGAGGAAGACGGTCACCCAGGCCCTCGTCACCAGCCGACTGGACTACGGCAACGCCCTCTACGCCGGAACCACCGCCAAGCTCCAGAAGAGACTCCAGCGGATCCAGAACGCCTCGGCCAGACTCATCCTCGACATCCCCCGACGCAGCCACATCTCCGGACACCTGAGAGATCTGCATTGGCTCCCGGTCAACAAGAGAATCACCTTCCGTCTCCTCACCCACGCGCACAAAGCCCTACACGACCAAGGCCCGAGCTACCTCAACAACCGGATCAACTTCTACACCCCCAAGCGCCTCCTCAGATCAACCAGCCACGCCCTCGCCGCCGTCCCCCGCATCCGAAGAGCGACAACAGGAGGAAGGTCCTTCTCCCACCTGGCCGCCAAGACCTGGAACTCACTCCCGACCGACCTGCGCCTGACCCAAGACCACCTCTCCTTCAGGAAGAAGCTCAAGACCTGGCTGTTCGAGCAGTAACGGCACCCCCCCCCACCCCAGCGCCTTGAGACCCTACGGGTGAGTAGTGCGCTCTATAAATGACCTGATTGATTGATTGATTGATCCTCGTATGCCAGAAGAGGCCAGCATGATTTGAGCTGTGTGTAGTGGGACCACGTGTTAGCACTCTCTGACTGCTAAGTGCCTCCGCCTGGGCCACGTGCAACCAACTCGGTACACAGACATAATATCGACTCCAAAATATCGTTTGGACAGAATATCGAGTTTTAAATATCGTTTGGAGAAAATATCGACAGGACAGAATATCAACAGCCAAAATATCGTTTTTAAGGTAAGTGAAGTAATATCGACTGTAAATAATATCGAAAGTAAAAAATATCGTTTTTTATATAATATGTAATTATTTATAGTGTTTTTATGTTATAATATGTGTGAAAAGTGTCATTTTATGTTATAATTATTTTTAATTAATGATTTTTTTTAAATTATTGTGTAATTTTATTCTGTAGCGGGTTGTGGGTTTATAGGGGAATAGGGTGGGAAGTAATTTAATTATAATTAATTAAATATGTAAATTAATTAATTGGTAGTAATAATTAATTAATTGGTAATTAAATAATAAATTAATTAATTGGTAATTAAATAATATATGGTATTGGTAATTAAATAATATATGTTAATTGGTAATTAAATAATATATGTTAATTATTTAAAATTTAATTGGTAATTAATTTAATTTAATTTATTAATTGCTAATTATGTAAATTAAAATAATGTATTTCCTGTAGCGGGTTGTGGGTTTATAGGGGAATAGGGTGGGAAGTAATTTAATTATTATTTATTAAATATGTAAATGTATTAATTGGTAGTAATATTTAATTAATCGGTAATTAAATAATATTTGTTAATTAATTAAAATGTAATTGGTAATTATTTTAATTTAATTGATTAATTGCTAATTATGTTAAATTAAAGGGGTATTTTTAGGGTTCAGGGTCAGTTTTTAGTTTTTGGGTAAAGGGGTATTTTTAGGGTTCAGGGTCAGTTTTTAGTTTTTGGGTAAAGGGGTATTTTTAGGGTTCAGGGTCAGTTTTTAGTTTTTGGGTAAAGGGGTATTTTTAGGGTTCAGGGTCAGTTTTTAGTTTTTGGGTAAAGGGGTATTTTTAGGGTTGAGGGTCAGTTTTTAGTTTTTGGGTAAAGGGGTATTTTTAGGGTTCAGGGTCAGTTTTTAGTTTTTGGGTAAAGGGGTATTTTTAGGGTTCAGGGTCAGTTTTTGGGTAAAGGGGTATTTTTAGGGTTCAGGGTCAGTTTTTAGTTTTTGGGTAAAGGGGTATTTTTAGGGTTCAGGGTCAGTTTTTAGTTTTTGGGTAAAGGGGTATTTTTAGGGTTCAGGGTCAGTTTTTAGTTTTTGGGTAAAGGGGTATTTTTAGGGTTCAGGGTCAGTTTTTAGTTTTTGGGTAAAGGGGTATTTTTAGGGTTGAGGGTCAGTTTTTAGTTTTTGGGTAAAGGGGTATTTTAGGGTTCAGGGTCAGTTTTGGGTTTTTGGGTAAAGGGTTCTTTTAGGGTTCAGGGTCAGTTTTGGGGTACAGGGGTACAGGGGTACAGTGTAAAAATAAAGTAAAATTAAATTTACATTATTTTAATTTAATGAAATGAAATTAAATTAAATTATATTTAAATAATTTTAAATAATTTAAATTAAAAAAAATTATTATATACTTACCAATACTTACGTTGTAATGGTAGTGCGTTGTAAAAGTTGCGTTGTAACGTCATATATCCACTGTTGCACTCTTTGCAGTGGGAATAGTAATTTTTACTCTTTTGTATTTGTACGTTAATAATATTGGCTATTATTTAATTAAATTTTGTTACTATATATATATATATTTTAAGAAATATGATTAAAAAAAATATTATTTTTTTACTTTCATTAATTATTTAATTATTAAAAGTTAATTTAGGTATTGTTAATTAGATTTTAGTAATTAATTTTTTATATTAATGTAATTAAACATTGTTTTTATTAAAGTCGATATTTTTTACAACTATATTTTTGTAAACGATATTTTGTACTCGATATTTTTGTACTTACCTGTTTGTACATACAAACTCGATATTTTGGTTGTAGATATTTTTTCCTCGATATTTTGGGTAGTCGATATTTTGGTAGTCGATATTATTTCAGTGATCCAACAAACTCACCTGAATTGGCTGCTGCTCAGGAACTCTGAACGTCCAATTCTGTGAGGTGCGGGTAAGACTGATTTCAGGCCAGCCGGCCCAAGGGATCTTACTCCAAATTAGCGCTGCAGCCTTGGAACACTGCTGACTTTAAAAATATTGTCATTGTGTACTTTTGAGACTCAGACTTCTAGTGGGGCTTACCCTGGATGTTGCCTACAATGAATGAGGAATAATTGTTACCTCTGAAAGTGATGATGGAGTGGGATCAAGGGGACTGTCTTATGAAACACTTGCAGTTATTTGTGAATGTCGTATTTTTCCTTTGTGTTAGTAACAGTCTTTTTTCATAAACATCAGTATTTGGCTGGACATTGATTTATTGCTGCTTCCTGCATTTTGAGTTGCGATCCTCTGTTCACTATCTTTTGTCCACCTTCCTCTCAAGGTGCCTTAAACTGCTTGACTATGTTACTACTGAGAGTCTAGTGCAGAAGGGGAGCTTGGACCAGTTGTTTAGAATTCATGTTAGATCGGGTCACAGGACATCAGCAGAAAAAGGCCTGAAACCCCACGGTTGGGCCCTCGAATTCATGCTTGCCCATGGCCCTCTGAAAGGGGTTTTGACATTTGCCCTTTTCTGTTATGAAACCTCTGTTGGTTAATGCAATAACTATACATGTCTGTGTGTCTTCAACAAAGCTGACTCCATCATCGCTCCCCAACTCCGCGATGTCATCAACTGCTCCTTCGACTCCGCCACCTTTCCAGAAATATGGAAACACGCCGAACTCAGCGCCCTTCTGAAAAAACCAACAGCAGACCCCTCAGATCTGAAAAACTACCGACCCATTTCCCTCCTCCCTTTCCCGGCCAAAGTCATCGAAAAAGCCGTCAATAGCCAACTAGCAACCTTCCTTGAATCCAACAACTCCCTGGATCCCTCACAGAACGGCTTTCGAGCCAAACACAGCACCGAAACCGCCCTCATTGCGGCGACCGACGACATCCGAGCACTCCTGGACAACGGTGAAACAGTGGCCCTCATTCTACTCGACCTGTCCGCCGCCTTCGACACTGTCTGTCACAACACCCTCATACAACGCCTCAACAACATCGGCATACAAGGAAAAGCCTTGGACTGGTTCATCTCATTCCTAGCCGGGAGAACACAGAGAGTCCGACTCCCCCCATTCTACTCAGAGCCCACCGAAGTCATCTGCGGCGTACCTCAAGGCTCCTCACTCAGTCCCACCCTCTTCAACGTCTACATGAGTCCCCTCGCCTCCATCGCACGTCAACACAACCTCAACATCATCTCCTACGCCGACGACACCCAGCTAATCCTTTCCCTCACCAAAGACCCCAACACCGCCAAAAACAACCTTCACGAAGGCATGAAAGAAGTAGCCGAATGGATGAAACAGAGCCGCTTAAAACTCAACTCAGACAAGACGGAGGTACTCATCCTAGGATCCTCCCCCTCAGCTTGGGACGACTCCTGGTGGCCTTCCGCTTTGGGATCTGCGCCCACACCCACAGACCATGCACGTAACCTTGGCTTCATTCTAGACTCCTCCCTCTCAATGTCCAGACAAGTCAACGCCGTATCGTCCTCCTGCTTCAACGTCCTTCGCATTCTCAAAAAGATCTTCCGCTGGATCCCCCTCGAAACAAGAAAGACTGTCACCCATGCACTGGTCACGAGTCGACTGGACTATGGCAACACACTCTACGCAGGAATTACAACAAAATTGCAGAAAAAGCTCCAGCGCATCCAAAACGCATCAGCGAGACTCATATTAGACATCTCGCGCCAAGAACACATCACCGGTCACTTAAAAAACCTCCACTGGCTTCCCGTCAACAAAAGAATTACTTTCCGCCTTCTTACCCACGCACACAAGGCCCTTTATAATCTAGGACCCGAATGCCTCAACACCCGACTGTCCTTCTACTATCCCACCCGCCAACTAAGATCATCCAATCAAGCCCTCGCCGCAGTCCCGCGCATCCGAAAAACCACCATGGGTGGCAGATCCTTCTCCTTCCTGGCTGCCAAGACCTGGAACTCACTCCCCACCCACCTCCGCCTTACTCAGAATCACATCTCCTTCAGAAAAGAACTGAAAACATGGTTATTCGATAAAAAGTAAACCCCTCCCACCAGCGCCTTGAGACCCTCTGGGTGAGTAGTGCGCTCTATAAATACTTGAACTTGAACTTGAACTTGTGTGTAACCAGAGAGCCACATGATTGAATCCTGACTGGCTCAGCTGGGACTAGTGCCTTGTGTATATTTAGTGCTACAAGGTTTCAGCTTGAGGCAGAAAGCACTATGAATATGTAAGTCTCAATTTTAAGCTTGCATTACACACAGTATGTGAAAGGTTGCTACCAAAGGCGCAAAAAGATTTAGATTTAAAATAGAAAAAGTGATTCTAAAATATAGATTTTAGTATACACAAACTTCACCTAGTGTAATTCTTTTTTTTACTGCGCATTTAAAGCAGGCACTATACAGCTCAACTGGTAGCACCCTTACAATACATCTAAAAAATAATTAGTATTTTTCATCGCAAAGCTTAATTTTCATTTCTTTGATGCAACAGAAACCCTGGCAAGAACGCTTGCTTCTTGTTTACCTATCTCCTCTTTACAGCACAGGAGACACCCTTACTTCCACTTCATCTGAGGCATCTCATCTGTTGGAATTAACCATTCCAGGAAGATTACCTATTAACAAAACGCAGGGGAACTGTTTTTGTTAAATTAAAAAGTATGGGCTTTTTCAACCTTTGCATTTCTTTCTCGCTATCAATTTCGGTCTTTTGCCATTTGGCTTTCCCTTTTTCTTTCCGTCCTTTGTTTACAGTTATCTGTGCATTCACCCATTTTATGTTTTATCTATTCATGCACTCTTGCTTCTCCGCATCTTTCTTTTTATCCATCTTTCCTTCTTTCCATCAATCTTTGCAGTTTTCCTTCCTTTCTTTTTATTCATCCATCTGTGCTCGTATCCAGCCTTCCTTCTTTGCTTTCCATCCATCACTCTACATTTTCTCTCCTTCCATTCATCCGTTTTTCATTCATCCTTCTCTCCATCCAGCCTTCATCTGCACCCCATCCATCTTTGCATTCATCAACCCTCCATCCATTCTTTCTCCACACTTCCTTCTCTCTAGCTATCACCCACCCTCCTCTCCTTCATCAAGCCTTCTCTCCACCCCTTCCCACTACAAGAGATTGTATTTATGAGCTTTTTGAAGACCAGAGTCTCTGAATACTGTCCAAGGAGCCATTAACAAAAACATAAATGTTTCATGTTACACAGAAATGTCCAGTGAGAGAGAGAGAGACGGAGAGAGACAGCGAGAGAGCGATAGAGAGAGAGAGAGAGCGAAAGACAGACACACATCGCTCACTCCGCTCAAGCTGCTAAAGAGAGGGATTAAAGACGCACCTGGTCAAGCCTACCATGTGACTGCAGCAGCCTACAAACCTGCTGTCAAACCTGCCAAATAACCCTTTTTGACAAGCGGGAAACCCTGCTTTTAAATATTAATATATAACCTCTCAGTACACCTTGTTGAACCCAGGGTAGGGTGCCTGATATTTTATTCATGAAAATTGAGATATTCCTCCAGTGACTAGGTCCTAAAAAACATTTTCACTGTCAAGGCTGTAGCTGAATTCTATAAAATGTCAAAGTCCAGATTATAAATTATACTCTGTAACTTTTGACAGAACCTGGACACAAAGGTGATTCAAAGACTATTTTTAATATTTACTAAAAGCCCAATTTTCCCTGCAAGAAGCACATTTTCGGACTTCAAGGACCTCTGGAGGCATCAGAGGGGTCTTGTGCCAAATGTTTCTGATTTCGATGCACCTTTCTTGGATACAGTGTTTAGCATACTCTATTGGAGGATTTTTTTTTTTTTGTTCAAATCGTTTTTATTGAGCAAGAAAAGGGAAAAGACAGTAAGTACAAACAATGATGTATACAATTGGTACACACATGGTACAAAAATACATAAAAGATATCTGTAATGATACATACATGGAACAATTTGTGTTAAAGTAAAGTAAAGTAAGATAACAAACAAAAATACAGCACAGCACAAGCCCACATAGCGCGTAAAGGTCAGATGTCATATTCATGCGTGGATTACCTGACTGTGGACTGACATAGAGGGACCAAGGTTATACTCGTAAGGAGAGGCCTTAATTCAAGACATCGTTTCCAAAAATGAATAGAGTAACAATTAAGACGTCATCATATAAGACAGTAAAATGAGCTTATGTGGGTAGAGACATAAAATAGAACAGTTGACTCAAATTGTGTTTCCATTGACTGTGTTCTTTAGTGAGTAACACAAGGTACCGCAAGAAGACCCTATATCTATTGCATAATACCATGACATTCAATAGGTCCACTTGCAATACTCGCACTAGCACCCATGTCTTAGAGTTCTAGTACTGGGGATAGTTTTTAGTCTGAACTACTGTACAGGTAGCATCCTACGGTGGGTCGAACGAGAAAGAGGAAGCATCAAGAGTATTCCACAGTTTTTTGTTGGTTACATGCCATGGGGAAGAGTGCAAAGCAGCATTGTCGGTCCCTCTAATGCATGATGGCCATTCTTTCCACATATTGAACGAGACCTCAGAGGCGCTCTTCCATTTGCACAAAACAACTTTGCACGCTAGTGTGAGTAGGAGGTCCAGTAGCTGACGATCGTGATCTCTTGCTAGTGTTGGGTCAATAGCACCTAGTAGTATGTAAATAAATTCCCTCTTTGGCTTAATCTTAAATATGTGCTCAATGTAGTCAAAGATGTTTGACCAGTATTTTTGTAGTAAGGGACAGTGGAAGAGCATATGTGGTAGGTCACCTTCAGTTGTGGAGCAATTCCAGCATGCGGGAGTGTCTCTTAGGTTAAGCTTGAATAGTTTTTGGGGGGTCCAGAAAACCCTGTTTAGCAACATATATTTGGTTTGGGAGAGGATCGGGGAAACCTTATGTGTAAGGGCTGAAGCGTGAATTTTATCCCAGTTAAGGTCTATGCCCGTGGTGTTAGGTTCTTCTTCCCACTTAACCTCATTTCGTCTTTAGGCTTTGCCTAGCGTAGGTGCAAGCATTTGATAAACTTTCGAGACAAAGGGACCTGTTTTCTGGAGACGGGGGAGTATTGATTTCAACCATGGGTCTGAGAATGTAAACGATCGTGTGGATAAGGCTGTTTTCAACTTCAGGAATGCATAAAAGTCAATTGGCTGGAGGCAATGTTTAGTCTGGATCGTAGAGTAGAGGAATGGCATACGACCATCGTATAAGTCCGAGACCATGTTGATGCCTTTTACTGACCAGTGTTCCCAGAAGGGTGATGTTCCATTAATCCGGATATTTGGGTTGCGCCATAGGGATGAGGAAGTCTTTTTCTTTATCTGAAGGCCAGTATTGTGTGATTGGTCAAGTCTAAGGAGTGCTCTCCTAGTGTTAAGGAAGATGTACTTGGAGTGTGTAAGGTGTGACAGGTCCATGGTGAGTATCGCTTGAAGGGGGGCTTTGCCTATGATGGAGTTCTCTATTTCAATCCATAGTGGTATATAACTTGAGTCTTCGTTAAACCAACAAGCCCCTTGTTTGCACAAAAAAGCTGATTGATAATTTCTAAAGTTGGGAAGACCCAGGCCGCCTTTTATCTTGGGTAGTTGTAGTTTTTTCATTGACACCCTGGGCTTCTTTCCCTGCCACAGAAATGTACTGAATAATCTGTCAATTTTTTGTAGAAAGTCTTCTGAGAAAGTCATAAGGAGCATGCTCGCCATGTAATTAATTAGGGGAGTGACCATCATCTTTAGTGTCTCCGCTCTACCCCACCACGATAAGTACTTTGGAGACCACCCCTCAAGGAGCTTATTTACTTTCGTTAGGAGTTGCTCTTTGTTAATTTTTAGTGTCGTAATTAGATCTTTTTCAAATTCCAAGCCCAGATATTTAAAACTCTTCGGCTGCCAGGTGAGCCCCGAGTTACCTAATATGTCTTTGCCACTCATATTATTTAATAATTTGACCTCAGTCTTATCTTTGTTTAAGGAGTAACCAGACACATCAGAGAATTTCTCAATCGTGGACAGCAAGGCAGGTATTGCTTTATCAGCCTGTTCAGACAGAACTAATACATCATCCGCGTAAGCGGTCAGCTTTATAATGCAATCGTTAAATGGAATCCCTGGGATATTGTCATTATTACGGATTTGGTACAGGAAGGGCTCAATTGCCAGGAGGAATAAGGAAGGAGATAGGGGGCATCCTTGTCTAGTCCCTTGTTGTAATTTAAACGGTGAGGAGAAGGCCTCTCCCGCCCTAACTCTCGCTGAGGGACAGACATACAATGACATGACCATTTTAGTGAAAAAAGGACCTAATTCAAACTTGTGTATAACAGCCTCCAAATACGACCAGTCCACTTTGTCGAATGCCTTCTCTGCGTCAAGTGTTATTGCCGCAGTAGGCGTGGAAAGGAATTTTGCCTTCTCGATGACATGTGCCAGGATTCTAGTGTTATCGCTTGATAACCTATTTTTTAGGAAGTCCGCTTGTGAGGGATGAATTAGAGATGGAAGAACCCTTTGAATGCGTTGTGCCAATATTGAAGCCAGAAGCTTGCAGTCTAAGTTGATTAATGAAATGGGTCTATAGTTCTTTGGGAGCTTAGGGTCTTTTCCTTCTTTTGGTATGACGGCTATAACCGCTTCAGCTAGTGTCCCTGACACTTCTCCGGTTTCGCCAATCTCATGGAACATATTTAATATTGGTGATGTAAGTGTCTGGGAGAAACATTTATAAAATTTTGCTGTGAACCCGTCAGGGCCGGGGGCTTTCCCACATTTAAGTGACTTGATCGCACAAGTGACCTCGGACTCTGTTATCGGCTTATTTCGTGTCTCTCGTTCTGTGTTGGTGAGTGTAGGTAATTCACATGTACTAAGGTAATTTCCCACCCTCTCCCCTTTCACATTATTATTCTTGGCATATAATTTCTCATAGAAATCTTTGAACAGTTCCACGATCTTAAGGGGATCCGAACTGGGCATACCTTTGTCATCTATCAAGGAATTGATTGTGTTTTTTTGTATTTTAAATTTAAGGTAGGCTGCTAAGCCCTTCCCTGCCTTGTTTGATTCGCAAATCTTGAACCGTTTTCTTTTGTCCAACCAGACTTCTGCTCTTTCACTTATTAGTTTGTTATAGGCGTACTTCTGGTTTGTTAGGTTATTGAGCGTTTCAGCAGATCTATTTTTCAGGTATTCACTCTGAAGTTTCGAGATATAATTTCTAGTTCCGATAAAGCAGCGTTGTGATTTTTGTTTACCGCGAACGTTATTTTTTATGATGAGGCCCCTTATGGTACCTTTTAGAGCTTCCCACCTGATGGAGTCAGTGGTGTCACCTTCTTTATTAATTGTTAAGTACTCTTTAATGGCGGTTCCTATGGGGTCTCTGTGTTTCTCGTCATTCAGAATGGCATCGTTAAGGCGCCACATTGACTGACGGAGTATTGGTTTAACGTTTGATATAGTTAGTGTGATGCATGAGTGGTCCGAGACGAGCCTTGGCTCGATGCTTGTATTCTCGATCCTGGCTACCGCGTTCCTAGTGATGAATAAATAGTCGATTCGTGAGAATGAATCATGTGGAGGGGAGTAAAAGGAGTAATATCTGCCATCGGGATTTTGTAACCGCCATGTGTCTATCATGTTAAATCTGCTGCACAGTCTAGTGAAGTCTTTATGGGCTTTGCTGGGGCGGAAATTACATTTAGAGTCCCTATCTAAGGTAGGATCGAGTGGAAGGTTGAAATCGCCTGCCAGAATATGGACTGCCGAGTCCGGAATAGTATCTATTTGTTTTGTGAGTTCTGACCAGAAGGAGGGATCTTGTGAGTTAGGGGCATATACGGATGTAATATAAAATTCTGTATCGTCCTTGATCAGTTTCGCCGTAGTCCACCTACCTTTTGTGTCTGTTGTGGAGGAAACTACGTCTACTTTGGTCTTTTTTGCTATCAGTATTGCCACACCGTTTTTCTTGGCTATGGCCTCAGATCCCAACACTTCTGTATAGAATTTATTCCGTAAGGTATGGAAATTTTTTGCTTCCAGTTTCGTTTCCTGCAGCAAAGCTATGATGCCCTTCTGTCTACGAAGGTATTCTAATATTTTCTGCCGTTTAACCGGCTGGTTCAAGCCCTTCACGTTCAGTGAGAGTACTTTAAGGCTACCTATTCTCGTAATCCCTAAAGGAGTGTCAACGGAGGATGCCATCATGGGTCACCGGTATACCATATGAAGGAACAGATTGTGCCTATTAGTCGACATACCCTTTTAACTAGTGGAATCCACAGTAGGCCTAGGGTAATGACCATGCTTTTTGTTAATGAGACCACATCACCAGCAATTTGGTAGGAAATTCTGAACAGTAGTGGTAGGTGTACTCCTTGTGGAAAGATCAGCTGTAGTGAGGTGTAAGCACTAGCTTTAGTATAGGTAAGAACACTAGTAAATTCCAGAAACACAATATAAAACCAAATGGACAGTGTAAAAGAAAACAGAGCAAAATATAACAAACCCTTCCCCAACCCCTGAACCCTCCCCTCCTCCACCCTCTCCCTCATCCCTCCCATCCCACCCCAATTGTAGAAGAAGAACATGGCGACTCGGGGACGACCGCGAGGCCGCCTCCAAGCAACTTACTCAGATCAATACATTGTAGGAACTGCAAATGTAATTTGAACATGGATGTAAACAATTAACCAAATTTGTAGAATCCCTTCATCAACTACATTTGAGACTTGTAGAATTTCCGCTAATATCACACAACGGGCGGGCCAAGGCCAACCCTTAACAAGCCAGATATCTACATAACAACAAATAACCATACCTGAAGTCATCAAGGTGAGTGTTCATGTTAGACAACAATTGGAAGCTCAGTATAGCCACAGTAGCTTGAAGTTATAATACATCGCTAATGATTGGGTATCAGCAAGCAGTGGCCAAAAAATGTAGCAACATAATACATGAGAACAGAACAAAGGCTGTGTTGGAAGTACTATAGAGTTCCAGTAGCAAGTGGTCACTTATAGCCGGATGCTGTCGCACTCGCTAGGTCCGGTGGGGTAACTTCCATACGACCATCCTCTTGGTTATGTAGGAGTCGTCTTAGTTTTTGTGGGTCGGAGAAAACCTGGGATACACCTTGGATTGTCACTTTAAATTTCGCCGGGCCGATGAACCCATATTGGTGGCCAAGTGATTTCAGCTGTGGTCTCAATGCAAGGAATGCTTTCCTGGTATCCATAGTTTTTTTACTGAAGTCCTGCGATATGTATATTTTGTGACCCTTCCATAGTACATGGTTGTGTTTGCGGACAAATGTAAGAATTTGTTCTGCATGTTGGAATCTCAGTGGTTTGCATACTATCGCTCTGGGACCTTTCTGGTCTTTTGTTATTCTTCCCGGGACCCTATGCGCGCGATCAAACTCCAGTGGCTGGGTGAACGTGAGGTTTGTGGCCTGTGTAAACCATTGTTCGAGGAAGATTATGCAAGAGCCTGAAGAATCCTCTGAATTTTCTGGAACACCAAAAATTCTTAGGTTCCCTCTCCTGTTTCTATCTTCCAACTCCGCCACTTTCTTAGAGAGATGGTCAGAATTCAAGGTGAGATTTTTAATGGCTCCACAGGTTTTGTTCTCAGCATCTTCCAATTTGCTTATCCTACTTTCGGACTCTGACAGCCTAGAGTTGATGTCTCTAATATCTTGTCTGATCGCGACTACTTCCTCTTTGGTGGATTTGGCCAGGTCTTTAACTTCTTCCAGTCTGCTCAAAATAATTTCCATTGCCTCACTAAATTCCTTTTTCCCTTTGAATGGGGAAACCGGTGTTGGCGGGTCAGCTTTCAGCCGTTTGGAAGTTTTCCCATTTTCTTTATCGCCCATTTTGAAGACAGATGTTGGGGTGATGCTAATCTTGTGACACTCTTGCGTGGTATCAGAACCCAATTCCACTAGCGCCTGTCTAGCGCTTCAGTGATCAGCAGCTACTTAAATGTCAGATTTGCTCATAAAAGACACTACAGTGCGGAGATTTGTGTTTAGTGCCAGGCAGAGCAGGGGTTTCCTTGTCAAGTGGTCAAGTTCTGCGCTGTATTCAGGGAACCGGTGGCCCCCTCTCATTCATGGGGTACACTCCAATCTTGGTAAGCAACCCAGTGAAGTAGTTATAACGTGATAGGTCAAGGCTGTGATAGTATGACGAGACTCTAACAATATATGTACCAACTAGCCAATTCTCACGTTAGGCTATGTGGTTGTCGCCTCAGTGGTCAGTGGTTCTAGACCAAACAACACAATCACAGCTTCGCTACTGCCATGTCTGCTCTTATACTGCTTGAAGGCAATGGATGGATCATTGAACGGTGCGCAAACAGAGCCCTAGTTGCTTCAAAAACCTTGGATCCATTTTCGTTTCTCACCGTATCCCCATGGTGTTGAGGGCGCAGTGTGGCATAGATGGAGTACCTAAGTTGCAACTGCCAAGGTCACCAGGTGGTGCTCCGATCGCTTAACAGTCTAGAACCATGGCATCTGCGGTGCGGCGTGGTCGTGGCTGCGCTCATCTAAGGGATACTACAATAGTTAAAAACTCAGGGAGCCCGACTATTCCATTACTTGTGTCAGTCCGCTCTGTGTCGCTAGTCTGAGCCACAGGAGTGAGCCGTTGAATGCCTTCAGTGCAATCAGTGTATACCTCGGGAGCGATCAGGCCGCCATTTTGAGAAGACGTTTTCGCGCCGTTTTACTTTCATTTATTTCAGTAATTGCGCGCTGGGTATCAGCGTTTACATCTTACTCACGGTGCTGGAAGATATTCCCGCTGTGTTCCGGGACCTCGAAACCATCGTTGGTGTCATAAAGGAACTGCCTCGATCGGGTCCCAGTCACCGCAGCAGACACGTAGCACCAGCCGCCGTCGGGTTCCACCCGATCTTGCGCTCACCAGCGGTCGGGATGAAAGGAGTTGATTCCTCTTCCTTCCGAGGACGGAGTCGTCTGAAACTTGCCTCGTAGGTAGGGTTTGTGTTCCGACGCCTGAATCTCTTATCAGGTCGGGAAATATTTTCGAATTGCAGCCCCCAGCATTCAGAATGCCGTAGTTGCCTGGAGGATCAAAGGGTTACGCCGCCATACTTCCCGGCGTCCAAGCTACGCCCCCCCTATTGGAGGATTTTTAACTCCATAAAAGAGATTGTGAGAGGGCAAAATCTTGGACTTAGACAAACCCGCTAGGTGTATTAAACCCGTGCTCCATCGTGGTCATCATGCCTTCAGTCTATCATGGTACTCATTGAATCTACTGCTACTTCAGACTATCATTGGTGCTTAGTGCTGTTTGGTGCTAATTTTACTTACAACTTTAAAATTTCCCATCTCTTGTACATCTTGTTTGTCATTTTGTTTTATTCAATTTTACTCTATTCTTCTAATTTAGTCTGTGATTATTATTGTTTGGTGTCTTGACTTCTGTTGTGGCACTGCATAATTACTATACACATTTTACTAAGATAAGCATGTCTGCTCTATGCAATAGCTACCAGGAAGGGTGAGCTCAGGTTAATTTAGGGGGGCTGCTTTCTCATTGATGTTGTTTACTGCATGCTTGAAATAGCCACAAGGGCTATTTCCCTCCGCTGGGGACTACACGTCCCAAGACACCTGCACTTCACGCTTTGGCCACGCCCCCATCTCAACGCGCTGTTTTGCGCAATAGCAGTTCCGCTGCGCAAGTGCTGTGCCTGGGCAGGGCCATCCTGTGCCTGTGAGCGCCAGGAAGCGGTGGGGCGGAGCCACCACCCCCTGTTTTTTTTATTTCACGGTTTTTGCTGTTAATCACCTAGAATTATCTACCTGCTCGAACATTTAGCTGCATCAGCTGCTCTCAGGTACTTCGTAACTTTGACAGTTTAATTTTTGGGTTAACCTGTGCACTTATTCAACCTGAGCGTGCTGGCCCCCTCGCCTTGATTATTTGTGAGAATTGGGGTATACTCCTTTAGTTCATTGACTGAATGGTAGGGGCTAGTATTGAAGGGGGAACATCCATTACGATGCGGTCTTTACACCGCACTACCATTACAACGCTGCTTTTACAACGCAAGTCGTTACCACGACTTGCGCTGGGGGGCGCTCTAGGCTAAGGAATAGTAGATTTACTATTCCAACACCTTCCCTACTGTACGTAGGCTGGTGATGGAATAGTAAATCTTACTATTCCTAAGTCCAGCACCCTACAGCGCAAGTCGTGGTAACGACTTGCGTTGTAAAAGCAGAGTTGTAATGGTAGTGCGGTGTAAAGACCGCGTCGTAACGTCATACATCCGTATTGAAGTCCCTCTGAACTAGCCGGTCGATCATCTAGATCCTGTAAACCTTACATTTCGGATACAAACAATTTGCATGGACAGTGTTTTTTTTGTTAAGGAAGGGGGAACTTTCTTTTACCTGAGTGTATCATGGGAAAGAGAAAAGCAGGGGCCCCAAATGTTATGCCTGCTCAGGCTCCCCCCAGAATTTCCACTGAGGCGTTTCTCTCTCAAGCTGTTAGGGTTGTGTCAAAAGAGATTGCGCTAGCAGAAAGAAGGTTATCACTAACTATGGAAGGCCCTTCTTCTACCTCGCAATGTGTTTCTAGCTGGTCAGGGGCCGTTAGTATGTCCCCAGACCCCTGTGGTGTAGCTAGATCTAGTATGTGGAAGGTGTTCATGAGGGTACCATTGAGGGCTTTACTCTTCTCCTAAAGAGTATACAGTAACAGCTCACACTCAAGCCCTATCATAACACCTAGATGTAAACAGAGGCTTCAAATCAGAAGAGCACCTTAGTAAATGCGGGAATGCAGACAGTATTAAGCTCACACCATTCTCAGCAATTGGGTTATTCAGACCCTTCTCAGGACACTTAATTGTGCAAATTTAGGGATCTTTTGCCCTCTAAGCTTGACCCAATTATGTCACGGCTGGCACTGATTGAAGCTCGAGTGTCACAGCTCTTGTATCATCTACAAGTTGTTGTTGCTCTTCATCCTGCCCAGAGCTCTTTACCTTGTGAGGAACCTAGCATCATAGCCCCTGCGCATCCATTGAGACCCGCAGTGCATGGTAATGATCGAGCTCTCATACCCCAAGCTCTCCAGTCAACTAGGATTTTGTCTAAGTGCCTTCTGTTCCTGTGGGTTCCCTGGCATCCGTGGAGGAGCTATGTCCAGTTGCAGCACCTCACTTCCTACCCCCCAAGCCAGAGGTGGTAATTAACCTGCCTCTGGAAGTCCCTCGGTACGTGGTAGTTTTGGAAAATGTCCCCCCACTAAACAACTTATCTTTGGAGTCCTTTGATAAAGTGGTGCATTGGTTTAACTTCTATTCGAATTTGGGGATGGAGATGTATGGCTCTATTAATATGGTCAGGAGAGTACGCTGGTTGGGGCTTGATGTAAAGAGGTGAGTGGGGGATTGTGTTGTGGTAAATTTCAACAAAACCCCCATTGCTGCACATATTTTGACTACCTTAGGTGCACTTAGATCTTCTAGACTCATCAATGTTCAGGCGCTTCCACTTAGTTTCTTTTATAAACCTGAAAAGATGAGTTGATTTTTTAGGAACCAGGGTAGGAGTGGTTGACCTTGTGTAGTGGACCTTTACTGGCCACGGCGGAGGTTGAATAGATTTGCACCTCTCAGTCCGCTTGAATCCTGTGACTAACACATCAATCCTGAATCATCCACTTTGCCTTTCACACCTATCACTCCCTCCTTGGTTACTCCTATTGGCAGCCTGGATAATCTCAGGCTGCTTTCTTGAAACATAGCTGGTTTATCTTCTAAGATTAGTGATATCAACTGGGTGTTGTTTGTCATGGCATTCCAGGCTATCTGTTTGCAAGAAACCTAGGAGGAACATAACCTTTTTTCCTGGAAGGATATCAAATTTATTTCTCTCTAGCAGCCGCAACAGTGTCAGGTAGAGCTAACCGGGGACAGATCATATTTGTATCAGTAGATGTGTCTGTTCATGTTAAGGAGCTGTAGTGGACGAATTGCAGGTTCTGGAGTTATCTGTTCCCCGTTTTACACCATTAATAGTGGTTAATTTTTACAATGGTAAAGTTGGGCAGACAACCTCTTTTGCTTGCATGCCGCTCTTGATCTGTTGTCAGGGCATGGTTCTGGTTGAAATAAGCTCCTATTATGGGTTGAATTTAACTGCCATCTGTGCTCATGCCCCCTAAATCGGGATAAAACTAAGCCTGGGTGCATTCGGATTGATGGACTTCATATGGTCCACACAAAGGAGGGATGAGATAAATACAAGTCTTAGTACTTATAATTTAACGTTTGCACTGGAGAAGTTGGTAGATTCTGTCTAACACCGAATATTCCCCAAATGTAAAGGGAGGGGCTGTGGATCTATCATAGATTATATCTTTGTTTGTACTCCTTTATTTTTGTGTATTTTTGATTTTAAAATAGTTTTCAGCCCCTTCGGTGATCATAACCCCCTATCGCTAGCAATGGCGGGGCAAGGGGTGTTAGGCCCTGGACAGTAACCTTAGCAGAGCCCTCCCTCACTTATCAAGGTAGGATGCTCAGTTGGTCTCAAATACAGCCACTGGAATTTAATGCGACTCTCTTTTTGGAGTGTCAGAGGGTGATATTCACTTGCTGAATTTGGTCTCCTTAGTGGGGGGCATTTTGTCTGTGTTTTCGGGAAATCCTATAGGGTATTTAAATTGTTAAGGGCCCCTGTATTAAATGTTGGATCGAAGGACCTAAAATGGTTTGACCATGATTGTTCAAAATCTCTTTGCCTTTTAAAGGCTGTCCTGAAGCAGGTCCCAAAAGACAGGGGGCTTGTTGTCTAGGTCTGGCTACACGTAAATCCATTCTGCACAAGTTTGTGTGGGAAGAGCTAGCTCAAGCTTGTGAAGCCAGTGATAGCGCCTGGTTTCTGAGGGTAGTGAACAAGCCTTGCTTAACTGAAGCTATGGGGCCAGCTTTGTGCCATCACATCTCAGAGCATCAATGGGATTTATAATTTTAGCCTTAGTTACAGGGAGAAGGAGTAGGGTAGTTTACTCAGGGGAAGAGTTAATGTTGTCTTTACTTTGGTAGAGGTTTCCCAGGGTGTCCAGATGCTGTCACATAACAAGGCTCCAGGACCTGAGGGTATTCCCCCTGATTTTATTTTGGGTAATAGTGAGGTTCGGGGGCCAGTCTTGACACAAGTACTTAATGCGCAGTGAGCTCATGTTCGAGTGCTGTAATTGTACTGGTTTTCAAAATGGGGGACAAGGACAACCCCTCATGTTACTGATCACTAACTTTGATCGATGCACCGGTGAAGGGTCTTGGGAGGGTCCTTTTAAATAGGCGTATGTTGTGGGGGAGACACAAATTGCACATTTACGGAGGTTCAATGTAGCTATAGGCCGGTCAAGTCACCCACAGATCAGTGTTTAAACCTGTATTTAATCATAAACAAGTACACTGTTGCCCGTCCTGGTTCACATTATTTATCCTTCATGGACCTCACATCTGCATTGGATAGTCAGTTGCAGGAAGCTATGGTATCTGCTTCTTGCGATGGGGATTGACCCGGATGTTATGATCCTCATGTCAGATCTGCATGACAACACCACAGCTTAGGTGCGATAACTGTACCCAGCAATTTGGCACCAGCAGGGGTATATTCTTGCACCCTTTTTGTTTACCCTTTATATTAATGGGCTGGAAAAATCATGTCTTTCTGTGCAGGCAAACTGCTTGAGTGTGAATACTGTGCCTCCCCTGGTCCTAATATATGCGGACGATGGTGTTCTCATGGCTCGCACCGCTGTGAGTGTGCAGTTATTAGTGGATCAGTTTGTTGCTTTTAGGAATAATCTGGACTTGGCGGTAAATTTCTCAGGATCATATATTATGGTTATTGGCCCCGGTCCACCAGCTCGAAAACCTTTTGGGTGGAAAACTATACATTGGCCAAAGATCTGGCTTTTTCATATCTAGGGGTGTTGTTTGATGTAAATAAAAGCTGGAAGCCCCTGATTGAAGAGTGGAAGGGTGAACTCATCAATGCTATGGGTGCTGTAGTAGGTTTATCCCAGAGGCTGGGATCCTGGCCCCTGTGTACTCTGGTCCAGCTTCACCAGGCTAAATGTGTCTCTAGGGTCTTACATGGTTGTGAGATGGGGGGTTACACGAGTATTGATAAGATGCAGGTGGCAGAGAATGTATTTCTTAGACATATCTTGACGGTGCCTAGCAGCACCCCAGCTTTCTCCGTCCACCAAAGCTTTGTGTAGGTTACATAGGACACTTTACGGCCCTCTGACACCTGCTTTGATGGAAAAAGATTTGGACGGAGAAGGGTTCCCAGCTAAACCGGCAGATGCTGACAGATTGTTATCTCTCAATCATGCACTTAAAATTCCCTGCATTGCCTACGTAAAGGCAGCATTTGCAACTATGAGTAGGGAGGATGTATTTCCTAATCCCCAATCACTCCATTGTCAAGAGTTTAAGAGAGGGTGAGGGATATGTTTTTAGAATGGACTGCACTGCACTGCAGCATAAAAACTCTGAGCTGAGGAAACCGATGGTATGTGGGTTTATACTTTTGAATGCTGTCCAAGGCATGGAGTCATGTTTAACCATTGTATTTAACGAGAGGGACAGGTTTCTTCTGACAAGGTTTACATTTATTTTGCACCATCATCTTTTGGCAACCCCCAAGTGGATGATCCTATCCTGGAACAGTGGGGCCCTGTGGCTGCGACAATAGGTCTCCATCGGATACCCTGCATATTGTGTTGCTATGTAAATATTTTAGCTTTCAAAGGAAATTATTTATCATCCCCTTGCAGAAACCCCTAAACGTCACTCAAGATCATCCAACACGTGTGTTCTTACAATTTTTATTGAATGAACTTCTTTTATCTGCTGTCTCTGTTTTATACATGCAGCCCTGAGAGCAAGGTGTTCTAGCCCTGATTAATTACATTTCTGCTATTGGGGAATTGCTTTTTTTAAGATATCGTCCTTTTAAAATGAAAGGGTTTTTATATTGTTCTTTATACATTACTATTGATTTTCTGTATTGTGTATATTGTATTTTATGTGCTTTTATGGTTGTTTTTACATCAGAATAAAGATTTAACTAACTAACTTAGTGACTTTGGGGTTTTCCTTGAGAAGTTAGGACCCTAATTCCTTGAGGTTGACAATCGCCCACCCCAAATAATAGTCCATTTTCTTACAATGAGGCACTAAGGAATAACCCATTCCTGCTTCAGGGAGTGTGATAAGGAAGAACTTGGAAAAGGGTTTGAATTGTAATGCTCAACATCAAATGACTTGTCTACTAAATGGCTGGGTGCAGATGGCTATAGAAGAAGACAGCACATTTTCTACCATGCCATCTTACTTTTCTTGGCCAAAGGTGCGTTAAATGAGAGGACGTTGTCAATGTAGAAACTTACGTGAATTGGTGCATGGTATCCGTTGTAGAGTGAAATGTTTGAGGTGTTTATATGACAGTCAAATCTGTGAGTGATGGTGGGCTCAGTATATGGAGCACACTGAGTATTGGGAGAGGCACTCTTCGTCCCAAGACTGTCGTTTCTCAAACATACAATAGAGATGAACAATGGGTGATGCCAAAGAATTTATAAGCAAATGTACGGGAATTATAAGAGAGGGAGTGAATTATTCTATGATGTATGCAAAATGATTATCTTGATGTATAAACCTAATAAAGTTTGTTTTTAAAAAAGTGATGGTGGGCTCAGTTTTCCTTAAAGGGCAAACAAAACATTTTTGGGGGGCTTAGTTTTAAGAAAACACTGGCAATCTAGAAAGGCAAGAGTGAGGCAGAACATGAGGCAGCTGAGCTCATAGGCCAGTGACTCCTTAGGTAGATTTAGAATATGGCAGCGTTATGATGGTAAATAAGGATTCTGAGGATAGCACTAGGATCCACAGGCTTACGTGTAAAGGTTGATTATCAAGGGAGAAAGAATGGACACTCCCATATATTATCACACACTTCCCAGGAATCAAGGTGTTATCCACACCATCAATGAGGAAGTAGGAAGACGAAGAGTAGATTGCAGTATAATGTAGATTACTGGTAAGTAATCCAAGAATTGCTGCTTACTACCTTTCCTTATCACAGTCCTTGAGATGTGGAGATGTACAAAGGGGTTATTCACATTTGATTAAATCCCCCAGTCTGAAGCACACATATTGGTGCACTCATGAGGTTTAAAGAATCACTTAAAGGTACGTAATTTAACCGATTATTGATGTCAGTATTTCAGCCTGAGAGGCAGCGAAGTAAATATATCACATAGTGGGCCATCACCACAGTACAGTTTGTTGTGCAGGGAGATTCCACTGCTCTCACTCAGGAGGTAGTTTCCTGCCTTGTGTATCTGCACCAGGGGCTGGCCGTGAGGGCTGGATACATAACTGTATTTCAGGATAAACACTATGTACGTGAATTAAAATGTAGCTACATGGAGATGTTGGTCCCTCCTGGACCAACACTGAACACCACTGGTCTACAGTGCACATCACCTAAGAGAGCTATACTTGTGAGATCAAATACTTTAGAACTTGCAAAATGGCTCAATGGCTCAATATGTAAAGGAGGTGTGTGTACAATTTCCTACCAAATTGGCCCCAGCTATGGGAATGGATGGACTTTTGCAGGAGGGGTGTATAGGTCAGGTTGATCTTTACAGCGAGCACTATATCTGAAGGCATGGGATTCATATCCTTTTTCAATACTTAATTATACCACAGGTGAAGTAGTACAATGTTCTTGTTGAGGTTACAATGAATGAGTTGGCTGAAACAGGCATAACCAGGTTAGGATCCTTAGATAAGATTCCTTACACAGCAGTGTCATGGGTGGTAGTGCCACATGTAAAACACAGCTTTCACTCTGAGGCTTCTTGGTTCCTAGGACAGATAGCAGGGGATCTAATAAAATCTGTTGAGGAATTAGTCTGCCAAGAGGCAGGTTTGTGTTGCTATCCTAAAGACCTAATGGTTGGACTGGGAGTGCATGTGCCAGGGTATGGCATTGTGCATAGTCGGGGCAAAATGCCTCTTAGGTTTGGTCACTTGAAAAAGGGGGCTGTCAGAAACAGACCCATACTAGAAGGAGATCTGGGAATGCTCAAAAAGGATGCCATCATTTTACAGCTTTTGCAATGATCCTGGTCAGCTCAAGATGAGTGATCAAGATGGCATAATCCATAGTTTCTAGTGCCACACATAGATCCAGAAAGTCCAGGACAGCAACAGCTTTTTTACTTGTAATCAGGTGGAAGTTATTGGCAACATAAACTAGCAATCCTGATATCAATGAGTCAATGAAATCTGTAGAAGAAGAGATTCACATGCCACTGAATACCAGCAATCTCTGCCACATTTTCAGGAATGGGCAGGTGATGGATGTAAAACTGTATGGATTGCCTGAATCAAGTGATGGTTTCCTCAACAAGTGGTTGAAGCAGGGGTAGAAGTGGGACCCAGATTTCATGTTTCCCCTGAGGGAAGGAAGAACCACAGATGGTAGTTTGCTATAAGGTTTAGTTGCATAGGCTACTGACAACAGGACATATGAGAGCCCCCTCTGTGGTACCAGAACTTGTTAAGATAAAATATTTGGAATGCCAAAATAGAGGTAAAGGATGAAGCTGCCCGAGGAAGCTCCCAAATAATAGTGATGTGTCCCCACCCACTACGCCGGCCACACGCTCAACCCCATCTTCTCTGCCAGCAGCCACGTTGCCTTAAGCCACTTCACCGGACTACACTGGACCGACCACAGCTGCATCCACTTCACCTTTAAGAAGACCACATCCCACCACCGCCCGCAACAGATCCCCGCAGATGCGGGAGCAAAGTCACCACAGACCAGCTAACCACATCACTGAGCCAGAATCCACCAATCAACACTACTGACACCAACGACGCAGCCCGCAACCTCACACAGTGGATCATCAACTGCGTCGATGCCCTTGCACCACTGAAGAACCCTCCAGGCAAGCCCGGCAACAGGAAAACCACATGCTTCACTGACGACCTCAAAGAATCGAAGAAATCCTGCCGAACCCTCGAAAAAACATTGCGCCGCGAACAGACGACAGAAAACCTGACAGCCCTCAAGAACGCCACTCGCAAACACCACCAGCTGATCCGCACCACCAAAAAGACATCGTTCAAAGAGCGGCTGGACAACAACACACACAACAACAAGGAACTCTTCAGCATCGTTAGAGAGCTCTCCAACCCCAGCGCCAGCAGCAACGACATCACACCATCGCAAGACATTTGCAACTCCCTCGCCACCTTCTTTCACTGCAAGATTGCCGATATATACAACAGCTTTGGTGCCCAGACTCCGCCCCCAGCCACCGAACCAACGCCCCCTACAACCACCCTCAGCGCTTGGACTCCCGTCAGCACTGAAGACACCGCCCACGCTATGAACACCATCCACTCCGGCTCTCCTTCCGACCCATGCCTAAACACATCTTCAACAAAGCCGACACCATCATCGCACCCCACCTACGGAACGTCATAAACAACTCCCTCACGTCCGCCACCTTCCCAGAGAGCTGGAAGCACGCAGAGATCAACGCCCTACTGAAGTAAACTCACAGCGGACCCTAAAGACCTCAAGAACTTCCGCCCCATCTCTCTTCTTCCCTTCCCTGCAAAAGTTATCGAGAAGATCGTCAATAAACAGCTGACCGCATTCCTCGAGGCCAATGGCTCCCTCGACCCATCCTAGTCCAGATTTCGAGCCAACCACAGCACCGAGACCGCCCACATCGCAGCCACCGACGACATCAGGACCCTGCTTAACAACGGGGAAACAACCGCCCTCATCCTCCTAGACCTCTCAGCCGCCTTTGATACAGTCTGCCATCGCAACCTAATAATCCGCCTCCACAACTCCGGGATCCAAGGTAAAGCCCTGGACTGGATCACCTCGTTCCTCTCCGACAGAACCCAGAGAGTCCGCCTCCCTCCCTTCCGCTCCGCGGCCACCGAGATCATCTGCGGCGTACCCCAAGGCTCATCGCTCAGCCCAACCCTCTTCAATATCTACATGAGCCCCCTCGCCCCCATCGCAGGCAAACACAGCCTCAACATCATCTCATACGCCGACGACACCCAGGGGATACTCTCCCTCACCAACGACCCAGCCACCGCCAAACTCAACCTCCAGGAAGGAATGAAAAACGTTGCGGAATGGATGAAACGTAGCCGTCTGAAACTGAACTCAGACAAGATGGAGGTCCTCATCCTCGGACCATCCCCATCCGCCTGGGACGACTCCTGGTGGCCCACAGCGCTGGGCACCCCACCTACACCCACTGACCACGCACGCAACCTGGGATTCATCCTGGACTCCTCTCTCACGATGACCAAGCAAGTCAACGCCATCTCATCCTCATGTTTCAACACCCTGCGCATGCTCCGTAAGATCTTCCGGTGGATCCCTACCGGAACTAGAAAGACGGTCACCCAGGCCCTCGTCACCAGCCGACTAGACTACGGGAATGCCCTATACGCAGGAACCACAGTCAAACTTCAGAAAAGACTCCAGTGCATACAGAACGCATCCGCACGACTCATCCTCGACATCCCTTGCAACAGCCACATATCAGCCCACCTGAGAGACCTGGACTGGCTCCCCGTCAGCAAAAGGATCACGTTCAGGCTCCTCACCCACGCACACAAAGCGCTCCACGACATAGGCCCCGAATACCTCAACAACCGCCTCACGTTCCACACTCCAACCTGCAAACTCCGCTCTACCAGCCTCGCCCTCGCCACCGTCCCACGGATCCGCAGAACCACCACTGGAGGAAGATCATTCTCCTACCTGGCGGCCAAGACGTGGAACTCCCTCCCCACCCACCTACGACTGACCCAGGACCACCTCACCTTCAGGAAACACCTCAAGACCTGGCTCTTCGAGCAGTAGCAGCACCCCCCCTCCCTTCAGCGCCTTGAGACCCTTACGGGTGAGTAGCGTGCTCTATAAATGTATTGATTGATTGATTTTAAGAGGCAAGAAACCATCACAATTCAGTTTCTGGAATATCCTATTTAAGTAGGGGGCATTTGCTACTGGCAATAGAGCGTGTGGGCACTCGTGTTGGATAACTTCATTGACTAGAAACACTTTGATGGATGAATAGAGCTTAAGAGCAAAGGTGGCTGTGATGACTTCCCAACAATAGCAAAGTGTTCATTGAGAAGATTGAGGCCTCCACAATTCAGTTTCGGTACTAATCCACCTTTGCTTGCTTAATAACAGTTTTATGTGCAGCAGGTGATGTTTATATTGTAGATGGGATATTTGTCGTTTCTCTTTGTTATCTAACATGGAAGCATATTTGGGTAGAGTGGTGCGAAAACGTACTTTAACTTTAGAGCAAAGGTTTGGGATAGATGGCCTTGCTTGATCATTGATCGATTATAAGGATAAATGTGTAGGAGTCTTTTCTTTACCCCCAGGACCCTCTAGCTCTCAACGGAGAACTAGGTTGATTACCACTATTGATGTATGCTTTTTGGAGCTTTATTTTGTTTGCTAGGTTTACAAAATTAAAACCTAATGAGTTTTTGCAGAGAATGCTTTCTTACAAGAGCAAACTGGCTGGGAGAAGGGAATATGATATAAGATACCTAAGGAGCTTTTAACTGTCCTACCTATATTTGACCTTCAAGCTCTTGATTCATGTCTCCAGCCAGAAGTAAAAAGATATTTCAATCGGTGCAGTGAAGCATTTGTGTGGCATGCATCCTGTGATACGGTATTTAAAAATGGAACTGGTGAAGAGAATGCAACCATATTTACCTCTATCATTTGACATAGAATACACTGAAAGTGTATTTACAACTTCAACTAGGATATTTCCATGTCCCTTACCAAAAAGGTATGTATTATGAACTCTACTACCATAAAAGGTTCTTTTTATGTTGAACTTTCCCATAAACTCTCACATATGTCATATTTAGTTACCACTGACAACAAGTCCAGGTGAATTTGTGGATGGTGATGAAAGCACCGGCAGTCTTGTAAGATGTGTGTTAGTTTGGTTTTAGTGATGCCTCTGTGATGAAAGTGTATTGATGTTCTTTTAGGATAAGATGACAAGGTCTATGACACAGCTGCATACAGTATTACAGTGATGGCATTGAAGATTCTCAGGTCAAAGTTTTGTCAGTTACAGGTGTGTGTCATTGCTGTGGTTGGAAAGTGAGCTTATGTGGTTGTATCGGTGTGTGCTTGCAGATGGAAATGTTTCCCTGTGTAATGATTTTGACTCATACTACAGTGCCTATAAGGACCAAACAGGAGTCACCCTTATTAGAGGATGTATGCTCAGATATGCCCTGAGCCCCCTGTAGATGAGAACACAGAAGATGTGGTTTGTAACTGACCCTTTATTCAGACCCCTGTTGGGGATGTTCAAAATTGTGTGACCAGTGTATTTGCTGCCAATCAAAATTCTTGGCTTCAACCAATCAGTTCCTAGAGACTTCCCCATGACTTTAACTACACTAGGGAACTTGTTGACAGGTGCGCATAACACATAGCACCCAGTCCCCTTGAATAAACACTCAGACCATTTAAAGCATTACCTGATCCCTCCATTTCAGTCATTGTGCGCCAGGGCAAAGACAATTCTAAGTATGGAAGCCCTATTAAAGTTGAACTGTTTTGTTGGAAACACAGCCACAAAGGCTCAAACACACTGAGTCATCGCACCATGCTCCAGGACTTTACAAAACTATGAGCGTTGGGAGGTAAATGAGAAGATATGGCTTAGCTGCTCTTGGTTTAGGCACTGAGCTTTTGTCCATGGTTGAGGAATTCTGGAAGCATTAGTGAAAACATTGTTTCAGGTCCACATCTTCCTATTGGTTTACATTTGTCATTGTTTTCACAAAAGAAAGAATCTGCACAGCGAAGCAGGAAAACGTTGTACTTTAAAAAGATACAGAGGGCCAGAAAACAACAGAGATTGACACCAGTTCATGCAGGCACTTGGTTGTGTAGTGTCTCACTCATTCTTATCACGCCTAGCACCATACACACATTCACAATGACTACTTTCACACAATAATAGTAATAGCAAGAAATGGTATTGGATCCATCACACCTATCTTATTTAAGTGCTGTTAATACAAAATGTTTCCATTACCCAGGCACATACAGTGTTACGAAGCACTAAGTCGGAGGCACTCTCAAAGAAATATCAAATACCCGATGGGTCAGATGTACTAAGAACTAATTCACAGAAAGTTGTCCAAAATTGTGCACTGCCATTTTGCGAATCAATTCTGATCTTGTATACTGACCCATGTACTAATAGGTGGTTTTGCAAAATCATAATTCAGAGGGGGCCACAATTTGACCCACCTCATTAATATTCATGAGGTAGGTCGCAAATTGCAACTCATTTAGATAGGATTCCAACACATGATGGCCTGCTGGTGTCAGCAAACTACCATGTCTGTGATCACATTTTAATAACGTGAACTTTTTTTAAAAATACAGCCTGTTTTCCTTGAAGGAAAAGTGTTTGCATTTAAACCTGTCAGCCTTAGGGTGATCTTCCCCCAAACCTTTTGCCTTCACTCCTCCTGTTTTGCTGAATTCGTTTTGGTTGGCCTTAGGACTCTGCACACTTTACCACTGCTAACCAGTGCTAACATGATTGAGCTCTCTCCTTTAAACATGGTAAAATTGGCTTACACCCAATAGGCACATTTAATTTACTTGTAAATCCCTAGTAAGGTGGTGTTACATGAGCTCAGGCCCTGTAAAATTAAATGCTACTAGCGGGCCTGCAGCACTGGTTGTGCCACCCACTTAAGTAGACCTGTTAACATGTCTCAAGCCTGCCATTGCAGCTTGTGTGTGTAGTTTTTTAATTGTCATGTCGACCTGGCAAAATAAACCTTTTACCAAGACTAAACTTTCTTTTTTTGTTTACATGTAAGGTAGGTATGAAACAGCCCATGGGGCAGGGGGCATTGTATTGAAAAAGTTGTATTTTTGCGTTTTACGTGTCCTAGAAGTGAAAATCTCTCAAATTTTGTTTTTCATATTTGCAAGGCCTACCTCTTCCCTAGCATAACATTGGGTTACCTTATTACCTGTAATAAGTGATAACCTTTTATTGGAAACAGGTAGTAAAGGCATGTTTAGTTTCTGAAGAATAGTAATTTTAACCCCTCTTTAATGATAAAGTCTGATTTTAAGTCACAATTCTGAAAAAGCCATTTTGAGAAAGTTGTATTTTCAATGTTCTAAACATTTGGGGCCTGCAGCCTGGTTTGGGGTCACATGACTAGGTGTAAATGCCAGTTGGCCTTTGTGTATTCTTCCCAGACAGCATCACAATAGAGGGTCTAGGTGTTGGCAGAATGGGCTCTCTCTGGCAGGATGGGGGAGCAGAGCTGTCACCTACCACACTTGCACTTCAAATGCACTGGGTCAGTGTCACAACTCAATATTCCAGTTGCACTAACCTGTAGTTGCCAAACCCAGCGAGAGCAATAAGTAGTCCACCAATGCCCAAACGCGCTCTCCGGTAAGAACTATTAAAGCTCTTTGTCAAAAATGTCAAAGAGAAGGGGGGAAAAGGATATGAGACATGGAAAGCTGACCGTTGGCGTTGCAAGACCTCTGTCCACATCTGCTTAAATATCTGGCTTGTCCTGGAAGATATGTCTCTTCCCTCTGTCTTGTGGAGGCACTGAGACAAGTTTAAGAAGTGACTACATGAAAGTAACAGAGTATTCAATAGCACGATGCACGATGATCGATTATCTGACTTCTTTTGTTTACCTAGTGTTTCGAGGTGAAGACTAACCCATGAAGTGGGGGTCTAGTTCGCACGCCCAATCTTTTTGCTCTCACCAAAGGCGCATTCATCTCTTTGGTTGGCAATAGTTTGCAAAGCCTTTCTGCTGGGATTTGTATTGATCAACAATAATCTTGTAATACTTTTCTCTCTGTAACTTGCACTGGGATTTTCTATGTTTCATGTGTGATGCGCCCTTTTTGTAATTTCCTCTATGTGAAGGCATGTCGGGTCTCTTTGTGTGCACTCTTTGCTGATATCTGTAGTGTATTCAAAAGTGTAACTTCATTGCTAAGTAATGTCCTCACCCTTGGATTGTCAGTGCATGCTGTGCTTGGTCTACTGAGTGCAAGCTCGCTTTGAATGGAAATCTTAATTTTCTTTTCCTTCTCTTTTTTTTCAGGTTCGCAGGAGCACTCAAGTAATGCAGCAACGGAACGGCAAAGGAGGACTGGACCTGTGCCCTCTTCAGAATCCAGCATGTGATGTAAGTGTCAATTCCAGAATGTGCATCTTTATCTGTGACCTTTCAGATGCCAAGCAATGCTTGAGGTATAGCCATTTATACTGTCGGAAAGAAAATGGCCACTGAGATTTCCAGATCTCGCATGACCCAAATAGAGACTTCCAGGTCTTCCAAAGCTTTCAAAGTATTGGGTAGATGGATGGCTTCTAACGTGTGCATGATGTCATGTCATTTTCTTTCACTAAACTGCAATCTACCTCTCACCCAGTGTCTGTTGCTCAGTTTCGCTTTCTCCTCATGTACTCTAGTCTACTCTGTCTTTCCTCCAAATGTGCACTGAGCAGACCTAGACACAACCTAGATAGGCGGAGAGGAGAAGCCTTGGACAACCTACTGTGGGTTATATCACTCAGCTCACACACACACATAGGACTTCACACTAGCCTATTTTGCTCCCAGACCGACTGGTACCATGGCAGGGAATTCCAGACACCTCTGTAGGGGCAAGTTCCAGAAACTTCTTCCATTTAAAAAGGCCACAAGGTACAAAAAGGGGACCCTCAGATCCACTCTTCAGTATACTCTTGGACCTGTGGCTACTACAGGAGAAGGATGCCCTGCTGCCCTGCTACTTGAGGCCTGCCCTGCTTGCTAAGAAGGAAGATAGAACCTGCACCCTTCATCCCCAGCTGAAGTGACTCCAAGGATCAGATGACTGACCTCCTGTTCTGATATACAGTACCATAACAAGCTCCAGAGGCCTCGCTGAAACTGCCTAGCTGACTTGCTGCAACTGGACCTGCCTGGACCTGCAATATACCAGCATGAGCCCCGTTGGCCTCTGCTGGAGTGAGTTCCTGGCCCACAAGTGGTGCCTCCCAGGTCCTGGACCCTTGGTGTGGCATCAGTTGTGCTGCTCTTGAGAGAAAAGAAGAAATCCTTAGGTTTTTACTCTTAGTGACCACGAACAAGCTCGTTCGCACCAAGATTTTGTCCCCGACCTACATGGAGCTCTGGTGAAACCGACTCCACGCGCTACAGCGACTGACCGCATTGAACAGCAACAAGAGATTTGCACTTCGCACTACAGCATTGACACCCTGCAATGACCACCACTACAAATCTTCAGCAACGACCGTCTGCGACACTCAACAGGGTATTTGCGCTATGGCGAAGAACACAAGTGGCGTTTTCTTCCTTTAGGTGCTATACTTACCTGAAACCTTTTAAATTGCTTTGTCTCTGGTTCTACTGATTGGATGTTTGTTGTTTCGGTGTTAAATAATTTATTACACGTTACTGTGTTGCTGTTGGTGTGCTGCATAAATGCATTACACATTGCCTCTAAGTTAAGTTGGACTGCTTTTGTGCGAAGCTACGTAAGGGTTAAGCCCAGGTTAATTTAGCGACTTCATGTGGGTCACCCTGACAAGGATTGTGGCTGTTACTTCAGTCAGTAGGGTTTCACACCTATCAACCAACAACCCAATTACCCACAGCATTTAAGAAAAATTAGTACTTCAAAAAAATAAAACAATTTGTATGAGTTAGCAGAAGTTCCCTTGATCACTCACCCCTTCCCAAAAAATTTTTTATTCATAAAGGGGGAGAGGTCCTGTGCAAATAGGTTGGTAACCTATCAATGGCTTACAACAGAAATTGCAGTTTGAAACCACTGATACATACCCTACTGATTCGATGGAAGGAACGCCCTAAACACACCCCTTCTAAACTACAATCTGAAAGTTTTTCTAACCCCATTTTGTGATTCTATAACCTATTATCAAATCACAAATTGGGCTTAGTACATAGTAAAAAGGCATTTAGCTGTTGCAAACCTTGTGATTTAGCGAATCGCAGGCCTTGAAACAGCAGAGTGACTTCATATACCCCCTTCGCTGCTTCTGTCGGCCAACGGCCGTCGCGCGCACTACCTCTGTAGTGCTGCGCACGTCCGTTGGCCGACGTGGCCCTGCCCACTCTACTGAACCGCCGTACCGTGGCGGAATTGCCGCTGCGGTTAGGCGGATATCTTGCCCTATGTCTTTATATATGATATACAACAATGCCCCATGGTCCCTATGAAAACTCAAATGCTCCAATTTTATCATACATGAACAAAAACAATCTTTAGTACTTGTGTTGTGCTCATAATCTGTTTCTGGAAGCAATGTAAACATAATTGCGAACCAAAAAGCTTCCTCTATTGGAGAATAGCAATAAGCAGTGCTGCTCTCCTAAAACAAACATTTACACATTTTTATCAAGATTACTAGTATGTCTTACTTTTATTTCACACAAACACCATTTTCTATCAAGTCAAAGTAGCAATCAGGGAGGTTTGGTGGAGTTGGTAGTGTGGTAAGTACTCATCATGAAGTAAAAAAAGATAACTTCTTTTAATTTATATAGCTGCACTGTCCTGATCTTTGACCAAGGGGACCCTTGAAAGGTGTGTGCCCTGGGCAATTGGCCTCTTTGCCCATGCCTTAAAATATCTCTGACTATGGCAGGTAGAAAACATATGATATTCGGGTTGATAAATTGCTTCTCTATTTCTGGTACCTTTGCAAATTGACCAGCTGGGAGTAAACAAACAGTGGTAAACCTGACATTTAATTGCAGACAGAAACTTCTCAAATTACCCCTTTAAGATTACCTTGGTATTAACACCCAGCCTCAAAATTTAAGTGCCCTGCACTTAAGTGCTATAAGTTGTAGGGGGTCATTTATTAACCTCTTTTCTTAGGGCAGGCTACAGATAGTTTAGTTTAAGTTGACCTTATTTCATCAACACACACAAGAACACAGTCTGCTCTTTGTCAGCCCTCTTCAGTAATAACTTATTTGCAGAATCTCTACATCTTGTATTAGGCCACTGAAGTACTGCTCAGGGTTACATTCTTCAGCAGTGATTGGCAAAGAAATCCATGTCCATAATTTTAAGTTTTTGCAGATTTATATAGAGCGAACTCGACCTGAAAGTATTGGAGTGCTTTACACGAGCCCAGTTACCTTACACAAGGACACATTCAGTTTTAGGTCTCGCCTACGCAGCGTGCATGCGCTGCATAGGAGACCTTTAGCCGCCGTGCAGCTCTTTTTCAAAGCACATACTCGTGCTTGTGGCAGCATACGTCTTGCAGGAGAGCGCAGCGGTGCGCCACAAGCACAAGTATTTGCTTTGAAAAAGAGCAGACTGCTCTCCCCAGCGCGCGCACCACTCGTGGGTGCACCTCTTCGCCTCTCTCTCCCGCTGCAGCCTGCAAGGCTTTTTTTTTTTAACTTTCAGCGCGAGACGCGCGCTTGTTCTTTTTGTTTGAATACTCTGAGAGTTGTGTGTTCACCCCTGTCTTCTTCATGCACTTCTTCCCACTGTGTGTTCCTTTTTCGCCCTCCCTCAGTTGTCGATGCTGCTTCCCCATTACCACTTTCCCTTACCATTCTTGCCTCCCCACCACTGCCTTGTCTGTTTGCGTCCCCAGACCTGCCCACCAACCCACTGTTGCACATTTGCTTCCCCAGCCCTACCACCCACCCTCCATTGTTTGTGTGCTTCCCCTTAAATCCTCCTTTCCACCCTCTGTTGTCCGTGTGCCTTTGCATTCCTCCCACCCTCCATTGTCAGCTTGCCTCCCCATCCATCCCCTCCCGCCCCTCCCGCCCTCCGTTGTCAGCTTGCTGCCTCAGCACCTCCACCCCTTTCCATGACTTCCACAGAACTCATGAAAGCCTCTTGACTCATGCAGCACATGTTTAGTTGATCAGTCTTTACTCTGTATGAGTCACCAGAAACAGAGGAATGGATTTTAAGTGTTGTGTAAAGTCACAATAACAGGCTTAGTATTATCGATTTGGAAAGCGTTTGCTCCCATCTCCATTCGTTTTTGGTCATCTTGTTGCCTGTAAAGAGCTTATGCAGGTTGCATTTGTAGAAGTCAGTGACCTAGTTTGAAGCCCAATGTAAAAAAAATGAGTTAATATTATTTACCACTTCCTCCACCTTCCCTTTACCCCCATCTCCGGCCTTCCTTGCAGGACTCCCCCAGCACCCCGCCTCTCCCGTACCCTTCCCCCTACATTCTCTTTACCCTTTGCCCCACCTCCCCTTTTCCACCTCAGCGACCTTCCTATTAACCCTTTCAGCCCTTTTTTCAGGCGTGTCACTCTTCCCCACACACTTCACTTTTAAATGTAGCCCGACAGAGCCCCCCATCACCTTGTATGTTTTTTTTAAAATTCTGACCATGCACCTCACTCAAACTGTTCCAACTCCAGGGTTTGCTTCTCACCTCTCTGACAAACAAGCTCTTCTGGTCATGGTCAGACTCAGCACCCCTTGGCCAAGGTCTCGCCACTCCTGCACTCAAATTCCGCTTCCACATTTACACGTTTAGACTATCGTTTCACGTGCACAGGTATTTTCAAGTACAAAAATTGCTGCGTCAGTTCATTTTATGGACGTTTTTTGTATCTGGCTCCAACTTTTGCATCATGCAGTGGGGAATTATGTGGCCCTCTGCGGATTATTGTTTTTTTTGTTGCTAATTTATATAGCGCAAACTCGACCCAAAGGTATTGGAGCGCTTTACATGAGCACCAGTGAGGTTACACAAGGACACATTTGTCGTTTTTGCACACTGTCACCTTTACACAATTTCCTGCAAGTACTACCTGGACAAAATTCCACATGCAAAAACCTCGAGAGTTTGCGTTGAATTTCACACCTTACCGCAGGACCAAACATGAAGCTCTAACTTTTGTTGGTTTACATATGCCCCTGGTTTTCCTCGCCTATTGTACTCGTGTGCGGGTTTTTTTTTGTAGCGCAAATCTAGGTGCACAAAAATAATTGTTTCTTTTCATAAGGTGCTTGCATCTGCAGTTTTGTAGTTACATTACCACCACCTGCCTTAAAGGTAGTACTTTTATCAACCCAGGCAGGATTAAATGGCATGTTGGACCTGCATCACATGCAAACATGTACTTCGCAAAGCATGTTAAAAACACTAACTTGATACATTTGATTTTTACTATCAACTGCCAACTATAGGTGACGTCTGTGCGCATGGTAATTCAGCTGGAGTCGCAGCTGGGGTGAAGCACCATGGGGCATGTTGGATATATATGACTTGGCGCGCCATGCCAGCCTTGGGTTGCCTCAAAGCGCTGAGGGTTGATGGCCACATCAGGTTCGGAATTGCAGCATGGCCTCCCTGTTTGTATAGTGTATTTGTAACAAAGCTCTAAATCTACTGAAGCATCCTCTCCACAGACTCATTCCATCCCTATGTCACAACTGCAATGGCCATTTTTATTTTGTGTTGCTCTGACACACATTTTCAAAATAACAATTTCCAAGCTACATATGTAGTAGACCTGGCAAGTTTCCACCGATTCTCGTGCTACGAAAGTGGATGGAATCTGTTAAGATAGGTTCAGATACTCTATTTGGATACCTTTCACTTTGTCGCTTTGAGGAAAATGGGTATTTGTGCTGGCCAATTGTTTTGTTGAATGTGGTTGAAGAATCTGTGTCATACTGCATTATTGATATGCTGAGTGCATGGAATGTACAAAGGATAGGTGCTGGATCAGTTTCCAATAACTCAACAGCAAGTACATTGAGAACTCATTGTGCAAATACTAAATCCTACTGAAACAGGTTCCTAATCAGTCCCTTATCTGTACTCCTTGAAACAGTGATTGCTTTTAGAGTAAAAGCCGATGGTCTCGCCTTTGGGACCTTATAAGTGTTTAGTTATCAGCACAATATCCTTGGTGCAACAACCTCAACTGTTGCACGGCTAAACACTTCTAAGGTCCCAAAGGCGAGACCTATTGGCTATACCAATGCTTGTTTTGGTAGGCACTGGGAGATTACGTGATTTGCCTAGAATCAGAGGATGTGGAGTCTACCTCGAGGCTCGAACCTTGGTTTCCCAGCTCCAAAGTCGGCAGTCTTGCTGTGAGATCACATCCTCTCCAGTTGGTGAGCTGCTGGTTAGGCCCTGCAGATGAGAGAGCAGCAGATAATGGATTCTGAATATTGCTGGAGTCCCCTGCTGTACCACTCTGGTACGGCATTCAAGTTATTGGAATGGCCAAGCAGTTGAATGAGGCTTAGACCATAAACTAGGATAGTGATTATTGTGAGGGGAACCTCCCTCAGGGCAGTTGCCCACCATAGGAAGGCGAAGAATTGGCCTTAATCTTAAATTAAAACATTTCTTTCATAATGCTGAACTCGGCCAGGGACCTGCTCTCTCCCTCCATAGCTCCGGCTGCTATGCTGTGCATCTGCCCTAGGCAGGACTCAGTGCAGGTAGGGGTTTGAGCCTCGGCTCCTGCCTAGGTTTGGCCCTTCTTGGTTTGCCCCGTTGTCTCCCTGACTGCCTTTCCTCATTGTGCTTTTATTCTTTTGTGCTTTTATTCTCTTTTCACTTATTGTGCCTTTTTTCCTGTTATTGTGCCTTTCCGCCCTCTCTGCCAGTCTTTCCCGCTTCCACACACGCTGCTGCTGCCCCCGCGGCCCTTCCCCCTACTGATTCCCGCTTCCCCCTCCCGGCTGTGCCTCCCTTCCCCCTCCCCTATTTAATGCTGGCTGCTGCGTGCCGGTGCGCTGGCGCGCCGAAGGCAAGCCTGTCTGCGCCCGCCCCCGACCGCGGCCCGCGCCAGGAACCCTAGATCTACCACCATTACAACTCCGCTGCCCTCCTTGCACTCAACGCCTGAAGGAACAACAACTGCCAGAGATCGACGCCGAACACCACCCACGGCCAGTTCTCCTGCCGACACTGCCGACAATCCTTCACAATCAATAGCCCCCCCCAGGCCGCTGAACCCACAACGGACGCCCGCACTACCGAAGCCCTGGCCTGCATACTCCTCAACGTGTGCTCCCTCCACAGACACACCACAGAGATCTGGGACCTGCTCGACACCCTCTCTCCAGATTTTGCCTTTTTTATGGAAACATGGACCAATGCCACCTCTGCCCCAGACATCGCCACCACCATCCCTGATGAATACAAGATCCAAAGAAAGGACCGCCCCAACCGCCCAGGGGTGGACTCACCATCACACACAAGAACTCCCTCCGACTCTCCACCTCCGCACGAGCGACCACCCCTCCATCAATGAGCACCTCCACTTCCAGATCCAAACCAGCCCCAGAAACACGCTGCGTGGGACCCTCGTCTACAGGCACCCCGGACCTCGTGCCTCCTCCACCACCACCATCACCGACCCCATCGCACACCACGCCATCACCTCCATGGACTACATTCTCAGTGGAAACCTGAACTTCCACCTCGACAACCGCTGCAACCCTGCCTCCTCCACCCTCCTTGACAACCTCGCCAACCTCCGACTAAAGCAACTCGTCACCACCCCTATCCATAGAGCCGGACACACCCTCAACCCTATCTTCGCAGGAGGGACTAACATCCACGTCAGCCACACCACGGAGCCCCTCTGGACAGCCCACCACTGCGTACACTTCACCTTTAACACCACCACTGCACCCAAACCTGCCCCGCGCCCACGACGAAGGAACTGGAGCAAGATCGTAGAGGAACACCTCAACACCACTCTCCTCCACGACCCCCCTCCGCCACGACAGACGCTAACTCCGCAGCCATGGAACTACACCCCTGGATCTCAAGATGCGCTGACAAGCTCGCACCCCTCCGCCACTCTATCAAACAATTCCCCCTAAAGGCCACCTGGTTCACCACCGAATTCCAAGAAGCCAGTCGCTCCTGCAGATGCCTCAAGAAACTATGGCTGAACAGGAAAACCACCAAAGACCAAAACAACTACAGGATTGCCATGAATAAATACCACCAGCATATTAGAGCCACCAAGCGGACATTCATCAAGAACAAAATCTACACCAATGCTAGTAACGCCAAGGAACTCTTCAACATCATACAGCAGTTCACCAACCCCCCCAGCGAAGCGACAGATGTCACACCTTCCCAGGACCTCTGCAACAAGCTCAGCTCCTACTTCAACCTGAAAATCAAGGCCCTCTACGACAACTTCAGTGAACAGACTCCCGTCACCACCCACCACCGACAACCAGCAGACCATCACCACCTAGAAAACCGCTACTACCAAAGACACCACCACGACCATGAAGAGCACCCACTCAGGAGCTCCCATGGATCCCTGCCCGCCGCACATCTACCACAGAGCCGCCGCCACCATAGCACCCAAACTAGGCTGGAGCCTCCGCTCCCTCCACCGCTGCAGCGCCTCCACCACCTCGTGTGACAACCTGCCCTGAGCCTGTCTCCGCTTTTCTCCGCCGGTGCCTGCTGCCCCTTGCCGCCGCCTACTCCGACGCCCTCCTGACTGCCTGTGCCCCGCGCGCCTGGGAGCCCTTTTTCCACATTCTAGACCCGTGTGCCTGAGCCCCCCGAGCCCCCTTTTCTTCCTGTGCCTGGGTGCCTGCTGCCCCCCCTGCCACCGCCGCTTCTCCTTTTCCCGCCATTTTTCTTTCTTTTTTCTCTCCCGCCCGTCGCTGACCACCCTAGGCCCCGCCCCTGTGCCCATTCGCTGCCCTTCTTGACTCTCCCTCCCCACCTCCCCCTTATAAGGCAAGTCCGTCTGCGCCCGTCCGCGCCTGGACCGCACCCGGCGCCAGAACCCCACGTGACATCGACAACTCTAGTCTCCACTACGACGGCAACACCCTCATCGCACTCAACCAAGGACAGCCCGCCAACTGCTACAAAGCCACCCCCAAGCGCACCCACGGCCCTTTCACCTGCCAAAACTGCATCTTCACCTACAACATCGACGCCAAAGCACCAATGGCAAGGGGATCCAACCAACTGCAATGCATCCTGCTCAACACCCGATCCGCACGCAAACACGCCGTCGAGCTCTGGGACCTTCTCACCACCACAGCACCAGACATCGCCTTCCTGACCGAGACCTGGCTGAACGATACCTCCGCCCCCGACATCGCTACGGCCTTTCCAGATGGATACAAGATCTCCCGGAGAGACTGCACCAATGGAATCGGAGGAGGAATCGCCATCATCCACAAAAACACCATCAAGGACTCCACGAACACCGACGACACCCTCACCACCGCCGAACACATGCACTTCAAGATCCACACAGACCCCAAGACCACCCTCAGAGGCACCCTCGTCGACAGACCTCCCGGCCCATGCCCCCAATTCTGCAACTCCATCGCCGACTTCATCAGCACGCACGCACTGACCTCCACCAACTACATCCTGCTCGGCGACCTGAACTTCCACCTGGAAAACAACAATGACAGCAACTCCTCCACCCTGGTCGACAACCTCGCCACCCTCAGACTGAAACAGATCGTCACCACCCCGACCCACATCGCCGGCCACACGCTCGATGCCATCTTCTCCTCCAGCCCTCACATCACAACTCTGAGCTCACCTGGACCGACCACCGCTGCGTCCACTTCACCTTTCAGAAACCCATCACCCACCATCGCACCCCACAGATCCCCCGCCGACGATGGGGCAAAGTAACCAAGGAAATACTGGAAGCTTACCTCGCAACCGACCCTCCCACCAGCCCCACGGACCCAGAGGATGGAGCCCGCACCCTCAGACTCTGGATGGAAAAATGTGGCAACACCATAGCACCTGTGCGACAACCCACCGACAGAAACACCAGCCAGAGAGCAAGCTGGTTCACCCCGGGACTCCTGACCTCCAAGCACGCCTGCCGGGAACTCGAGAACATCTGGCTCAGCGACAGAACTCCCGCCAACCACACAGCCCTCAAAGACGCCACTCGCAACCACCACCGCCTCATCAGGACCACCAAAAGAGCCTCCTTCAAAGACCGCCTCGACAACAACGCACACAACGACAAAGAACTCTTCAGCATCGTAAAAGAACTCTCCAATCCCAGCTCATGCACCAACGACATCCCGCCATCGCAAGCCCTGTGCGACACCCTCGCAACTTTCTTCCACCAGAAAATCACCGACATCCACAACAGCTTCGACACTCAAATCAACCCAACGCACCCCACCACGACGAAGACACCCACTCCCACCCACCACAACCCTCTGACCACATGGGCCAACGTGAACACCGAAGACATAATCAAGACCATGAGCACCATCCACTCAGGCGCCCCATCGGACCCTCTTCCCCACCACATCGCCAACAAAGCCAGCAGGCTCATCGCACCCCACCTGTGCAGCATCATCAACCTCTCCTTCGAAACTGCCACCTTCCCCGAGAGCTGGAAGCACGCCGAGATTAACGCCCTCCTGAAGAAACCCAAGGCGGACCCGAGCGACCTCAGGAACTTCCAGCCCATCTCCCTGCTTCCGTTCCCAGCAAAAGTCATTGAAAAGACCGTCAACAACCAACTCACCCGCTACCTAGAAGACAACAACATCTTGGACCCATCCCAGTCTGGCTTCAGCAGCAACCACAGCACTGAAGCTACCCTCATCGCCACCACAGACGACATCAGAATGCTCCTCGACAACGGCGAAACAGCCTCCTGGACCTCTCCGCCGCCTTCGACACCGTCTGCCACCACACCCTCCGCGCTCGCCTCTTTGACGCAGGCATCCGAGATAAGGCACTGGACTGGACCACCTCCTTCCTCACCGACAGAACCCCGAGAGTCCTCCTCCCCCCATTCCAATCCAGAACCACCAAGACCATCTGCGGCGTCCCTCAGGGGTCCTCCCTTAGCCTGACGCTATTCAACATCTACATGGCTTCCCTCGTACGCATCGCCAGACTACACGACCTCAACATAATCTCCTACGCCGACGACACCCAGCAGATCCTCTCCCTCACCAAGGACCCCCTCACCGCCAAATCCAAACTGCACCAGGACATGAAGGCCGTTGCCGCCTGGATGGAAGCAAGCTGGCTGAAACTGAACACGGACAAGACGGAGATCCTCATCCTGGGTCCCAACCCCTCGGCATGGGCCAACTCCTGGTGGCCCCACTCCCTGGGAGCCCCCCCGACACCGACCAACCACGCACGCAACCTAGGAATCATCCTCGACTCTACGCTCAGCATGACCAACCAAGTCAACGCCGTCTTCTCCTCATGCTTCCACACCCTCCGTATGCTCCGCAAGATCTACAGATGGATCCCGACGAACACTCGGAAAACAGTCACCCACGCCCTCATCAGCTGCTGACTCGACTACGAAAACGCCCTCTACGCCGGAGCCCCAAACAAACTCATCAACAGACTCCAGAGAATCCAGAACGCCTCCGCTCGCCTGATCCACGATGTCCCCCGCAGAAACCACATCACCCACCAGCTGAGAGATCTACATTGGCTCCCCGTTAACAAAAGAATCACCTTCAAACTCATGATCCACGCACACAAAGCACTACACAAGACCGGCCCCGCCTACCTCAACAGCAGACTATCCTTCCACGTACCCAACAAGAATCTCCGCTCCACCGACCTGTCCCTGGCCACCGTCCCACGCATTCACAGAACCACCTCCGGAGGCAGATCCTTCTCCCACTGCGCCGCCAAGACCTGGAACGCCCTCCCCCTCCACCTACGCCAGACTGCTGACCTCCCGGCGTTCAGAAGACTGCTCAAGACCTGACTCTTCTACCACTAGCTGCTTCTCTCCCCCCCCCAGCGCCTTGAGACCCTAGCGGGTGTGTAGCGCGCTCTACAAAATTCCTGATTGATTGATTGATTGAGCATCAACGCCTCCCTTGAATCTAGCATCTTCCCCGATGACTGGAAGCGGGCAGAGTTCAAGCCCCTCCACCAGAAATCCTCAACCAACCCGACGGACCTGAAAAACTACCAGCCCGTCTCTCTCCTTCCCTTCACAGCCAAAGTCACCGAGAAGTTCATCAATGCCCAGCTGACCACCTTCATTAAAAAGAACGCCATCCTCGACTCCTCCCAGTCCGGATTCCACAGCAACCACAGCACCGAGACAGCCCTCCTCGCTGCCACCGCTGACATCCGCATGCTACTCGATCAGGGCCACACTGCGGCCCTCATCCTTCAACACCATCTCACACCTCACTCTCGCAGCCAGACTCCACGACGCCAGTATACAAGGAACCGCCCTCGACTGGATCCGCTCCTTTCTCTCCGGCAGAACCCAAAGGATCAGACTCCCCACCCTTCCTCTCCAAACCTACAGAGATCAACTGTGGAGTACCCCAAGAATCCTCGCTCAGTCCTCACTCTTCAACATCTACATGGCCCTCCTCGCTGCCATTGTCATACAGCATGGGCTCAGCATAGTATCTTACGCCGACGACACCCACCTCATCCTCTCTCTCATGAAGAATCCCCAAGATACCAGACTCAGCTTCCAAGAAGGAATGAAAGACGCCACAGCATGGATGAATGACAGCTGCCTAAAACTGAACTCGGAGACGACTGAGGCGCTCGTCTTCGGACCCTCCCCCACTGCATGGGACAGCTCCTGGTGGCCCCTTGCGCTCGGAAACCGACCCACTCTGATGGACCACCCCAGAACCTAGGCATCGTTCTAGACTCCTCCCTCACCATGTCCCACCAGATCAATGCCGTCGCCTCCACCTGCTTCAAGTCCCTCCGCAAGACCTTCAAGTGGATCCACCCGCATGCAGAAAGACAGTAACCCATGCACTCATAATCAGTGACTACTGTAATGCCCTCAATGCAGGAATCAACAAAGCCCTGCTACACAAGCACCAAACAATCCAGAACACCGCAGCCAGACTCGTCCTCGGAACCCCACGACAGGAGCACATGACCCATCACCTATGAGACCTACTCTGGCTCCCCATCGAGAAGAGAGTAACATTCAAGCTACTCATCCACGTGTACAAATCCCTCCACAATATCTGACCCAAATACCTCAACAAAAAAGTCTCCTTCCATGTACCCAAAGGGAACCTCCGCTCTGCCAACCTCGCACTGGCAGAGACCCCACGCATCCACAAAACCAGAGCAGGCGGAAGGGCCTTCTCCTACCTCGCAGCAAAGACCTGGAACGAGCTCCCAGTCAACATCAGACACTCCCCCACTCTGCACACCTTCAGGAAGAGTCTCAAGACCTGGCTCTTATAATGATCCGGAGCTGTACCCACCCCCACCAGGCGCCTTGAGACCCTCACAGGTGAGTAGCATGCTGTATAAACCCCCTGATTGATTGATTGATTGATTGATTGATTGATTGAATGCTATGCAACTCACTCACCCACAGTGCCCAGTCAACAGAGTGCGCGGTTCCAGATTTGAAGAGACAAACCACAATGTTATTAGCAAAAAACGTTTTTCTGCTGTAATCTTCAAAATATTCCTCTAGTCCAATAGAGATGAGCACACTTCAGACAGCAGTATCATGTCAATGCTAAATGACCCCTAGACTATCTATAGATGTGCACTCTTTTCTATTCAGTCTTCACTCTTCCTTGTTCAGTATTGCTCTTTCCTGGTCTTTAATGTTTACTTCTCCTTTCTTCTCTCCTTTCCTCTCTGTCACTCTTTTGGGACACAAAAAGTCTCCTGCATGGGTGGATTGGAAAGAGCATGTAACAAGCTCGGAGTCCCCTTATCACGTTCTGCATGGGATTTTAAATTGTAGGCATCAGCACATGCAAGCATCATGCGTGCAGGCTGAGGGCCTGGTGTGACATGGAGTGATATCCAGATCTGGTCTCTGTGGATCAAAGGGGCGCACAATATGCACGTGCCTTTATTGAGTATGACTACTACCAGCTCAACAGGCTGAGGAGGACTGACTGGGGTGGCAGTATAATGATCTTAGTAGGAGGGCAAGCCTTTTCTCCTTGTTCCCTGCCCAGGGAGAGTGGCCTACTGGCCTCCTTGGATATGCTTGTATTTACCCTGGAGTCCTTGGCATGGTTTTCCTCTAACATTTTGTCTTCAGCCCTCCTGTTTTGTTGACTTTGTTTTTGTTGGCTTTTGGACTCTGTACACTTTACTGTTATGGTCGTAATGCTTCTAGATTTCAAACCCCCAAGGGATGCTACCTGGTTATCCACTTGGAGTGCGCAAGTACACCTGGCCCTGGGACATTCGTGGTAAATGAGATTAACATGGAGGACTTTACGAACCTGTACTGGCAACGTTGCTTATGTTAGAAGCATTAAACTGGAAGACTGCATTTATCTGAGTTATGGTACGTGGAGGTAGACCGGAGACGAATGGAGGACCTGCCGCAAATGGAGTACTGGCAACGTGCGATTGAAGAGGAGTGTAGATGACAGGATAGAGCTTCAGTAGCTATAAGGGATATATGGCGAGGTTTGGCTAGAGCACGGCTCTCCAATGTCGGCCCTGGAGGGCCAGATGCATGCCAAATTTTTAGCATATCCCCATTTAGATAAATGTAGTTATCATAAAAATCTGGCATGGATCCGGCCCTACAAGGATCGACATTTGAGAACCCTGGGCCACAGGAGGGGATCACATGTTGGGTACAGAGGAGGTGATAGAGAGAAGGAATTGAAGACATGGCTGCAGAGGAAATGGGTATACATCATCGCTTAAAAGATTTGGGGTGAAAGAGCATATATGGGTTTGGGGAAATACCCTGTGTGGACTGATCAGGAAGGGAGCCCTCCACCCCGGTGGCTTTTCACGGAGCGGCAGAGACTCCCACTGCAAGGCTATTAATGCCCTATTAGCAGTCTTAACTGCACTATGCAAATCTTTCTTCTTTATATCCTTTTTACATCCCCGCTGCTATAAATTTACTGACAGAATATATAAAACAGGTCTTCGCCTTTTGGGATTTTAAAACGGTATTGTTCTCGAATGAATAAAACGGTGTCTTCATTGAAGCCATTTTTTTTATATTAAAGTTAATTCTTTAGCTTTTATGCAAAATATGCGCGGCCTGCGAAGGTTCAGCGACGGTTCCATACAAGGCATGCTTCATGAGCTCGCTTTGAAGATGTGCCAGAAGAATAGTTATATGTCATTAAGCTTTAATCCGTGGATAAAGAGGCCTTTTACTGGCAGTTAATGGCAAATAGAAGGAGCCCAGGGCAGGAGGTGAGTGGGGAGTTTTCCTAAAATAAAACCAAATGTAACTAATACTGCCTGGAATTATCTCTTGTGAGACTTTAATCCGGGCTGTGGCATCAACTCAGTGGGTTGGAGGGTGCTGCACAGATGTGTGTGTGTGTAACCTTCGTGTCAGAGGATCAAGGTTTAGTGTACAAAGTCATTTTTGCAGTCACAGGATTGGAGACTGAAAGAAGGTTTCTGGTTTGCATGAAACCCATTATGCGAGTAAGAAAAGCATTTCTCGCTCACAACACAGGTTTACTTGCCCTTATTGAATCGCAATTGGGAAACTGGCAATGAAAGGACGTCACTTCCTTCTTGTGATGTGGTATTGTATATATCAGTGGTTTGCCATCGCAATTGCAAAAAATGTATCCGTTTCGAACACCAAAGTAAGAGAAGGTGTGAATGATGGTAGCAGCATCGGTGTAGTAGCGTGGAGTCCTTTAAGTAGACAGACTTTTTTTTTTAAAAGAACTTGTTTGTGGGAATGCAAACCAAGGTATGGTGGTATGCTGTTCCTTAGAGGCCATTATCCCTGTGCTTATAACCATTAGTGGGGGTCGCAAATAGCGAGTGCAGATTTTATTATTTAACATTTTAGTACATAGTTGACATCGCAGAATTAGGCAGGTTACAAATAGTTATTGCTCAATCTCCATTCACTATTTGTGAGCAGTCTCTTTGTACATCAGGCCCTTAAATCTCTGCATGACTGGCTTAGCCTTTCATCCTTCCGAGGATGGTATTTCCTATTGTTGTGGCACCATTTGTCGGGTTCTGGACTGACGCTTCAGTCTTGACTTATGGCCCACTGAGTGAGGGGTGGCCCCGGTGCAACCCCTCGAGCGTGAAAACAATAGGCTGGACCGGCGTACGCCCGGCCAGTGTACAAAGTGTTAATAAATAGCCCTGAACTCCGGGCGTGGTTAAGTTTTGCACTGGCTACCGAAGTTAATGTGTCGTCCGGCTCCTTGCTGTCTATCATGTAGGCCTTGAGCCACAACACTACACCGGCGAAGAGGTGGTCGTCCCACCTCACTGGGCTGCCTCATGCCTGCGGTGCCTGCTGCCTGTGGTATCTTCTCAAGAGTGCCCCAGCCGCGTCTCCTTCAGCTCCCACCAGGCGCCTCCTGCCACGCTCCAATGGCCCTTGCTGCCTAGCCCTGCATCGGCTCTCAGTGCCGCCTCTGAACGTGGCCCCTCGCCTTCCATGGCGGTTGCTACATCAGCCGCACCTGTTCACGGGCACGCGCGGGCTTTGCCTCTGCCGACGTAGCGCCAAGCCCTCTTCATCGGCTCTTCAGCGGCCCCCCTGCCTCCGGTAAGAAAAGCGAAGTGTGCTCCCCGCGGCACGCCTGCCAGCGCCCTTAAAACCATGCACCTCCTACTGGAGCCCCCCTGGCGCTGTACTGCATCTGAGGCCTACTCTACCGCCTCCATTACAGCACACGTAGTGCCACTGCCGACTACTGTCTCCTACTGCATACACACGTGGTGGTTAGCCTTGCCCTTTGAAAGCTGTACCAAGGCGCCCTGTGGCTGTGCACTTTCAACTGTCGTGCTCTGCCCCATCATAGCTGCGCCAGCGCGGGAAAGGATCCACCGCCTGCCCCACCCGGCCAGACCCAACAAAGGAGCGTCTCCTGGCACATGTGCCCTGCTCACCAACACCCTGCAGTAAGTGATAGGCCGAGCCCTGCCACGCCCGCTGCTTCGACCTCATGACGTCTGTGACGCACTTGGAGCCCTTCACCATCACAGGCCCTCCGCCTTCCCAGGCGACCCGTTGGAAAGCATGGGTTGAGCTCCTGGAGACGTACTTCGATGCTGCAGACATCCCTGCCCTGGGGGGATGTCCTATGCTCCTCCATTTCGGCAGTGCAGACTTCCATAAGATATCCAAAATGGTGCGCAAGGCTCGCCCTCCACGGAACTACGCTACTATGAGTGACGCCATCACAGCCTACTTCGAGTCGTTTGCCAATCCCGACTACGAGCCATTCCTGCTCCGCCTGGCGCGCCAATTGCCAGAGGAGTCCATGGATGTCTTTTATGCAAGGCTGAAGGAGCTGGCGAGCACTTGCACCCTCCCGGACAAGGACGAGGAGGTCCTGGCCCAGTTTATCCAAGGCTGCACATCTTCCAAGCTGCGCGAACGCGTCCTGCAGGAGCACAACATGTCGATGAGAGGCATTTTAACACTGGGCCACTCCAAAAAACTGTCCAAAGCCAGGGCGGCACACATGGACCCTAAGCCAGCCACGACAGTCAAAGAAGAGCCAGTCTGTGCAATCCGCACCGACACCCGGTAAACGCCGCCAAAAAGTACCAGGCCGAAGACTTCAGCCTCCCAACAGAGCACACAAAGTCACCCATGTGGGTGGTGTGGAGGTCCTAACCCCCACGAAGGGGCCTGCCCTGCGTATTGCAAGACCTGCAGCGAGTGCAGAAAAGTGAACCTTTTCTCCAAGGTATGGTGGTCGAAACAGAGGAGGAGGCAGAATGGCCCGCCACGGTGAGTTTGCGCCATTGAACCGCCCCCGATGGCCCTCCCAACAGAGATATGGACTATGACAAGGCTGAAGTGGCTATCGTCCACGTAGTCAGAATGCTGAATGCTCTTGGGGCCACCTAATACACCGCATCTATGTGTAAAGTCAATGTGCAAGATCATGCTGTAGCTGCACAGGTGCCACAATCAACCTCATGGCCGAAAGCATCTACAGGAGCCTGCCCAACCCTCTGGCGCTGCGCACTACCAGAGTACAAGTTTATGCATTTGGCACCAGCTCTCCACTCAAGCTGTGTGGCCTTTTCCAAACCAATCTCTCTCATGAGGCCGCACGCCAGCAGGCCAAGGTCTAAGTGTCACAGGAAGGATTGGGATTTCTACTCACCTGCCATACCATGCAGGATTTCAACCTAATCCACTTTGCGTTCACCGAGCACGCCCACGACCTGGACCACCTACTGCAAGGTTTCGAAGCTCTATTTGAAGGAATTGGATGCATGAAGGGCCCGGCTGTCCAACTGCACATCGATAAGTCGGTAGCCCCAATCGCCCAACACCACAGGAGGATTGCCATCCACCTCCACCCTAAAGTAGAAGCAGAACCACGCCTTCTGGAGAGGGCAGGAATCATTGAACGAGTGTGAGTCCCCACCCCATGGGTGTCCCCCATCATTGTTGCGAAGAAAACCGAAGCAACCAGAAACAGATCGTATCTGTGTATGTATGAGAGTCCCGAACCTCACCAATAAATGTGAACGCCACCTTACTCTACAGTAGACTACATCATCGGGGAGTTAGCCGGCTCAAAATGGTTCTCGAAGATGGACCTTCGCTTAGGTTACCACCAGATCCCATTCCACCCAGGCTCTCGCCTCATCACTACATTCTCCACCCATGCAGGACTCTGGCTTTACGCTCGCCTCAACTTCGGAATCTCAAGCGCAACCCAAGTGTTTCAGAACATCATCAAGAATGTCCTCCAGGGGCTGGAAGGAGTGCTCAAAGTGAGCGATGACATTCTGGTGCACGCTCCCACACTGGAAGAACATCTCACGCGTCTCCAAGCTGTATTCTCCCGCCTCCGAGACAGCGGACTCACCCTCCACTGCGAAAAATGCAAATTCTTGAGGAGAGACATTAGTTTCTTTGGCTATTGGTTCTCTGACAAAGGCATTGGCCCAGACCCAAACAAAGTGAAGGACTTACAAAATGCCCCCCCTCTGACGTAAGTGTCTGGGGTCTGCTTCCTGCTTCCTGGGCATGGTCACGTACTGCGGGCGTTTCATCAAGAACCTCTCTGACCTGACAGGGCCCCTCCGTGACCTCACCAAATCCACGAGCCACTGGGTGTGGGAAGCGGAAGAAGAAGGAGCCTTATGCCACATAAAAGCTGCCCTCTCAGTTAACACTACACTGGAGTACATTGACCCCTGACACGAGTCCCAGTTGTTTGTGGATGCCAACCCAATGGGCTTGGGAGCAGTCTTAGCCCAGCAGCAGACCTGTGGCCTATGCCAGTCGGACACTTATGCCCATGGAACAACACTAGTCTCAAATCGAGAAAGAGGCCATCGTGATCCTGTGGGGGTGCCGCCATTTCCACATCTACTTATACGGACATCTGTTCACAGTCAAAACCAACCACAAGCCTCTCATCCCACTGTTTCAAGGGTCATCATCGCGCCCTCCCCCACGGATAGAAAAATGGGTGTTGCAGCTGCAGGAATTCCAGTTCACCGTAGAGTTCAAACCAGGAACTCGGAACCCGGCAGACTTCCTGTCCAGGCACGCCCGGCCTGTCACCGAGCCTGAAGCTGCTGAAGCTGCAGCAACAGAGGACTACGTGCGGTTGATCATCGAACGGTCCAGACAGCTCCCGATCTCATTGGATGAAGTGATACAGGCCACCAGAGGTGATTACTGCACCTTGGGAGACTGGAAGCCATTACAGAACCCGACACAATTCCGCACAGCGGAAGCCCAAGCCACCTTGAAGGCCCTGCATCAAATGCGCCATGAGTTGTCCGTGTCCGCAGATGGCTGCCTCTTGAGAGGCCTACGCCTCGTACTACCATGAAGCCTGACCCAGCAAGCGGCCCTCCTCACACATGGAGCACACCAGGGAATTGTCAAGTCAAAGAACAGTCTCAGGAGCAAAGTCTGGATCCCCGGCCTTGGTCAGCAGATAGAATCAATTGTCCAACGCTGCCTGGTTTGCCTCGCAATCCAGCCTACCTAATAGACCTGCACCAGTGATCACTGAAGCAGCCCCCAGCACCCCATGGGAAAGAGGAAGCACAGATTTCGGCAGCCTCCCAGGAGGGAAGTACCTGCCAGAAGTAGTGGATGACTTCTCATGATACCCTGAAGTTGAAATAGTCTCCTCCACGTTGGCAGGAGAAGTCATTACCAAGCTGGAGAAGATCATGGCCACCCATGGACTGGTTGGGGAACTCCGTACTGATAACGGTCTGCCGTTCACCAGTGGTGAGCTACTCGAATACCTAGCCTCCCACCGGATCAAGCACTGGCGTATAACACCAAGGAGGCCCCAAGCGAATGGGGAAGTAGAGCGCCTGATGCGGACTCTGGACAAGACGATCCAAATAGCTCTGGCCGACGGCCACGTCCTGGAACAAGCGCTGTATCAGTTTTTTCGAGAATATCATCTTACTTCTCACTGCACTACCAGCATCTCCCCAAGCCCTCTGTGTTTTGGTCGGGCGGTGACAGAAACCATCCCACACCACCCGTTGTGGGCGAGGCCTGAACCCTCCAAATCTATCACTGGCGAGGCGGACGAAGACCAACCACGAGGCATCCCGGAGAAGACGTGCGAAAGAGAGCCAGATCACCGTGGGTGACTGCATGCTTGTGAGAGACCGCCACCCCGAAGGAAAGATCAGTCTGCCCTTCGAACTAGATCCATGGACTGTAACCGACGTCAAAGGTACAATGGTGACAGCCTCTGGGGACATGAAAACATAACACGCAATGTGTCGTTCTTCAAGAGGGTCCCAGATGACGATGCTGAAGAGTTCCTGCCACCTGATGAGCGATGGACGACTGACCCAGAAAGTCCTTGCAACTCTCAGGAAGTCACCAGCCAACCCCCTGCATCCACCATGGAAGATGGTCAAGGCACCCCGACTTGGGAGAAGGCCCGAGATAAGGAATTTGGAAGCGACCAGCTGCCCAGAGACAGTGACAGTTTTCCTGAGGCGTCGCCCATCCCCTCTGAATGAAGCAGTCAGAGTCGGTACAGCCTGCGATCTGCCCAAAGCCATCCCAGGGGTATCGGGACTTCATGGCCTATTGCCAGCCTCCAAGCCGAGGAAGCAGCCGTGCCTGCAGACCAAGTAAGACTGTTCCATATGTATCGTGCTGTCATGGACTGATATATGAGATTCCACTGTTTTCCCTGTGTTTCTCTTCTTTGTACTTGGTTTTTGTTAACTTGTTGTTCTCCTGGTAAAGGAGGAATGTAATGTTGTAGCCTCCCGAGCAGCCCATATGGCGCACTGAGTGAGGGGTGGCCCCGATGCAACCCCTTGAGTGCGAAAACAATAGGCTGGTCCGGCATCCGCCCAGCTAGCGTGCAAAGTGTTACTAAATAGCCTGGAACTCCAGGCGTGGTTAAGTTACGCACTGGCCACCAAAGTTAATGTGTCATCCGGCTCCTTGCTGTCTACCCTAGAGGCCTTGAGCCACGACACTACACCATGGTGCAACTTATGCAGATCAACAATCCATTCTAAGAGATGCTCTGAAGAAAGCTTGCAAGGGAAGAAAACCCCAAAAGTCAGAAAACCTCCAGAGGAAGATGGGAGAAGACAGTCAGAAACCCATATTGGGAATGGCATGAAGTAGAGAGGCAGGATGCCAAACTGCCCAGGACTGAGTAGATAGGAATCTGGATGAAGATTTTGGAATCCAAGGTAAATCCTAAGGCACAAATTGTGTGACAAAATATCTAGAGGAATATGTGAAAATTACAACAAAAAATACTATCATCTTTGGTGCAGCACACGTTATTGTGAATTTAGCAGCCTTTTATACTAATGAATTAGGAAGTGATGTCATAGGAATTACAGGAGCCATGTTAGATTGGGAGCAGCCTTACGAATCCATAGCACTCACAGTCTTTGCTTGAGAATGATGAAATAGCCCAACTCCGTCTCCTTCTGGAGATCTGTGGGACAGAGGGAGGCTTCCAGATGATAAGTAAATGGCTTTTTGAAATAAGCTTTCTCAAAGATCTTTTCTTCCTAAGATGTTCCTTCAAGAAATTTTTGATTTTGGGGGAAAAAATGTAGTGCAGATTCGCAAACCTGAAGCTCCATCTGGCCTTCTCAGAATAATCAGGGCACAGCAGCCAGGGGCCTTCTTTTTGTTCTATGTATTATATAAATGTTGTTTATTCTTAATAAAATATTGGTACTGGTCTGCTTGGATGACTCGTGGCTTCTGTGGTACATACTGCTATTCACATTTGCGTCAGTTCTGAAATACGTGAGCGGCATGAACAGCACTGCCACCATGACTGCCATGCTTCCTGTTTGTAGTGTGCTGGCCTAACTTTATTTTAAGGTTGATGGTGAGATATTGCCTTGTGCTGTGGATCTTGGGTCCTGGGTTGGTCTGAAGTCTGTTTGCTCAGATACTTAGGGCTTTGTGACTAATATATTTTATGAGTAGGTGTTTTTAAAAGCACATGTTTTTAAACAAAATAATTTATTCCACTGTAACTGATATTTAGCAAAACATAGAAAATATATGGCACTGATAAGTGATCAGGTCAAGGGTTAAGGTGTAGCAACAGGATCAGTGGTTAGGGTGTAGATTGTAGAGTTGGAGTAATGAATTTACCGGAAATACACTACAGCGCATTACAATTAGGTGTCTTTTCTAAGCTTTTGAGTAGATGGAAAGCTTTAGAAGTGCCAGAGTCATGCATAGTGTTTTTGAGGTTATCCTTTGCTACAATGGGAGCCACTAGAAGGTCTGCAGTGTCAATGTTGTGATATTCCTGTGTTCATGGTCAAGGGATATCTTGAGGATTCAGGTTTGAACTAGTTGTAGCTTTATGATTTGCTTGAGAGGACATCAGTACAGATGCAGGGATCTTCAGTCAGACAAGTCACACTCCTAGAGTTGACATTAACACCTACTGCTGCAATGGCACAGATCAGAATCAAGATAGCAATGGTGTAAAAACAGAGAAGAGCCCCCTCCATGTCTGAAAAAACATGAAAACAAGAAAAACAACATAGCACATCCTATGTAGTATTTTACACATGTGAAGACACGTCAATGAGATGTGAGATAGACTGTGCTGTAACCAAGCGTGGCAGACATAGTAGACTGAACGTATACATCAACACTACAAGTAGTACAACATCTCTCCAACAAGTAATAAGATGTGGTTTCATCTACGTCTTTCAAGAAAGAAGTTAAACAACTACTCGAACACATTTCTGCCCTAAAGCCATGAAACTCTTCTCTCTTCACTCATGATTACTGCTCGCTTATGATACTATTGTTTTTGGTCAATCTGTCTTATCTTTGCGGTGATCCCGCCCTCATTAGTGATCTGCCATATCCTGTACTGCCTCTCGACAACTATAATATTGATTCTATATGTCTCTTTTTTAACATTGTAAAGCGCTCTGATACCCACGAGGGTCTTGTTTGCACTTTATACAACTTTCAAATAAATAAATTACCAGATAAGTTGCAAAGGCCAGTGGTGCTGGAACAATTTTCTGAGTGGAGGTGCTGGCTTTTGGGAACACCACACAAATATCGTAGGTATTATAAATACTTCTGTCATCGAGCAAGCGAGTTCGGAGAGGTATCTAAGACTTTCTAGGGGAGGTTATGTGGAAAAAACTCTGAAAATGGGGTTATTATTCCATATTCTAGAACATTTTTCCAATCACATTGTTTAAAAATGTTATAGGTTATATCAATAATTCTGCTAAAAACACATTATTGCATCAAATCCAGCAACATTTACATGCTCCAAAAGTAAATGTCCTGGTTTTTCAAAATTGTGTATAAGATAGTCTAAAGTACAACATCTCTCCAACAAGTAATAAGATGTGGTTTCATCTGCGTCTTTCAAGAAAGAAGATAAACAACTACTCGAACACATTTCTGCCCTAAATCCATGAAATTCTTCTCTCTTCACTCATGATTACTGGTCGCTTATGATACTATTGTTTTTGGTCAATCTGTCTTATCTTTGAGGTGATCCCGCCCTCAATTTATTCCATATAACATCAGCCTAGAAGAACGTAAAGCATTAGGTAATTTGAAAAGAGACCAATCTATATTCCTTAAACCTGCAGACAAAGGGGGGGGGGTCGTTATACAAAGCAGAGAAGACTATGAGACTGAAATCAGGAAGCAAATAGAGAAGAAAGGCACTATAAAAACTCGACACAAACCCTCTAGTCAAAATTAAAGAAGAAATCCTCAGTGTAACCACTGAAGGGGTCAACTTAGGCTTTGTCAGTAAGAAAGAATTTGAGTACCTTAATGCAGACCATCCTAGAACCCCAGTCTTATACACTATCCCAAAGATACATAAGAGTACCACCAATCCTCCTGGGCGTCCATCCTCTCAGGATGTGGTTCAATTCTTGAACCAATCGGGAAGTACGTAGACTTCTTCATCAAGGACTTTGTACCATTACAAGAATCTTGTGTCCGAGACTCAATGCACATGATCAACCTGCTGGAAGGAAGACCCTATAACATCGTAGAGGAATGGCTAGCCACCTTCGACATCACCTCTTTGTACACTAACATACCACAAGGAGAATGAATACAGGTTACTAAAGACCTCTTAGGCACCAGACCAAGACCTACGCAAGTTCCCACCTCTTTCATTGTCTCGCTCTTGCACAGTGCGCTCACATACAACTACTTTGTGTCAGAAGGGAAATACTACCAGCAGTGCTCAGGTACCAGTATGGGAGCAATTTTTGCTTCTAATCTGGCTAACATATACATGGACTATGTGGAACATAAATATGTCCTTAACAATGTCAATATGTACAACCCCAGGATCTCATGCTGGAAGCGGTACATAGACGACATTTTCCTCATCTGGTCAGGTAGTGATTCTGAGTTCAATACCATTGTCACATACTTGAACTCAGCACAGCAATACCTCACCTTTACCTCCACTATACACAAATATAGGGGCATATTACCAAGCAATAGCGATAATTATCGCTATTGCTTGGTTAGAGACAAAAATTTACCGCTGAGCTGCAGCGATTTGTATCGCAGATAAACCTTGCTATTGTCAAGGTTTATCGCAAATGCGATAAAAATCGGCCTCAATGCATGAATATCGCTGAAAAGTCAGCGATATTCATGCATTACCGAGCTAATGCTCTTAGCCATGTTATCCAACTCCCATTGGATAACATGGCTAAGAACTGCTCTGGGCAGGTGTTAGCTTTTGGAGATATTCGCGCTTAGCGCGAATATCTCCAAATGTTGGTAATAGGAGATAGCGATGTTAGCGACTGTTTCCAGTCGCTAACATCTTGGCACGCCCACTTTGCATGTCATTAGTGAGAAATATCACTGACATGCAAAGTGGGGCCCAAGATGGTCGCTATCTCCTACTAGCTGTCGCTAACTGGTGTTAGGGACAGCTAGGTAATAGGGAGATAATTTTATCTCCGCTTTCTTGGCTTTTAAAGCCAAAAAAGCGGAGATAAACCCCCTTGATAATATGCCCCATAGTGTGGCCTCTCTTGGTTTAAACATTCAATATGAAGCAGGAAGGCTATATACATCCCTACACAGAAAACCAACTGAACACAACACACTACTCACTTACAACAGCCATCATCCGAGAGCACTAAGAGATGGATTACCCTATGGGCAGTTTTTAAGACTGCGGCGTAGCTGCACCAAGAAGGAAGATTACATGAAAGAGGCCAACATATTGAGGAAGAAAATACTAGCTAGGGGCTATCCAAAGAGACTAGTTAAAAATTCCCTCAAAAGAGCATGGTTTTGCCCCAGGGAAACATTACTAATGCCAAAAGAAAAGTCCTAAATAAATAGATTGATCTGTGTTACCACGGTCGGCATACACACAAACAAACTATGCAAATTGATCACAAAAAATTGGCACATTATCAGAAACATGGACCCTAGCATTGAGGTTCCCATGTTCACTTATAAAAGGGGCAGGAATGTGAAGGATCATCTCATCATCGTTAGAAAGTCAATACTAACTACCAGATCACTGCAGGCCGCATGGGGACTCCCAGAGGTTAAAGGCCATTACAAATGTGTCAAATGCCTAGCATGTGCATTCACTTCCAACACCAAGACATTTGAGCATGGCAATGTTAAAGAGAACTTGGAATTTTTCACCAACTGCAACACCAAAAATGTGGTGTACTGCATTACTTGCCCTTGCGGACTGCCTTACATAGGCCAAACCCAACAACCTGTAAAGGCGAGAATAGGACAGCACCGCAGTAGAATCAGGAACTCTGTTCCCAATGTCCCGCTAGTCAACCACTACTCTGACAAACATCACACTGCAGATGACATCAGATGGCTGGTGATAGACAAAGTACTGATCCCAGCAAGAGGAGGCGACCTTTCCCAAATACTGCAACAACTGGAATGCCGCTGGATTGAGCGTACTAACTCAATCATACAGGGTTTGAATTCCGCAGAAGAATGGCGCGGTTTTGTCACTACATTGAGTATTTAAACGCCAAACCCATGACCGCTCCCACACCACAGCCTGTCCATGTGTTTTTCTGTTTAAAATAGCACCGGTTAGACTATCCATAAAATTTTGTAATACATGTATTGGAGTACACTCTCCCCTGTGTACTAGATGCCCTAGCCCTCTACCCATAACATTTTGTAATACATGCATTGGAGGGCACTCTCTCCCCCTTGTATTAGATGCCTTAGCCCACCACTATTACAATGTGGCAACCACCACTGTTAATCACACGGGTCCCTTACAAAATAGTTTGCATAACGCAGGGTCCTCAATCCCTAGGGTGCCATGCCTCACTAACTCCCACCACGAGGAACTACATCAAGCACATCCTCAGACACGGTAATAACATACACCACCACTGTACGCAATGAGATGGTCATCTTGGCCAATAATAGACAGACTCAGGCACCATGGCATTCCTAATGGGCACGGTGCTCCAGACGCCTAAACTATGACAGGCTCTAATCATTGCATACGCCCAGATGCGATGCAAACAGGCACCAGTTCTTCAGGTACGGACAAGGACACTGGGTGTAATTAGATAAAGACTCTCGACATATTATACAGCTTATGTGTTGCTACACGGTGTATAAGATGCTGATAATACGTAATCTATAATGGGTATTATGTGCATTCAATGAAAATATTGTATACGGTGTATAAGATGCTGTTAACACGTATCAGCAGCCCGAGCAGCCGGGTGCATTGCATCGTGAATCTTCCTTATTTAATAAACACTGACACACCTCAGACAGGACCGCCCGAATTGCCCCACACTAAGCGCACACGCAGTCTGTTGTCTCTTTCGATCAGAGACCTCAGATTCATTAATTGCATCTTAGTTCCTGATCCAGTAGTAGAGTCTGAGGGTTCAGGCTTTTAGCGGGAATACGGATATACCTACAGCGCGGTACCTCACACACGCTGTTATTGTACCATCAGGAGAGGATGCTCCACTATCACAGGATGCAGGGGGCTCACCTGCCGCCGCTACTACTCATATTACAGGTACATAACAGTTATGCCTCTGGGCATCACACAGCTAGAGATATCTGTCTCACCCAATACATAATTTTAAATCCACGCTGTATATTTTTTTACAACAGCGTATGCCGCATCTAGTATATTCTCACTCTCCTCAGCGGAATCAGTATCTTCAAACATCGCAGAACTAATCCCCGCTCCCCTGCACTCTTAGCACGATCGCGCGCTTGATGGTAAGGAGCAGACTGCACTTTATTCTACCCATAACCCACCCTCATGCAATTCGTCATGTACAGACTTTACCAACAGCCATATTTTACTCCCATCCAGTTCCTCGCAATTCCTGAGGAACTATTGGTTTTATCTGCATGGAGCTCCCGGGCCAGCTCCACCATACCACGTGTCTGCCGTCACTACCCTCACTAGGGGTAAGTGTAATTGTTAGAATTGGTGTCCAACCCAAAGTATACTATAAAACTGCCGTTTCTTACCTAGCCAGAACAATCAGTTGATTTTTCCCATTACTTCACAGCTCCCACTTGGGATCCCTGTGAGTTTGTTTTTTCACTCTGTTCACGGTGCCACTGCGATTCACAGAGCAGCGTAGGCCCCCCCCTTCACGTATATACACACATCTCCTTTTCAAGCGAAGCACTCCAGTTAGATGGGCCACACGCTGATAATATGAACCTATCATTTCCCTTGGGTGTCCCAACACTGACAGGTCCTGATGAGACCCCATATCCTGACTGGGTCGAAACGCTGTCAACAGTTTAATGAGGCGAACCAAACAGCAACATTTTCTAATTGTCTAAAGTGTTGTTGATCAATTGAATTTAAGTTACATGGTCGCCCAAGTTGTTGTAAAAAATTGAAACCTTACTCATGCGTCACTGTAATGTCACTAGTTTAGCTTAGGTTCAAATGTACTTTCACTGAGACACCAAACACCTTTCTTTAAATGTTAATTGTTTATTTGAACACTCGTGTACATATTGTGTTAATTATTTTGATTTCTACATAAACTATGTTCTAAACCTTACACGTGTGTAGGCAGCTTTCTTTCTGACATCCTTGCAACCCTTTGCATTGCCATTGTGCGTATTTTACCATAAGGTTTAAACATATTATCCCACAGGAGCCTTTGTTTTCCTTAATAGTCTTCATACCCAGGCTCCCAGTGAGTAAGGTCCCCTTATTCCCCTTCCAGTACAGGTGAGCCCCTGGCATGCCAAAGCCTATCCCGTCTGTACCCGTCACCACCTGGACCGTGCCCAGTGCCAATAACCATGGCCACCCTCAGATACTCCCCCACTGAGCTCCAAGCCCTGGACCACAGACGTTGTGACAACAACTGCTACATTGCATCTCCTTGCTCAATGGTAGGACTTTTTACCTGCCTCCACTGTCACTTTACATGCAACTCAGGAGCCTGCATGGAAACTCTCACCATACCTGCCTCGCCGACTGTGACCACCCTGAACTGCTCCAATGCCTCCTGCTCAACACCCAATCCAATCCCTCGGCAGATACACCACCGACATCTGGGACGCCATCACCACCCTCGCCCCCGAAATTAGCTTCATCACAGAGACATGGCTCAACCCCTCCTCCACCCATGACATCACCAACGCAAAACCCAACGGCTACAAACGGCTGCAAAATGATACACTGAGACAACAACCACAAACACGGAGGAGGCATTGCCACCATCCACAAAGAAACAACCGCCACCAAAGACAACATTACATCGATCATAGAACACCTAGACTTCCAACTCCAAACGGACGGCAGAACGAGCATAAGAGGCAACCTCACCTACAGACCCCCAGGACTATGCCCAGGCTTCAGCAACACCATCTCCGAATCCATTGCCCCACTAGCAATCAACTCCAAGCAGTACATCTTCCTCGGTGACCTCAACTTCCACCCCAACGCCCCAAAGACACCAACTCCGCTTACCTCCTGGAAAGCATTAGCAACATCGGACTCACCCAACTGGTCACCAACCCCACACACAGTGCAGGACTCATGCTGTATCTGATCCTCACTGCCAGCGACAGAGTCATGTACAGTCATGTCTCACAAACTCAATCTCAACTCACAACACCTTCGCAGGATTCCCTTGCGCCACCACCAGGCCCCCCATCTCCTCCCAAAGCAGCTGGAACAAAGTGACAGAGACCTAATGGATAGACACCATTATTTCCACCTAGTCTGACTCCGCAACCGACCTGGAACAAGCCATCCAGAATCTCTTCACCTGGTTCACCAACTGCAATAACGTCACCCCCATCAAGCCAGCTAAGACCAACTGATCCACCAAACAAGCCAGTTGGTATACACCAGAACTCAGGACTATAAAACGCAACTGCAAAGGACTAGAGACCAGATGATAAGAGGTCACCTTCAAGTCAGCCCTCAACAAATACCACCAATGCTGCAAGGACACGAAAAAAGAATGCCCTGGCAGACCACATCAAAGCAGGCGATAACCACAGCAAGGAACTCTTCAGCATTGTCATAGAGTTCTCCTGCCCATCAGCCACTGAGAACACAATCTGCCCTTTTGATGAACTCTGTGACTCCCTGGCAAGAGATCAACCAATTACAGTAATTTTGTAGCCCAACCCACTGACCTCCACAACCTCCTCACACCAATGGACGCCACCCACAACCACTCGCTCACTGCATGGGAACAGCTCACCACACAGAACACCACAGATATCATGAACTCCATCCACTCTAGAGCACACATGGACCCCTGCCTCCACCACGTCTTTAACCTCAGGAGTAAGGAAATCAGTGGCAAACTCACCTCCATTCTCAACTCATCCCTCACAAATGGTCACCTTCCCCGGCGCATGGAAACACATAGAAATCAGACCTCGCCTCATGTAACCCTCCGCCGACACCAGTGAACTTAAGAACTTGATGCTCCCCCTCCTCGCCATATTCCTCAAGAATTCCATCAACCACCAGCTTACCGAACATCAGGAGAAAAACAACCTGCTGGATGCCAGCATGGCAGGAAAAACAACCTGCCATGCTGCCAACCACAGCATGGAAATTGCCCTGATCGCTGCCTCCGATGACATCAGAACCCTCCTCGACTGGGGAGAAACAGCGGCCCTGATCATCCTCAAAGTTACAGCTGCATTTAATACCATATCCCAACACATCCTCATCAAGGGACTCCACCACATTGGAATTCAGGGAGACGCCCTCACATGGATCGCAACCTTCCTCACCGGATGCACCCAGAGAATCCTCCTACCACCCTTCACCTTGGAACCCAAGAACATCATCTGTAGTGTCCCTCAAGGTTGATACATCAGCCCCACCCTGTTCAACACTTACATGATGCCCTTTGCCGACATAGTGAGGACCCATGGTCTCAACATCATATCCTACACAGACTACACCAGCTCATTATCTCACTCTCAGAAGATCCCTCCACCACCAGAACCAACTTCCAAAACGCTATGACTAGTGTCGCCAACTGGATGAAGACAAATTGCCTGGAGCGCAACATGGACAAGACATAAGTGCTGGTTTTTGGGAACACCACCTCCCCATGGAACGATTCCTGGTGGGCAACTGAATTTGGACCCACACCGAAAGCCCGCAATCTCGGCATCATACTGGACAGCAAACTCACCATGAAATGCCTGCACAACACAGTCTATTCTGGATGTTTTCACACCCTCTGCATGCTCTGAAAGATCTTCGAATGGCTCACAGTTAGTACCAGAAAAACCCTCACACATGCCCTAGTCATCAGCCAGCTGGACTACAGGAACACAATCTGCACTCAAAGCACCACCCAACTCCTGAAGAGACTGCTGACGATGCAGAACTCAGCTGCCAGACTCATCCTCAACCTCCACAAACTGATCAACTTCACCCCCACCTCAGAAACCTCCACTTGCTCGCCATCCAGAAAAGATGTCAATTCAAGATGTTGACACGCCAATAATGATTTTAAAACCTACAATGTCCAACTTAGTTGCATAATCAATCTTAACTGACTTTGCCCATGCTGGATGAGAGACATGTCAATCTGTATTATATTGAATGCAGATGATACAATATTATTCAAAGAATAAATGTGAGTCCGCAATGTAGTCATGCCTTTCTCAACAACAGCCAATGATTTTTTCAAATCAACCCTATCAATTTGTCTTAGGCGTTCAGCAGCTTCTTGCTGAGAGATTTTCAAAAGTTCATTGTAAGTGGCATATATGAAACATTTAGAACGTGGTGACCTAGGACCCAACAAAAAATCTTGTAAATCCATGTCTGCGGAAAGGAGAGATAGGTGTTCCTTAACTGCAGATAAGGTGAAATGTTTTAACCATTGCTGGCATAACTCTCCTGCGCTATGGGTAGTAACCGCGCCTGAATGTTGTGACTGCATATACTGAGCAGTGGCGGCTCCTCTATAGGGGCGTTTGGGCGCTGCCCCCATGCTTTCTTGCAGTGCGAGAAGGCAGAAACATAAATGGTAATAATTACCATTTATGTTTCTGCCTTCTCGCACAGCGAGGAAGCAGAAGGGCCTGGTTGGGGGTGGGTGGTCCTGCTCGAGGGCTGGGGGAGTGGCTTGCCCACTGTTGTACATACAGACTGTTCAGTCGGCCCTGGGGCCGACCGAACAGACTGTATGCACAACAGTGGGCAAGCCACATCCCCCCCTGCGCTCGAGCAGGACCGCCCACTTTCCCTTTTCTCTATGTAGGCTTCCTACATAGAGAAAAGGGCCCGGCTGGGGCGCTCTCAGATTCATCTCACCGGTTGTGATTGGCAAAGGGGAGGGAGGGAGGGAGGCTCAGGCTGCCTTTCGTGATGACGAGAAGAGCGGGAGTCAGACCCATTGAGAAGATGGCGCGGAACGGTAAGTTTTAATATTTTTTTTTCATTAAACCCCTCCCGTCACCCCCTCCCCATGGCGCAACAACTGCATTTCAACCCCCTTCCCCCCACCCGCCTGTAATGCCGGCAGGGCACCTCAGTGTTACCAGCTGCCTCCTTCTGGCGTGTGGGCCCCCCTTAAAGAGCAGCACACGCACACAGCTGAGCTCCAGTGCAGGAATGTGTGGGAAGCCTGACCCAACACTTCTGGGAGTTGTCAGAACAAGTGACCTGTCCATTTTGGCATTGTAGTCGTCAATTTAGGGCCCTGACACAGACGCAATTATTTTTTTGGCATTATCTTTTCCCATTGTTGCTTTGCAATCAGTTAGTTGAGAATTAGCAGAAGTAAATATTTGTACTTTGAGCAAACATTCCATCGTATCAAGCCCTTTCATTTGACTTTCAGTTTCTACTTTCCCCTTGTGTGCTCCTCAAAGCTATTCCAATCCAGAGTCCTTCCTTCATATCATGCACACTGTTGAGTGCCTAATTTTTTTTATTCGTTTGGTGCTTGCAGATAGTGTAATTATGGGCCCCCTCCAGACCCTCTGCCACTCGCATTCCTCTGTGGGTGAATCCCATGACAACATTTAAATCAGTCACACTATTAAAAACTGACTAATTCTTCTCTTCTATTAGTCTCGTGACATCTCCTATGCATCATTCTTTTCCTCCCAGTGCTATAAATCATTTACTGAGGGCAGAGTGTGTACTCCTGTCCTTTCCCATAGGCATAATTATGTGGATGACAAATTCGATTCCTAAAATCAAAACCTTTACAAGTTGGATTTGTGTTGCGCAAATTCACAGAGAAACGCTAGGAAACCCCCTTAGGTTGTTTGGGCTCGCTCGCTACACTCGCTCGCTCGCTGTGGTGCAGTATGACAATTATTTTACGCCTCCACCACTTTCAAATGTCACCGTCCGCCACTGATACTGAGGTCTGGTCTGCTAGCTTTTAATCCCATTGAGGAGTTTAAAAAACCAGTGTTACAACCATTAGTGTCGACTTACCATACTAACCACGCATCTGAATGTGAAATTGAAGAGTTATTATGTACCATTCTATGCAACACTATTGAGGTGTTTGTCTGTTAAATTTGTAAGGTGTTGCCAATTGTCAAAACTTGCAATAGAGGGAATACTAGGTGTGCTCAGCTCTTTAATTTTAGCCAAACGCAGGCAAGTAATTTGTTGCACTGTTTTGTCAAAAAGATTATTTGTCTAGGAAACAGGTAAGCTCTAAATAAAGCATTCTGGACTTGCCAGTGTCATGTTCCCAAAATTGTTTTCAATTCAATATTTTCTTTACAATACCCTTAGCCTTGTAAGGTCAATTGGGAAATAAATTAATCAGTATAAATAAATTTTGTTTGGCTCAGCATATTCTTCTTCACTGGGGAATGGGGGAGCTTATAATATTAAGAAACTGGGTCTAAAGGGTTGTGACAGGAAAAGTGTGCAAACTTGTTCAAATATGTTTTTGAACTACCCACTGGTGGTGTCGGGCAATGTTCCCATTGTGTGCAATTGAAAACTGTATATGGACTAGTTCTATGTACATAATGAGGGGCATAGTGATGGTAACAAAACATTTCACCGTAATTCACGAATTTAAATACAACTATTCATTTTCAAATTTTGTATAAGATTCCAGTTCAGAAAGAATGCTCTTGACAGTCTCTGTGTCCTATTCATCAGATATTGAATCAGGAGTAATTATTTAATCTATAGTGACCTTAAACACATGAGGAATCTGTAAGGTTTCTGTAGCACCAAAAATATAAAAAGGTACCTTATCCAAAACAATCCTATCAGAGGCAAAAAATGCAGAAATGTTTACCAGGGACAAGTCTCTTCGCACTTTATTTGAGAAAAAATGAGGCATCAGTACCTTAGCTACCAGTTCTGAAGCAGAGTATTCTAGAAGTTAATGTCCATTTAGAATCAAAAAGAAAACTGTAACAAATCCTATTCAAATTAATTTGAAAAGCAGCAAAATGGAAATCTAAATATAGGACCATGGAGGAATCGGATAAGTCTGTTTCAGCCAAAGAAGAAATGCGCGTACACCATGCAGTGGTGTATGTGAGGAATTTGAAGAAAAAATCATCAATATCGACAAAGTAACCAGAGGCAGTCTTTGCATAAGCTGGGGCCTCACGTGGTAAAGGAGAACCAGTTGGCACCTCCAATGGTGGTTGGTAATAAACAACTTAATTGTTAGTAGTAGCAGTAAAAAACTGTAGACTCACCTTTGATGTGTATCCTGTATTAGCAGTAGCAACAGGGACAAATTGAGTTGTTGCATCTGAAGTCCCCAGCCGATGAGAAGCAATATTGGTATTTTTTTAATGCTTGTAGATGGTTCTCATTCAGGGTAGTGAGAGGAGGCAGGATACTACCAGGGAGCCCACGTAGCGTACTGTGTAGGACTTGATCAGATCAACTGGGACAATTTGTTTTATTTCTACAACTAGCAGGCCGAGTGGCAAGATTACAGAGTTCTGGCACCTTGAATGCCAAAGACAGGCACTGGTGCTCGGTAGGATGGGCCAAATTCCTTATTTTTGGTAATTGTCTACTGGACTAGATCCCCAACTTTAGAAATCCAGCCAGGGGTTGCTGGTTGCTTCTTCACTTCGCCATTGGCAGAGCATTTAGAAATGTTATTTTAGCGGTCATCCCGGAAATCTTGTTGTTCCTACAAGACAGTGAAATGTTCATTGATGTCAAAATACGTATCTGGTGCCACTGTGCCAGGGTTATCAAGATCTGGTACATACATTTGGACACCAAGAGGACTTCATGTGGCTTCTGGACACCTAAAGATCATCTTGACAGATTATTTAAAGCTCTCTGAACTCCATACAGATGATGGATGCAACTGTGACCAGAACCTAATACTCTAGCTGTTAAGGACTGCTTTAAGTCACGGTTCTTCCTTTCCACTATTCAATTTTCCTTCAGGATAATAGGGGGAGGAATAATGCACAACAACACCCAGGGTTCCCATGATATCCTGGTAAGCCTTAGAGGTAAACGCAGGCCCCTGTTCTGGGTAGAATGCTGCTACTGCATATTTCTTGATAAACCTACCAATCTTTATAAACACTTCGAGCATCAGCAGATCACAGTGGCCACACCCATAGAAATCTGGAACATGAGGCAACGGCCAATAGAATAATTACAAATGCACTATCTGAGTGCAAAGGTCCGCAAGACCCAATTAAACACATTGTAAGGTTTGTTTGAAACTAAGTGGAGTGCCTGCAGTGAGTGTTCTGCAGTGGAACTTTTAATTTGCCGACAAATATCACAACTAAGGACATGTTGTTTAGTCTGTTTGTATAGACCATACCAGCAATAGCATTTCTGTTAAGGAAACTGTAGCCGCAACACCTGCATAGGCAGACGCTAAATCCTTCATAAGCCGCAATGATTAATTCCAGCATGTGGTGCTGGTTGCGTATCATTCAATAACCCACCCCTGGAATGTGAGCAAAATGAATGGCATAGGCACTAAATAGATAGGAGTATTTTGCTGGATATTCTTTAGGTAATGGAGCGCCACTAAGCAAAGCAGTGACAGCAGCCATGATGTCATCACCTACCCTTATGTGCGTACGCGTAATCACAGCACTCTGAACTGCTGCTTTGGCAGCTACATTAGTTAGTCAATTCCCTGCAACCTGTTCTCCAATACACTGATGACTCAATGTATGAATTACTTGAGCCTGTGGCAAGCAGCACCATTTTTTCCGAAGCAATTTATGCTTAATGGGTTTTCCTTTAGAATCTCCAAATCCATTCAGGTACCAATAATGCAAACTTTCATTAAAAGACTGAACACAGTAATGCAAATCAACACTATGAGTGTGGGGAATTCGGAACCCATATTCTCCAGTACCAGAATCAAAGCTTTAAATTCAGCCAACTGGGCGGTACAATGCCCCAAGGACTGTGTAAAAGTGTTTGTGCATGGAACACACTATCTTTCATGACACCGTGTACTGTTGCACATGCAGCTGAGTATCTTTGGTCAGTACCAACCTCAGGCTGAGCAAAACCATCAGTATATGTTATGTAATCATACTGATCAAGAGCAAAATGTCACAGCCTTTTTATGGTGTTTAGCGGTTGCAAGAGTGCACATTTCTCCAAGAAATGTGGTACAAGGATTTTGCCTTCATTTGATAATTTGTATCCCAAGAATAGGACTCTGAGAAAAGCAATTTTTGTTTTTTGAAAATGTTATTTGTAGCCATGTTTAGCGTATACCAAAACTATGCGAACCTCTCTGGCTAAGAATGTATTCAAGTTATCGTCCATCAGGTATGTGTCATCAACGTAGGGCAATGCCTCTGAGTCAACTTCTTGTGGAATTGATGTTACACGGGCAGCAAACAGACCTGTGGGAGTCTGCAGAAGTTTCTCTGGACTCCTAAAGCGCTTAATGGCATTAAGTCTGCGCTTTCAGGTCCAATGTTGTTTTATATTGCTTATTAGAGCCGTGCTATGTGAATTTTGAATTTCAAAAGTTTGTGTAAAATTGTTAAAATGTCTATAATCTAAATCTATATGATAGGTTACGATATGGTTTAATTACGGGAAAAAGTGGATTTTTTATGGGAGATACAGAGGCTTCAATCAGGCCTTGGTACTCTAATTGTGAGAGAAGTTCCCTAACCAGGCGATTAGCTTCATGTTTAATTAGGTATTGGGTTTGCACTTGCACCATATCATTTTATGGGTATAAAATGATAAGGAGAATCCTTTTCTTAGCCTACATGATTGGTGTATAATGCCAGGTCTTGTGTAAGAGCCCATTCTGCGGCATAAGCCTGTTTAACAACTTCAGGGACAAGAGCAGAGAAGGAAGGTATGATTACATGTGCACCATGTGCGACTATTCTAACAAACTTCAGTGGCCGATCTACTGGAGAAGTGTGGCTCAATGGTTAGAGCGGCAGACCCTGATGCAGAAGTCTGGCCCGGGACCAGGGTTCAATTCCCACCTTGGCGGGTCTTGGGCTCAATTTCCTCGGACCTGATCATTCTCGCCTCGGTGCCTATTCTAATCATGAGTCCCACTCTGCAACTCTGGGCAATAGCTTGCTTAATCTCCACAACAGCCCCAACAACGCTAGGATGCATGGCTTCACCTTGGGGGTGCCCAGGAGTGGGCAATTCACAGGGAAAGGCCAGGAAGGGTTCCTCAGCGGTATTCGTACAAGCGCCGAGAGGCCTCCGGGTAGTCGTGCGCTCTACCTCTACCTCTACTTCAGACAGGGGAATGTCATACATGTTGGTTACATTTTCCCAGAATATTACTTTAATAGTACGCAGTATGTCACTCTCCATTTGGATGTCGAAATCATAAAGTCTGTTTGGAGGGCGAACACTCTGATCTGGTGTTTCAACTTGAATAAATTCATTAGTTGCTCTCAAAACCAGAAACTCTTGAAGATTCTGGTGAACTATCGTGACCATTGCTGCACTTGTCTTGTTCTGAAGAAGCGTTCTCAATGTGTGTGCCATATTTAGTGAGAATACTTGCCACCTTCTTCTTTTCAAACTGGGGTTTTTATTGTGGAACTGTCTCTTCCTTTTTAATGATGATGTCCGACAAGAGTTGATAGTTTGTTTTTGGTTTCACACAGTCTTAATGTCCGTGCTCTGTTCGCCCCCTCTCTCTAAGTGTTTATCGGGTGAGTCCTGAAAGGAACAAGAAGGATGTGCATTAGTGTACTGATAACTGTCGGGCTGTTTAAGTGTATCACAGTTACCAAATTATAACATTTTTGTAGTAAATGTGCTTTAACAGCATGTCTACAGTTAACAGGAATGTTAACTGCTAGCTCCATATTTAATGAATGGAATTCAAAGAAAGGAAAACACTTTAGTGAGGTATCCCTTCTATAGTTCCAAGCTTGAACAGCCTTCAGACAAAACTAGGGGGTTGCCTTTAAGCTGTGGAGCATTATTCCTTAACTCCATGGACATCTCTGTATAAGGTGAAAAGGAGACTTTGGGCACATGGAAGAACTATTCAGGAAACCCATTAATAAGTACCTGACCTAGAATGTTGGTGGGGGCATGTTATACGATTGGTACAAATTAAGAAGATTGTATATCAGGTCAACATGAACTTCAGAGAAAAATAGGGGGTTTCTATTAAGCAGAGAGCATTATTCTCTAACACCACAGACATCTCCATATAAGGTTAAAAGGAGAACTTGCGCACATGGAAGAACCATTTAGGAGACCCATTAAATAAGTACCTGCCCTAGAATAGTGGCACCATGGGATATGGTTCATACAAATTACGTAGGATTGAGTTTTAGGTCAACATGAACTTCAGAGTATAGGGACTTAGTCCGCACATACCATCGGACAAATGTTGAAACAATTCCTAGCTAGCTCCAAGTATTCCATCAGAACTCCTAACTCTAACCTGGATACTAGATGGTATTAGCAACCCCGAAACATGACCTTGCTTATTCTCCATGGAACTCATGGAAACATATTTACCCCTTTTTTTGTTACTCTGCATGCCCAAGGTAAATACAAGAACAATCGTATTCATGTATAAAAAGCACGAGCTGCGATTATTAGGCAGATGAAACAAAGCATTGTAACCAGTATGACGAGAATGATGAAAACGTTTAACATTTCAACCATGATAGTTACTAGGTTGTTACATTCTTATCTACCACTACCTACACTAATGTGAGTATAGTGGGAGTATAGTGGGGGTACCCTCTTTCAGATCCATTGGCATACCCTCACCCCCTAACTTGAGCATGATGTGCCAGGAAGCTGGTCTGATGTAGAACAGGCTATTGTCCTTTGCAGGTTCGAGTCAGAGTCAGTAGGGCTGTATCTCAGTCATAGTGCACCATGTTCCTGGATAATCCTAGCAAAAATGCTCCTCTGCCAAATGTAGTACGGAGGCTGTTCATATAATAAAAGCACCATTCATATTGCACCATGTCAAAGGTGCAGAGCTGATGCGAAGGTTTGTCTATAGCCTTAGAACTGTCTCCAGCCGGGCAACCAAATGCAGGGACATCGCGTTCTTTGTGCCCAGCCTTGGGCAGAGTGAACGAACACCATGATACCAATGCTTACTATGAAAGAAGTTGCATGTACAGTAACTTTTCAGTCCATTACCATGTTAGTGTAAACCACGTAAAAAGTCACCATTAGAAAAAGATGACAAGCTAAAACGTTAAACTGAAATGGGAATTCAGCCTGGGCCCTAATATACTTCACTGCAACACAACTCTTTAAATATTCAGTTGCAATGGTTTTAATCATTAATTTTACAATAATAGCCTTTGCATAACCTACAACCTGTCTGTTCTGAAGCGACCGTGAGGGCTAGCTCATATGGACCAGTCATCACTACAAACGGAAAATCAATATTACCATTCCATTAGAAAGTGGATTATTAATTAGGGAAATGGGAGACCACCACTAGAATAAGGAAACAAACATGTTAAGGTAAAACACAATTTCAATAATTTAAGGCTGGGCTCAACCTCCTTCACGCTTAACTTTCAAAAACGTGTAAAGTATTTAGCAGCAATGGTTAAAATGTCAAAATGCAACAGAATACAAATCCCACAACCAATTTCTAAAACTAGCGAAACAGTCCAAAATGGAAAACCAGAGATATGAATTTTTAAAGATTTAAGGCAAAAAGCATCAGGAAAATTAAACTACCATTCAGTAGCCACTGTTCACAGTTGACTGGAAACTAGGAGCGATTTTGGGTCTTCCAGGATGGAGTGCAGGTTAAATACACCAGGTGGGTTTGTCTTGGTCAAAGATTTTACTTCAGACTTAGTCTCTGAAATGGAAATGGAAATCCTCCAGCGCAGTAAGGTTTCAGGCTGCATCAGCCAAAGCCTGTATATCAGCTGGGCGAGGTCCCACTGAAGCCATTAGTTTTGGTGTAGAAAGCTCAGAGCAGGAGAAATTCAAATTTAATTGGCAACAAAGTCCTTGTGTTTGGCAGATACCTTTCACACATTTACACTGTCAAGATTTCTACCTTTGGACTTTTTTTATGGAGCTCAAAATCATTCATTGTGGTAAGCCTGAAGCTTTATCCATCATATCGATATTGGACACCTTTACTCAAAGTCCTGCTATCGCTCTGGAGAACCTACAATTTTCTAATTCCCATCTTTGCAGAGTTTCTGGAGCAGCTCGTCCTGATCACTTATAAGGCTCACTGGACCTCAGGGGCAGCACTTAAGGTCCAGAGCTCATTCCAGTAATAGCCACCAGCAGATTCCAGTCCAGTGCCACTTGCTTTTGGTCAGCTGGGTAGTACTGAAAAAATACATTTTGCAGCTTGTTGTGTCCCTGTAGCCGCACACGAGGTTAGCTAATTGAGTCTTAGAGTCTGTTAGAACTGGGGGTCTCTAGTTGGCAGAGGTAGGTACCAATGTCCAAATAGGGACCCTTGCTTCTAGTCAGGGTAAGGGGGATACACTTTATAGATAAACCTTGCTCACACCCTTGGTAGCTTGGCACGAGCAGACCGGCTTATCAAAGGCAATGTGTAAAGTATTTGTACCAACACTCACAGTAACACAGTAAAAACACCACAAATGGACTCCACACCAGTTTAGGAAAATACATTTATTTAATCTAAACTACACACGACCAAAACGACAAAAATCCAACATACACCGTTCATGAATATGAAAAGATGAAAAGAGTTCTAGGATTTGTGTCAAAATAATCCACAGTTGCGTCACGTTTAGCCAAAAGTACCTTTAGATGCGACCAAAGTTCCAAATGGAAGCTGCAGCATTGAAAAACAAGCGATGCGTCACTCCTGGGGCCCTGGGGAGGTGATGCGACCGCCCCGCTGGACGCAGCGGGCGAGTTGCGATGAATCCGGTCTGTATGGGGAGGGATGCGATACCTTGAATGGATTCAGGAAAACCACGACTCACCACCACCCGCAACAGGTTCCCCAAAGATGCTGGAGCAAGATCACCACCGACCAGCTCACCACGTCCCTGAGCCAAAACCCACCTACCAACACAAAGGACACCAACGACGCCGCCCGCAACCTCACACAGTGGATCACCGACTGCGCCAATACCCTTGCTCCACTGAAGACCCCGCCAAGCAATCCCGGCAGCAAAAAAGTCTCATGGTTCACCGACGACCTCAAACAGTCTAAGAAAGCCTGCCGTACCCTCGAGAAAGCCTGGCGCCACGAACAGTCGACAGAAAACATGGCAGCCCTCAAGAACGCCACCCGCAAACACCACCAGCTGATCCGCACCACCAAAAGAACATCCTTCAGAGAACGACTGCACAACCACACCCACAACAGCAAGGAACTCTTCAGCATCGTCAAAGAGCTCTCCAACCCCAGCGCCAGCAACAACGACATCACGCCTCCGCAAGACCTCTGCGACTCACTCGCCACGTACTTCCACCGCAAGATCGCTGACATACACAACAGCTTCGGCGCCCAGACCACGCACCCAAACATCGAACCAACGCCCCCCACCACCATCCTCCGCACCTGGACCCCCGTCAGCACCGAAGACACCACCCACGTGATGAACACCATCCACTCCGGCTCCCCAGCCGACCCCTGCCCACACCACATCTTCAACAAGGCCGACTCCATCATCGCACCCCACCTCCGGAACATCATTAACAACTCCCTCGCGTCCGCCACCTTTCCGGAGAGCTGGAAGCACGCAGAGATCAGCGCCCTCCTGAAGAAACCCGTGGTACAAAAAGAGGGTGGTGATGGACAGAGCATCTGAACCAATGAAACACTCACACCCAGTCAAAAGATCTGGGTTTAATCCATCACCGTTCTTTAGCCCACTCTGCCACCCCAGTTCAGACATGGCCATATGCAAATCAGTCTGACCCTGTGCCTCATGGGAACAGTCCAGCCCGAACTGCCAAGCCATGCCTTCCCTGGACCGGAAACAAGCTTCCGCAGAGTGGGCTAAAGAACGGTGATGGATTAAACCCAGATATTTTGACTGGGTCTGAGTGCTTGATTGGTTCGGATGCTCCGTCCATCACCACCCCCTTTTGTACCGCTTTGAAAGCAGAGTGGGCTAAAGAACGGTGATGGATTAAACCCAGATCTTTTGACTGGGTCTGAGCGTTTGATTAGTTCAGATGCTCCGTCCATCACCACCCCTTTTTGTACCGCTTTGGCCGCCATAAGTGTGGCAGGGTATGCTCAGACGTGAGTCCCTTGCTCACTTTGCCACTGGATTCAAGCAAGCCGGGCTGAAGACGGCTGTAATGCCAGAAACCGGTCCTCGGAAGCTTGTTTCCGGTCCAGGGAAGGCATGGTTTGGCAGTTCGGGCTAAAGAACGGTGATGGATTAAACCCAGATCTTTTGACTGGGTCTGAGTGTTTGATTGGTTCAGATGCTCCGTCCATCACCACCCCCTTTTGTACCGCTTTGGCCGCCATAAGTGTGGCAGGGTATGCTCAGACGTGAGTCCCTTGCTCACTTTGCCACTGGATTCAAGCAAGCCGGGCTAAAGACGGATGTAATGCCAGAAACCGGTCCTCAGAAGCTTGTTTCCGGTCCAGGGAAGGCATGGCTTGGCAGTTCGGGCTGGATTGTTCCCATGAGACACAGGGTCAGACTGATTTGCATATGGCCATGTCTGAACTGGGGGGCAGAGTGGGCTAAAGAACGGTGATGGATTAAACCCAGATCTTTTGACTGGGTCTGAGTGTTTGATTGGTTCAGATGCTCCGTCCATCACCACCCCCTTTTGTACCGCTTTGGCCGCCATAAGTGTGGCAGGGTATGCTCAGACGTGAGTCCCTTGCTCACTTTGCCACTGGATTCAAGCAAGCCGGGCTGAAGACGGCTGTAATGCCAGAAACCGGTCCTCGGAAGCTTGTTTCCGGTCTGGGGAAGGCAAGGCTTGGCAGTTCGGGCTGGACAGTTCCCATGAGGCACAGGGTCAGACTGATTTGCATATGGCCATGTCTGAACTGGGGTGGCAGAGTGGGCTAAAGAACGGTGATGGATTAAACCCAGATCTTTTGACTGGGTCTGAGTGTTTGATTGGTTCAGATGCTCCGTCCATCACCACCCCCTTTTGTACCGCTTTGGCAGCCATAAGTGTGGCAGGGTATGCTCAGAGGTGAGTCCCTTGCTCACTTTGCCACTGGATTCAAGCAAGCCGGGCTGAAGACGGCTGTAATGCCAGAAACCGGTCCTTCGGAAGCTTGTTTCCGGTCCAGGGAAGGAATGGCTTGGCAGTTCGGGCTGGACTGTTCCCATGAGGCACAGGGTCAGACTGATTTGCATATGGCCATGTCTGAACTGGGGTGGCAGAGTGGGCTAAAGAACGGTGATGGATTAAACCCAGATCTTTTGACTGGGTCTGAGTGTTTGATTGGTTCAGATGCTCCGTCCATCAGCACCCCCTTTTGTACCGCTTTGGCCGCCATAAGTGTGGCAGGGTATGCTCAGATGTGAGTCCCTTGCTCACTTTGCCACTGGATTTAAGCAAGCCGGGCTGAAGACGGCTGTAATGCCAGAAACCGGTCCTCAGAAGCTTGTTTCCGGTCCAGGGAAGGCATGGCTTGGCAGTTCGGGCTGGACTGTTCCCATGAGGCACAGGGTCAGACTGATTTGCATATGGCCATGTCTGAACTGGGGTGGCAGAGTGGGCTAAAGAACGGTGATGGATAAGACCCAGATCTTTTGACTGGGTCTGAGTGTTTGATTGGTTCAGATGCTCTGTCCATCACCACCCCCTTTTGTACCTCCTGAAGAAACCCACCGCCGACCCCACGGACCTCAAGAACTTCCGCCCCATCTCGCTCCTCCCCTTCCCCGCAAAAGTCATCGAGAAGACCGTCAACATACAGCTGACCACTTTCCTCGAAACGAACGGCTCCTTCGACTTATCGCAGTCCGGCTTCCGAGCGAACCACAGCACTGAAACCGCCCTCATCGCAGCAACCGATGACATCAGGACCATGCTTGACAACGGGGAAACTGCCGCCCTCATCCTCCTCGACCTATCGGCCGCATTCGATACAGTCTGCCACCGCACCCTAACGACCCGCCTCCACCATGTCGGGATTCAAGAAAATGCCCTGGACTGGATCACCTCCTTCCTCTCCTACAGAACTCAGAGAGTACGCCTCCCGCCCTTCCGTGCTGCGGCCACCAAGATCGGCGTTCCCCAAGGCTCCTCGCTCAGCCCTACCCTCTTCAATGTCTACATTAGTCCCCTCGCGGCCATCGCACGCAAACACGGCCTCAACATCATCTCCTACGCAGACGACAGCCAGCTTATCCTCTCCCTCACCAACGACCCCGCCACCGCCAAAGCCAGCCTCCAGGAAGGCATGAAGGACGTCGCCGAATGGATGAAGCTTAGCCGTCTGAAACTGAACTCAGACAAGACGGAGGTCCTCATCCTCGGACCATCCCCCTCCGCCTGGGACGACTCCTGGTGGCCCCCGGCTCTGGCCACCGCCCCCCAAGCCCACAGACCACGCACGCAACCTGGGATTTATCCTTGACTCCTCCCTCACGATGACCAAGCAAGTCAACGCTGTTACTTCTTCCTGCTTCAACACCCTTCGCATGCTCCGCAAGATCTTCCGCTGGATCCCCACCAGAACCAGCAAGACGGTCACCCAGGCCCTCGTCACCAGCCATCTGGGCTACGCTGGTACCACAGCCAAACTACAGAAAAGACTTCAGCACATACAGAACGCATCGGCACGACTCATCCTGGACATCCCCCGTCATAGCCACATCTCCACCCACCTGACAGATCTACACTGGCTCCCCGTCAACAAGAGGATCAAGTTCAGGCTCCTGACCCACGCACACAAAGCTCTCCACAACATGGGCCCCGAATACCTCAACAACCGCCTCAAGTTCTACACACCCACCCACCAGCTCTGCTCCGCCAGCCTCGCCCTCACCACCGTCCCGCGGATCCGCAGAACCACCACCGGAGGAAGATCCTTCTCCTACCTGGCTGCCAAGACGTGGAACTCCCTCCCCACCCACCTACGTCTGACCCAGGACCATCTCTCCTTCAGGAAACAACTCAAGACCTGGCTATTCGAGCAGTAGCAACACCCCCCCCCCAGCGCCTTGAGACCCTCCCGGGTGAGTAGCGCGCTCTATAAATGTTCTTGATTGATTGATTGATTCCGGTGCACAGGTTCCGTAGGAAGCGTCTCGCAAAGGCACAATGCGACGATCTTTGGGATGGCGACGATCTTGGGTGTGGCGGCGATGCGCAGCGTCGATATTCTCCTATCGTGGCCCCTCGATGCGATGGCTCTGCGGCGATACTCGCAGTGATGCGCTGCGCAAGCAAGCGGTGCGGTGATCTCACCCAGCGACGACATGCTCTGCGACGATACTCGCAGCGATGCTAATCTTCCCGCACCGGAGCGATGCGTTCCGTAAGCAAAGGATGCATTAGTTCTTGCAGCGGCAACAGGCGCTGCGACGATCTCAATCGTCGCGGCGGCGGGAATTTCCTCGCACTGTCGGGGATGCGCCCCGCAAGCGAGCGATGCGTGAACATTTGCAGATTGTCTTAGTTTCTCCTTGTCCAGCTTCCCAAACAACAGGTACAACTTCCAGAGGCACCACAACTTGACCAAGCACTCTAGGAAGGACAGAACTCTCTCAGTAGAGTTCAGGGGTGGAAGCTGGGGGTGAGGTCCTTTTGTTCCTGGGACTTCTTAACAGGGAGCTGGCTCTACTCAGGCCCTTAGAGATCTCTTCAAGCAAGGGGACACAGCACAAAGCAAAGTCCTTCCCCTCTGCTTGGCAGCAAAGCAACTGCAGGTCAGCCCACAAATACATAGCAGGACAGTCCTTCCTCTTCAGTCTTCCAGCTTTCTCCTTTGCAGAGGTTCCTTCTTGATTCCAGGATGATCTAATTTTCTGTAGTCTGGGGTCCTGTACTTATACCCCAAAAAGTCTTTGTTCCCCTTGTGCAGGAGGGCTCTGAGCCCGGTCGGAACCAGTTCTGGGTGTTCCTTGAGCACTTTGTTTTCCTGGCTTCTCCTTTCCTTTCAGAGAGAGGGGCAGGGTTGTCAGCCGCCAAGCAGGAGGTGGAGCCAGCATTGTGGAAGGCAGGCACTGCCCTATTCAGGCCCAGTTGCTACACCCTCCCACCACTCTAGATGCACATGGAGCTATTCGTCCCAGGGATGGCTCACTCAGCCTCTGGGAGCCACCCAGCCCCTGTCACTCACAAACCAGACAGTCAATTCACAAATAGGCCAAGGCACACAGAAAGGTAAGACAAGAAAACAGCCACCTTCTAAAAGTGCTGTTTTCAAACACAGGATTTAAAAAGCTTCTTCCCTAAAAGATGTGTTATTAAATTCTGAGTTCAGGGATACCAGACTTGTATGTCCTATCTTGCTCCTATGGGAAGATATGCAGGTAACCACTGTACACAGCATTCCCCATCATAGCCTATGGGCAAGATAGCCTTACAATAGTGAAGAACTAAAATGGCTGTAATTCACTACCAGAGCATGTCACCTACACTAGTACATGCTCTACCTTTCTCATATACTGCACCTTGCCCAGGGGGGTACCTTGGGCCTTCCATAGCATAGGGGAATCCAATGTGTACAGAAAGGGAAGGTTTAGGCCTGGTCAGTGGGGACACTGGCCAGGTTGAAATGGCAGTCCACAGACTGCACACATGTACTGTGGTGGCAGGCCTGAGACACCATTTTAGGGCTACTCATATGGGTGGCACAATCAGTGCTTCGGGCCCACTAGTAGCATTTGAATCACCTGCCCTGGCACACTCAGTGCACTTTACTAGGGACTTCTTGGTAATACAAATATGCCAATTATGGATTACCAATTACAATAACAATTTACTCAGGGAGCACTTGCACTTTGACACTGATCAGCAGTGGCAAAGTGCCCAAAGCATCTAAACCAGCAAAACCGAAATTCAGCACAGTGTCAAGAATACAGGAGGTAGAGGCAAAAAGTCAAGGGAAATCACGCCAAATATGCCAGGTCTAACAGAGTCCATTTCTTAGTCCTGGGTACACTTGGGAAAAGGTCTAGCCCTTACTGTCTTCACACAGGTATCAAACAACAGGTCCAGCCCTCTTCTTTTCGTCTGCAGTGGGCGGGGGTGACTCCTGGAGACTCCCTAAAATATGAAAATAACTTCTCAGGGGCCACCCTTTCTACTGTGCAGCATCTCACACGAGTTCATTTAAAATCTAGACTTGTCTCTCTCGCGGCGCCGGGAGAGACAAAGTGTGTTGCCACAGCTCACCTTGATGAAAGTGTGACTATAGGGAGCTGTCGTCGCTCCCCACCAGTTCAAGTCTAGATTTTAAATGAACTTGGCTCCTCATGGAGAGCAAGGGGCTCTACCACATTTAACCTGAGCAGTTACTTAGGAGGGTGACTTTCCTTTACTCCTGGATCGTAAGGAGGTAGGGTTAGTACCCAAGGGACCATATTGTTGTGAGTCCTGATGAAAGCCGAGGTATTAATTTATGCCGGCTGAAACATGTCGACGGTTTTGCAGAGTGGAGGGTTTGGTGCATCATTATAAGCTCCCCATACCACCATCTTCTGGTCCTGACATGACCATTTTACTCTGGTAAGGGTACCCAATACTAAAACTATAATAGGGACTCCATGGTACCAGTTTTAATCACTATATCTGCACCTTTCTTCACTTGTGACCCCATGTCATTGTCACTTTGTGTTGTATTGTCTTCCCCCTCCCTATTGCTCCACCTCCTGCGTTGGTCTTGCCGGAGGTGTGTTAGCAGCCCTATGATGAAGCATGACACAGCTTGCTGTGTGTCAGGGCAGTTTTAACACTCCTTTGTGTTTCCCCCACATTTGCTATACAGCTAATATATCTTGAGTCCGTCTTCCAGTTTGTGTTTGAGAGAAGTAACTGCAACCTAACTGATATGGGGGATAAAAACAATACATTATGTGCTTTAACACCCAGAGAATATTTTCTTGCAATATAATATAGATGTATTTTCCAAGCAGTTTTGTTTGTAGTATCATTGAGATCAGCCAAATTGTAAAGAATTGCCAATGTTCTGTAAAACAAATGTGCAAAAATAAGCAATTTCTTTAGCATGAAGCCAGGTCTGGTGGTTTAGTGGACTAATGAGTCCACTGAGGGGCCTTTGTTTAACCTCATGGTCATAGGTTCAAATCCCAGGGTCCACTCAGCCTTTCATCCTTCTGAGATCATTAAAATAAGTACCATTGAGTTGGCTAACAGTAAACATGTTGTTCAGCTCATTCAGCTCCAAGATGCTGACGGGTAAACGTGCACTTTACAAATGCACATGTTACGTTATGTTATCACAGAGAAAAGAAACATTCCCTGGGTTTTTGGGACATTGAACAAGCGCAAAAGCTGCCCTCTGCCATCTTCAGGAAGAATTTCAGTGTGATCACATGCCAATTTCCTCTTTGTACTTTGATATTCTGGAGTACACTACAGATACACTGCACCGGGGTCTGTAGTGGTATATGATCAGCGGAAACGCATTTTGTATCACACACAAGAATATCCCTTTTCCTCGTTTCCAGTAGACCTCTTCCTGACCCTTTCTGTACCCATAAAGCAGTGATTGCTCAAAACCTTCCATCAAGTAAAAGCAAACGTCCTGATTTCCCCACTAGATAATGGCCACTGCACTGCAAGACTGAAAGGGGAATAGCCACTGTAAATCATGCAAGTGTCCCATCAGCAGCCATCTTCATCTCTCTAAACTGAAAATATTCTCCTGAAGCTTCCAATATTTTTATGAAATATATAAATAAATATACAATTGTATGTGCTCTCTTATAGCCCTCCTTCAATAACCTGGGTGCTAATTCATCAAACTATATTTCTTTTAGCTACAGAAGCAAAAATATATGTCACCAACAGCAGTGGTGATTCAGATGGATGGACATTTGAAACAATGATGGGCGCGAGCCTCTGCGCTCCTGATCTTTGCTACCGACAGTCGGCGGGAATACAAGCCTTGGGTGCCCTCAGCCTCACGTCTCGTCTGTAAACTCGCTGGCTGTGTCGTACTGAGGTAGCTTCCTTTCTTCTCAAACGGGGCCTCTCAGTTTGGATTGCACTGAGCTGTCTTCAGCAAGAGCAGGGCTGATTTGCCCATAATAGGGTCCCTTTTGCTGGCACAGAAGGGATAAAAAGACAATGGTATGAATTAAGATTGGATTAATTGCCAGTGGTGCAGATTATTTTAACAATTTTCGTCTATCACGTTGTTGCTCTCTTTAGCTGAAAAGTTCTACATTGTAGTAGTAGGTAAGGCAACCATGATTTGGAAATAGGAGGCAGTGGTCGCAGTCGCTGCCCTGGATATACTGAAAGGACTACTTGCCGAACCTCTGACATGTCTCTACAAAATGGTGGTCCTGGAATATTCCCTTCAATGACCCTCGGTCCCGGGAGCAGAAAGTGTGGGTGACAAGAAACAGAAGAGGGGAAAGGGAACAAAGCAAACAAGATTTAAGCTTTGGACATTTAAAAAATAAATCTATTTTTACTTTACCTGAAACAGATATGAAAGTCCTCAAATGGATCTACACGATGCTGTATGGACATTTCTCAAGAGTAATGTCTTGGGTACTTGTTGACAAGGTCTCCTCCCAGTGCCAACTTTTTGGGAGAAAAGCAAGGGTGTGCCAAAGGTATGAATTGTGTAAGGACGAGGCTGTGGTAATGACCGTTGCCCAACTTTTGTTTGGAAATTAAGGGGATGAACCTATTCTTTGATTAAACAAAAATGAAAGAATTTTAAAGATATTGGGGGATCGATTAATTTCAGTGAGTTTAAATACTTGTGGATACTCAGCACATCATCTGCTCTTACTCAGCAAAATATTTATCCAAGTTCATGCTGTAAATTGCATAGTTATTACCCGAGCTCTCCATGCTTACAGGTACAGGGCTACATTCAACAACAATTGAAGTATCCCTTGTCCTACAAGAGAAGACCCTGTTCCACACGGGAACCCGGTTGGTGTTTAATGAAGCAGGGGGAAGCCTTTTCTTAATTTCTTTTGGCCCTCACACACTCTAATAGTGCCATGCTTCATTAAAGGGTCCACCCTGGCCCCTAAAAGCCATACCATATTCCAGGGAAGCTCTTTTGAAATTGATATTGTTTCTTCCGGGGAGATTATACATAAAATAAAAAATACCTCAAACAGACCAAGATATCCCTTGGTTAAAAAAGCTAGTGGGGTGCTTAGGATATAATGGTCCTATGACCCTAAAATTATAGGCGACATGTTTCAGCCACTATAGTTACTATGGCCTATCTGGTCCAGGGCTTTCTTCAGAACTTAAAGATATTCAGTAACAACCGTCAACATGGCCTGTTACTGGGAGAGCCCTAGTGTAAAAAATACCCGATTGGGATTGTTACATACAGATTCCAAGGAATTAACCGAAATGAATAGAAAATAAGCAGAAACCGCCACATGTTACAATGACAGGTTTTGCCGACAATAGAGCTGTCACTCTTTCATTCACGTTGATGCTGCTGTTAGATGAGTGGATCATGAAATCTGATGAGCATGCTTTTAATGGAATACATTCTTGGAATGATTAAAATGCAGCCACAAATGCTCCTTGGTTACTAGGATATGCCCGACTCCCTTTCTTCTACTTGGTTGACAAGCGCCACTGCTGATACATGATGTTCATTGACTCGTGCTTTAGAGAATTTCAGATACCACCCCTTCTGAATGAAAGGAGAAAGAGTGTGAACAAAAGGCCGAACTGAAACAATTGTGGTGCATATCCCCAGTGAAGAGCAATTAACGCCTAACAATGTGCATTAATGTGCTTCCTCAGGATCCAATAATTGCTCTGCTTCTGCGAAGTACGCATGAGCTGGAACATGTTATGAACTGAAAAGTGACATGCATAAATGTATCCAGCGAGCAGTGCCACTTCCGCATGCGGTAAATCACACCTAGTCTGTGGGGAGGCAGTGCTTTAAATGGGCCGGTACTGTCCGGTACGCAGTACCAGCACTTTTTTATTTTGAGGAGGAGAGTACCGACAGATCTCAAGAGAAATGCAATACCTTTAATTGGAGAGTATCGGCACTTCTCAGAAACAAGCAGGTACTCTGTTACAGAGTACCTGCACCTTTATTTTTCAATTTCAAGCACTGCAGGGAGGTGATTGATGTTCATTTTTAAATATCTGAGCCAAAGTAACATTGTTTAGTATATGATATGCTAAGATATGGCACACTTCTGCTCCTTCTTTGTGCTGGCGTACTTGAGGCGCCTAGCGCCAACACAGGCACCCTCGAACCTTAGTGCAAGTGTGGAAGCGCTAAAAGCTTGATTGCTTTTGTACAGGAAGGTAATCCTCCTGTACAAAAACAATCCTTAAAGGCATTTCCTTTTTCTGTATGCAATGCACAATGCATCACACATAAAAAAAGAAAATAACAAGGATAAATTACGACATTTCTCTACGTTATGCCTGAGTCTGGGAGGCACACCATTTTAGCACAATCCCAGGTTTACTGACCTTAGTAGATTGCATCAAAATCTATAGGCAGATACTTCACCTATTGAAAGCCTCCCCGATGCAAGGTTACGCAAGGCAGTGCTATGAGCTGCCTTACTTTTTTTTCAACAGTCAGTCAAGGCGCTGCAAATCAGCCCTTGTATGGCTTTGTAAATCTCTGCTCACATTTTGTGTTGGGGCTGCTACAAAAAAGTGGCGCAGCTATGACGCAAAATGTTAGTAAATCAAACCCTAAGTGAGAAATGGGACCTGTACTGCTTGATTTAGATTTGTATCGTGCGCCTTGTTTGAAGGCCACTGTGTGTTTACAATATTATGCTGATCAAGTGCTTTGCAAAGCCATATCTAGTATATCTCTCACACTGAGCATTCTGGGTCAGAAAAAAAGTTATAAATTCTAAAGTTAATGATAATTACTGTATGTAAAGCTGAAGGAAGGCTTTTTCAGCTGTTTGGTTAGTGACGCCCCATAGGCTGTCCTTCTTCCCTTCAATTCCCAAATAGACATTTGATCTTGGAGTGTGGGAGAGGTACTCTTTACACGTTCTTTTTCTACCATGAATATGTCGCACCATTGAAACATCTCTTAAAAACCAAAATTATATTAAATTCTGTAGTTGCTCCATTCATTTTAGAAAGATAAAACATTCACATTATCTAAAATAAGGGCATTTCCACAAAGTTGACGTTTTAACAAAAGTTTATTTTTTAGAGCTAGAAAGATGTAAAACGTCAAAAACCATACATCTGATTCCCTACATCAGATATTTGTAGTTTTGGTGTCTATTTGTTCATTAAAATGTTCTCTACTTTTATAAAGTGGAGTGGCATTTTTATTGTGTTTTATGTTCTACTTTTGAATGCTTTTGCTTCTGATAAATGCTTTACACATTTCTCCCAATTTAAGCCTGTCTGCTCTGTGCTCAGCTACTAAGAGTAGAGCTGAGATTTAAATGATTAAGGCCTGTGAGGATTTGGTAAGGAATAGTGCCATCCTTACTTCAAGAGGACTGCCATATTTTGTAATTTAAAAAATTGTACTAGCTAACACAAGACCTAAAACTGTCTGTCTATTTTCATTATTCAAAGGCTCCATCCAATTAATCTGTTTGTGAGCAGCAGAAAAGTGCCACCAACTAGAGATGTTGATGCTGTCTCGGTAACAGGAAAGTACAGTATTTTTATTCCTCATTAAACAAAGAAACCTCCCCCTATATGAACAGTCCGCAGCAAGTGCAGTCTGCCTCTCTGTGTAAACTATTTTGCATGAACTGAAATTCCATTATACATTTTGGCCACATTTTCCATACTGCTCGCAGACAGAAGTGGATGTCTACAGTACATACTCGACATAAAACTTTGACATGGTTCGGTTAAAGCTAAGATTCCTGATTTTGGTGGATGAAATATTTGGACCAATATTTCGGAGTAAAATAAACAAATTAAGTAGAAAATTATATGTTCAGTTATAGGTGTGTATTTTCTGTATGCATGTGTAGAAAAATACCTCTTTGTGCATGGTCACCCATATTCTTTGTTGATTGGAGCTTCTGTTTTTTAGGTTGAGCCTGGGCAGGCCATGCGCTGCTCTGTGAGCTATGCTGTTTTGGAGTATGTACATGAAGCCCTGTCCACTCTCCGCCCATATTTGTCATTTGCTTGTGTCATTGTCCTTCTTAAATGCTGGCTTCTAATTCGTTATTAGGCTTGTTGTTCCCTTCTTAGTACAGCCTTGCCTTCATTTGTAACCTCCCAGGAGAACTGCCGCTTTTACTTCAGTTGTTTCATGCTACGTCTTCTTTAATCTGTTAGCACTATTGTCTTTAATAAGTTTCTCTTACTGCAGTAGGGCTGGAGGGTCAAGCATTTGGAATGCAATAGGTCTTGCATTTGCGAGAGGTTCAGCTATTGGCACTGTAAATGATAATGCCTTTTATTTATGTTTTAAAAATCGAAACATAAATAAAAGGCATTGTCATTTACAATGCCAGTAGCTCAAACTCCCATAAATGTGAGACCTATTGCATTGCAGATGCTTGTTTAATCTGTGCACTGAGACTCTGCTAACTAGGCTCAGTGCATATGTGCTGCTCCTAAGACATGTTGAAATTGGTTATACTCCTAATTGGTATATTTACCTTACATGTAAGTCCCTAGTATCTTTACAAAGTGTACCCATGGTATGTAAGTCAAGTGTTACCACTTTACTGCAGAACCCATTGTGCCACCCACTAAATTGACAGTGCAAACATTAAAGCATGCCTACCATTGTGGCCTGGCTATTTCAGTTTCAAACTACAATTCCACCTCTCAGAATAAACACTTTTGACGTGCCCCAACCTTCCTTTTAAACCATTAATAAGTCACCCCTTTGTGGATTTTATAAGTCCCAATGCAGTGTTCAATGCATTTAAAAGTAGAACATGTAAAAAGTTAATGTTACATGTTTCCTTGCAGTGAAAAAGCTCAAGGAGCTATTTGCATGTAGCAAGGCTGGCTATTCCTTAGGAAAGCAGTGGGTTATTTAATTACATTTAGAGAAGAATATTTCAGTTAGGAAACAGCTAGGAATATAATCCAAATACCTTTTGTAATAGCTATTTCAAATCCAATTTAATTGTAAAAGTAGATTTGTGATAACTCTTAGGAAAACAGTACTTATATAAGGTTACGTTAACCTGCGTAAAACCTGTGGAGGCCCATTTCAATGAACACCAATTATCACATGGCAGCTGATTATCCCCCTTCATGAGGTGTGAAAACTGCTTCTGAGTAGGACAAAAGCCTTGGGTGTGGGGAGATATTTCTGTTCCTCTAGCAGGATGACCATCTGGGTTGCGGCCAGGAATATGATTAACTTCAAAGAGGCCTCTCCTGTGACAGACCAATGTTAGCTGACCTTTGGGCCTATTGTGTTGGTCAATTAGTTGTACCCGTAAAGACAAAGGAGTGTCCCGTTAATAGGACGGTTTTCCTCACCCACCGAGGGTGGTTTGCTTCATCAGTGAGGAACCCTCTCATACCGTGATACCCAGTCACAATATGGGCTACAACCCCCTCTCTAGGAGGGAGGAGCCCAGGGATGTTTTTCAAACTAAGAGGTAGTTTCTAAATAGCCAAATGAGATGCCAAAGATGTTGAGGGCAGCACAGCAGGGTAGCAAAGAGTGACATAAATCTAACACCAGGGTTTGCAAAAAAATGCTTTAATTGAGCGTCCGTGTGCTATACAGCGTGGCACTGTGGGGGAGATTAGACCCGCTTGTTTGTCACAAAACGTCGACATGTTTCAGACTATGACACGTACAGTGTCTTGCCTTTCTTCAGGACCAAATAGTGCTGCTGCTTGTGGTTCTCAACAAAAAATATAAAGATAATCCAACCGCTTATACAAAACCATCCAGTGATCTCAAGAAACATCAGAAGGTGAAGGATCCACTGGCCGTACCTGCTGTAATCGGGCAGTTTACCATCCACCCCTAATAAAAAGACTCAATTACATAAATCATGAACAAGATTCTTCATCATAGTATCATGGAACATTCACATGAAAATGTGTCCATTTAGTGCCTCATGCTATTGATTGGTTACATAGAAAGAACAACATATAAAAGTGCCCAAAACATATTTAGACACATTTGTGACTTCCCTTGTTTAAACTAAAAAAATCAATAGGCCATTGTGGTTTGGTTCAGTAATTTTCAGTTTTGTCCCCTCCTTGCCTTGAAGTACTTAATTAATTGTACTTTTTGGCTACAACTCACAGTCAGTGTAGGGCTATTTACCCTCGACCAATTTAACAACGCCAATGCCTTTCGATCTTCTAAAGGGGCCCTTTTTTGGTGTTACCCACCTTGGGGAAATGTCTTGGCGCTTACATCGTTACACCAGATTGTAAAACTGGCAACTGTATCAGCCAAGGGATAGGTATAACATTCACCTGCTCCCCAAGGGAGGTGAGCATAATAAATAAGGCAATTATCTAAAAATGTTACGAATTTCAGAAATGTCATTCATGCCATTCTCTCTAGTGCAAAGGCGAAGAACCACGTGGGCCTCTAGACTAAGAAGGGAATTCTCTACATTTATGCCTGTGGCATGCCTGAGGACAGTCAATTTTATATCAGATACTGTATGGTTCATTAGAATAAAATATTGTACCATGGGTGTGTGCGCATTGTTTTACAACAAGTCCTGGATTTTTGCTGCACAATCTGATTTCTTATTGCCTTATTAGTCTTCCCTATATACACTTGCAACAAGGACAATTTATGCGGTATATAACATGCATTGTAGTCTGTGAGTTCCATGTGTTTGATTATTTCACTGTTATACCTGAATCTGTCACTTTCAATGGTACGAGTAGATGTGGAGCAATTCCCACATCTACGGTGTCCGGGAGGGCAGAGTAAGAGACACCGTCCACCATTTCTTTCCTACAACGTCACATGGTTGACCCCTTTTCCCACCTCAAGCTTTTCAGCGGTCCCCTTTTTTGCACAGGACCAATATGTAAATTACAGTATGCAAATTATAGAGGCCTGTTAAATCCCTGTTTACTTTCTGTTCTTAGCACTGAATGTATTACCATTGAGACCAGTGGTAGCAAAGGCTGTGCCTGAGTTACCAAAGGCCTAACCACGGGTAGCAACTCTACTCCTAACTGACATCCACCGTGTAGCATTTCCATTGCATGTTTTGTTCTATGTGAAGTTTCTTCAGTTGGGATAGGTTTATCAGTGGGGTGTTACTGGCTGGTCCTAGGGGATCCAGCTTCACCTTAATGATGACGTCTTAGAGTGTGTTCTGTGTCATCCTATGGTGAGGGACGGGGTTAAAGTGTTGGTGCAGTCATATAAGGATGGACTGATTTTTATTTTAATAGTTCCCTTTTATAGTGTCTCAGATGAGCTATTAAATGATGGAAAAATGATCCTTGGACACCCGTTTGATAGAACCAGTAGATAGAATTTGTTACTCTCAGTGGTATTCATATGCATCATATTTTTAACTGCTACTGACTTAAGTTCATAGAATGCGGCGGCCAGGCAAGGTTCCTATACGCAGCTTGTAGCGTTCTCAGTTGACATGGATTCATTCGCTCATATTACACACACCCAGCCCAGACGGCCCATCTATCCCTTTTTATTGGTTCCCTTCTCTGTCCATCAGTCTTCATTGATTCTCTCTTCACGGCACGTTGACGACATCATTTACTCCATAGAATTACACTTGTTGGGGGAGGTGCGGGATGCAAAGGAAGGACTTCCAGTAAAATTACTTCTCATTAAACTATAAAAGCCCTGCATAATTTAAATGACTTCAGGGAAATAAAGTTAATAGGTTTTTATGATCAGGACCTAGAGAACGGTCCCAAATAGCTGCCAGTTAAAAAGAATTACAACAACAATAAAGATAATAATTGTTTACACGGCAGAAATGTGCACAAAATTAAGGTTTACACATCTAACAATGTGCTGCGTACATATTCAGAGGTGCCCATTATCTGCGCGGCAGACATTTTGTAAGGACCCCTGTAGAGTGTCCATGAACTTTCTGATCAATAACAACACAAAGGATACACTCTTCACGGAGCTGATGGTGACATTTGATTGGATGCATTACTTCTTTAACTGCAATATTTTTTACAACACAGCTGGAGTGTTTTCCATTTAAAAAGAATTAGACTGCAAATTGAGCTCAATTCACTATGTTAAAACACCTCTGGGTTGTTCAGGCAAAAATAAAATGTCTCATTGCACGAGACCACAACTTTCCTTTATTTTAAAAGCAAAAATATAATCTTCCATTTTTTTCTCTGTTAAGTTAATTGTTGTTCTTCCATTAAATATTTTAAAATAATAATATATAGCAAAGCCTTCAAAATGACAGGACAGCTTATCAGCTTTGTCATACATCTGTCCCATGTAAATCTGATTCTTAGATTTGGGAATGTCAGGGGAGCACCACTGTTCCCAAATGAATTCCTGCACTTTCTGTCATGGCCGACACAGATATTTGAGGCCCAATCCAGCACCCTGATTAGATGCTCCACAGAGGCAGACATGGATCCTCACCAGGGACAAGAGTATCAATTCTCTCCCTGCAGGCCACACGAAAAAAATCATACACAAGATCATAAATGGTGACCAGCATTGTGAGGGACGAGATTCTAGGGAGGAGGTAATTGAACATAAACAGACACATGTGGAACCACTCACACCGGTCCTTGTTACTAGGTTATTTGCATTATGCAATGGTACGCATACCTCTTTTCACAAGGTGAGCCCAGAGTATTAACAAAGTGAATCGAGTAAGAGTCGTGTTGGGATGCAGGGTCCCAGCAGGGAAAAAGAGGTTGCAATGCTTCTGATGTCTCACTGGTGACACATCACGTGGAATGATCCACTTAGCGTTGGAGGCCATGTGTCTATAAGGATGAAGCTGCGCAGCTACTTCAAACCAGTATCGGCTGGAAACAAATGTCCTATAACAGACTACGAGATCTGAATGTTTATTGTCTGGAAAATAGAGGTGGAGGTAAGGTATGAAGGACACCTGCAGACACTGCATGGGAGGCAGCATAGGGGCACATATCATTTAAACACTTCGGCACTGATGACGAGCTCAGCTCGTCATCAGTTGCGCCGCTCGCCCGCTGATGACGAGCTGAGCAATTTAAAAAACGCCGCATACAGCGGGAAAAGCCGCCGCGCTCATGCGGTTAAGCCACAAAAATTCTTGAGCTATCCAAGACTCGATTTGTAGGAATAGGGTTAGGAAATATTCCTCTCAGAGAGAAATTCCCAATAATAATGGTGGCTGATAAAATATGCCCAGATAGGGGAAATTTTCCACCTCCACATCAATGCACTTATTTTCAAACATTTCAAGGGGGCGTGCAGGAAAAATCAAACACATCCGGTTCATTTCCAAAAACAATTCTAATGTATCTACCATCCCATTGATCCAGTAGCAGTTTTGCAGTGCCCACCAACAGAAATAATGGTTCCACAGGTTACGCTACATCAAATGAATTGGAATGATCATACAAAATTGGAAATTATAAAAGTTTGAGATCAGGAAATGGGTTGACCCTGAACAGCAATAATAAGTTATGACCGCATTTTTACTTTCTGTCGGTGACATTTGGGAGGCCCTAAAGAATTATCAGTGTTCTCTAAGGGTTAAGGATCTGTACAGATCTTGCACCAGGATCTTCCTATGGGGATGCTTTGGAGTGCATGCTGATTTTGGAACAATTTTTTTTCTACTCCTGCTGCACTGATGGAGAGGAAAGTGGGACATTGGGGGTGTTGCCCAGGGGATAAAAGAGGATTAAAAAAATCAGAAAGGGCAGAATGGTGAACATTTTGAGGGTTACTCTAAATGTCCCGGGGTTTACGAATCCTTAGAAATGCGGCACTCACTTCGAGTTTCAAAGGCATACTCAGACTCAAGTTATCATGTTCCAGAAGACACATAGTCCTCAGTCCAAGTTAGAGGGGGCCAAGTGGAAGAAGTATTGAGAGCTCCATTATAATTTGTATTCACATTCTTCTGCAGCCCATCAAAAGACCATCATTGTTTTATGGTGACAAAGAGCTTGTAGATTGTGAAATAGGAGGTAGATCTCAAAGGAGGATGGATATTGGCTAATGCTTTCATAGAAAAGTTCTATTTTACATGGGAGTCATTTTATTGCCATACACAAGCCTATCCTCACGCATTAATGCTACTGTAAGTTATACTGGCTGCTTTTTCTCCATTAATATTTTCTGGAGAAATTGCATAATTACTTTGAGTTTTAAAACATCAAGTTCTTGGGACAATTCAGAAGTTATAGTTATCTCGACTAGCTATAACTTGAGCCCTAAAGTAACTATAACTTGCGACCCCCACCATGCACTGTGTTGTTATCAATGATATGATTTCAGATGGTGCAGCAATGTCATCAAGGGTGTCATAGAACATGTCATGAGTGATGAAATATGTGAGGTAATTAGCAGTGCATGTAGAGGATACAAATTACAGTTGCTTTCGGACCTGAGTTACTAGAGAGAACTATAACCTGTGAATTCCATTTTCTTTGTTTAAAACGTTATGTTTTCCAACAAAATGTCATCTAACTATAGGGTTACTTTAACTTTTGTGGTTTTCAGTGGGTTTCAATTTTTCTTTTAATGTAAAGTAATATTTTATTATCATATGTAAAGCCAAGCCATATTGGACACCCAGGCCTCGTGGCCCTAGCCAGCTCCACAGCCAGCACCATACTAGGTGCAGGCAGGAGTCGCATTTTCTCTTTGCTCCTGCCCGAGTGGGAGCAGCATATTTTAACTGCTTCTTCCCTGCCTGGAAGAGTTTTGGGGCAGGAAGCCACAGTGTCCCTGGGGTAATTTCCTGAGACACTTTGAAGTATTGTGTCCTGGGGTTTGGGGTTCCCCCGGCGGATACCTACACAGGGAGAGTGGGCGTGTGTTCCTCCTACCCTTTTTTTAAGAAATGTGGCATCAGGGATGGAATCTCCAGGGCCCAAAAGCAACTTGGAGGGGGGTGGGGGGGGCCTGGTTGGGAGGAGAATTAGGTTATTTATCCCTGCCCCCTCTGATGCGGTCTGGGAAAGAGAACACATATTGCTCCCTCCCAGAGGGAGCAAGCATAAATAGCTGCTGGGAGCAATGCCGGCTCCTGCACCATGCCATGGTGCCGGCTGGGGCCATGGAGCCCTGCCATCCCCCTGCGACCCCTATGTGCATGGTGGGTGCCCTGGGTAGTCACTGGGGCACCCACCTATTTATAATGTAGGCCCCAGAGGATGGTGTTCCTGGGGCTAAAATAGGCTCAGGGACCGAGGTTGAGCCCTCCCCTTTTAAGAACAACTGGCCCAAGGTGGTTGGGTCCTGAGACCTGAGAAGGCTCATGGAGAGAAACCATATGGCTCCCTCCCCTTTTTTTATTATATTTGGCCCCGGGGATGGGATCGCCAGGGCCTACTAGGGTTCATGGTGGGAGATTGCACAAATCCCCCCCTCAGGTGGGGTCCCCAGAGCCCATGGGGGGCACTCACCTTCCTTTCCTATTTTTATTGTATTTGGCCCCAGGGCATGAGTTCCTTGTGGCCTATCAAGGCTCAGGGAGGGGGCTGCATGACTCCCTCCCCTTAGATTTTAGCCTCTGAGTGGGGTTTCCACAGACCAAGAAAACTCAGGGAGGGGGGATGCTCCCTTTTTTAAGTGTATTACATCCGGGGGCTAGGGTCACAGGGGCTTGGAAGGCTTGGGGAGGGGAACTGCACACCCCCTGCCCTCAGATTTTGGTCCTAGGGGATGTGGTCCCCATGGCCCAAGAAGGCTCAGGAAGGGGGCAGCATGCCCTCTTCCCCTGTTTAATCATATGTAGCACCAGGGATGGGGTCCTGGGGCCTTTTAATGAACTGGGAGGAGGCTGCATGCCCGCCTCCCTTTCATATATATGTTTTTGCCTCGGTACTCGAAGGCCAACCCTATGCTGCGCACGCCAAAGGCTGTGCACAGCATGGGGTTGGCTGCCCATGGGGAGTTGGAAGCAGGGCCTGACTGCAAGCCAAGCCCAAGGCCAGGCTCACACCACACACGACCAATGGCATGGTGTTGGCTGCCTGTAAGGGGGGGGGGAGTTTTGCCTGCCTTTGGGTGGGTTTAGGACATCACTGATGACACTACGTATTACACCATCCAACGAGAGTGTTAGTTTATCAATCAATCAATCAATCAATCATTGACACTTATAAAGCGCGCTACATACCCGTAGGGTCTCAAGGCGCTGGGGGGGGGGGGTGCCGCTACTGCTCGAACAGCCAGGTCTTCAGCTTCTTCCTGAAGGAGAGGTGGTCATGGGTCAGGCGCAGGTCGGGAGGGAGGGAGTTCCAGGTCTTGGCGGCCAGGTAGGAGAAGGACCTTCCTCCTGTAGTCGCTCTTCGGATGCGGGGGACGGCGGCGAGGGCGTGGTTGGCTGAACGGAGGTGGCGTTTGGGAGCGTAGAAGTTGACTCGGCTGTTGAGGTAGCTCGGGCCTTGGTCGTGTAGGGCTTTGTGTGCGTGGGTGAGGAGGCGGAAGGTGATTCTTTTGTTGACGGGGAGCCAGTGAAGGTCTCTCAGATGTCCGGAGATGTGGCTGGTTCGTGGGATGTCGAGGATGAGTCTGGCTGAGGTGTTCTGGATCCGCTGGAGTCTCTTCTGGAGTTTGGCGGTGGTTCCGGCGTAGAGGGAGTTGCCGTAGTCCAGACGGCTGGTGACGAGGGCCTGGGTGACCGTCTTCCTGGTCTCGGTGGGGATCCATCGGAAGATCTTGCGTAGCATTCGCAGGATGTGGAAGCACGACGAGGAGACGGCGTTGACTTGTCTGGTCATGGAGAGGGAGGAGTCCAGGATGAAGCCCAGGTTGCGTGCGTGGTCAGTTGGTTTGGGTGCGCTGCCCAGGGCGGGGGGCCACCAGGAGTCGTCCCAGGCGGAGGGTGAGGATCCCAGGATGAGGACTTCTGTCTTGTCTGAGTTCAGTTTCAGGCGGCTGTTCGACATCCATTTGGCTACTTCTGTCATCCCTTCGTGCAGGTTGGCTCTGGCGGTGGCGGGGTCGTTAGTGAGGGAGAGGATCAGCTGGGTGTCGTCGGCGTAGGAGATGATGTTCAGGTTGTTCTGGCGTGTGATGGCTGCGAGGGGGCTCATGTAGACGTTGAAGAGAGTTGGGCTGAGCGAGGAGCCTTGAGGAACGCCGCAGATGACTTCGGTGGCCTCGGATCTGAACGGGGGGAGGCGGACTCTCTGTGTCCTTCCGGTGAGGAAGGAGGTGATCCACTCCAGTGCCTTCTCCTGGATTCCGACGTTGCTGAGGCGCTGTACTAGGGTGCGGTGGCAGACAGTGTCTAAGGCCGCGGAGAGGTCCAGGAGGATGAGGGCCGCTGTTTCTCCGTTGTCGAGCAGAGCTCGGATGTCGTCTGTGGCTGCGATCAGGGCGGTCTCGGTGCTGTGGTTGGCCCGGAAGCCAGACTGCGAGAGGTCGAGGGATCCGTTCGTCTCGAGGAAGGCGGCCAGTTGCTTGTTGACGGTCTTCTCGATGACTTTGGCCGGAAACGGGAGCAGCGAGATGGGGCGGTAGTTCTTGAGGTCGGTGGGGTCTGCTGATGGTTTTTTGAGTAGAGCGCTGAGTTCGGCGTGCTTCCAGCTCTCCAGGAAGGTGGCGATGTCAAAGGAGGTGTTGATGATGTCCCGCAGGTGGGGTGCGATGACAGCGTCGGCCTTGTTGAAGACGTGGTGAGGGCAGGGGTCTGTCGGAGATCCGGAGTGGATGGAGTTCATCGTGCGGATGGTGTCTTCGGTGCTGATCGGGGTCCAGGCGCGGAGGGTGGTGGTGGGGGGCGGTGGTTCAGTCGTGGCGTGCTTTGGTTGAGTGCTGAAGCTGTTGTGTATGTCCGCGATCTTGTTGTGGAAGTAGGAGGCGAGGGAGTTGCAGAGGTCTTGCGAAGGGGTGATGTCGTTGTTTCCGGCGTTGGGGTTGGAGAGCTCTTTCACGATGTTGAAGAGTTCCTTGCTGTTGTGTGCGTTGTTGTCCAGTCGTTCCTTGAATGCGGTTTTCTTGGTGGCGCGGATCAGCTGGTGGTGTTTTCGGGTGGCGAGCTTGAGGGCAGTCATGTTGTCTGGTGTTGGGTCTGTGTGCCAGGTTTTCTCGAGTGCTCTGCAGTTCTTCTTGGAGCTCTTGAGTTCGTCGTTAAACCATGGGGCTTTCTTGCTGCCGGGTCTGCTCGGCGGGGTCTTCAGCGGGGCGAGTTCGTCTGCGCAGTCGCTGATCCATTTCGTGAGGTTGGTGGCTGCTTGACTGGGGTTCGTTGTGCTGGTGGGAGGGTTCTTGCTCAAGGACGTAGTGAGCTGGTCTGCCGTGATCTTGTTCCAGCTTCTGCGGGGAGCCTGTTGCTGGTGATGGTGGAGCGTGGTCCTTCTGAAGCTGAAGTGGACGCAGCTGTGGTCCGTCCATTGGAGTCCCGTGGCGTGGCTGAAGGCGATGTCCTTGCTGGAAGAGAAGATCGGGTCGAGTGTGTGTCCGGCGTAGTGGGTGGGGGTGGTCACCAGCTGCTTGAGTCCCAGGTTTGCGAGGTTTTCCAGCAGGGTGGTGGTGTTGCGGTCGTCGTTGTTCTCCAGGTGGAAGTTGAGGTCCCCGAGGAGGATGTAGTCGGCTGAGGGGAGGGCGAACGGGCTGATGAAGTCGGCGATGTCCTCGCTGAATTGTGTGCGTGGTCCCGGGGGTCTGTAGATGAGGGTGCCTCTGAGGGTGGTCTTGGGGTTGACGTGGATCTGGAAGTGCAGGTGTTCGGCGGGTGCGATGGTGTCGTCGGTGTTGGTCGTGATGCGGATGGTGTTCCTGTGGATGATGGCGATGCCTCCTCCTGTCTGGTTGACGCGGTCTCTCCGGATGATCTTGTAGCCGTCCGGGATGGCGATGGCGATGTCGGGCGCTGAGGAGGCGTTCATCCAGGTTTCCGTGAGGAAGGCAACGTCTGGGGCTGTGGTGTCGAGCAGGTTCCAGAGCTCGACGGCGTGTCTGTGGACGGAGCGGGTGTTGAGCAGGATGCACTTCAGGTGGTTGCTGCTGGTGTTCTGCTTGGTGGACGCTGGTGCAGTGCAGGTCCGGATGCAGGAGAACTTGCAGGACTGGCAGATGAAGGGTCCGTGGGTGCGTCTCGGGGTGGCTCGGTAGCATCCAGGGGTTCGGCCGGCGTTGAGTGCGTTGAGGGTGGCGGCGTCGTACGTCCGGCGGGTGGGCTGGGGTCTGCGGGGGCCAGGGGTCCTGGCGCTGGGCGCGGTCCAGGCGCGGACGGGCATAGACGGGCTTACCTTTGGCGCACCTTCGGCGCTCAATCGGTGCTCCCGCTGCGCGCGTCCACTGCGCGGTCGCTCTGGGGGCGTCATAAGTAGGAGCCGGGTGGGCGGGTCAGCTGGGTGGCGGGAGCGGGGCGGCCAATGGGCTGGTGGTGGGCGGGGCCGCAGGGGGGCAGCGGCGGGAACCTCTGGGCGTCCGGCGGCGGCGGCGGGTCTGTCCCTGGGTCAAGCGGCAAGCGTGGGAGGCAGGGGGAGATCCGGGCGGCCCAGCGGCGGCTAGGTCATCCTAGCAGCAAGCAGAGGCAGGCAGCGGCAGGCGTGGGAGGCAAGGGGGTGACCCGGCCTGGTAAAACAATAACTAATCTTTTATCACACCTAGCTATAACATTAATTTAACCTTTGGTTTTTTTCAGTGAATATATATATATATCATTGCGCTGCAGACTCTGCTCCTCAGTGGCTATGACGGCATGGGTTAGTGGAGCATGAAGGCCCTCTGCACGTAGTACCAGAAAAATTCTTTATTTCAAAATCAAAATAAATCAAACAAGAGTTAAAAGGAAATAGTAACGGCCAATGCATTTCGGCAAGACACCTTCGACTGGGACTGTATTGTGATTACTGTTACTTTTTTTGTACTAATCAACACAATTTGTCCTTCGTCCATTTGCATGGGCACAACTGTCTAGAACACCAACCCCTTTATATCATATTCACGGAATTCCATAGTATGCATTTTTCAACCTACCTAGACATCTAACAATAGGCATATCTTTTGTACTATATTATACTATGTATATTTTATATACACTAGGTTTTTAAGCCACATATAGGCTTTTCTAATTGTTCCAACACCATGTTATCCAGACAAAAATCTTTGCAAATCAGCTCAATCATTGTTCATATTTCAAATCTAAAGTCCTTCATACACATTCTTTGTCAATTCTCTTGAACACAAATTGCTAAATCGAATAGCTCCCTTTTTAAAATCCAGTTTTTCATAATGTAAATGCCCAAATGCACTTCACATTATTTCATTTCTCCAAAATGCAATGTGTATGGGATACAATTAAAATTCCTCACATTTTCAAATAAGGATAAGCCGAGTTGTATAAAGTTACATTGAGCAAGTGGTCCCAGTACACGTTCATTTAAACAAAGGAAACAGTAGGTACATACATTTGGGAAAACATAAACAGAGTCAATCAATCGATACGGTGCACTGTTATTTAATCACAATTAACCTGTAAATTATATTCTGCATACACATTACATTCCTTATTCAAATAACCTAACATTTAATTCAAATAAATAACGTGTGTGCCCCAACAAGTGAGGGGGAAGGGATTGGGAAGGAGGAAGGGTATTGGTGAGTTTACATGCAAAAATAGATGGGTATTGGTAAAAGGGTAGAGTGTAGGTCATGTGACCCTTATCAAAAGAAAATGATAACTGGCTTTCTCATAGAGCCACAATGAATGCAACAAATGTCAAGAGTTTTATATGGCCATGCTTAAAAAAGCCTTCGTTAACATATTCTTGCTGAAGCGTAAGCTGGCAGGTTTGAAAGTTGTCGACGTTTCGACCCCAACGTGTTCTAGGTGTCTGAGAAACCTTAACGGGGGTCTTCCTCAGGACAAGGGGATGATGAGGAGAGGGCGGGGCACCGTGGAGGGGTTTCACGGCGGGATATTCATGGTCAAGTGGGCGCGTGGGCTACACAGCGGTGAGAACGGAGGAGGCAAGTGAATTACTAGGGAGGTAGAAAATCGCAAGTCCCTTCAAAGAAACAATCAATACAAGGCCACCGTGGTTGGCCACCCCAACTGCAACAGTCTGTGGGCGTGGAACAAGATCGTCCGATCAGTGCCGGTCATCCCGAAAAATCGAGATGCCGTTTCTGTCCAAGGTGGTCTTCCATTGATTGTTTCTTTAAAGGGACTTGCGATTTAAGGGACACAATTTGAATCCTACATTTAAAATTCTTTCTTGATTAGCAGTCAATTTGGTAGAAGATGTGGTAATTACAAACAGCCTTTCTGGTGGATTGCTGTCTTTTAAATATGTATCAAAAAACCATATATATGGATTTACCTTACATTTACTTACCATGTTTAGCAAAGGCATTGCATCGTAAAGGCTGTTTCCACTTCCCAGCAAACTGGCAAAGCTTGTAGGTTGTACTGAGTGAAATGTGGTTTTATCGCATTTGAAAACCATAAGCTAAGGTCTAAAATGAATGGCCTGTTGCTTTGACAAAGCACCAGGCCCTGAAGGACTTGGAAACAATAAATACATATAGCTGCTTATTTCCTATCAATTGATACTCTGTAAACAAATCTGGTATTTGGTCAATACTCAGATGTCATTGAGGAGTGAACAGTATCTGGTTTTCTGAAGTCACATAATTCTCCTGTTAAGTGCTGTTGCATGCCAGGGGTCAATCTTGGTCACACTTAATATACTTCCCTACAACCAAATGTAAGCACTGGTATGCCATTTACCATTGAAAGTGGGTAAAGTAGACAGATGGGGTCCCACAGATCTTTAATAGACTTACCCAGAAAAGGTTTGCATTTGGAATGTAACAGTGTTACCTGTCTGAAACACTGTGTTTTAGGAGTATTCTATTTTCCCTTACCCAAAAAAAATCACAGCTTTGTTTGAAGCCACTCTAATGCATAACACATGTAAAACTATTACAGCAGATATTAAAATAAATGTAATGCAAATGAGCAAAAAGTAAATAATATAAGCAAAGACAACATAATTCATTAAATTCATTCTCATTAAATTCAATTCTCGGTAATGATAATTAACACCAAACATATTTGCCATTATGGAGGGTGCACAGCATAAGTTGTGTAACTGAGCGCTGAGGGCAAACTGCTTAGAGCTGCCTGCAACAACAGTTTAATTTATTTTTAAAAGCAGGTTGTTTTCAAATTGCAATATCGTAGAAAGACAAGTAGTTCCCCAGAGGTCCATATGCTTCTGATCTCATCAAGATCTGGCTCAAAATCTTTGTGAGAAAATATAATCATAATTTGTGATATAACGTGAGTGAAAACATTTTAGAATTATTACCTCATTTTATACGTACAGGGCCTGATTCACAAACTGCACTCTGTTGTATTTTTGTAGCACTATAAAACACACTGCAAAATGAAAGTTTTACCTATACTTATGTGTGTAAATTCTCCGCCCTGACTGAGGAGTCTCCGCACATGTAAGGCTACGTTTTAGTTGTAAATATGGGAGTGATTCAGGGGAGTGGGCGAGAAAAGGGGCAGACCTACTCCTAAAGGGAATGAGATTAGGGAGAAGAAAGAGGGGGTTTTCACCCACCCACACAATAGTAAACCAATTACTTTACTCTGGGGGTGGAGACAAGTAACTTACATTTTTGTAGTAAGTTTACACTCAGAGTTTGTGAACGCTGAAAGCATAAACATATTCAACAGTGTAAGTTACCTTTGTGGTAACCCAATAAAGCGGTCTATGTTCGAACTTACAAACTTATCTGGAAGTCAGATTTTCTTCAGTTGGACAAACCAGAAAGCTAAGGCTGAACAACGATTCGATGTGGGCAGCTGCAGCTTTGAAGAGATCCCAGAATCTGTTGGTTCTCCTGGCAGAAAGTCAGCAAAAAGTTGGGGATGGGAGAAGTACACTCTAACACCAGTCAAAGGTCCCGGACCTAGAGGGGCACCATTTAGGGGGTAGGGCTCACTTTAACAGAAGCAGCAACACTGTCTATGGCAGGTCCAGTTGGTACTGGTCAGCTGGGCAGTTGCAGTGAATGGCGTCTGTAATCTTGTTCTGTCCCTGAAGCTCAAACAGGAGGTCAATGAAATGACAATTGAAGTCACTTCTGGAGTCCTGAAATCAAGGCAAACAGGTATACTCTTCCTTTTGGTTTCAGACAGCAGGGCCGTCCTTCTTCTGATCTTCAAAGGTCCGGGAATGTTCTGAGGAGGGTACTGGGAATGCCACATATATGTTCAGCGCAATTCAGTGGGTATGAGAAACTCCTGGCCACTCCCTAACCAATGGGGTAAAAGTTCCCAGTGGGGACCCTAGCCACTTTTTCTGCAGTTCTTGTGTGTGGTACTGCAAACTGTATTGTAGTGTGAGTTAATGATGACAGAATCCTTGTGGCTCCTGTTGGACTGTGAAGAACTGTGATGTAAGTGTTAGTACGTAGTGAATGCAGGTTTAGAATGTTGAGTTTGCGGTTACACGCAGACAAATAAAGACGTGTTATACTAAGCTCTGTGTGTTGCTTATTGCCGAGTATCCAGGCCGGGGAGGACGCTAGAACTGGCAACGAGATAGTGAATAAGTAACCCAAAGATCAACAGTGCTCTCCCAGAGAGTTTGGTATGGTCCATCAAACTTCTCCTGCATGCCACGTGTGCCTCCGTCGAAGTGTGGAATAGACGTTTGGCATATGTGGAGTCAAAGGAAACTCCAGGCAGTGTGAAGCCTTTGACCAAAGCTTCACTGAGAAGTTTACAAACCTTTGGCCGAGAACCTGCTGGGAAAGCCTCAAAGAGAGGTACTGTGCTACTACGAACCTAAAGCCATACATAGTGATAATGCTAAAGGTGTATGCAACCAGGTGTTGAAAGAGCAGAAGAGTGCTAGGCGTAGTGTCTCCAGAGAAATTGCTTGGGGTTGTGCTTGCGGAGCAGCCTATAAACAAAACTGTGCACAACCAAAGCCGCCGAGTGGGGCTCAGAACAACTCCAGAGGTTTCCGAAGATCAGAAAACCAAGAGCAGCAATTAGATTCGTGAACATTTGCTTTTCCAATGAAGACCAAGAAAGCGGTCACGATTCCTGCAAATATTAAAGATGACCCAAAGGCTAGCATGTTGCAAACCCTCAGAGACAGTTTGCATAAACACAATCACCAAGCAGTGTCAGAAAGAACCTTTCTCTCCACATCGGTAAGTTCCACCAATGGTTATAATGCTGCTACTGTTTTGGAACCTTCCACCACCATTCAATACTACCAAAAAGCTGAATATTGGTGAAGATGCAATGCCTGGAAAGAGACATTTTATGAGTTCATTGATGCAACAGAAGAAGCAGATAACTAGAAAATTATCAAAAACCTTAAGGGGCTGGCTGGTGAAGGTGTGAAAGTAGAAATAAAGAAAATAGCATGAGTTGATGAAATTACATACTGTCAAATCAAAACGGCCTTGAATCTCAAGTACAATCCAATGCTGAATGTAGATGTATGTGACGAAAGATACATTTTCAGTCAAGAACGACAGAAGGTTGGTGAAGCCATTGACAAATTTGTTGAGAGACAGGATATGCTCCTCAAACACTGTAAGTTCAATAAATGGAATGATGAGGAAGCTATAGTCCAAAGAGTGATGAATGCTGAGAGAAACTCTTAGACTGGAATGAGTTCTCATGGCTGGCTGCGTTAAAGAGTGTGTCGATCGACAAGCTGCTGATGTGGAGGCCAGAGGTGCCCAGAGTGAGTCATTCTTGAACATGAAAGTAAGCCAAAGTACAAGGCTGAAGGACACAGAGTTATGTATCCAAGGAAAAAGAAGTTGTGCTTCAAGTGTGGATTTTCATTTCCACACAAAGGTAAATTTCCTAACATTGGACAAATCTGCAAGGGCTGTGGGAAAGAGGACCATTTTGTATTGGTTTGCGAGGCAAAGGGAAAAAAAGTGTGTCATGGCGTGGAGACAAAATGGTCTCCTGAACATTTCAGAAGTGACATTCAACACACGCCCACAAGGCCAAGCGACCACACCAGTTGAGGCAAGTCAACATCAAACGAACTCGATCATAATCTAAATCATCATCAAACAGTTCTTCAGTATCAATATCAAGTGAAAGTTAAGACGATGGCTAAATAATGTCGATTCTTACCTCAGAAAAGTGTGCAATGTGAGAGAATGTGAAGAGAAATGCAGATCAAAGAAAAGTCGACATGAAATAGCACAAAAGTCATTCAAACATTGTCTGAAGATTACAATAAAAGTGAACGGTTATCAATACCTTTTATCATTGACAGTGGTGCGTCGATAAAATTATGCCTGAGGAGAAATGCAGTGAACTATTTCCATTGCCACAACTTATGCCATCGACAACTAAAGTGTATACATGAGCTGCTTCATCATCATCATTAAAAAGTTGTGCTTAGTTTGTAGCAACAATGAAAAACAAGAACACAAGCACCCATTCATGTACTTCCAGTTATGGCGCCAAGTGGCTGTTTACGCAGCTTCAGCACAGCTGCTGATATGGGACTGATATCAATGAACGATAACATGAATGGTCATCATGAAATAGTAAGTCAATTCCCTTAGTTATTTCATGGGTTGGGAAAACCCAAGTCTATGAAAGTGCAATTACACATTAATGAGGACATCCGTCCTATTGCTCAAAAACACAGACAAATTACACTTCATTTACAGGAACCTGCTGAAAAAGAACTTGAATCCTTACTCAAACGTGGTATCATTGAGCTTTCCACTGGTCTAACGACATTGGTTTCTCCCATAGTGGTAGTAACTAAAAAGGACAGCAAAGGAGCTGTACACATCTGTGTGGATATGCTTTAAGCGAACAAGGTAATTTAAAGAGAATGACATGCAAGTCCTTACATTGCTGACATGATAACACACTTGAATGGTGTAAGGTATTCTCTCACCTTGATTTGATATCACCACTTGGAACTCAAAGAGAATTGCAGGTACAGTACAACCTTTTCCACACATATTGGTCTGTTTTGTACAAATTACTACGTTTTGGTGTGTCATCAGCTGCAGAGCTTTTTCAAGATGTAACTCGACATATCATACAGCCTGTCATGAATGCTTTCAATTATACTGATGAAATATTGATTTTTCGGAGCGATACTGAAGGAGTACAATAAACCTCTCACGCAAGTGTGTCATTTGCATGCTGATGCAGGTTTAATTTTGAATGTTGGGAATCGTGAGTTTCATAAGAGAAATTCTCTGCCCATATATTTTCTGATGGAGGAATGAGACCCGATCCAAGCGTTGCCAACTGCAAGTCCCCCACAAGATGTTTCCATGTTATGTTGATTCCTTAGCATGGACAGCTACTTTTCAAAATATATATGAAGCTTTGCTTCTGTCAGTGTGCCATTAAGAGATTTCCCAAAAAAGAAAGTTTCTTTTCATTGGTCACATGAATGCAAGCAAAGTTTCCAAAAAATCAAAAAAGTTATTGAGAACACTACTGAAATGGTATACTTTGATCCAAAGCTTCATACAGAGTTGGTGTTGACACTTGCCCCGTCGGGTTAGGCGTAATCCTTGCACAGCACAGCAGACACCGAAATGCTTAAAGACCTATTGTGCCTTATGCAAGCAAAGGTTTGTTCCCAAACTGTATGTGCTTATTTACAACCTGAGAAAGTAAGCTTAACAGTGGTGTGGGTTTGTGAACATTTCCACATATTCTTATATGGGAAGCCTTTGACGCTTGTGGCAGACCATCAAGCATTGTTGACCATCTTTGGCAATCCAAAGGCAAAGATGCCTCCTTGCATTGGACGTTGTGGTCTATGATTACAAGAATGAATGAATGAATGAATGAATGAATACAATCTTGTATAGCGCATGGCTACCCGGAGGCATCCCAGCGATTTTAGACCTGACATCAGAGACTATACCATTCAGTGACACAGGAAAGTCTTCAGCCGTTTCCTGAAGGCAAGATGGTTGGCTTCAAGCCTGATGTTCTCGGGGAGTTGGTTCCAGAATTTAGCTGCATGGAAGGAGAGCTGGCAACTACCCATGCGTGACCGCTTCTCCCTCGGCACTACCAGCAAATTAAGATGGTTAGATCTCAAAGTTCTAAGAGATTGATGGCGGCGGAACAATGGACAAAGAATAGCCGGGCCATTATTAGTAATAGATTTATGGGCCATGCACATGGTTTTGAACAAGATCCTTTCTTGGATCGGGAGCCAATGAAGAGACCGCAAAGCAGCCTTCGCAGAGCTGCGTTTAGGTACGTCCAAGAGTAGGCGAGCTGCACAATTCTGGACAGATTGCAATATTTTAATGGAGCCTACTGGAGCCCCAAGATAGACCGCATTTGCGTAGTCCAGTCGGGAAAGAATGAGGGACTGGACTAGCAGGCGTCTGGCCTCGAATGGAAGAAGGACAAAAACCTTCCTGAGGAGCCTGAGCAAACCATAACAGGTTGAGGCAACTTTTCTGGCCTGAACTTGAAATCCCAGACCCCCAGACTCTTAATTTGGTTCTTGGGGGTCGGTGGGAGACCAAGACAATTCGGCCATCATGGATCCAGGTTGATGGGGGCCTTGTAACCCAGTAGCATGATATCGTTTTTTGAACCGTTAAGCTTGAGATATGATGCGTCCATCCAGTCCAGGACCTTGGTAAGACAGGGGGCCAAATTATTAATTCCAGAGTCCGAGGAGTCAGCCCTGGCCAGGTAGACGACCAACTGCGTATCGTCGGCGCAGGTGACCAGCTAAATTCCCCAGGGAAGAACCACATCAGCAAGTGGACTCATGTAGATGTTAAACATGGTCGGACTGAGTGAGGATCCCTGGGGAACGCCATGATGCAGTGGAAGTTATTTAGATGATAATTCGTCCTCAAAGACCGAGAAGGATCTCCCTGAAAGAAAGGACTGGAGCCATTTGAAGGCCATACCTGTGACTCCCACCTGCCGCAGGCGGTGGATCAGGAGTGGGTGGTTTACTGTGTCGAAGGCTGCGCTAAGGTCCAACAGGACCACCGCTGCGCAGCCTCCTGCATCCACAATATTCCTAGTCTCCTCAACTACGGCCTCTAGTGCCGTTTCCATCCCCTGCTTGACTCTAAACCCGGTTTGGGTGGGGTGAAGGGCTCCCGTGCTCTCAATAAATGAAGAGAGAGCCTGATTGACGTGTTTTTCTGCGATTTTATTAAGCCCCGGCAGCAGCGAGATGGGCCGATAGTTGCACCAATCTTCAGGATCCAGGCTAGGTTTTTTTAGAAGAGCCTTAACCCTGGCATGCTTCCATGAAGGGGGAACCATGCCTGCTGCCAGGGAGGAGTTTATGACGTCTTTTATAACAGGGCAGACAGTCGCCGAGACCTGTTTAAGGACCGATGCCGGGCGACATCCAGAGGGACCCAGATTTAAGGTTACCGAGGAGACTTTCTGCCGTGGATAGATCAAGCAGAGGAAAGGTGTCCAGGAATATAGGGGAACCACAGAAGCTCTTAAGGGAGAGAAGGCAACACCACACTCAGTCAAGCCAAGGGGCTGGGGACCTGGAATGAAGCCAGAATAGATATTGGCCACCTTATTGGCAAAAAAGCAGACCAGGTCATCACAACGTTTCTGGGGGTTGGGTTAGGGGCTGCATTAACCGGAAGGGGAGGGGTGACCAAAGATTGGAATATTTTAAAAATTTCCCTAGGCTTGTTAGCTGCAGCAGCAATTTTATCCTGATAGTAAACGTATTGTGCAATTTTTAGTTGGTTCTTATATATTCTAAGAATAGATCTATATTCATTTTTATTAACCACTGAGAAATTTTTCTTCCATTTTCTTTTGGCCCGCTTGCAGCATTGTTTAAGGTTCTTTAATTCCGTGGAATACCAGGGCATTTTGTTTGAGCCACTACGATGGCACAGTTCTTTCTTGGGCAAAGTGGAATCTAAGGTGGTCTCTAACCATTCGTTAAAAGCGGCATTAACTATGATGGGATTTTCCTGGGTAGCAGGGGGGAGCTCCTTCAAAGCTGCAACCCAGTCATCCAGGGATAATTTGGACCAAATCCGGTTACGTTTCTTGGTTACTTTAACTGGATGATTTAGGTCAGACGGGATCCAGGTGAACGAAAGCAATGCATGGTCGGACCATGGAACAAAGAGAGACTCTTCGCAGCCAATGTCTCCAAGATTAGTGAAAAAGTGGTCAATCAAATGCCCCGCTCGGTGAGTGGGTCCAGACACAATTTGTTTCAGTATAAAACTACATAAAGTGAAAAACCCCTAACTGCTGCTGTTCCTACATTGCAAACTCAGATCATAGACACAATCGAGACATGGGATCAAAGCATATATATATTTCCCCCAGTTATGAGATGCCGGACCCACAAATGATAAAAGAGTGGGCTGAGACAAATCTGGAATCCTCAAGGAAACTAGTAGTTTTGCTAGTCAAATATGCCGAGTCAGATCTTCTAAAATTACAAGAGCAAATAGACACTCTGGATGAGGAGATAGAAATTATGGGCCAGAATGAACAAGGGAAGAAATTAAGGGATGAGATCACACAGCGTTTAAAAAAAGAGGAAGAGAAAAAAAGGAAGGGCACAACATATAAGTATCACTGGGACAAAGCTTATTATTAATGTGGATGCATCTTTACCTTTGCCAAAAAGTATGAAAACATGAAAATATCCAAATACAGCACTAACCCGAAGATGTCATCCAAAGGTAACAAAGGTTCCAAACAAGCCAATTCATCCACTTCCGATCTAAGTTCAGCAATTGAAAGCGAATCCGAGCTTGAGAACAGGGACAAAAGGGTCCCAGTGGCAATTTCCCTTGTTGAATAACTTGATTTTTTAGTCGAGGAGAGAAAACTAACAAAAAAAACAGTCACACGAAGAGAAAGGAGAAGGGCAAAACAAAGGAGAACCAACCAGGTGGTACCAAACACGCCGATCGAACCGCAAATGAGGGAAGAGCAGGGCAATATCAACAATATCAACAATGGCAATAATATCACGGTGACTAATCTAACAACTACGACTCTCAACTCAGCTGAATTACAACTGCTCTCACTGGGGCTCTCCTTTTGCCCGGAAAGCTTGTTTGACTACGCTGCAAAATCTCCAAAAATATCATCTCATCAAAGGGGCAAGCACCAAAGAAAGAGCTGCGAAATCACCCTCCGTTAGCAGCTCCCCATCAGTTTATGGATTGACAAACGATGATATGCCACTCTTCAGAGACATGCAAACATTGGCACTTTCCAGTGGTGGACAAGATGAACATGCGGCAACCACTACAACGAGCACAGGTGGTGAAATTGCAAATACTAAGTTCAAACCACGTTCAGTCTATTTTCCAATCATGCCTAGAGATGCCATAGATGTATACCATGAGCAGATCACAAGTGGACTTAAGGATCTGAATGCCAAAGTAAAAAAAATGAATAAAGACGCCCACAGGACAAATAAGAACAAACAGAGAATCAAGTATCAACAACTAATTCAATAATTGTAAAGCAACAACAACATTATTATAAGGAATGCCGATAAGGGTGGTAACTTAGTAATTTGGGCTAAGGAAGATTACAACAAAGAAGCATTAAGCCAACTCACAGACCAACAATGCTACCATAGAAGTGACCAACTGATGTTAAAAGCAACATACGATAGCTACTATAGCAAACTTATGGCCTGGAAGAGTCTGGGGTTAATCAATAAGGATGAATATGTTTTTTTAAGGAACAACACGCCCACTACCCCAGTAATGTATTTTATACCTAAATTACATAAAAATCCCACTAAACCGCCTGGACGTCCGATTATCTTCAGCAAAAAATAGCCTGACAGAAAGAACATCGCAGTATATAGACTATTTTCTTCAAAAATTTGTCCAAACATTGCCCTCATATTTAAGGGATACAGGTGACTTTCTAAAAAAGATACATGACTTCAATTGGCAACAGGGCTATCTACTGATAACTATGGACATCACAGCTCTATTCACGAGCATCAATCACAATGATGGCCTGAGGGCAGTAAAACAATACATCAGAAAAAAGGCAGCCATAAATGAACCACACAACAGGATGCTCATTGACATGATTGACTTTTGCCTCCATAACAACCTGTTTTTATTTCAGAACACAGTCTATCAACAGTTACGGGGAGTAGCTATGAGGACCAGTTTCTCCCCCAGTTACGCCTTTCTCCATATGGGGTGGTGGGAGGAACTGGTCCTACATAGAAATTTTTCAGATACCCTGGAACAAAAAGTAAAATGTTGGTGGCACTCCATTGATGATTTGTTTTTAATATGGCATGGTTCTGAAACAGAGGCTAAAGTATTTATTGATTAACTGAATTTGAATGATATTAATTTGCATTTTACATCTGATATTAATGCTGAAAAGGTTAAGTTTCTAGATGTGGAAGTGTACATAGAGAAGGGGAAGATTGAAACCAAAATCCACAGGAAGCCCACAGCAGTAAATGCGGTGTTGCATGCAACCAGCTTACACCCTAAACACCTTATACAAAGTATCCCGTATGGGGAGATGATCCAACTAAAAAGAATCTGCTGCACCGAGGGTGAACTATTGAAGGCCCAACAGAATAGTCGATCCAGATTCCTCCAACGGGGCTATACCAAAAAATGTATACATGCAGCTATTTTAAAAAGTGGCTTGATGGACAGTAATACCCTTCTGAAAGTCAAAACAACTGAGACAACAAGCGAGGCACCCATGCTATCATCCAAATCTAAACAAACATCTAATGATGAATTTCGGATAATAATAAGATACAGCAACCAAAGTAGGAAAATCAACCGCATTATTCAGAGAAATTGGCCTTTGATAAAGAACGACCCAATCTTCGGTCCCACACTACCAACCAAGCTCTCCAATACCAACAGAAGAGCCCCCAGTATGCGGGATAGGTTGGTACAGAATAATCTGGTAGATAAACCAAAAGGCAATTGGTTGAGCCAAAGAAAGGGCTTCTTCAAATGCACAATCTGTAAAGCGTGCGCATTTGGCACCAATACATTAACATACAGAACTGCATTTAGTGAACAGGAACAAACCATCAACAAAGCCATATCTTGCAACACAGAATATGTTGTATATGTTCTCTTGTGCCCTTGCGGACTTAAGTACGTGGGAAGTACCAAGCTGCAGGGGCACAAGAGGATTTTGCAACATATAAGAGCAATCACCAACCAAGACCCTGTGTATCCGGTAGCCAGGCATTTTATGGAACACCACCAATCGTATCCCAAACACCTAAAATACTTTATAATAGATTGTGTGCCATTCAACAGACGTGAGGGTAACATAGAAAGAATCTTAAGACCACTAGAAACTCGTTATATTTAAGAACTAGATTCTAAAAACTCTAATGGTCTGAACGTCACAGAGGATCTGTACACATATCTGTAAAAAGCCAATAATGCAAAGTTGGCCAAAATTATATGACGTCTCTGATTTTTTTTACTTCTCAATGAGTGTTAGTTTTTTTATATACAGTGTTTCACAAAATATTTTTTTGTTTCTAAAATCTAGCAGCATCCTAGTGCTACAAACTGTAACGAGGCAGCTATTAGGAACCTCATATCACATAGAAGATATTGGTTTTAACCTTGTTTTTTTAATATTCATGCACATTTTTTTAGTGTTTTAATAACTATTGGCAAAGGCTTTTGTCAAAAAGACTATGGTGATTTACACATGTTTTGCACAATTTTGCACACAATGCTTGTATGCTTAGGCTACCAAAGGTTGATGTGGATACAACACATGAGTGAGAAACAAAACGTGGCCAAACAAGTCTCTACCTCTAAACATGGATTTTATGGCATTTTATGATCCTTGTTTTACAGTAACTATTTTTTTAATTGTGCGATACAAATAGTCATGCATTGAGGGAAAGAGATCGACTCGGTATTCAGACCGGGATAGTTTTAACAATGTCGACCACCTCTTTTTACGGATTTTATGAAAGTTAAAATCAGTTTTTACAAATGTCTTATTTACATATGTATCTATTTATTTATTTATGTATTTATGAGAATGCACATGCAATTTGCACAATTTACTGTTGATAGAGAAATTAACATTTTTAATTTTCTATTTAACAAAGCAGGGGATATAGTGTTGTGTGAGTTAGTAAAGAGGGAACGATTGTGGCTCCTGATAGACTTGGTAAAGCTGATGTAACCGTAAGAGATGGGGAGGCTGTTCCATGCCTTCACTGCCAGGTAGGAGAATGAGCCTCCACCACTCTTGCTTAGGAGCGGGGGTATGGTCGAGGGAGAGGGAGGCGGAGCACGGGTGTCTGGAGGGTCGATGGAAATTCAGGCGGTGGTTGATGCATACTGGTCTTTGATTGTGCAGGGCTTTTCAGGGGTGGGTTAGCATCTTGAATTGGCACTTCTTGTGGATGGGGAGCCAGTGGAGTTTTCTGAGTTGTGTGGTGATGTGGGTCCGCCTGGAGAGGTCAGGTTGAGTCAGGCCACTGAGTTCTGGATGGTCTGTAGAATGTTCAGTAGGTGTGTAGTGATTCCTGCGTAGAGAGTGTTGCCTTAGTCCAGGCTGATAATGATGAGGGCTTGGGTAAAGGTGCATCAAGTGCTGACTGGAAGCCACTTAAAGATCTTCTGGAGCATGAGGAGGGTGAAGAAGCAGGCTGCAAATACCATCTTGATCTGGTTTTTCATGATGAGTTTGCTGTCCAGAATGATGCTGAGGTTCTGGGTGTGGTCTGTTGGTGTGGGGAGGGTTCCAGTTCTACATGCCACCAGGACTTGTAGCATGGGGAGATGTTTTTCCCAAAGATTAGTACCTCCATTTGAAAATGTGTCCTTGGTTCATTTTTCAAGCTACTCCCAAACTGAAATTAGGCATTATGACTGGTTGTAATATAAAACAGTGTTCCAAATTTACTACAAAAATATACAGCTCTGTCCGGGGCTACCGCGATGCTGAAAACGACACTGTCTAACAACTCCAGCTGACCGGGTCGGTGCAGGTCAGCTAAAGCGTAGACAGACTCGAAAACAGTACCTTTCTAGTTGTGGCTGGCACATTGGTGCGAGTCGGTCGGGGCAACTGTCGCAGTTGTGTTTGCACAATGGAAGCGGTGCAGGGTCCGGTGACCTCATGATGCCGTACAGGCAGCGGCTCGGTGGTGATCTTCCAGACGGCGTCGGAGAAGCCAAGGCTTACAGTGCAGAGTGAGGCGGTGCTCGAGGTGGTCTGGAAGGTTGCGGTGCAGGTGACAGAGCCGGTCGATGTTCCGGTCAGGCAGCGACGGTGTTGGTGACGTCCAAGAAGGGTGAAGCGAGACAGTGTGGAATGCGGTTCCCTCAGGTCGCGGTGCCAGCAATGGCTCGGGGACGATCGTCCAGACGGTGTCGGTGAGACCAAGGAAGTGCGGCAGTGCCTTCTGCAGGGCCTTCAGGACATAAAATCCTGTGACAGACTCAGTGACAGAGTTGATTGCCCATTTCTTATGCTGTGACTGAAACCAGCGGTTCCAGAGACGGTGCCCAGAAGGATGGTGAGGTCTTTGCTGTTCCTGAGACCTCTTGAACAGGGGACAAGCTCCACTTCTAAGCCCTTGGAGATACTTTCTCAAGCAGGATACACACACTGCTACTGCAGGCCAACCCCAGACAGCACACAGCAAAGGGGCAGGACTCCTCCTCCAGTTTCTTCCAGCTCTTCTCCTTGGCAGAGGTTCCTCTTGAAGTCCAAAAGTGATCTAAAGTTCAGGGATCTGGGCCCCACATTTATAGTACAAAGTCCATTGTTTTCTGAAGGCAGAGAGTGTCTGTTCTCAGCCAAAACTGGTTCTTTCTTCTGTGGTGTAGCTGCCCAGTAGGAGGTGGAGTCAGCATTGTCCAAGGCAGACCAGGCCCATTCAGGGGTGAAAGGAATCTCCTCCCCCTACTCTAAATGCAGCCCAGGTCTATGCAGCCCAGCCCTGACTCACCCTGGTAAGGCAGGACACACCTCACCCCCCAAGTGGGTGTCTGAACAGATTGCACATCCCCAGCCCCTGTCACTCCAAAACCAGACAGTCAATGCACAAACCTAGCAGAGGCACACAGGATGGCTAAGCAAGAAAATACCTATTTTCTAAAAGTGTTATTTTTCATCGAACAAACAATTTAAACATCATCTTTACTAAAATATGTAATTCTATATTCTGAATTCAGGCATACTAAACTCCATTTTCCTATATTGTTCCCACGGCGTTTATACTCATAAGATGTTATAAGCAAATTCCACATTCTATCCTATGGGACAGATAGCCTTGCAATAGTGAAAAACGAAATTGGCAGTATTTCACTACCAGGACATGCCACACATCAGGGCATGTCCTACCTTTCACATACACTGCACCCTGCCCACAGGGGTACCTTGGGCCTACCTTAAGGGTGACTTACATGTAAGAAGAGGGACGGTTAGGGCCTGGCAAGTGGGTGCACTTGCCAAGTCAACATGGCAGTACTAGACTGCACGCAGACACTGTAGTGGCAGGTCTGAGTTACCTTTGAAAGGCTTCTTGTGTGGGTGGCAAAGTCAGTGCTGCTAGCTCACTAGCAGCATTTGGTTTACAGGCTCTGGGCACACACAGTGCACTGTACTAGGGACTTAACAGTAAACCAAATATGCCAATCAGAGAATCACCAATCCATAACAACAATTTACAGAAGGAGCACTTGCACTTTGGCACTGAGTAGCAGTGCCAAAGTGCCCAAAGCATCTCGACCAGCAAAAACGAAGTGGCAAAGTGCCCAAAGCATCTACACTAACTATGGGCGCAAAATCCGTTCCGCTCGCGGAATTTGCGGATTTTCGACAATTTCGCGATCTGCGAATTTCGTGAAATTGCCGAAAAATCCGCAAATCCACTCGCGGGCGGATTTACATTCTGACAGGATGCTCCTGTCACCAAAATTAAACCTCCACAGTGTAGTGTTTTATCTAGGAACCCGAATCGATATTCCTATTTTATGCCCTTGTCCGGCTATAATCAATAATATCCATACAACGGCATAATAACCATATCCATAATTCCGTCGTAGCACATGCTGTCACATTAAGCAAGGCTACTTCTCCGCCCCCCTAGTAAGCACACCGAGTTCTCTAAACAAAACCAAGCCTGCAGCAACCTGGGAAATCCCCCTTGCTTTTGTTTTGATTTCGTCCTAGAACTCCTGTAAAGCACTGTAAGAACGGCCAGTTCTTAGTGACATCTTTATTGACGTCTTATGTCAAACCTTACGTCAAACCCAGGCACCTTTCGGGTATAAATATACCAACGTTGCCTTAAGCAAACACACGGTGGTGATTCTGGAGCAGAGCAGCTATCTACTTGCCCGAGAGCCCAGCTGATGCGAGAGCCCACGGAAGCTGCCCCTCCTCCTTGACGCACTGAGAGAGACGCTGTATTTTCTCCTGCCGAGAAATCCAGCTCCGGTGTTTCCAGATACCTTCGCGGGTTACTGGGATATCGAGTCCTGAGAAAGAGATACAAGACCTCCTGCTTTCTAATACCCAGGTACGGAACTGACTAAACCCTTACTGAGAATTCTTGAGTCAGATTCTTGGCAAAACAAACTTAACTTAAACTGCTACTTAATTACTCCTTCCCACGTATTAGGCTTAGGGTAGGTACACCGGGGTAGGCGTATTTAGAAGCACCAGTTGAGTACGATTAGTCAATGTATATATGTATGTATATATTTTATCTATTTTAAAGTATCATATGGCTAAGAAACCATATCAATGCTTTTACAGTATTATTTTATGATCCTCCTTTTACTGTACGCACTTTACTTTACCATGCGCATTACAATCGTGGCAATTCATTTCTCTTGTATGAGGAAGAAGACTGCTCAATAAATAACACCTTTTATTAAAAACGCCCGTCTCTCTTTTCTCTGCATTCTGGTGAAACTAAGTACGCACATTTGACTCAGTGAAAGAGCTGTCTATTGTTTTCACACGACTCTAGAGATACACTCTTATTCAGGGAGAGCAAAGTTGTCATGTTGTATGGTTGTCAGAAGCTAATCCCTTCTTGTCTATCCAGGGAGGTTAAACTCCTCCTCGTTTATTCGAGAAAGTTTCTAGTGACCTCTGAGCTAGCTGGCAAACCTTAAGTCTAATATAGTCAGTAGAGACCTAGATAACTCAGTCCTACGTCTACACTGCTGAATATATTATTCCAATGCGCAGAGCCTATTGGGAATATAGGATCTACACTACATGGCGCCCAACGTTTGGTAAGGCGATAAATCTAACGCAACACGTTAGAGTAACTCAGTCGTGCTTTTTCACACAGACCCTTTTTCCCGTAAATACTCCAAAAGACGTCTGGAGTGGGTAAAAGGTTAAAATCCGCCGGAACTTAGTACGAAGAGATTTCTATGTATAGTTTTTGGTTTAGTCAACGTTGAAGGATACAGTGTTCCAAAAATATTGTGCACCTAATCTTTGTTTCCTTGAAACCTGATCTGCAACAAAAACTTTTCTGTTAAGTAAAAATGACAGAAAGTGAAGACGAAAGGGAGGCAGCTAGAATGGCAGCTCAACTCCTAGAGGATGACACTAGTCTCCTGCAGAATGACCCGAATGCAATACTCATTCCGGTAAACATAAGAAAAACTATAAATCTTAAACTTATAGAAAATGGACTAACATCGAGAGGTGGTACAGTCATATTCGTAATTGAGGCACATGAATATCGGCAGACAGAGGTATTCTATTCATGGATAAACTTTCCAGCAGCAAATGCTGTCACACACGAGTTCCACTATTACAAAATAGAGGAACCCCCGGATGAATACACTCCTTTCGAGGAGGTGGAAATCGCATTAAAATACCAAGAGCACCTGCTCTGGTTTAAAGGCACCCTAAAACATAATGATCACATCACCAGGCTCCGTCCACTAGGTAGACCAGGAGCAACGTGGCCGGTTCTAGCCAGCTACACACCACATCCAGACATTGAAAAAATGTCAAGTGAAGAACTATTAGTTAAAATAAAAGAATTAACCAGGCATATAGAGAGTTGGTTCAATTGGCAACGGAGGATATAACTATCCGCCAAAAATTGAAAGAAACAGATATAGCAGACCAACCTTTTGAACTTGCCAGAATCATAGAAAAATCCTATGAAGAACTAGGAAGAGATAGTTTGATTGGGAAACCAATAAAACCCCAACTAACTGAAAATCCTGAAAAAATATTCATTAAAAATAATCTAAACACTCCAAAAAAGAGCTGGGATGGAAATAAACAATCCACTCCCAAAGAAAAAAGATTCCAGTCCAGAGGTAGGTCTCCTCGGCGGAGAGAAAGATCTCCGGACCTAGGACACAAGTCTCCCCAGAGGGAGCCCTCTGAGAAAAGATACAACCTTAGAAATAGGGATAATCTAAAGAAACCTGATAGATATCAAGATATTGATACACGTCCCTCTCGATCTTTTCAGACTTCCTCGCAGAAATCGGAAAGAAGAGGACGGTCAGAACAAAGGGAAGAGCACGTCAAGTCTAAAGACAAAGAACCTGCTCATCAAAGTAAAAAATTACAATTTCCAAGAAAGAAGGTAGCCAGCATTAAAATAGTCAAACATGCCGAGGATACTGAGGACACAGCTGAAAAACGGAGAGTGGGCCCAGACAGTGCTAGACAGCGCAGCAGAAGTGACCATAGCTCGCAAGATCCTGATGAATCATCTGGAGACAGTGGACACGAATGAATACATTCAAGTGGAAACTGCAGACAGCAGAGTTAGCAAACCTCATAAAATATACGAGATAACATTACGTATAGAGGGAGATAAGACTAGGAAAGTAAGGGGTCTATTTTGGGATAACCTTTCCAAAGGCTATGACATCCTTTTAGCTGAAAAGGACTGGCCACCAGAGTTTGTCAGGGAGTGCCCTCATGGCGAAGAAATGATTATGCCTGCCTTCTCAAATCACATTGCAATTCATAAAAAATATACACTTGCAAGAAAGTGGGCAGTAGCCCAAGCTCCTGCATTATATAAAAATCATGTAGGATGGGATGAGGACTCTCCTCCTCACAAAATCCAATTAAAATGTCAACCAACTGCACAAAGGCAGTACCCAATTAAGCAAGAAGCTAAAAAACAGGTCAGGGAGATCTTAGATCAACTTGAATACCAGGGGGTGATTGAAACATGCACCTCACAAATGAACAATCCTTTGTTTCCTGTCTCCAAGCCAGACAATTCATATCGTCTAGTTTTGGACTACAGACACCTTAACTCATGTTGCAAGACATTTGCAGTACAAAACTCACACAGTGCAGCACTAATGAATAACATCGTGCTCAAAAAATACAAAACAACATTAGACATCTCTAATGGATTCTTTTGTCAAAAGATTGCACCTGAAAGCAGGTATTTGACCACTTTCTCAATAATGGGCTCGCAGAAAAATTTCTGTCGACTCCCACAGGGGTTCAAGAATAGCCCAGGATTATTCTCAGCAAGAGTAACAGAGTTACTACAAATGTATGATGATGAGGCATTATCCTATGTCGATGACATCTATCTGACAGATGATGACTTGGCTACTCACTTGAAAAGAGTGAACACCATAATACTTGGGTTCGCATCAGAGAGTTACAAATTCAACTTTAAAAAGTCACGAATTGCCCATCTAACTGTCCTGTTTTTAGGATATGAATTATCAAGTGAAGGCAAAAGCCTAGCAGACCATTTCTTAGAGAAGTGTGCTGTACTCAAAGCACCAAAAACGCTGAGGAACTTACAATCAATACTAGGTTTCCTGAATTTCGGAAGAACATACATTCTAAATTATGCAGAGAGGGTTGAACCTCTCTATGAATTAATAAGACCTGATTTTAAACCAATCAATTGGACTCAAAAACACACAGAAATGTTGAGATCATTGCAAACAGACATGTTAGCAAAAACAAAATTGCAAACTCGCGATAACACACGCAACCTTGTAATCCGAGTCATCCCAGGAAGATGCGGATTCACGTACCTGACCTCTAATGAGGGAGAAAAGGTACCAATAGCATATAAATCACACTTGTACACACAAGCTGAAAAAACATTCAGTATTACAGAAAACATTGTAAATGCGGTTCAAACAGCTGTAGCAAAAGAAAGAGCCCAGGCCCAAGGCAGACGGATTACTGTTTTAATAGCAGAATCAGCCTTCGAGGCATTAACAAGCCCATGTAATTTAACTGCCGTGGCATTAGAACCAAAATGGATACAATGGGAAAATTCACTTGCTACAGAAAAAGTGAAATACTATTTTGACCCGGAAATGAAAAAATTAAAATATCTAACGTATGAAAGAGAATATCCTCTGCCAATCGAAATTCTGCCCATACAACTTTACACATGTGTAATCTACATGGACAGATTTGCACAACACTACGATGTAGAGAAAAAATCCTACAACGCAGCGTGCGCGATTGTTAAAGGTCGCTGGCGCTTGGGTAAATTCAGACCGATAATTACCAAAACTGAATCACTCAGAAACTGTTCAACTCAGCGAGCTGAAATAAGATCTTTTAAGATGGCGCTTGAAAATGTCGATCGCGAATTCTCGACACTAATAGTGTGCGATTCGCATTCCTGCGTCAAATCATACAATAACGACTTGCAGAAATGGGTTCAAAACGGTTACAAAGATGACACAGGTGCCACAATAAAGCATAAAAAACTTTGGGAACAAGTAGTTCTTTTGAAGAAAGAACTACAAAAGACTCACGTGATACATACACTGAGTCATCAGCGTGATGGCGTTCACGCTGCAGGGAATTCATTGGCTGAGACAGCCACAGCGGAAGCAACTAAACCGGCTTCCGTAGCCACAAAAAAGCGTTCAGAAAAATACATAGACGGGGAAACCGTGCTGGCGGTAAGAACGTCTTCAAAAGGCGACTGTGCAGCATTACCCGTGAACTATCCACTCAATTATACATACATAATCGATGCAAACTCCGTTCCTTTTGCTCGAATCCCTGGAGTGGGGGATAGAGTAATTCCAAACACGAACAGGAGAATCTTCTTAATACATGAAGCACATATGGGATTAGGTCTAAGGCATCAGATGATCAAGGAATCTCTGACAGAATTACAATCAGAATACTAGTGGCCGGGAATGAGCTTGGATAATCACAAATTTGCAAAAAATTGTGAAAACTGCAACAGAGATCGCAGTGGCGAACCGGCCGAAGTAGTGCCAGAACACCAAATAGAAAGCATAAGGCGATCTATACGCATGATTAAACAGGAAACATGCGTCCCTATGTATATTATTTAGGACTAGATTCACTTAAAATGTAGACACCAGTGCTCGGCTGACGCCAGAACTGTTATAAAAGATTTGCGAGTCTATATCGGCACATACGCAATTGGCATGCTACATTATGACCATGGTCTTGCTTTTAGTTCTCGAGCTTATAAGGAGGCCATGACCAGCATGGGCATTGCATTGCGGTACTCTTGTCCCTTCCATCCTGAGGGAAACGGGATTGTGGAAAGAAAAAACCGAGACATAAAGCAATCTATAACGGCGAGGGTATTAGGTACGGGTACTGGGTGGGTCCAACATTTAACAAGTGTCCAACGTAGTCTTAACAATCTGCCAAGAAATTCTCTAAAATGTTTCAGTCCGCATGAACTATTGTTCGGGACTAGAATGCACATTCAGGACCTCGATAGTCAGACTTCAGTGGTAGAAGAAAAATGCTTTGATATCAAAGATCGTTTGGCTATTTTACAGGACTTAAATGAAACAAGAAAAGACCTAAGCAACGTAAAGCTAAAACAGCAGCCAACAGCCACTGAAGAGAAACCACCTGTGCCAGCAAGGCCTGTCTGGATTCCAAAGATTGGGGATCTGGTCAGAGAGAAGATCGCGGTGAAGAAGGAATTTGGGCCTTCTTACAGAAAAGCAGTACCTGTCTTAGCTGTCAACGGAACAAGATCAGTTGTACTACCGCCCCTTGCTGGTAAAAAGGAGAACCGAGTTGTATCAATCGACCTGGTAAAACCACAATCATGTGGCCAATAATAAGTAGTAGGCCCAGTGGACTACCAAGAAATAGCAGTAGACTAAAGTTTGCTACAATCCAAGAGGTTCAAACTGAGAGACTAATCACATTTGATAAACCTGCAGTGATTAAAAAGGGACTATGCAATAATGCCATGGAACTTGTGCCTCTTGAAGCCAAAATTGAAACAGTTCATCAAGAAACACCTGTCTACAACGATGTAGCCACAGACTATGCTAATGAAACAAAGAAAATTCCAAAAGCAAATAAAAATCCTGAAGCGAGTCCAACAATTGACAGAACTGCATCTGGCTACTTCATCAATTTCGATGACTTTCCTGAGGATCCAAGCGAGCCTGAAGAACAGCCAACAACAAAAACTTTTAAAGACAAAGTAACAGAACTCTTTCATCAACTCAAAGAAACCTATCTGATTTCTCCATGGATTGAATTTTGGATTGCGTTAGGTGTACTTTTCCTCCTGCTTTGGCTCATCATGGTTCTTTGTTTGGGAAAATTCATTGAGGGAAAATATAGTACAATGGACACAGCAAGTCAGAACATCAACTTGGTCCTAAAACCACACAAGTCATCTCACATCGAGAAAAGAGAACCATCATCCGTGAATGTCACAGCCAATCCAATACCCGGTGGGGTAGCTTGGGACAAAACAGATTACGATATTTATGGCCCGGTCGAGCTCTTGAAGTATCCACACCAGTTTAAGATTTCATTGAGTGACTTTGTAAAACCGAGCACATTCTCTGATGATAGGGACTTTGAAAGTATTAATGATATGATGTCAGATTTAGTAATGTCAGCAAAATTTACAGAACATGATTACTTGCAGGGTTCATCTAATTATGAAGAATTGTACTGCTACAACCACTTTGCACATCACTATTTGCATAAATCTGCTCAACCTAGAAATGTTTTAAATTATAATCAATGGGAACATTGTGCAACTCCACCAAAAGGCAGTTCTAAAACATTTTATGAGAAATTCCCATACTTCTCAGGGTTTAACACAAGTGAAGCAGAGGCCTTTTATTTCAAAATCTTAAATAAGACAGGAATGAAAACAAAGCTGACAAACACTAAATTAATCTATTCAGAAGCATTTTATGAACAAATGACTACATTTGGTTTTGATTTTTGGAAAAACAATATTGAAACAAAAACGATCTGGGGTACCAAAGATTGGCAGGTAGAAGGTATAGAATCATTATTCAGAGCCTGCATGATCCCAGAACAAATTATATTCTTGAATGATACCATTCAACAGACAACCTGTCTTGGCCTAGCCAAAATTAAAGACTTGAACAAACCGTCTATTCCAAAGCCAACACCTGACAGTAATAGCACTACAGATGTTGAGATAGACGTATTCCATATTTTTAACCAAAACAGAACACATCCTGATTTAAAAAAAATGGTTGATCTGGCCCACAGACACAAATAACTGTCAAGATAGATTCCTGAACAAAATACAGGGGTTAAAATTGACCAGGCCAGACCCTAGATACTCCCAGAGACAACATCCAGGGATAGTTGCAACATACAGTGTAGGAAAACTCTGCCTCGAATGGCTACAGAAATCCACATTGGCAGAAATTAAGCAACACTTGACTTTACTTAAAGACGGTGCTGACTTGCGTGATTTCATAATGGGACCACGCAAACAGCGTCAAAAAAGTTTCAGAGCGGCCGGTATATATGCAGCTTACAACGAAGCTTAGAAAGAAACGCAAATTGAAACAGCAGAAAAAATACGGGAAATTGACCGTATTAATTTGGAAAAATCACTTTCTGTTGTGGACAATGAGTTAATGACTCTGTCTTCCAGAATATATTCACTGGACAGTATTGTAACATCTGCTAAGGAAGTCTGTCCTTTTGCAGACAACGGTGCCCTTGACGTCATCAAAAGAAACGTATGATCTGCAAGTCGCAAGGACAACGGCAGAGATACATAGCCTTTTATCAACAACTTGCCCCCTACATTTTGCAGAAATGTTAAGCCAAATCCTAAACATGTCTGATACTGGCGGTATCCCACATGTATTTAAGACACATTTTTTCAGGACTGTTAACACCCTTCACAACAGTTCTGGGCATTTTTCCTAATTTTGTCCATTCTGTCTTTGGCGGCCTACCACTCCTGTTGGGACTCGTAGCAGGCATTTTATTTTTGATACTTCTGCTTCGTTATGGCAAGCCAAAACGCAGACAAGACTCCAGCCACGATGGAAGAAACGATCCTAGCTATACGCTATCGGGACCGCATAACTAAAGTCCTTGGATTAGCCCGGCTAAGAGATCTAAATATGACCTGGTTTCTTTCATTCAGACCCATCTGGCAGAATTGTATCTTACCTGTGCTTCGATGTATGCTATGCGGAGAAGAATGCGTGTTGGACGTCTGTCTTACACTACAATCAGCAGTACCATTGGATACAGATACTTTGCTAAGTCCTGTAACGGCTCATGCATCGTGTTGTCCCCAGCGGTTACCAATCCTGATGACGGCATTCGTTGAGACTTCACCACTGCGATTAAAGGGTAGTGAAGTACGAGATGAGAACAACATCACCCAGGTACGACCTTCTGTGAGCATTGCTGATCCTGACATCGATGATAGCAATCATTCTCACGACTGCACAGTTGCGGCATTTTCCAACTTGGTCGAACTTTCACCTGAAGCGGTAAACCACTTTTTTGAAAGTCTGTCTGAAATGATGTTTTCCCCCGAACAAAGAGAATAACTTTTAAGCAAACTAGTACACAGCGTTCCCTGAACTCTGAATTCGGCCTTCGGATTTGATAAACAAAAGCTACTGAACATATTTGGAACTATAATTTTTTTTCTCTCTCTCCCCTGAAAGTGAAATTATTTTTTTCCCGATTCCAAAATATTTACCTTTTTTCTGGCACATGTACTCTGCTTGAAGTAGAACTATTCTTAGAGAACAGAACTTCTATTTTAGGAACTCTAAAGACAATATATCACGTCAGCCTCTAGCACATTTACAGCAACTGTATTTATATGTGATGGAATGGTCTCGACCCTTTTTTCTGTATTAAGAGCCATTTCATGTGTAAATTTCGCAAATCATTCATGCCAATATATATATGCATCCTTTTTAATGAATGATTACACTGCTTGAAAAGCGTACAGTACCTATAATCATTTTCATGTATTTCGCATACACCATTTCAAATGCAAAAATGTATTTTGGGGTGGGTTGGTATACACATGCACCTTTCCTGTTTACTATTGCTTAAGTTTTAGTAATGATGGACATTAATTCGTGGAGTGGGTGTAGTGTTTTATCTAGGAACCCGAATCGATATTCCTATTTTATGCCCTTGTCCGGCTATAATCAATAATATCCATACAACGGCATAATAACCATATCCATAATTCCGTCGTAGCACATGCTGTCACATTAAGCAAGGCTACTTCTCCGGCCCCCTAGTAAGCACACCGAGTTCTCTAAACAAAACCAAGCCTCCAGCAACCTGTGAAACCCCCCTTGCTTTTGTTTTGATTTCGTCCTAGAACTCCTGTAAAGCACTGTAAGAAAGGCCAGTTCTTAGTGACATCTTTATTGACGTCTTATGTCCAACCTTACGTCAAACGCAGGCACCTTTCAGGTATAAATATACCAACGTTGCCTTAAGCAAACACACGGTGGTGATTCTGGACCAGAGCAGCTATCTACTTGCCCGAGAGCCCAGCTGATGCGAGAGCCCACGGAAGCTGCCCCTCCTCCTTGACGCACTGAGAGAGACGCTGTCTTTTCTCCTGCCGAGAAATCCAGCTCCGGTGTTTCCAGATACCTTCGCGGGTTACTGGGATATCGAGTCCTGAGAAAGAGATACAAGACCTCCTGCTTTCTAATACCCAGGTACGGACTGACTAAACCCTTACAGAGAATTCTTGAGTCAGATTCTTGGCAAAACAAACTTAACTTAAACTGCTACTTACTTACTCCTTCCCACGTATTAGGCTTAGGTCAGGTACACCGGGGTAGGCGTATTTAGAAGCACCAGTTGAGTACGATTAGTCAATGTATATATGTATGTATATATTTTATCTATTTTAAAGTATCATATGGCTAAGAAACTATATCAATGCTTTTACAGTATTATTTTATAATCCTCCTTTTACTGTACGCACTTTACTTTACCATGAGCATTACAATCGTGGCAATTCATTTCTCTTGTATGAGGAAGAAGACTGCTCAATAAATAACACCTTTTATTGAAAACGCCTGTCTCTCTTTTTTCTGCATTCTGGTGAAACTAAGTACGCACATTTGACTGAGTGAAATAGCTGTCTATTGTTTTCACACGACTCTAGAGATACACTCTTATTCAGGGAGAGCAAAGTTGTCATGTTGTATGGTTGTCAGAAGCTAATCCCTTCTTGTCTATCCAGGGAGGTTAAACTCCTCCTCGTTTATTCGAGAAAGTTTCTAGTGACCTTTGAGCAAGCTGGCAAACCTTAAGTCTAATATAGTCAGTAGAGACCTAGATAACCTCAGTCCTACGTCTACACTGCTGAATATATTATTCCAATGCGCAGAGCCTATTGGGAATATAGGAACTACACTACAACAGGAAGCACTTAAAGTTGCTTACTTGTTGCAACTATTCTCTGACCCTGTCCTGACCCTAAACAGCCGGGTGCCCGAGGCAGGGTCAGAGAATAGTTACAAATGGCGCAGGCAAGCTGCCAGAGTTGAAGTTGCTTACTTGCAACTATTCTCTGACCCTGTCCTGACCCTAAACAGCCAGAGGCAGGGTCAGAGAATAGCTACAACTAAGTCATGCATGCCCGAGTTGAAGCTCAAATTCAGTCACGCATTATAATCAGCCCAAACAACTAGTGAGCACGGTCTAGGCTAGGCAGGTGTGCTTCCTCCCCATATCTACCGCCTACAATTAGATATAATCCTTGATGGAGGTCTTTCCATCCATGAGTTTCTCGAGCGCAATCCCCGTGTACTTCCTGTGACCAGGAGCCTGCTTTCTTCTCCTCTGCTGCTCTGATCGGTCTCTGACCCTTTATAAACAAGAGGCATGTGAACTCGCATGGAAGCCCCACCTGTTTGGCCCCGCCCCACACCCACTAGGGTATGCAACGTCTTCGTGCCCTTTCCTCACTATGATGGACAGCTCACTTGAGGGACCTAGGCGCCTTTCGGCGCGGTGGCAAATTTACAGACACACGTGGTCACATATTTGTGCAAATGGCAAAAAAATCTGCAACTTCGTGGGAAAATCCACAAACCAGAAACTCGTGGATTTGTTTGCCATTTCGCGCAAATTCGGAGGACCGCGAATCCGCAAAATTCGCCCGTACTTAATCTACACCAGAAAAATTGAAGTCCAACACACAGCAAAATACCGGAGGCAAAGGCAAAAAATAAAGGGGAACATGTACTATTAAGTGTTAACGATCACCCACAATAATTGAGAATAACTAGACTATTTGCTAGTTGGGTTGAATCACATCCTCACATATTTCACACTGTGTTTAAATGTGTGTCTTGAATATATGTTCATTCGTTATGTATATATTGTGTTGTGATATGTAAATATATTTCTTTGTTTTCACTCCACGTCACCAATTTAAGTGTAATTGTATAGTGTATATTTGTGTGTGCATATACTTGTTTTGTTCTCATTTTTGAGTACACAACTTTCATTTATTTGCTATAAAAATCATATACGGACTCAGAAGTACAAGAGTTTCTTTTGTTTGGACTGAATTTGGATATTTCTAATTAAATGCTAGTCTCATCTTTAATAGAGGGACCAATTGTATAAATAGGTTTCGCGCTTTCTTAAGCTCATAGGTGGCAGAACCACTGTTCACTGTATATAACTGGGTTACCCCATTACTTTATACTGGCAAGCCCACTAGCAGCATTTGGTTTACAGGCCCTGCACACACACAGTACACTGTACTAGGGACTTAACAGTAAACCAAATATGCCAATCAGGGAATCACCAATCCATAACAACAATTTACAGAAGGAGCACTTGCACTTTGGCACTGAATAGCAGTGGCAAAGTGCCCAAAGCATCTATACCAGCAAAAACAAAGTGGCAAAGTGCCCACAGCATCTACACCAGTAAAATTGAAGTCCAACACATAGCAAAATACAGAAGGCAAGGGCAAAAAATAAAGGGGAACCCCATGCCAATGATGCCAGGTCTAACAGTGCTGCACTACTGTGTCCTCTGCCACCCCTCAACCCTCTGCTGCCCGTCGATGTGCTCCCACCCATGTGCCCCTGATTTCCCTCCATGTTCCACTGCAGAACTACTGTATACCCTTGCCCCCTCAAATCCCTGTGTTTTATTCTACATTTTTGTGCTCCGACTTCTTCTTGTATTTTCTCTGTGGACACCCACTTTCAATCTACAGGCCCTGTATGTTGTCCCGCCATCCCACTGCACCTCCTTTATGTACCCATCTATCCATTGTTCAGCCCTACTTCCTGGTCCCTATCTCCCTTGAGTCTGCTCTTTGTGCCCATGCTACCCATGTGTTTGTTGGTATCTACCCACACCTTAAGGCCCCAATGTGTGCCCCTTCACCCACCTTTAACTCCTTAGTGTGACCTGTACCCTCTGTGGTTCCTGTGTGCCCTTAGACCTAGTAGTGTTGCCAATGTTTTCTTTAAACACACAAAAGGTGATGGGGCAGAATGCTTGTAATAAGTCTTATCACTGGCAATCACTTGGGGCAGAACTCCAACCTATCATTCTTCTGCCCACCATGCCACCTCAATGTGGACCAAGTCGTATGGAAATAAGTATTGACCTGATCCAATAGCAACTGTCCGGTCCAATCTGCCAGGCCAGCTCCTTCACGCTCCGGATCACAGGCAACCCAAGACAGGTTTCACCCTGACTGGAGCTCATCAGTTGGGTGTTGCTTGGTTCCAGTGGCACAGTGAGCTTGGGTTACGCATCTGGGCATACCCTTATGACTTAGGGTGGTACAGCAAGCACACAAAATGTGATGGAAAAATGCTTGTAATAAGTCTAACCACTGGAAATCACTTGGAGAAGCATTTCAATCCATCATTCCTTTGCCCACTAGGCCCCCTCAGCGTGGACCCTGCCTCATGCCAATCAGTCTAGACCATGCTCCAATAGGAACAGTCCAGCCCAAACTGCTAGGCCTGACCAGCAACCCAAGACCGGTTCCCCCTTGGTTGCGGCTCATCAGTCAGGTTAGACTGCTTCCACCTGGCACAGTGAGCATGGAATCATGTCTGGGTATACAATTGCCACTGAGGAAGGGTACATATTGCAAGAATTCCTTCAATCACCTTTTGTGTGTTATATATATATATGCATATATATGTGTGTGTGTGTGTGTGTGCGTGTGTGTGTGTGTGTGCGCGTGCGCGTGTGTGTGTGTGTATATATATATTCACTGAAAAAACCATAGGTTATACACCATACATAGTTAGGAATTAGCATTTACAAAACCTTGAAAATTCACTGAAAAAACCATAGGTTATAGACCATATATAGTTAGGAATTAGCATTTACAAAACCTTATTTTACTCACACAAAACCATTGAAATTCCATATATAGTTAGTTGCACTAACTATATATCGCGCACCCGCAATCCACTGCTGATGATGTCACATATTACATCATTCATGACATGGTCAGTGACATCACTGATGACATCACTGATGACATCTCAAATGACATCACTGATGACATCACTGATGACATCTCAAATGACATCACAGATGACATCACAGATGACAACATCCAATGACTGTATGTTTCTGTAAAGTTAAAATATGTCTTACATATTGAAGAATGAGTGGATTTATAAGTGTCTGGATGAAGGATTTAGTAGGTGCATGACTGACTGTATGAGTGAGTGATTAAATGTGTCTCACTGAGTGCATGGGTTAGTGACTAAACTGTCTTAATTTCTGCATCATTATATCTTTTGTTCTGTAAACTGATGCATGTGTTGATCAGTAGCTATATGAGTAACTATATGGGTTATTGATTGGTTGCCCATGTATTTGTATGGGAGACTGAGTGTGTGTGTGGGTGTCTGGTAGGTGTATGACTCTGTGCATAGATGTGTGAGCAGTTGATTCACTAGATGTATGGGTTCAAAAGTGCATGTGGAAACAGCTGTATGGGGGGTTGACTGTGTGCATGAGTGTATTGGTGAGTGAATGGATATCTCAGTGCTACATGTCAAAGTAAGTACATATGTAAAACACAGTTCATGTGAGAGTTGACATATATAAATAACTGTGCATAAGAGCCAGTGAATGTGTGAGTGGCTGTATGGATCATTGTGAACTTGTATCCGGGATTGTATAAGAGAGTAAATATGTGTTAGTATGTGTTTGAATAAGTAAGGTGTGTATAACTGTATAGTTGAGAAAATGGAGGTGTGATTGATTCTTTGCATGACTGACTAGGTGTGTGTGTAACTTCATGGATGAGTGACAGTCTGTGAGTGTCTGTTTACACTGAGTGTATCTAAGGTTATATTAGAGTCTGAAGAAGTTCATCGTATTATCACATGAATGATGTCATCAGTGATGTGATCAGTAATGTCAAACCAGTGATGTCATCAGTGATGTCATTTGAGATGTCATCAGTGATGTCATCAGTGATGTCATTTGAGATGTCATCAGTGATGTCATCAGTGATGTCACTGACCATGTCATGAATGATGTAATATGTGACATCATCAGCAGTGGATTGCGGGTGCGCGATATATAGTTAGTGCAACTAACTATATATGGAATTTCAATGGTTTTGTGTGAGTAAAATAAGGTTTTGTAAATGCTAATTCCTAACTATATATGGTCTATAACCTATGGTTTTTTCAGTGAATTTTCAAGGTTTTGTAAATGCTAATTCCTAACTATATATGGTGTATAACCTATGTTTTTTTCAGTGAATTTCAATGGTTTTTTAATAGCAAATATCAAAAGCATTAAAATGTATTCTTCTTTAAATCGAAAAATATATTTTATATGTTTTTAATACAATTTTTTAATGTATTTTTTTTAATATATTTTTTGTTTCGCTTCCGGTCCGCGAACCGGGTAGCTTCCCGTTAGCTCAATTTCTTGCCGCGACCTGGTCCGCGAACCGGTAAACGTTCCGTTTGCGCAACTGCCACGTTAGAAAACAACATCGTGACGCATCGCGTAATCGCGAAGTATCGCGTTGTCGCGTAATGCGTCATATGACGCGCCGCGTCAGCGCACCCGGAAGCGCTCCGGTCCGCGAAGCGCGAAGCGCAGCTTCCCGGAAGCGATCCGGGGCGCGGCGCGGAGCGCGTAACGTAAGCATAAAAGGTCATGTGATTTGTCATGTGACTTGTTAATAACACTTTTCATTGGTTCATTTCACTTTTGGTTTCCTAATGTTGTTAGGCTAGGTCATGTGACCTAAAAATAACACTTTTCATTGGTTTAGAACTATTTTTTTTTCCCAAATGATGAAAACCCCTCCTTGTTTTTACCTCATTCTTACTTTCTACTTCCAGAGAGCAAGACCTATTTTTCACAATGGCTTCTGTAATGGCTGCAGCTGGTGCTTCTCAGCAACCACCACCACCACCACCACCACCAAAAGGACCACCTCCAACACTGAACTTTGGTAGAGAGGAAGATAATGAGGACGAAGAGGAGGAGGAGGAGGAAGAGCAAGTAAGGCAGTTCCTGCCAGAAACACCAAGGCAGAGCCATATTAAAGAGCACTACATATGGCAATTTTTTTAAATTCCACCTGGACAAAATAAGGTCAATGCACCCCAGGTGTCTTGTTTGATATGTAAAAATATACTTTCTCGTGGTAACCCCAACAAGAAATACAGCTTTGGCAATCATACAATGATTTGCCACATGGAGCGATGGCACCCTAATAATCTTTCCCAAGCACAAGTAAGGGATCTTGCTGCCAATCCCCCAAATGTCATCCCCAGCACCTCCAGTGGACAAAGCTCATTCGCCGGACCAGACAATATTCAAGCTCCTTTTGAACACTACAAAATAGTTTGTATATATTGTGGAGGAACTATTTGTTATAGAGAGAAGAGTATTACTTTGATTAACCGAGCTGGAGAAAATCATAAATGCAACAAGATGAGAAAACAATGAATCCTTTTTATTTTTTTTTGCTCCTGTTGAGACATGTTCAAACCCTGCTTTTTTGTTATTTCCTCTAAAAAAACACAAAAAAACACAAAATAGTTTTAAAAAATCAAAAAAAAATCAAAAAATTGTTCAGAAAATTAATTAAAAAAAATAAAAAAAATAAAAAGAATAAAAAAAACAGTTCTTTTCAGAACTACCTTCCATTTATAACAAAATTGCCCAAATTTTTATACCCTGTCTTTCTTTTTTCCTCATAGTACGCTCCTTGGACCGCTTCCCGGTGCGCGTACCGGGCGCTCCCCACGCAAAAACAAAGAATTTTTTTTTTATTTTTTTTGCCCCGTGGGGCCCTTTTAAAGCCTCCACATCAAACCTAGGGGGTCAGGGAGGATCTACTATGCCCCCTTATGGTCATTTCCCCCTTTGTTTTGGCCTCCTCTTGTCTCTCGATCCTACCGAGAGACAAGATGGCGGCCGCTCCGGACTGTTTAGAATGTTGACAGACACCGGAGAGCCAATCAGCTTCGCTTCGCGAAGTTCCGTTACGCGTCAAGTACACGAACCGGAGCGCTACCCGGAGCGCGCTTACAGATATATATCTTTTTTTGAACGTTAATTTCTCAAAATCCACTGGAGCACATATCTTGAGACCTAGCAAAGGCACATCAGGCTAACAGTCCCTACAATTTTGCCAAGTTTCGTGCAAATCCATTCAGCCGTTCGGGCTAAAAGTGAGGCCAACCGCCCTATGGAAATTAACACGGGAAAAACGCGTTTTGGGACCCCCTTTTTTTCTCGGCCCCCCCTTGACAAACCCACCCAAATTTCCAGGGGCTGCTCAGAAACAAAATGTTCCATTTTCCTGAAAATTTCAGCCAATTCCGTCCACAAACGCCAAAGTTATTAGACATAGAATTTTCAAAAATCCCATAGGGAAAAAATCCTAACTATATATACCTACTGGCGACCGCCAGTAGGTAATATATATATATATATATATATATATATATATATATATATATATATAGAGAGAGAGAGATATCATTTGAGGTGTCCTCAATGATGTCACGCGTAGGGCGGCTTCATCAATTTGTAGAGGTACTGTATGCTGCCTTGCTGAAAGTCCTCCATTAAAGGATGTAAACTTCCTCGTGAGCTGGCGTCTTCATTTTGAGGCATCTCTTATGTTGGAATATATATATATATATATATATATATATATATTCACTGAAAAAACCATAGGTTATAGACCATATATAGTTAGGAATTAGCATTTAGAAAACCTTATTTTACTCACACAAAACCATTGAAATTCCATATATAGTTAGTTGCACTAACTATATATCGCGCACCCGCAATCCACTGCTGATGATGTCACATATTACATCATTCATGACATGGTCAGTGACATCACTGATGACATCACTGATGACATCTCAAATGACATCACTGATGACATCACTGATGACATCTCATTTGACATCATTCTTGTGCTAATACGATAAACCTCTTCAGACTCTAATATAACCTTAGATACACTCAGTGTATACAGACACTCACACACTGTCACTCATCCATGGAGTTACTCACACACCTAGTCAGTCATGCAAAGAAACAATCTCACCTCCATTTCCTCAACTATACAGTTATACACACCTTACTTATTCAAACATATACTAACACATATTTAGTCTCTTATACAATCCCTGATACAAGTTCACAATGATCCATACAGCCACTCACACATTCAGTGGCTCTCATGCACAGTTATTTATATATGCCAACTCTCACATGTACTGTGTTTTACATATGTACTTACTATGACATGTAGCATTGAGATATCCATTCACTCATCAATACACTCATGCACACAGTCAACCGCCCATGTAGCTTTTTCCACATGCACTCTTGAACTCATACACCTAGTGAATCAACTGCTCACACATCTATGCACAGAGTCACACACCTCCCAGCCACCCCCACACAAACTCAATCTCCCATAGAAATACTTGGGCAACCAATTAATAACACATATAGCCTCTCGTATAGCTAATGATCAACACATGCAGCAGTTTACATCACAACAGACATAATGATGCACAAATTAAGACAGTTTAGTCACTAACCCATGCATTCAGTGAGACACATTTAATCACTCACTCATACAGTCAGTCACGCACCTACTAAATCCTTCATCCAGACACTTATACATCCACTCATTCTTCAATATCTAAGACATATTTTAACTTTACAGAAACATACAGTCACTGGATGTTGTCATCAGTGATGTCATTTGAGATGTCATCAGTGATGTCATCAGTGATGTCACTGACCATGTCATGAATGATGTAATATGTGACATCATCAGCAGTGGATTGCGGGTGCGCGATATATAGTTAGTGCAACTAACTATATATGGAATTTCAATGGTTTTGTGTGAGTAAAATAAGGTTTTCTAAATGCTAATTCCTAACTATATATGGTCTATAACCTATGGTTTTTTCAGTGAATTTTCAAGGTTTTGTAAATGCTAATTCCTAACTATATATGGTCTATAACCTATGGTTTTTTCTGTGAATTTCATTGGTTTTTTAACAGCTAATATCTGTAGCTGTAAAATGTATTCTTCTTTAAATCCAAAAATATATTTTATATGTTTATGAATAATTTTTTTTTAAAATATTTTTTTTTCTTCGTTCCCGCTTCGCGAATCAGGAAGCTTCCCGTTAGCTGACCTTGATGCCGCGAAATAGACCGCGAGCCGGTAAACGTTTCTTTACCGCAAGTGCCGCGTTAGAAAACAACATCGTGACGCCTCCCGTCCGCATGACGTTTCACGTTGTCGCGTGATACGTCATATGACGTGCTACGTTAGCGAACTGGTACGCGAAGCGAGTCGCAAAGCGCAGGTTTCTGGAAGCAAACCGGGAGGCCCTGCAAAGCGCTTAACGTAAACACAGCAAGTCATGTGACTTGGTAATAACACTTTTCATTGGTTCATTTCACTTTTGGTTTCCTAATGATGTAAGACTAGGTCATATAATCTAAAATGAACACTTTTGATTGGTTGAGAACTCTTGTTTTTCCCAAATGATGAAAATCCCTCCTTCTTTCCTCACTCTGACTTTCATCATTGTGAGAGAAAGACCCTTTGTGATCACTGAGCAATGGCTTCTTTAGTAGCTTCAGCTGGTGCTTCCCCACCACCTCCACCACATCCAAGGAAGAGTGGACCACCTGCTCAAGTTGTAATTCAACAAGAAGAAGAAGAAGAGGAACAGGAGGACGAGCACGAAGAGAGGCAGTTTTTGCCTGAGCAGCCCAGGACGTCTCACCGGAAAGAAAACTTCATTTGGCAATTTTTTAAAATTCCCAAAGGTCAGAAAAAAGTAAATGCAAGATACGTAACTTGCCTTATATGTCAAGATAGACTGTCCAGAGGGACCGACAAAAAATACAGTTTCGGAAACTACACAATGCATCGCCATATGACTAGGTGGCATCCTAACAACTACAGTGCTGCACAGTTTCGGAACGACCTAGATAATCTCCCTATTATGGCCAGAAGATCTGTTGTACCGGAAGTAACGGGACCAGAGGGCAGGGAGATGGTGCCAAATATACAAATGAGATTTGGTGATGTAAAACACACCTGCGCATTTTGCGATGGATTCATTTCCTACGGAGAAAAAAGCATCACTCTGATCAACAGAGCTATTGACTATCATATGCAAGTTTGTCCGAAACGCCCAAAATAATAAATACTTCTTTTTTTTGTTTTGTTGCTCCTGTTGAGCCCTTTACAATGAATCGTTTTCATTGCCCCCTCCAAGAAAAACCCAAAAAAATATAAAACTGTTCCGAAAAATTCAAAAACAGTAAAAAAATGTTCAGAAAAATAAAAAAAAAAGTTCTTTTCAGAACTACCTCCCCGTTATTAAAAAATTGGTACAATATTTGGAACTGTGCCAACCTCTATTTCTCTTAGTTCGCTTCCTAGTTCGCTCGCTGGTACGCGAACTGGAAGCGAACCAAAAACAGTAAGTATAAGGAAAGGAAACACACACTTATGTTAAAAGAAAGACAGCTATAGGGGAGTAAACTAGAGATACCATTACCCGTAATCCACTGCTGATGATGTCACATATTACATCATTCATGACATGCTCAGTGACATCATCAGCAGAGGATTGCGGGTTTTTTGGCAACATGCCTTATCCACGGTTTAATAACGCTGCCTTTTGCTTTATATAAGTTTTCAAATTGTATGAAATATATACCAATAGGTCGTTATGAACCTTTAGGTAGTGCTTTTCTTCATGAGGTCTGGTCGCTTCCATACACATACAGATGTTTCAAAGATGATCAAGAAGTTTATCTGAATGGAGAGGAATGCACTGAGACGCCAGATCATTCACTAATGTGTAGGCACATACAGTTACACGATTCATGCAACAAACACCGACCAAATATGGCTTGCGTTTTGCAAGGCACGCCAGTTCCTGCTATCATCCCCACGTTCAAGTTGTTGGAAAATGGTAGTTATTTGATGCTCAATAATGAAGATTGTTCTGAGTTAATTAAAAGTATTCCTTTTATCGTAACAGTAAGTGAACGGGTTATTTGCTGCAGAAATGTTCTATTTCCTCCCACACATGAACATAGGGAGTTTTCAATCTGGCCACAAATACCAACCTTGGGACACGTTTCAACGGCATGGCAAGAATAAGAGCTCTTTTGTCTCAGAGAGAGGTGGCCTTGAGTTCGGCCCGTGAAACTTTCGTACTTCACATAGCGAACACCCGTACACAGGTTTGCCTTTCAATTTCAGCAACATGTTTCCGACTATCTTTAACGCATCCTCCACAAAATCCCTGGCACACTTTTTTAAAGTTGTTACCAGTGGTCTCGTGACTTCATTTGAGAAAATCTTTGGAGTCATCCCTGCTTCCTTTCATTGTATTTTCTGCACTCTGGTTCGTGGATTGGCATTTTTACTTGCATTACCAGCGGACGCTCTTGTGCTTTTTTACATTTTTAAATATGGATGTCCCTCCTATGCAACCTCCGACCCTGCAGCTGCTGACACTGTTCCGCAATCGCATGCTAGAATATTATGGCACAATGCCGTTGGCGATATTAAGCACGGCATATGGATTATCTTTTCGGTTCTCCTACTTCACCTGTGTCCAGCCTGTATTTCACTGCCTGACCTGTGATTTCGATTGGGCCATTGATTTGTGTCTCTGCGGACCGGTTTCTCCTGACGTCGACTTTAATCAGCTGATGACTCCTATCATTACTCACGAGTTGGTTTGTCCTGGCGAAAGGATTATGGCTGTGGCATTGATGCATGGACTACTTGGTCCCTGGAATTTACTGGCGGCAGCACAGTCTTTCTTGGAACAGAGCTTTCTTGAAAACCCACCGAGCTGTCCTCTGATGGTGATAGAGGATCCGGTGCTGGGAGAGCACGTATGTTCTTTTCCGCTTTTAAATTGGATGGCTGAACTGTTTTCGGATGAAGACGGTGACTTCCTATTGGAGGCTGTTGCAGCTTATTTTGCATACACAGTTATGTCATAGACCTTTTTCATGTTTGATATGCTGAGTACTAGCATTTCATTGACAATTCATTGACTTATTTGTCAAGTTTTTATTATTTACCTTGCCTATTGGCTTAAGACTCGATAAAGTACTTGGCTGTTTTATTTTTCTTTAGCATTACATTTTCCTAGTTTTTAATGCTTTACCTTGCGGACCGTCCACATATAAACTTGCAATCTGCTCTCATGAGATGGCACTTCTATTATCTTATTCAGTTCGTTTCCGGATCATGAGGAGGTGTCATCTAGGTCCTGGATATCTTTACACCGTGTTAAGTTAGCATGGGCTCATTACCGGTTTAAACGCCATTTTTCCTTTTTTGCAACTTCTGCATACGACACTTAGTTGTTGCTTTAGCTTTCCACCTAGTAGTTCATCGTGGTTTACATGAGAATAATATGTTATTGGTCTACTATCTGCTTTACTTGTTAAACTATATCTGTACAGCGAGTGCTAAAGTTTCAAGAACAACACGATACAGAATTGTTATGAGGTCTGATCTCCACGACTTCATACTCATAACATAAGTGCAACTTCTGCCAATTCTGGGCATGAGGCGGGTTTTATATTGCTTTGCCGAACACACATACACAACAGTTGATGCGGTTCACATGAAGAGAGAGCTGGTGTATGCTGATGTGATTCCTTCAAATCTAAGACACTAAAGTATGGGCACGCCCTAAACCAACACAAAGAGACCTTCTTAGCAAATAATATAATATGTGTATTAGGGAGGGTGAGATATAAGCAGCCGCGGGCCGTGGAGGGAGTTACGATGGGGCAGGGAGGCGGGGAGGGGGAGAAGCAGGGTGGAGCCCTCTCTACCTTGCCCCTCCCCCTCCCCGCCTCCCTGCCCCACCGTAACTCCCTCCACGGCCCGCGGCTGCTTATAAGTGTTGCTAACTCTTATTCATTTACAGCATGTTAACATACTGTCACCATTCGCTTTTTATGTACTAGTAACTATGCTGGTAATTTTGCTACTGATAATATGTGTACTTGTATTCTCCACCCTGCTTCTCCCCCTCCCCGCCTCCCTGCCTCACCGTAACTCCCTCCACGGCCCGCGGCTGCTTATAAGTGTTGCTAACTCTTATTCATTTACAGCATGTTAACATACTATCACCATTCACTTTTTATGTACTAGTAACTATGCTGGTAATTTTGCTACTGATAATATGTGTACTTTTATTATCTAAGGTACTACGCCTGAGAAGACGGCATTAGTAAATAAACATTTCAAATACACATCTGTTCTTCTTAACTCCATGTTCTGGTTTCTAAGAAATCTATAACGACCGACTGTTCATGAGTTCCACGTATCCTGAGGTACTATAAGTTCATATTCTGGATTGTCTAAACATTGAGAGTTTGTTATATCCAATGTGACACTGTACCTAGCTTGCTAAATAGTTTTTGATTACTAACGTGAGTTTTGGGACACCCTAATTCGCCGAGGTTCCAATCCTCTGTCCACAGTTCTGTGTGAGAACAGAAACCCTGCGACAGGGGCACCCCCGACCCTTGCTGGAGCTTCATCACACTTGCGATACAACTCCAGCAATGCATTCGCCGAGGTTCCAATCCTCTGTCCACAGTTCTGTGTGAGAACAGAAACCCTGCGACAGGGGCACCCCCGACCCTTGCTGGAGCTTCATCACACTTGCGATACAACTTCAGCAATGCGCCACCTTTACGGCACAGATACATCACGCATCTGTGCTGTTTTTGCCCCATGATGCGCCGCATTGTAAATGCAGCACACCATAGGTGACGGAACAGCGGCACAGAATGACTAACACATCCCTGGTGATGCGCCAGTCATCATAAATGTATCCCTATGCTTCTTATCTTGTTAGAGATGAACCGCCATATGTATCATCAAAGTTATTTGCATTTCCTAAATAGCGAACTTTAAGGAATAAATAGCGATTCTTTACCATTCCTAGTTTGCGATGAGCTATTTGCTAATTAGCCGAATGTAGCCCAATGAAGCCCAATGTAGCCCAATGTAGCCCAAAGATGGCCGCCAGACACACAAAAAAACAAATGTAGCCCGAATATCAGCCAGATGTAGCCCAACTATAGCCCAGTGACAGAATGACCAATCAGCTTCGCAAACCTCCGTTACGCGAAGCGGAGCGCTGTTACAGATATATATCTTTTTTTGAACGTTAATTTCTCAAAATCCACTGGAGCACATATATTGAGACCTAGCAAAGGCACATCGGGCTACCAGTCCCTAATATTTTGCCAAGTTTCGTGCAAATCCATTCAGCCGTTCAATTATTATTATTATTTTTTTTTTTTGCCCCGCGGGGCCCTTTTAAAACCTCCACATCAAACCTAGGGGGTCAGCGAGGATCTACTATGCCCCCTTATAGTTATTTCCCCCTTTGTTTTGACCTCCTCTTGTCTCTCGATCCTACCGAGAGACAAGATGGCGGCCGCTACGGACTGTTTGGAATGTTGACAGACGCCGGAGAACCAATCAGCTTCGCTTCACAAAGCTCCGTTGCGCGAAAAGTCCGCGAACCAGTGCGCTGCCCGGTCCGCTGTTACAGATATATATCTTTTTTTAAACGTTAATTTCTCAAAATCCACTGGAGCACATATATTGAGACCTACAAAAGGCACATCGGGCTACCAGTCCCTACAATTTTGCCAAGTTTCGTGCAAATCCATTCAGCCGTTCGGGCTAAAAGTGAGGCCAACCGCCCTATGGAAAACTCAATGTTAAAAACACGTTTTGGGACCCCCCTTTTTTCTCGGCCCCCACTGGACGAACCCCCCCCAAATTTTCAAGGGCTGCTCAGAAACAAAATGTGCCATTTTCCTGAAAATTTCAGCCAATTCCGTCCACAAACGCCAGTTATTAGACATAGAATTTTCAAAAAACCCATAGAGAAAAAATCCTAACTATATATACCTACTGGCGACCGCCAGTAGGTAATATATATATATATATATATATATATATATATATATATATGTGTGTGTGTGTGTGTGTGTGTGTGTGTGTGTATAGTTATATATATAGATATCATTTGAGGTGTCCTCAGTGATGTCATCAATGATGTCACTGACCATGTCATGAGTGATATAATATATGAAATCATAAGCAGTGCATTGCAGTGGCATAATTTATAGTTAGCCCAGCTAATTATAACTGCTGAATGTAATTGGCTTTCTATGATTGAAGTCTGTGCCTAACTATAACGCCCCTGTAACCTTTGTTCTTTCAGGGAATATCTAAGGCTTTTTCAATTTTATTTCCTAAATGTAACCAGTAACATTTGACAGTGAGCGTGTGGATAACTGCTTGAGTCTCTCAGTAAATCTGTGTGTGGGTGTGTGAGTCTCTGAGGGGCTGTGTGAGTCGTAGTGAGAGTGTCTGAGTGGGTTTGTGAGTGGGGATGTGTATGAGTGCTATCTGTTTTGCCCTCCTCTGCTCTGTTTTGCCTTTTGCCCTTTTCCTCGTTTTTATGCTCTCTGTTTTGCCTTTCCTGCTAGTTTTTCTGCCTTTTTATCTTTCCTGCTTGTTTTTCTGCCCTATGTTTTGCCTCTTCTGCTGGTTTCTCACCTTTATTTTGCCTCTTAGTGCTGGTTTCTGAGTTTTATTCTGCCTCTTTCAGCTTGTTTCTCATCTTTATTTTGCCTCTTTCTGATCGTTTCTCATTATTATTTTGCCTCTTTCTGCTCGTTTCGCATCATTATTTTGCCTCTTTCTGCTCGTTACTGACCTTTAATCTGCCTCTTTCTGCTCATTACACACCTTAATTCTGCTTCTCTCTGACCTTTATTCTGCCTCTTTCCGCCCCTTCTGACCTTTATTCTGCCTCTTTCTGCTCCCCTCTGACCTTTATTCTGCCTCGTTCTGTTTGTTTCTCACCTTTACTTTGCCTCGCTCTGCTCATTAGTAATCATTATTTTGCCTCTCTCTGCCCGTTTCTCACCTTTATTTTGCTCTTTTTGCTCATAGTTCACCTTCATTCTGCATCTATCTGCTAGTTTCAGACCTATATTCTGCCTTTCATCTTGCTTCTCAACCTTATATTGCCTCTTTCTGCTCTTTGATGACCTTTATTCTGCCTCTTTCTGCTAGTTTCTGACTTTTCTTTTACCTCTTTTTTCTCTTTTCCCCCAAGGCTGCGGGAGGAGCCTCAAGGGCCCGCAGTCCCAGCCAGATCCCCTCCTCCTGTGGGAGCCAACATTGCTGCTGCATGGAGGGAGCTGCTGGAATGGCAGCTCCCTTCATGCAGGAGCAATCTGTTTCATCTCTTTTCCAGCCCGCATGTATGCGGGCAGGTAAAGACATAAAACCTCTGCTTCCAGTGGGTGGGAGCACTTGAAGCTCCTGCCCGGTAGAGCAGAAGTGTTTGCTTTTGCTTGGCAGGAGCTGTCAGAGCTCCTGCCAGCCAAAAGCAAACAGCTTTGCCACTTGGTCTGCAACCCGGGACATAGCAGGAGCTGGCCTTGGGGGTGGCAGCCCACAGGTCCATATATAGCCCCCTCCTTTCTTGTGCATCTTTTGGCTTGTTTCTCACCTTTATTTTTCTATCTGCTAGTTTCTCACCTTAATCTTGCCTCTTACTGCTCTGTATTGACCTTTCTTTTGCCTCTTCCTGCTAGATTCAGACCTTTATTCTGACTCTTTCTGCTCGTTTATGACCTTTATTTTGCCTCTTTCCTAAATTTTCCTCGAGTTCAATGGGGAAGCCTCAAGGCACCCATGGTCCTAGTCAGCTCCCCACCTCCATGCAGAAGCCGGCATTGCTGCTGCATGGAGGGAGCTGCTGGAAATGGAGCTCCCTCCATGCAGGAACAAGCTGCCTGCATGTCTGTGGGCAGGGAGAGAGATGAAACCTCAACTTCCAGCTGGCAGGAGCACTTTGACAGCTCCCACCCACTGGAACCGGAGTGTTTACTTTGCTCGGCAGGAGCTGTTAAAGCTCCTGCCAACCAAAGGCAAACAGCCATGTCCTCTGCAGGCACCCCGAGACATAGCAGGGGCCGGCCCTGGGGGGGTGGTAGTCCTCAGGGCCATATATGGCTCCAGTAGGGGGCCGCATGGCCTCCCTTCTTTCTTGTGCATTGGCCACCCTGGGGAGGTGGTAGTCCCAGAAGCCGAGAATGGCTCTTGAGGGAGGCCACTCTCCCGTTCTTTAAAAAAATATTTGGCCCGGGTGACGTCCATGGGCCCTCCCATTTTCTGTTGTTTAGCCCCAGGGAGGAGGTGGTCCCCAGGTCTCTGGGGGGTCTTGTGGCCCCACAACAGTGTTGGCTTGCCCCAGGGAGGTGGTGGTCCCCCGGGCTAATAGTACCTGAGGAGGGGGGCCCTGTGCACCCCCTCTGTTATTTAAATAAAGCCCTGGGGTGGTGGTGGTCCCTGGGGCTCTAACAGCCTTAGGAGAGGCGCTCCATGTGCCCCCTCTTTTTTATAATAAATGCCCATGGGACGTGGCCCACCGGGGCCTCATGTAAAGCAAGCACGAGAGCCCACTCCTGTTTTTTTTCACAGATTTGCGGCTCCGTTGAGTTCCTGCCGCTGTTTTTTTTGCAGTGCTTTTTTGGCCCTGTCAGGGTCACAGGGGGACCCCAGGCCCACAGTTAGGGTTGAGGGTATTCTTACCCTGCCCCCATTTTATTTTTTTAAACGTGGTTGAAATGTTGGCAGCCAATCAGATTTCAGCACGAGAACTGTCGGATCCTCGGAGGATCTGTGTCCCTATATATATATATATATATATATATATATATATATATATATATATATATATATATATATACAAGTGTATTTTTTTTATATATCTCAAAAACTACTGAACAGATTTACACCAAATAACAAAAAAGGGTTCTTTCTGGACCAAGAGCTGTCTTTCTGCCAAAGTTGGTGTATTTCCGTCCAGCAGTTCAGGCTGTAGTCACAACTAAATTCTCTATGGGAATTAACATTGGCAAAACAATATTTTTGACCCCACTTTTTCTCGTTTTATGTATATATGAAAAAAAAGTTAAGGTGGTGCTATAGATAGGTGTTGAAGTAAGATAAAAACTAATGTTTAGAAAACAAAAACCCTCTGAAATTCAGCAGTTATAGTTTACTGAGCTAACTGTAACTTTCACCCCCGCAATGCACTGCTTAGGACCTTACATATTACATCACTCATTATGTGTTAAATTACATAATTTATGACATCATTCATTGCATCTCAGATGACATCACTGATTTGCCATTTTTGTATACTTTCATTCAGTCATTTTTTTCGTAGCTGCGATAGATGTTCCCTATACGAATTAATATGGGAACTCTATATTTTGGAACTCCTCCACCCCTTTTTCTGGGGGGCCACCCCTTGACAAATCAGTGCAAATCTTTCAAGGAAGGAGCTAAGGTGGATGAACTTCTCTGAAGATTAATCAGACGGTGTCAAAGTTATTTGGGAAACAAAAAATTCTCCTCCTTTCTAACCTCTGACCTAATTATAACTATGTGTGTATATATACATATTATAATATGTTATACATATGTATGTAATACCTAAATACCAGTAAACAGACCCTTCAATATATAGTGTATGTTTATGGTCCTCCTATTTGTTCTGTTGTATGGAATATTCACATTATGTGGCTGATGCGATGCAGTCAGGGGCCAGTACGGATCTACAAGCTTGCATGAACCCTCCCAAAAATAAAAAACAAATACCATTGGAGCAGCATCATTTTGGTTTCATCCTTACATGCCACACATGCACAATATATAAGTGCACTAAGCACCACATACTTTGTAAAGATATTAATGTAAAGTGTTGCACTTGAACTTAGTGCTGAAGAGCAGTCACAGTAGAAATAGAAAATCATATGCACTGTGTGCCTTAACCTTATTACAATGAAATGTACTCCTTAGGGATTGGATTAAACCATCCTGGCACTATTAAAATGTATTTACTTTAGAAACTAGAAAGATTTATGTAAATGTGTGCACTAATCTTTTCATCATTTGAATTTATAATGTAGTTTTCAGTCACATTTATACACATTTGCTTAAACTGCAACATGAATCTAATTCTAAACTTATATACTGACATTTTCATTTATTTATTAATGTGCACCATTGAATTATAGGTTTAAGCTTGACATAAGTAGGCCTGTATTTCTTTCTGCATAAAATGCTGTTTTTCCATTTCGCTTGCATGTCTTTAGCTGATAGCCCCTATTCAGTAATGTAGCGAGGAGTTGCAGGTACACCGGGTCGATATCGCTCACAGGATTGGTCTGGGAGAATCTGCAAATTGTGAGAATGGAAAGGACAATGGAGCCCCTTATGGTGTGAACGAGGGGCTTTGCTCAGAAGATTTGTGTGGTATTAACAAGCGTTCTTGCTGGTGGCTGTCGGCCACTGTTTCTTTGGACTTTGAGAGGTACAGAACTTTATGCTTTCCCCTTTGATGATTTTGCTGAGTGTATCTTAGGCTAAAACGTATTTTCCTATCCGTAGATAGCTCTTGATTTAGCTTCTGCAATGCTGACACCTTTCCGAATGTTTCTCTTTTGCTGCATTTTCCCAACTTTTTGAGACCCTTTTAGATTTAATCACCTTTGATGGTTTATATTCTAAATTGGAAGGCTGTTGCCATTCATGTTGAGGAGACAGGATCAGAGACTCTTCTATGAGTACCAGATTCTATTGCAAATTTTCTGTATTGCTGTGACTGAAATTCTTCTATGTATCATGCTGACGCACCTGCACTTCTTTAGGAGGTTTGGCGACCCTGCTGTTATCTCGTATCTTTACCGCATAGTTGTGAAATGTATTTACATTAAATTGACTTTAAACTTGTAATAAACGTCTTAACTTTATTCTTTGATTTATTTTCCTCACTGTTCATTAGATTGTTTGACTAATGCTAACCCCTTTAGCTCTCAGTCAACAAAGAAAACATCCTTTCGATAATCAATGGTAAGAGGTTGGCCCAGTGCTGGATCTACAGCAGTGGGCCAGGTGATTTCCACTACTTATTCCATATGTACCTGCTCATGATACAACCAAGGCTTGTGTTTGGTGTAAAAATTGTCACTGCCTTGGGATGTGTGTTAGTCTTTCTTGTTTTAGGAGACCGCTTGTAACGCAAACAAATATACAGCCTGAAACACACTTATACACACACCTAATCCCTCACCCACCACCCCTCATATAAAGTTGCACTTTTGTTTTTTCATTAAAAATAGACCCAGTAATTTAAACGATGAAGAGCTGTTCTTTTTTGGTCTCAAAGGGCCTGCAAGTGCCAATTTTCATTTCTGACAGTTTCAGGACACGATGACCAAAGGCAGAGCTTTTGGTGTCTCTCAAATGAGTGACTATAAAATTGATCATGTATCATCTCCGACTTACATCATTTATCAGACAAAGTACCCTGTCATCTGTCAATGCTCCAAAACCATTGAACAGAATTACACTAAATCACACAAAGGCTCTAATATGGTACATGCACTTTTTCATGTTCACGTTTGGTGTAAATTGGTTCCGCAGGTATTGCTGTAGCTGAGAGCTGAAATTCCTATGGGATTTTGTATGAAATATGCAACTTTTAGGGAACTGCCTCCTTTACCTCGCCACCTACCTTGTTCACTCTGCATTACGGCCAAGCTTTGACCTAATATTTGCCGGTCACAAATACTGGCTATTGTCATCTACTACTTCACTGCGCATAGGATGAGGCAAAATGCCATGACCTACTCATAGTTCCCACTGGTCATGTATAGTGGGCACTGGAGTCAGAGTTCGAGTCAAATTCAAAGTATTAAAGTATATCATTACAACACTTCAGGGCAGATCACAAGTGAAACTGTATTTCTGTTCTGGGCAGTAAACTGCAATTTCTGGCTTGAGAAGGATTATACATTTCCAGGTTTTTCTGAGTGCAGTAAAACTAATGCACAGTTCCACCTGCCAAAGATAAATTAATACATGCCCAGGGATTGGCCCAATACTGGGAAAATATCAAAAGACACATATGGTAGCTCTGTATCCTGCATGTCATTCCCATGTCAGTTCCAATAAACGGAGTGTGGAAATCGCACTCGGGTTTTGAAAATGGGTGATCTGAATTTAATTCGAATGGTAGGTGGTGCACTCGAAGTGAACCCCCTGTGCTGAGGGAATGTAAATCTAAGATAGCGCTAGATCCCTTAGGAGTAACGTCTCCTCGATGCACTCAGAAAGAAAATTTCCTGTATTTTTCCATATAAAGTCAATATATTTAATTGAGAAGTTATTGTCTTTATTCTTTGTGAGTAATATTCATACTTCATATTATTGTCTTCATAATATGTTAAGACATTTTCTTAATGTCTACCTAATGCATTTCGGGCATCTGCCCTTCATCAGGTGTGTTATTTCTGAAAGCAACCAAGTAAGGCACATGTTTAGCAGATCATTCTCAAACAGTAAATACATGTGTTAACGTCTCGTGTTACGATCAAGCAGTATCATGCGAACAGAGAGTTAGCTCATGAACAGGGTGAATTTGAGGCAGAGGTTCAAAAAGCAGTAGATTGTGTGATAAAGTGAAAGGAAAAAGAAAAAGAAAAAGAAAAAAGGATGAGAGAGACAATGAAAGGCCAAGTGCGTGTACCCAAGTGAATAAGAACGGTCAAAAACTCCAAAACGTACCCACATCTTATTATGCGGGGTGAACCATAGTTACTAAAGGAGTCCAAACGGAATGGTGAGACGTCACTCGTGCAAGCATGCAATATACACGGAAGTGCGTTTCCGTCAGCAAGGCAATACTCAGCATAACCTGTGTAGTAAACGTACTGATCCTCATGCGGAAATGTGAGATTTAAAACGACCTTCTGTAAACAATACAGGTAACGATGGCGTAAATAAAGTGCAAAAGATTATCGTACCAGACGGATTTATCCAAGCATGTGCTGTGGCGTGTACGCTTACCGGGATTGTGAAATGAACAGTCTTAATCTCTGGTCCTCATGACGGGAAGAAGTGGCCATCACCGAGTGAACGGCGCCATTATTCGAACGCCAATGTTTTAAAGACGGCCTGTACCGATTGGAAAGTCAGTGTCATATGACTCTGAAGGGTGTAAAACGCATGTGGATTGGTGAAAAATGGTCATGTGATGAGTGACGTATTAAACTCGAGAGCTCGTGTATTGTGAGAAACTTTATCAATCGCGAGTAAATGAACAAGCCAAGCGTAAAAACTAATAGCATCCAGAAGTAGTTTAAACCATGTGAATAGAAAGAAGGTATGTGTGTGAAAAGAGAATGATGAAAAGGAAAAGTAACGTTTGTAAAAATGCAAATAAAACATGAAAATTAAACCTGAAAAATCAAGCAAATTGCCAGTGAACATTTAAATGAATGGTAACAACCATGAAATTGAATACAGTGTTTAGAGATAACAGCTGAATTCCAAACGTTCATTTATTCCTTTAGGCTGTACCGTTGACAGACAAGGTATCCAAAATAGTTCTCGGCTTAGTAGATATTGGGCATTGTATCGCCCAGGTAAAACTGGTACCATTTCCAAAATACAACAAGCATTTGCAATGCAATAGGTCTCGCATTTACGCGAGTTTGAGCTATTGACATTGCAAATGACAATGCCTTTTATTTTATTATTTTTGTTTTAAAACATAAATAAAAGGCATTGTCATTTACAATGCTAATAGCTTAAACTTGTGTAAATGCGAGACCTATTGCATTGCAAATGCTTGTTTCAGGGGGTGGAGACTTAGTGGCAGCTGGAGACATTAGAAAGTGGTAAGGTGTAAAAGTTACAGTTGAATGCACTAGGGCGAGCGAGCCCTGGGAAAATTTTGAAGAAAGAGTGGGCAAACTGCATTTTTAAGCGAATTTGAGAAAGCAAGAAGGTTAATAAAGCAATTATGAAAGTGTAGTTATGAACATGAGTTTTAACTTACACCCAGGACTTTAAGTGAAGCCAATCCAATGGCTACCTTTAGCTCAGACCTTTCAAAGAGAGCAAGGCTCCTGTGGAATGACAGATTCTAACTGGTGCTCGTGCAAAGCGCTTCGGGACGAGTCCATCTAAAACTGCAAAAGCGATGTTCTTCTTATTGTCGGTGTTCAAATCCCGACTATGGACGCTAGAAACCTATGGGAGAGCCTTTTTTAAGGCTATAGAAAAACACAGGTTTATTTAATGCCTCAGCAAGGATGTCATTGAACAACAGAAAAACAAGTCTTGCTTTACTGTGCTACCGCTTTCCACAAATTTCATCTTAGTGGCACCTCCGTGGAAACATCGAACTTGCTGGAAGGCATCACCAAGCCAGATTCCTTTTCTATAATTAATGTCGGTATGACCCAAAGGTAACAACACGGTGGACGTGAACACAATTCACAAATACACAACACAAATATCTAATTCCCTCTGCTCTCTAATTAAATTGTACTCTAGGTTTCCATTATATCAAATACTTATCGTATCTGAGATAATCACGGAGCACTTCTGTTCTGATTGGAACATGAAATACAAGACACCATAATTTACAAAATATTTTCTCTCACACACACTTCCTCTAATTCTCCCACATCATTATATAGTCGATCAGACACTCGGCCACACGCATACACACTGACACACTCATTCCAGCATGCACACACGCACTCACACCTGCGCTCCCTCGCTCTCCAGGAGGCACTAAATCACCAGGGCCCCCATATTCCGGTGTGAAAGTCAGAATATTTCGGTGGAGGTAAAAAGCATAAGGACACACTCTCATTCAACCATGCACGCACACACGCACTCTCTCGCACGCACACCTGAGCTCCCTCGCCTCTCCACACAGCAGTAGATCACCAGGGATTCCAGGGTGACAGTTGTAATAGTTTGGTGGAGGTAAAAAGCACAAGGACACACTCTCATTCAAACATGCACGCACACACACACAAAGCTCTGGCAAATGAAATGTTTACCATGACGAACATTGTAATTACCAGCAATGTAGTGTAAATAGAGGTGCGTGTGTTTTTCAATTAATGTGCAATGGAAGAGATAAACAGTTCACGACACAGCAGAGGAACCATAACTGTAATTTTGTGGTGCCATGTAAACACCCCCAAATAGTACACCATAGCACCACTTGCTGCCTCGGCAAACAACTGCCATTTCATGAACTTTTCACAAAACCAGCAAACACACCTAAACCAAGCACCAAACAAAGAAAAGACACCGCTCTGCTCTCTTCCGCGGGCAGCACAGAGGAGCATGAACCCGTCCCCCTCACCTCCCTCCTCACGTCGTCCAGTAGTAGTAGTGCTCTACCCTAATAAAAATGATTAAAATCAGCTGAACAGCATCCGCCCCGGTCGGCGTGCCACTACCTGCCCAACCCTTCAGCCTTCAACACGGCACCAGATGACACCAGACCACCAGACTGGCTTAACTGATGCCACTGGCCGTGCTGAAAATAATTTATTGGACCAGCACTAGTATGGTCAGCGCGCGCTAGCGCTATTTATTTAATAAAGATTTTTAGCTCCAAAAGAGGAAGAATTGAGGCACTCACTTACTTTGCTTTGAGGTGAGTGACACGGACAATTCGTATAGGCAGTCTCATGATCGTCTTATCGTGGGCGCAACGACTCTCGCTGCAATGACCAGCCCGCATATGAGCTCAGCAGCTTCATGAAGAGACAAGTTTAACTTTCCATGACGTACATCGTAGAGCTCTAAATTAAAAAATAAATTATAAAGTGTTCAAGAGAGCATTTTGATAAAGGAGCAACCTGGTAGCAGAAAGCTAACTCTTAACAAACTGAGGATCGCCAGGCGTGAAACTGAAACCGCGGTGGGAGCGCACGAGACACCATCGCCGTGAGCGTGCACGCAAGCTGAGGATCGCTGGCGAAGACACGCCGAGCTCCGAGTCTGAATTGGAGCCTGCTGCCGAGACTGACCCGCTGCGGAGGGAGAGGGACACGCGGAAAGAGCCCCGTGAGTGGGGGAAGAGAGAGGGAGGGGATGTGTGTGTGTCTGTGTGTGTGCGCGTGTGTCTGTGTGTGTGTGTGTGTGTGTCTGCGTGTGTGTGTGTGTGTGCCCACGCGTCTGTGTGTGTGTGTGAACAGCATGGCGGAATCGGAGCGCGTGTTCACGCGCTCGACCTGATCAGATTCCGGCATGCTGCGCGTGCCCATCTCTTGTCTCCCTCTTGTTAGTCGTTGTAAGCAGAGCTGACGGCTATAGGTCTCTCTGCGACATCGCTTCGCGATGCGCCGCAGGGCGAGACCTAAAGACGTAATTGACTAGGATTGTGATTCATCGCGTTGAAATGAGTGGCCACTGTGGATTTAGATATTTTTAATCGAACGTTGCTTTTGTGCTCCACTATTCGAGTTTTTATCTTTCTGGCTGTTTTGCCCACATATGCGAGCCCGCATGGGCATTTCATCATGTAAAGGAGATTGGTACTGTCACAAGTTCCGGTTACGTTGAGTTTAATTTTGGTACCGTGTAAAGGATTAGTGATTTCATTTCCTTTGATAATGGAGTTACAATTGCCACAGTTGTGGCAGGGAAGTGTTCCTTTAAATTCTTTTGTGAGTGTGCTGATCCTAGAATTTAATAGTTCCTTAATGTTTTTCGTTTGCTCATAAGCAAATCTGGGATTCAACGAGAATATGCCTTTAAAATCTTTCTCCAAGGCAAGTAGAGGCCAGTGTTTCAAAATGACTTTTTTGATACGGTGACTTCTTGTGGAGTATTTAGAGACAAACACTGCCCTGGGTTCGTCCTTTTCATGTGCTGATAATAACAATTGTTCTCTGTTTACTTCTTGTACTCTGTTAGCGGCCTGTTCCAGCTTGGGATCAGGGTATCCTCTGTCTTGAAATTTTTTGATGGTGATGGTTTTGTGCAGTTCATAAATTTCACGAGAAGAAGCAATGCGTTTGATTCGCAATAACTGAGAAAATGGAACATGCTTTTTGAGTGACGGTTGGTGGAAACTATGAAAATGAAGGAGATTGTTCCTGTCCGTCATTTTCTGGTATACGCTGGTATGTAGTATGCCCTTGTTATTAGTGACAATGACATCCAAGAATGGTAGCTGGCTTTCACTTATGGTTGATGTGAATTGAATTCTGTCATTGACTTTGTTAAGATTTTGAATCGCTGTTTCCAGTGTAAAGGTGGATCCCTTCCATAAGATGAATATGTCATCAATGTATCGTTTGTAAAGGATAAGATTGTTTCTCCATTCCATGTTGGTAAGTATATGTTCTGTTTCGAAGTGATGCATGAAAATATTCGCATATGATGGAGCAGCGCAATTTCCCATGGATGTACCTGAGCATTGAGCAAAAAATTGATTGTCCCATTGGATGTAACTGTGAAACAATGTAAAATGCATCAACTCCATCAGCAGGAGTTTTAATTTTTCATCCTTGTCACTGTTTATCAAAACACTTTCTATTGCCGCTAGCCCAAGGTTATGGGGAATCGAAGTATACAACGATTTCACATCTATGGTACTCATGATCATGTTGGTGGTAAAAGATGATTTGTGTTCTTCCGAAATGTTCAAGAAGTGCGTGGTATCTTTGATATACGTGGGTATCTTTTGAACCACCGGTTGTAAATGTTTATTAATACCTTTGGTTTTTCTTTGTTCGCCCTAAGTTGGCAGGGTATGCTCAGACGTGAGTCCCTTTCTCACTTTGCCACTGGAGTCAAGCAAGCCCAGCTGAAGACGGCTGTAATGCCAGAAACCGGTCCTTGGAAGCTTGATTCCAGTCCAGGGAAGGCATGGCTTGGCAGTTCGGGCTGGACTGTTCCCGTGAGGCACAGGGCCAGACTGATTTGCATATGGCCATGTCTGAACTGGGGTGGCAGAGTGAGCTAAAGAACGGTGATGGATTAAACCCAGATCAGTTGACTGGGGGTGAGTGTTTGTATTGTCAACGCTCCGTCCATCACCACCTTTGGCTTTTCTATCAATAAATTTGCCCATGGGTTCATGGATTGAATTGATGGTTGAAACGATTGGACGAAATGGTGGGATGGTAGGATGTTTGTGGATTTTTGGGATCATGTAGATGTACGGAATTGATGGATTGTGTTTAATCAAAATATCCTTTTCTTTTGCACTTATGATTCCTGTGTCAATAGCCGTGTCAATGTTTTTCGTTAAAATCTTAATAAATTCTTTGGTAGGGTCACTTTCCATTCTCATGTAAGTGTCTGTGTCATTGATATGATCATTCACATTTTTTTCATAGAACTCTGTGTCCATTATTATCAAAGCACCGCCCTTGTCGGCCTGACGTATCGTGATTTCTTTGTTGTTGGCAAAAGATTGTAAGGCCTGTTTCTCTTTTTGTGTCATTGTTGCGGGTGTGAAGGGGGTGAAGGAAGAGCACGGAGACCAGACCTTGGTATGTAGGGTTTTATTTTTATGAAAGTTTTATTTTTCCGTTGTGAGAGTCTTTCTCTGGCCAATATCGCTGGGTTGACTCCTCCTGTACTCGTTTGGGGTCTTCTACAGTCTTTCTTGGGGTCCTCGGCTGTCCACTCCTCCTTGGTTATGCCACCGTAGGACATGCGTGGGGAGAAATGAGGACCAGTTAGGTATTCCCCTTCTTATGCAATTCCCCTGGGTAAACCGGGTGTGTTTGGGGCACCGTGAAACGTGTATTCTACAGATATTTACACGTGGTGAGGGTACTGTGAGGAGAGGGTGTGTAAGGATTCAGGGATAGGCAAGGGAGGGGAGCACACGGAGTATATACAAAGCGCTACGTACAGGCAGTACTGTGCAACGCTCTCTCTTTACTACTGAGGGGCGCCTCCCCTCCTCCCGAGCCAGCCTGATAGGCGCTGCCGTACCTGGTTAAGCCACACCCCCTGATGAGTGTGGCTGGGTGAATCACGGTGACGGTGGCCTCCTGGCTCTGGAACCTGCTCTGGTCGAGCCTTGTCTCGTCCTCCTCCCGCCTCCTCTTCCCGGCGCGGTTCTTATCCCGACTCTTCTCCCGACTCTCCTGGAACACGACTTCACTCCAAATGCACTCTCCCGGTGTCGTCACACGCCGGTCTCCATGCTTCCTCTATTTTGACCAATCCCGCCGAGTAAACGTCATTCAGGGGCGTGTCTTCATCCTCGACATACGCCCAATTAAAGGAACCCTCCTGATCTTCGTCGATGTTTTCTTTCCACATTGACTGGGAGTCCGAACTCCACTCATTCTGATGTAAAGGAAAAGAGGGAGGGGCAGTCATGTCAGTGACACACCAGTCCACAACAGGGGTCACCCCTTCAGTCGGCAGGTTCTCCCAGCTACAGTCATGTTCGTGGATTTGGATCTCGGTGATTTGAAGATTTGAACAATATCCTTGCTCACCACTTTTTCAAATGCATCTCGAACTTTGTGACTGATGGTAGGTTGATATCTACTGGGATTCCTTAAGCCCATGAGTACATCTTGCTTTGGTGTTTCTGTTTGGTCAGTTGTTTCAATGACGTTCGTGAAAAAATGCCTGAGGCGAAAGCTTCTTAAAAATTTGTATACACAAACTTGAGTCTCCAAGATGTTCGAGTGATATGTAGGAACAAATGAGGTGCCTTTTTGTAATGTTTGAATTTGAAATTCCGTAGTTTTTTGTTTGGATAGGTTCTCGGACTCCTTGTGTTCTTGGCAACGTATTCTACTGAGGGTCCTGTTTTTGCTCCTGTTTCTGCCCCTCCTGGTTCTTCCTGTCGTCCGTGGCCTCTCTATAAAAAAGAGGCGGATGTTGTTGTTTGTTGTCTTTGATTATCTGATGTTGTTGAGTCACCCTGACCCTGTCTCTCCTTTCTTTGATATGCTGGTGCTCTTTTATTATATTGAGAATCATCGGACGCAGTTTCATCTGAGGATCTGTCGTGTGTCGGTCTTTGTTGTCGACGTGTGGCATAAATATCAGCCCAAGTGTATACTTCTCCTGTTCGGTAGTCCGTAGTATCTCTTTTGAACTTTTGTAATTTGCGCTCATTGATTTCTTTCATGTATGTGTCTAGTTGGGAGTTTATGTCTTTAAGTACCTCATCCCATTCTTCTTTGTTCATCATAGTGTTCAGTTCTTCTTTTAATTGATCTGCCTCTTTATTGAGGTCCTCTATGGGTTTGGCCAATTCTTTGCGGTTGCAAACTGTTGATACATACCTTAAAGAATCAAATGTAAGGGATTCTCTAAACATGCGATTTGGGTTTAGAACATCCCCAAAAGATATTTTGTGGTCGCAAAGGCCCTCATTTGCCAACTTTACCTTTACACTTCAAACTGTTTTACTAATCTCAATATCCTTCTGCAGGCAAGGCAGGCAGAAGTGGCTGAACAGGGATCCTCAACATTGGGTACATTCTTTTTCTGTTCATCCAGTAACTGCGGGCATGACAGTCTGCTTAGGGATTTTCACATTACTCAATATGGTGCCCGCACATGCGCGGTAAGCCCATAAAGAGTACTCTAGCTGTTTCACCAATGGGCGTGCCCACAGACCGAGTCTCCCGCTATACAGTTCCAACAAGTGGGGTCATAAGTATCGGCTCCTCTCACTTTTTCCAACACACCTTAGCGCGTGTGTTGAGATTTTTAACACTCACATGGCCATATTTTGCCACTCACTCACCTTTTTTCACATGATCCTGACGAAAGCCCCCTCTATTATCCTTCTGGGGCTGAAACATGTAGACCTACCACAGACAACTACGAGTCAAAAGAACACCATTAGTTTCTCTCTTGGATTTTAACATATCCTGGGCTGCCACAAATAAACACATTTGACAAGGATTCTCAAAGATATTTTTGGCCTGCACATCTCACATCACACCACACCAGTTTCGCTGTAATCAGGTGTCGTAGCATAACCAGGCGGCATTCGGCCACACAGTTGGGACCCCAATGATGAAGCATGACACCAACCAGGTTGGTGTGTGAGGGGTCTTCTAACAAAACCTAATGGTTCTGCGGCACTGTTTACTACCACAGTGAGTCCAAAATCTTTTCCCCTTCCAGTGGGCACGTCCACATTGTTTGTACATTTAATTTGGGGATAGGGACGTCCCTTTACATTTCCTCGCTCCCCCCCCATTCTTGTTTGATACAGTCATTATTGTAAAATGTCTACGTCCCAACTTTATAAAAGACTTAATAGTCCCTCTGGGATACTTCAATAACCCTCCAATGTTTCAGAAGATGTTGTGGGACTTAGACCATGGGTTTTAGGATGAGACACATTTCTCTACCCCTTTTCTGCAGGGTCACAGCCAAAGGTCCAGTCCCAACTAAGCAACTCCTCTTACAAGGGGCCATGTTGACCTTTCTCACCCTGGGGCAGGATTCTTTGAAAACAACCTTAAAAGCCCTAGATTCAAGAGAAATAAAGATTCAAGAAGTCAGTCCATCCCTAGGCAAGCATAGAGAGACTGATAACATTTGTCTTCTCTTTAACATCTCCAAATTCCAACAGTTCTTTTTACATTTCAAGCGCTGGGCAGCTTAGGTTATAGTAATACCCCGCAATGGTTGATTTAAACCTCACGGTCTATCCTAGTTCTCATGCTGGTCCATCTTTGTCTTTTCATTACCGTCATATGCTTTACTGACAAAGCTGTAGCAGAAATTACTATTCCGAGAAGGCATGAGGATTAGGGATGGGTAGTTTTCCATGTCTGCCCTGTTTATCTCTTTTTTAATGGTTTGATATCATTAGACTTTTTTGTGTTTGTTATCTTTTGCATCCTTCTCGGAGTGCTTGTTTGAGGGTTTTCTCCCTGCATAAAATCAAGGCAGTTGCCTAAAAGCAAACATGTAATGTTATGTAAATGTAATCCATATTTGTATAGCGCAAACATATCACCCCTTAAGGTTTCAAGGCGCTGGCGGCCATCGGATAGATTAAGCCCAGAGTCACATGGTGTTAAGCTGAGCTGGCACCAGGGATCGAACCGGGAGACTTGTGCTACGGAGTCAGTCGCCCTGGCCTCTTCACCAAACCTCACCCCTTATACACAATTTCAATTCACATTTATAGAATTTCTTTCTACAGACTTTGGGGGAGTGGGAATTGACACTCAGCTCATTCCCTTATTACATTTGTCATTTCCAGTCCTGGCAGTTGAGCTGTCAAGTCCCTAAACCCATCCTTATATATTAGCTTAGCCTACAAGTCCCTAACTCTATTTTTAATGTATTGTTTTTTTCTATGTCCTCTTCAATCCCTTTCAATGAAGTTGGGAAAATGTATTTTCCTCAGATGTGGTGAACTTTCGAATTTAACTATGGTATGAATAATATATCATGGTGAACAATATTTTTCAAAAGAAAATTGAGGTTGTTAAGCTGTACCTGCAATACCTATAAACTAGAGGAACAGTGGTTAGGGTGTGCTCCCACCAAACCACTGGGGCTAAGCTTTGCCTCATGAAGAGCCCAAATTCTTTGAGTTGATAGACTTTCATCTGATCTTTACCACAGTAATCCTTGCATACAAAATATCATTCATGCACCATATTTTTCCTCCTAACATGAAGGTGAGTACTCTCCTCCCTGATAATTGTTTAAACGTATCTACTATTCACTCAGCACCAAATCTACATAGCTCTCTGTACATCCTTCAAGGGCCCTTCCCCACCCCTGTTTGCTCTACTATGTCAAGTTATCCTTCACCTACTTGTAATATCTAGCAACAAATGTAAGACTGCATAAGCAATGCCCGTGGAAAATGTTCTCATTCATACTACTGCTTACTCTTTAGTCTAATTTTTGTTGGGTGTTCTTTGTGTCTATAAGGAAATGATCTGTAACTTTGGTACCTAAGCATACTGCATCTGGCGCAGAAAATCCCAGTGCTCCATACATGATATAAAGATGACAGTCGAGACACATTCAATATCTAAGAAACAGTCATGTCCTTCTTATTCTTCTTTCCGTATCTACAAAATACCATTAGCAATATCGTTCATTTAACATACATTGCATGACCAGGTGAGACCCCATGTTGATGATCACTTACTCTGCATACAGTGCAGAAGTCTTGTAATCTTAAATGAAATAGCTCACATCCCAAGAAACTATTACTAGAATTATCAGATAGAAAATAGTATTCCCTTAACAACCCACAGTAGTAAGGTCAGTAGGTTCTACGTCATAGCCTTCTATATGCCCAGTACATGAACACACCATCATATAAAAAGATGAACTGAGAACCCCAAAGTCTGCTCTTATCCTGTTTGCAAGTACATTATCCAGAATTTTCCAGACTCGCTTTGTTTTTTCAGTTTGTTCTGTTAAGAGCTTTTGTATTAGGTTCTTCTCTACCTTCCAATCTGTTGTATACATAGCCTATGGACCTTGGTTGCCATCCACCTATTAAAAGTTCTGAATGAAATCTTCTAACCACAGAAGGGCTTTCTGGAGCATGGTCAACAAGGTATATCCTGTGAATTGAAAGCCATTATGAATGTGGATTCAAACCAGACTTATCCAGCTAGCTTCTTCTTTAATTCCCTACAAGGTGCCTGCATTTCTCCCTAAAATCTCTTGATACTAGGCCTTTAGATACAAGCTGTTTCTGATTTGCTGGTTTTATCTATGACCTTACCTGCTTTAAACCTAGACCTTAAGACCCCCTTATCATTGGTGAGTGTCCAGCTTAAGCCAGCAACTACTGATCACTGGCTCTTTATTTCCACGGCCCAGTGTTTCGGGACTGTCACATGAGCTGCCTCAGCTGTTCTTGGGTGTCATTGCAGCCTTGTATTGCTTTGATCCTTTCCATTCATTCATCCACAGTATACATTCAGTGGTTGCTCCATTATTTATATTGCCCTTTCACTAGATCACTTTTTTGACATTTACATTTTGACTGCCTCAAATGCCATCATCAACCTAATTCTCCAGGTATGTAAACCTTTTATTTGTACAAGAATTCAGTTATTCATGTGGGAGCATAAATCAGATATTGAAAAACTGTCCTTCATGTTGTTGTCTTCATCGTGATTTCATGAACCCTGCAGCTGTACAAACTCTGGCTTTTGCAGTTAGACCAAGGAGGGTAAAATGGAGCGCTAACTTTTCCTCTTTCCAAACCCTTGCTAACCTCACAAGTAAAGACACTCCATAACCTTACCATGGTTAACTGAACACCATAATAGTTTCCTGCAAATCAAACAGGCACTTTGTGATGCTCATGGTTTTGGAATGCCTGACTATACTAAAGAATTTAATCTTTTTGTACATGAACAAAATGGGTGTGCACTTGCTGTTCTTAGACAATAACAGGGCTGCACTTATTTTCCACCTCCTTAGACATGGTTGCTTGAGCCTTACCAGCATGTCAGTGTGCAACTGCACCAGCAGCGGTTCCCATAAAACAAGCAGGAATACTGGTTCTGGGACACAAAGTACATCTGCATGTACCTCACTCTGTAGATATATTGTTAAACAAAACGGAAACACAAAATTTGTCAAATGCCAGATAACACATTGTATTATGTTTGTTCAGTCCTCATACATACATCTATGTAACACACATAATCCAACAACCCTCTTGCCCCTTCCCCAGAATGATACTGCCATAGCCCATGATTGTGTACTGCTAACTGAAGGACAGCCCAAAAGGAGAATGGAATTACAGGACACACTGATGGAAGAAAGATATGGTGACTTATGGGTTGATGGCTCTTGCATTAAGCTAAATGATGTGACAACTACCGCAGCCTATGCTGTTACCACCTTGCACAATGTCATTGACACCTGTGGACTATTAGAATTATCGGCATAAACAGCTGAATTAATGGCTATAAAAAGAGCCTGTGAGCTGAGCGCTGGATTGACTGTGAAAATATATATACTGATAGCCAATATGTGTTTGAAGTTGCACATAATTTTGGCAGGCCTTGGGCAGAAAGAAGTTTTCTCACATCTCGAGGAATAAAAATACAACATGGTCCACTGATTGTTAAATTATTGAATGCTTTATCATTGCCTAAACTATTAAATGCTTTATCTTTTCCAAAAAAAGAGTAATTTTCGTCAAATGTAATGCACACAAAAGATAATAGATGACATAGGCAAAGGGAATGCTTTTGCTGATGAGAAAGCCAAAGAGACTAAACAGAATGTTGTGTCATTAACATGTGTTTCCCATCGAATGTTTTAATGGAGAGAAAGAAAGTGCATGTGAATTCAGTGATACGGGGCATAGCAAATTTGTAAAAACAACCAACTATGGAAGAGATGCACAAATAGCAACAATATGGCACTCTGATGAATGGCTGTTGGAAAGATCACCATAGTTATCGATTCATTCATGCCACCTGACAATCTGTTATATGCTCTGACATTGATGATGCACAACCCTTCCCATTTGGAAAGAGATGGAATTGTAAACAGCATGAAACTGCTTTGGGAAAATGCTAATATTCTGAAATATGTCGACAATATATGTAAAAATTGCATGGTTTGCACCCAGTATATCAATGGTAAAGGAATTCCTATCTCTACAGGGCACTTTGCACCTGCTGAAGCACACTTCCAACATTTACAAATTGACAGCTTCCTCCTACAAATTGATATCAGTATGCACTGACTGTGGTATGTATGTTCAGCAAGTGGATCAAACGCTACCCAACTAAGCGATGCACTGCTATGATCACTGCTAAATGCTTGCTGAAAGAATTAGTTCCACACTTTGGTTTGCCCGGAGGATTTCAAGTGACAACGGGGTGCACTTTGTCAATAAGGTAATTGTAGTAGTATAGTCCCATGCGTAGAGGTGACATAGTAGATATAGCCAAGTAGTTTCTTTGAAGGATATTTATTAAGTCTATAAGATCTGTGGTAACAGTCCCACCAGAAGCAGCCTGCCAGCTGCTCGGCCCATCTTCCAACTGTCAACACTCATGCCAGGCACCCAAGCATTCCATACATGCCCATCACACTAACATTCCATACAGAACACTCACACTAGCTGAGCAGCTAGGAACTAGGTAACAGGGGAACATTATAAGCAAAACATGAAGATACTACAGTAATGGAATTCATCTGTAAGGCAATGGGAGTATAACAGAAGTTTCATTGTATATATCTTCCCAAAGCAGCTGTTGCTATTCAAAGAAGAAATGGCATCTTGAAGACCAAGGGCCATATGTATCAAGCTAATTAGCATTCGCAAAGGTCGAAATTCTGCGAATTTCGGCCTTTGCGAATGCTAATTTGACAAATGGTATGTATCAAACATGTTTGATGCAAAATAAGGAATAGCAAAATTTGCAATTCCTTATTTTGCGATTGCACTTAAGGAATCGCAAATTTTGCGATTCCTTAAATGCAATGTATCAAACAAAAAATATTCAAAAAATGCCATTAAGGATTCGCAAATTACCACCAATTTCTAGTTGGTGGTAATTTGCGAATTCTTTTCAAATAGCTTTTTTCCAAAAAACAAAAGGTGCCATTTGACGCCCATACATGCCCTTAGGGCATGTATGTGCGCCATATGCCCCAAATGTCTGTTTCAGGGGTGCAGCAGGGTGTTCTTGAGACACCCCTGCACCCTTGAAGAAAGTCCTAATTTGCGATTAGCTAATTGCTAATCGCAAATTGCTCCTTCATTCCTGTGGGCCTCCTGGCCCATAGAAATGAATGGGTAATTTGCGATTAGCAATTTGCTAATCGCAAATTAGGAATGGTAAAGAATCGCTATTTTGTACATACATACCGTTTTGCGAATTCCAAATAGCGATTCCTTAAAATTCGCTATTTGGAATTCGCAAAACGGTAGTATGATACATATGGCCCCAAGATAGCTAAAATATGTGCAGAATCCACATTGACTTGGGTAGCTGCCTTGCTACTTGTCCTCATGAGTATGCAAACTATCCCAGATACTGTAACACGTGTCACCACACATGAAACAGCGATCGGATGGCCCCTCGCCTATTGAGGTGGGGTTCCAAAAACATTGTTAACAAAACAAATAACTGATACACTGCTTTGAGAGTATTGTGTTGAAATGACAAAACACGTTTCTGCCATTAATAAAAGGTGAAAGTTGCCTTGCCATTACCTCTGTAGGGAGCTGGCCATGATCTTCAACCTTTCGAAAGGAGGATGGTTAAGAACTTTCAGAGATCTAACTGTCTACAACCACGCTCACAGGGCCCCATACAAGTTCTGCTGGCAATACAAACAGGTGCAAAGTGGTCAGGATATAAGAATCAGATTCATTCCTCAAATGTGAATAGAGTTCCCTTGTCTTAGACTTCGCCACCGGCTACAGCACACAGGATTGCCCCAACGACTCTGCCACCCCAGCCCCTCAAGGAAGCTGGCCCTCAATACAACATGTGCCCACGCTTTGCAGTAAGTCCATCTTCTTGACCCAGTCAATGATAGTATACTATTGGGTCCAAGCTGTGAAGTACTGGTGACCTCTCATGGGCTAGTCGTACTGAATATAAGGAACAAAGGAGCTCAACTGCTCAGGAGAAGCAATCAAGATAGAAAGGAACCATGCTGACAAAGAAAATGTGCATACCATTTGCCCTGATCATAATTACTACCCTCATACCCATTGTTATCTACTTGTATGATCTATACTTCCAAAAAGTACTGAGTTCAAACAACACCACACTTACTGAAGATCTGCAGAACCACCATTCCAAAGAGTACCATGAAAATGTTGGCATACAAATGATGAACACCTATCACAAGAAATTAAATGTCTCAGGTTGTTGGATTTGTCTAAAACGTCCTTATGTAACATGACACGAGATGCCTTTGTTGCCTTTGAGTTTGGCGCTTAATGATTCTTGCTTTATTCTATTTAAAGCAGAGATTGCTTGGTTTTCTGACCCAAAGGGTAATGATGTCAGAGCCAAATACATAGATGAAATAGTGATACCATTGGGCTGTTCCGTCAGAGGCAAAGGTTCACCCTAACAGGACACCTTCAATGATAGTGTCATGAGTAAAATATATTAACAATGAATAATGAGATTCCCAAGAGCTCCCCCTTATTTAACAATCTCTTAGCTGTATGCATAACAAGAGGACATGAGCAAATATGTCTCTCATCAAATGGATCGCGAGAAATGGGATGGAGTAACTGCACTCTGACTAAAGCCTCTTGGTCCCCATTATCAGTAGCAGCAGGGGAGGGCATTTATTTTGTCTGTGGACAAAATCATACCCATGGTTGCCCAAGAGTTGGGGAGGGACTTGTTTTTTGGGCCTAGTGCTTCCCTGTATTTAACACCATTTGTTGGAACATGTCAACATCTATCTGCTAACATACAGTGTAGCTAAAGGAAGAAGGGAAATAGATCATATGGATACCTCTGCCTAGGAGTTCAGTGATTTGGCACCAGGAATATTACTTGTGCTAGGGGTAGCAATGAATTATCAAATAATATGACGCCCGTACCTTTGCTGGGGTGACATTTCTTGCTGGACTCCCTGTTGCCACTGCCGCTGCCCGTGAGGGTGAAGAACCTCGCCTGCTGCTCTCGACCCCGCCTCTCTCCCCACACCTGACACAGACAATCGCCTGCCTAAACTACCATCCCCAGGAGGCAGTGCAGCGTGGTCTCGCGGGAACACAAGCGGACCGGGCTTCAAATCGCTGTGTGGGCTCGTGCTGCGCGGGACGCCCGTACCTTTGCTGGGGTGACATTGCTTGCTGGACTCCCTGTTGCCACTGCTGCTGCCTGTGAGGGTGAAGAACCTCGCCTGCTGCTCTCGACCCCGGCTCTTGCCCCACGCCTGACGTGGACCACCGGCTGCCAAACTACCATCCCTAGGAGGCAGTGCGGCGTGGTCTCGCGGGAACACAAACGGGCCGTGCTTCAAATCGCTCTGCGGGCTCCTGCTGCGCGGGACGCGCACGGGCTCGCCCGGGCGAAGAGTGGGCCCGTTTGAGCCCGTTCGAGGCTGGAGAGGCTCGGCTGGGCCACCCCCCTAACATCAGAGACTTAATAAAAACAGTAAGTGCATTTATTCACATTAATACCTTGTCGTAGTAACCGCATAAACCTGTAATGGCTGGCCGCTCATGAAGAGGGAAGACTGCTATATCTGGAGGCTCTGTGGCTGGAACATTAGACCTATTAATTGTAAGAGCTGCATCGGTATTAGCCCGTGAAATTGATCTAACAGAACGCCGCCTCTCCCTAGACCCGGCCTACACCAAACGGTCTTCCTTGGATAACATTGCACTATCTGTTACCCCAGAAGGAAGTACAAACATTAATGCCATCAATGACTTAGTAGCCATAAGTCTAAACAGCGATTCAACTGCAGAGACCACAAGTACAATGGCTGGTGGAACCGCCAACATACAGACCTTAAGTAAAACCGATACTGTGATAATTTTGCCTGAAGGGGTATCCACCCGTGCACAAACGCTGGCTGAAATAGGGGATATTCCATCTTTGTCAGGACATACACCAGGAGCAATACCTAAACAGAAGAAGGTGGTGGGCGCCAAAAGGGGAAGACAACAAAAAGCTGCTAAAGTTAACAATGACATTTTACCATCTGCTGTACAAATTACCCCTGAAACACACGTACCAGGAATGAGTACTCCGTCTGCTAATATGTCGGTTTGCCCCTCGGTGGTTCTGGATGAGGGTTTTTGGGCAAAACTAGGAGAAATTTTAACATCTTCTATCCGGCCCATCATGGACAGATTAAAACTCATTGAAGAAAGATTAAAGAAACTCGAGCAATTGACTTTATCGAATCTCGAGCTTAACAAAAATATACACCCGATAATACCAACAGTGACCCAAGAGAAACTTCTTGCACAAAATGAGGAATGCCCTGGCGCCAACTTCCACACCCCAGATACCTGCATTTGATCTAATGAAAGGATCATTACGGAGCAGTGCCGAAGGAGAACTGTGCCCAAAGAACGCCAAAAACGCTCAAGGAAAAATGGATATATCCAAGAGAAATAGCGGTACAAATCATACGGTGGGTAGGGGAACAACCAAAGCCTTGCAGCAGGGTGGGAATAGAACTGGTACAAATGAGGACCAAGGATGTTTGTTACCGAGCATAGACCTGCCCCCAGAATCCATCCCTTATGTTATTGTTCTGGCAGGGGTCCCTGAATGAGGGAAAGGTACCTCGGAATCATTTGTAGAATTGAAAAATAAAACCATACATTGGCTTAACGCTAATAGACCCCTTCCCCCACATATCCATAGCAAGATTTTGTTTGTACGGAGAGTCAGCTGGGTGGGAAGGAGCAGGAAAAACATCCCAGGGGACTGTATCATCATAAATTTTAAAGACACGCAAGCTGCTCAGTATATCTGCGGTGGGTGGTCCCACATGTCAAAAACAAGAATACAGCCATTTGATCTTACTTACTTTTATAGTTCTAAAATACACAGAACAAATTATGTTACGCAGGGAATAACTCTGGAGGGGAGTCCAGGAGTAAATTATGCCAGAAATAGAACAGATTTCAAGGAATTGGGTTGTCCAACTAGCAACAGATACAGCGTACTTGACATGGTGGACTGACTCATTCTAAATATCGCCATCCCCAAGAACCCCCGGCCAATGGTCAAGGAAATAAAAGCTAAGCGAAAAAACCTTGAAAAACAAACTTTTAATAGGGCCTTGGGTGGGCTGGAAATCCATTCTGTGCAGAGCTTAAACGATGATATGGATAAAGTGCCTTACCCTGACACTATTATAGTCAAGTCAAGTCAAGTCAAAACCACGTTATTCGATTATTAAAAATCATAAAAGTATACTATACAGGTTATCATTTCTTTTAAAATAGTATCAAAACATGCAATTCCATTAAAAACAGTTAAAAAGAATAATTTCATGTTAAAATTCAGTTAATCACTATCGATAGACTTATAATGACTGGTTTATCATATCCTGATGGGCTGCCTGTCTGATCCTCCTACTCCTGATAGACGCGACAAGAAAGTTTGCAACACCAAACATGGTTACAGGCGATTCCATTAATTGTAAAAACAGTAATGCAGATTTAGCTTGTAAAAAAGGCCTTCCCTTCCAGTACTGGAAAAATAAACCTTTTTCTAGCTTCATGGTACAGAGGACAAAAAAACATAAGGTGCATGGTATCTTGGCGGGAAAAATCATCACATTTACAAGGAACCGCATCCTCAGGCCTACACCATCCCTGTAAGTCACCTAATACCAAATGGATCTGGTTGAAACGAAATGTGGTCAATAGCCATCTATGAAAAGGAATCGTAACGATGGAAAGGTACGACTGCATGGCTAGAGATGACATGAGCAAGAAATGAGCCCTAACTGTAGATTTACTTAGCTCTTCAGATTCCCGCTCTAACTCGCTGAGCTTAATGTAGTTTATTTTAACCCATTTAAGATCAGCTTTGCATAGACCTTCAGGATTGGAGAAAATCTCTGGGCGCCCCAATTTCTTTGTTGACATTTTAATATAGGACAACCACTGGATTTCCTTCATTTTATCTAATTTCATGCAATCCTTCAGAATCTTGTGGTTCAGAGTAAGATTCAAATTCAACCAAGTTCTGATCCATAGCAGGATTGGGGCCATTTTTATTGTATCTGAAATATACCCTATCCCCAACTCGAGGTGGACCGAATGGGTCGCTGTCGATTGTGGGAGGCTGAGGAGGGCACGTAGAAATTTATTTTCTTCTCTTTGAATGGAATCAGATTTAGTGTACCCCCATATTGCTGCCCCATACTAAGCAATTGATAAGGTTTTTGCTTTATATATAGCTAAGATGGCCTCGCATGGTTTTCCCCCCAACCTTTTAGCAAAACCTAATGTTGCAGCTGAGGAGCTTCTCACAGCATTTACCTTAGTTGAGAGTTGCGGTGCCCAAAGTCCTTTGTCATCAAAAATGACTCCCAGGTAGGTAAACACTTTCACTCTAGTGATAGCTTCCCCGTTGCAATAAAAGGATTTAATGTTGTTTTTTCCCTTTCCTAATGACATAATGTGCGATTTACCATTATTAACCACAAGGTCCAGTGACTTCATAAAAACCCCGAAAGAATCTAGTAATCTTTGTAAACCTAGGGGTGCCCGTGCCAGTAGTACGGCATCGTCCGCGTATAGGAGTACAGGGATAGAAGTTCCTCCCATACGCGGAATGTCTGGTGTTGCCGTTAAGAAGTTGTCTTCCAGGGAGTTTATGTATAAAGTAAATAACATAGGTGCCAAGATGCAACCTTGGCGCACCCCTCTACCTGATTTAAAACTTGTAGTACATTTCCCCTCCTGCGTCATCCTTATTGACGCTCTCAGGTCTCTGTGTAACTCGGCCAAAAAATACACAAGGGGCCGGTCGAGTCCTAGGTCCAACAGCATGGTCCACAGCCTTGATCTATTAACTATATCGAAGGCCGTGGACAGGTCCATGAAACCCAAAAAAATCGAACCCTTGGCAGCCGTCGTGTATTTAGATACAATTAGGTGTAAGTTAAGACATTGGTCTTCCGTCCCCCTCCCAGATCTAAATCCATACTGGGCATTGGTTAGAATATCATTCTCCGTAGCCCAGTCTGTTATTTTAGCTAGAATGACCTTCCCTAAGATTTTAATAGAGGAATCTAGCAAAGATATTGGTCTGTAACATCTGGGGTCTCCCCTTTGGCCCTTCTTAAACACGGGGATTATAATTGAACGGGACCATGATTTCGGGAACCCTTTGGCGGCCGATGTATTAAAAACATTCATCAGAATTTTTGCCCAATATTTGGGATTAGCCTTATACATGTCAGAGGGCACACCACCAGGGCCTGGCGCCTTACGCCCTGCCGTTCCCTCTATTGCTTTCTCAACCTCTGCTATATTAAAACTAATAGATGTCATTGGGGAATCAGAGATCGGTACCTCAAAGGTTTCCTGCTCGATATTACTCCCATAAATTTTTTCAAAATGGCTTAACCAGTCCTCCCCTGAGATGTTAACTTCTAATGCAGAGTTCTGGTTACCGGCAAACAAGGGATTATTAACAATTGCCCAGAACTTGGAACTGTCTTTCATAGTTGCCTTTTCCATTAGTGCTGCCCAGGCATCTTGTTTAATTTCATTTTTCCGTGCCTGAACTGTTAAGGAATACTCTTTCCTGAGCTGAGCTACCAGCCTTTTATCCCTTGGTATCTTGTTTTTGAGTAGGTTATGGGCTTTGGTGCGTTCATGATTGAACCAGCCTAAGGCAGGATTAGTTTTAATTCGCGTGTTAATTGTGAGTTCTTTAGCTACTTGCTGACAGATGCCTTCGTATGAGGCTATTACATCTCCCCCATAGTTGAGGGGGTCTGCACATATATTTAGTTCCGGGCCAACCTTAGATGTAATGGTGTGAAAAAAGTCTTCGGGAGTGACCTTACTCCATTTTAATCTCCTCCTTGATCTTTAACTTTTACATCAGCTACAAATTGTAACGAAGCTGTTTTGTTCAGGAGGGAAAGGTCATTATCCAGTTCAATTGAGATCACTAAAGGAAGAAGGTATAGCATTATAAAAAATTACATGACTTAAAAGTCCTGGGGATAAGAATATGTAGTCTATTATAGATTCACAGTTCCTAGCTCTATATGTAGGGACACGGTTACTTTTATCTAGAAACCCCACCTCAAACAGGTCATTATTGGCCAAAAGTACCTCCAATGCTTCCCCCTTGGGGCTGTGTTCAAATTGTTGAGGGGTTGTGAAATCAGGACCATCGCTATCTCTATACTGACAGTTTAAACTACATAAATGTACGTTAAAATCACCCATCAGGATATTGTGAACAAAAGTGGTTTGATTTTCCTTATAGGTTGTTATAAACTTTGACAGTGAATGGAGATGCTCGTTTGGGGACTCCCCTAGCAATGAATTATAACAATTAATAAGAGTTAGTTTAATATTGTTTGCCAGACTTACTTCTAGTATTAAATAATTAGAGGAAGTACATTCGACCTTTTTAACTCTTCCTGTAATGTTTACTGAAACCAGAAACATAAGTCCCCCACTATCTCTCCCTGCAGACGAACACAAGGCAGGTACATAATAAGAAGTAAAACTATTAATCCAAAAATCACAGTCCTTGTCCCAGGTCTCTTGAAGTGCAACAATGTCGTACTGTTTCACAACATTTAGCCAGACATTATCATCTCTTTTGGACCGCAAACCAGCAATGTTCCAGCTTATAATTTTTACCTTTTCCCCGACACCTTCAGTGATGCTTTCAGACTTAGAATGGGTATTAGTAAAACTCATTTTAACTTGGGCAAGTTCCGTACATCCCAGGTTAGCCAATCTTTCCCCTCCCTGACCCTCAGAGTCCTCGCGTCAGTCACACGCCTCTAGGCCCGAGAGTAGATCAAATCTATTTTGTGTCACAACATTTGGCCCCTTCCTGCAATGATTATCAGCATTATGGGGTTGTGATACTACAGGGGCCCAAGGCTCAGTTGGAATAAGTGGTCTAAATCTCCCAAGATTAGGGGGAGCTTTGATTAAATGTGTATAAAAATAACCAAGTGGACGCACACAAACAGTGTTGTTGTCATAGACCAAGGAAGCTGCCCTTAACAGAACTGCGGCAACATGTTGGGGGTGTTTAAAATTGATGATTCTACAATCCCCACTACACATCTTTCTAGACGGGCCGATCCAGGTTGCCCTCCTCGTGGACAATATTTGATCGGAATATTTTGTTGGGAAGCCACATCTCCTATTCAGCCATGACACTGTTTTGTTTTTTAGTGAATCATGTGATTCCTCATTGGACTGGGTGGAGGGATGATCAACAGGCGGGACATTGGTCAGGACAACCACGTAGGGTGCACAATCGGGGGGAAGGTTTGTGAAGCGGCTTTTTTTTACCTGTCTAAAACCTGATGTGCTATCTGGTCCTAAGAGGGGATGTTTAGTTGGGCAGGCTATTGGCGGGGGACGAGGGGGGGCAGTTTCAATTACAGTTGTTAGCTGGCTTAGTTGCTGCAAGTTGTCGTTTCTAATACCTGCCCCTTTCCAGCAGGACCCTTTACTACAGGCTTGGCTCTTTCAACCGAGGTCAAGTGAGTAGCTAACAGACCACCTAGCCTCTTTACTTCAGAGGTGACAGTATCTAATTTGAGCACTAGGGGTTTAATAAACTCTTTTATCTTGGCCTCGATCTTAGCTTCTATGGAGCAGACCAGTAATGCAAATTGTTCTGGGCTTATGTTAATGCTGGCTGCACTATTTCCTTCCTGTTGGTCAGTTCCAACTGCAAGGCTGTTTCGGTCTAGCTTAGAAGTTTCTCCTCTTTATTTACTATACTTCCCCCCGTGTTTGGTTTGAGGTTTTCTACAGGTTCTCACTGGTCTAGTGGCTGGTGGGGCCTCCTCTGATGCACCAATAGATGCATCAGATAATTCCTCCTGCAGCTCAGAGTGAACCTGCGCTTCGGCCATTATGATCACCCGATTGTCTAGGTCGATTATGTCATCGGCTGGAGATTCCACCAAAGGGGTAGGAGTATCTTGGTGTAGAACAGGTGGGCTCCCTCGACCTAGCGAGGCTCTCCTGTCATTATTAATTTTGTTTACCTTTTTTACCAAGTAAATGTCTAATGTGCCTGCCCCAGATACAAACTTTTCATTTTTAGCCATGGACATAGTCATTAAATTATACTTAGATACTAATTAAAAAAAACAACCAATTGCAAGCATTAATAGTAATATACCCTGGTGCCGGTGTTACAGGAATGTTAGCTAAGGAGATCACAATGTCAAATCCCTCAACAAGTATCCAAAGAGATATAAAGTCTCACTTGAGCAGATGTATCTTAAATTCCACAGCCAAGGTCCGTTGCCCAGCCCGGCCTCCTTCGGCCCCGGATGGCCACAGACGGTCCCGTCCTTGTCCCGGGCTTCTCCCGGCGCGACCCGCGTGCGACCTCGCGAGGCGAGGGACCAGGCGTGGTTATATGCGCCTCCTGGCGCACGATGAAGGGTCGTCCTGGCCCAAAGGATCCTGGGTGTTGTAGTCCTCAGCGGGGCTGGCAGAGCCAAGCCCGGCCGGACACCAGCAGGGAGTGTGAGGTAGGATACGGGAGGGGGGCGGAGCAAAGCCCAGCCGCGACGACAGCAGCGGGCGAGTCACAGGCTCGGCACAAGCCCCAAGCCCCAGCCACAAGTGCCGAAGCTCCAAACAGCATAGAAAATAATCAATAAACACAGAATAAAGTTGATATCCCATTTAAGCCACATTTAATTACAAATTTAACAGTAAGGAAAGAACCTCTGGTACTCAACGAACAGGCCAGGGACCATAGTGAGTATCAATCGGTATACCAAAGTAAAACTGGATGTGGTACAAAAGGGGGTGGTGATGGACGGAGCATCTGAACTAATCAAACACTCACACCCAGTCAACAGATCTGGGTTTAATCCATCGCCATTCTTTAGCCCACTCTGCCACCCCAGTTCAGACATGGCCATATGCAAATCAGTCTGACCCTGTGCCTCATGGGAACAGTCCAGCCCGAACTGCCAAGCCATGCCTTCCCTGGACCGGAAACAAGCTTCCGGGGACTGGTTTCTGGCATTTCAGCCATCTTCAGCCCGGCTTGCTTGAATCCAGTGGCAAAGTGAGCAAGGGACTCACGTCTGAGCATACCCTGCCAACTTATGGCGAACAAAGTGGTACAAAAGGAGGTGGTGATGGACAGAGCATCTGAACTAATCAAACACTCACACACAGTCAACAGATCTGGGTTTAATCCATCGCCATTCTTTAGCCCACTCTGCCTCCCCAGTTCAGACATGGCCATATGCAAATTAGTCTGACCCTGTGCCTCATGGGAACAGTCCAGCCCGAACTGCCAAGCCATGCCTTCCCTGGACCGGAAACAAGCTTCCGGGCACTGGTTTCTGGCATTTCAGCCATCTTCAGCCCGGCTTGCTTGAATCCAGTGGCAAAGTGAGCAAGGGACTCACGTCTGAGCATACCCTGCCAACTTATGGCGAACAAAGTGGTACAAAAGGGGGTGGTGATGGACGGAGCATCTGAACTAATCAAACACTCACACCCAGTCAACAGATCTGAGTTTAATCCATCGCCATTCTTTAGCCCACTCTGCCACCCCAGTTCAGACATGGCCATATGCAAATCAGTCTGACCCTGTGCCTCATGGGAACAGTCCAGCCCGAACTGCCAAGCCATGCCTTCCCTGGACTGGAAACAAGCTTCCGGGGACCGGTTTCTGGCATTTCAGCCATCTTCAGCCCGGCTTGCTTGAATCCAGTGGCAAAGTGAGCAAGGGACTCACGTCTGAGCATACCCTGCAGCTTATGGCGAACAAAGTGGTACAAAAGGGGGTGGTGATGGACGGAGCATCTGAACTAATCAAACACTCACACCCAGTCAACAGATCTGGGTTTAATCCATCGCCATTCTTTAGCCCACTCTGCCACCCCAGTTCAGACATGGCCATATGCTCACTTTGCCACTGGATTCAAGCAAGCCGGGCTGAAGACGGCTGTAATGCCAGAAACCGGTCCTCGGAATCTTGTTTCTGGTCCAGGGAAGGCATGGCTTGGCAGTTCGGGCTGGACTGTTCCCATGAGGCACAGGGACAGACTGATTTGCATATAGCCATGTCTGAACTGGGGTCGCAGAGTGGGCTAACTTATAATACATGTGAGATGGCAATGAGTGATCATTTCCCAAATAGCCTATCCCTCTCTTTTGCGGGGTGCCAAGGAAAAGCAAATAACTTAACTGAAAATCTATATAGTTATAAATTAAGCCTTTGAAAACAAGAATGGATATGCCATAAAGTGGAACAAAGTAGAGCCTGTGGCTTTCTTCGCAAGTCTTATTAAAAACAAAAATAGGGAATTTGAAACATGTCTTTCCGCGAACAGTAATCATGCCACAGGTATTGAGGCCTTCCTCAAAATCACAGAGGAAATTCGACAGCTCCGCACAAAATTGCAGATACATGGCAAAGCTAAGACGCAGAGATGGTTCAACTCGAGTTGCAGTAAGACCCATGCACATTTATTGGCGACATTAAAGAGTGAACCAAGAAATGCAGTTGAAAGAAGATCCGCCAGAACTGCATATCAACATGCAGTAAAAAATCGAAAGAGAGGGTTGGAACAGGAAGCCTGGCAGGCGTTATTTGAAGCCTGCCTGACTAAAGACAACACTGGGTTTTTGAGGGCCGTAAATGCCCCCTTTTTTGCAGATAACGAAACTGACACAATAGAAGTGGCAATTACTGAAGATACATGGGTAACCTACTTTAGTGAGCTCTATCAGGCAGATGTTTTAAATGAGACTGCGAGATTAGAACAAATTGAAGGAGAAGATGCTGTGGCCCATGAAACCTTCCCTATAAATATTGAATTGTCATTGTTAGAAGTTCAAACGGCCATTAACAATAGTGCTGCAGGGAAAGCGCCAGGACCGGATGGGGTGCCGGTAGATGAATATAAATCCAACACAGAATTATGGGCCCCACTTTTAACTAATGTCTTAAACAGCTGTAACAGATATGGGTTTTTTCCTACATCGCAAGAGTCCATCGTGGTTCCCATTTTTAAGAAAGGTGACCATAGTGAACCAAAATGTTACCGACCGTTTTCCCTATTGGATTCACTTATGAAGGTTGCTGGGAGGGTTAAACTTAATATATTGCAGCTTTGGGTGGAAGATAAAGGTATACTTTCACAGTTTCAATACGGGTTTAGGGCAGGACTTGGTACAACGGAGCAAGGCCTGAACTTAGCATTGATAATAGCCAAGTACGTAGCGGCTAAAAAGGAAAAATTATTTTTTACTTTTGTAGACCTAAGTTCGGCCTTTGACTGTCTGAATCACGACAAACTCTGGACCATATTACTGCAAATGGGTGTAGAACCAAATCTGCTAACTTTTATAAAGGAACTATATCGGGGGGCTGGGGCCAGGGTACGGTTTGGGAATAAGGGCGAGTGCACCTCTAAATTTGACATAAATAAGGGAGTGAGACAGGGTTGTATACTCGCACCATTTTTGTTCAATTTATATATATGAATAGTGTAGCCTCTCATCTTACTCAAGATAAGCAGGATTATCCCAAAGTTAGGAACACCTCAGTCCCCATTTTACTATATGCAGACGATGCAGTAATCATGGCACGGAACCAAGTCGGCCTCCAAAGATCGCTCACTAAATTTTCCAAGTACATGAGTGATAGAGGTCTAAAAATAAATATAAGCAAGACTTTCACTATGTGCTGTACCACGAAGAGGACTCCTACATGTAAAATCTTCCTCTAAAACACAAAAATAGATGCAACTGACACATTTTCTGAACTTTTATAAAAAGGGGACCTGGTCTTCAGCAGCCCGGGCAAGAAAATTGGCCTTCTCACGAGCAATCAGGGCTGTCCGAAATGTTGCTAATAAGCTGGGGGTCGTCCAGTCCCAGTACTAGTGGACATATATAAATCTAAATGTCTGTCCATGGCGACATATGGTGCAGGGATATGGGGGATAACGGAAACTCACAATTTACAGCTTTGTGAGAATGCATTCCTCCGCTACTTATTAGTTGTCCCGGGGGCCCACTTCTACTTATGTGTGCCATCAAGAACTAGGTCTACATTATATTTCAGACCTTATCAAAGTTAATCCCATTTTATTATGGCACTAGGTGTGGTCAACTGATGAGACAGGTCTGAACAGAGACATAATTATGGACTGCCTTAACCTAGGGGGGTCTCAAGGATCCCCTGGATTATGTATGTAAAGAGGCTCCTAATTGACATTGGGCATCCTGAATATTTCGACTCCCCGAGTTGCTTAGCGACTGTTCCAATGAAGAAGTTGAAAGAAACCTGTTTTGCACTTCTTAGAGAATAAACGATGGCTGGCAGAGAAATGCAAGACCTCAGTCATGGAGAATCATTTGATCCTCCAAGGACAGGGCATTCAGCCATACCTGACTCAGGTGCAAAGTTGTTATTCTCGCATGCTACTCACACGATTCAGGGGGGGACTTTCTTTAGACTGGTCACGTTTCCCGAAACAAATTCCTGGTCTAAAAATTTGACATTATGTCCCTGTGATGATGTTTCTGTTCAATCCATGTTACATTGCACACTTTTTTGTAAATTCTATACCTTGCCGAGGAAAAGATTTTTAATTCCCGCGTTAAGAAAGTGGGGTTTGAGACAATGCAGGATAGCGCTTATGAGATTGCAAATGCTGGAAGATGAACTGACTATGTACCTCGTGTCATCATTCCTAAAAACTATAATGAGATCTAGGACCTCAATGAACTGACCTAATATAAACTTCCAAATCATTGTAACTCTTCTTTTTAATGTATTTTATCCTTAATGTTTTACTATACTCACTTGAATTAAGATGTAAATGTGTTTTTACTGTTTTTATTGTGCTTTTATGGTTTTTATAATCAAAATCGAATAAAGCTGTTTTTGACTTTGAAATAATAAGACAATTAGATCTTTGTTGGAAGCAACAATAAATGAAACAACAGGTGTCCTAGGTAATATTTCAGTAGAAATAGTTGCCATGAGAGAGGTAATTCTTCACATGGTACTTGATATGCTCCTTGCTGAGAAAGAGGACGTTTGTAAAAGGATACACACTGACTGTTGCACATTTATCCCCAATAAATCCTGAATGTTTATGAGGCGGTAGAGAATTTACATGACAAAGGGATATAAGTGCATAATTTTCTGAACAAGCATTGTGGAATGATATTTCCTCACTACTTGGAGCTTGGGATGAGACTATATTAAAGGTAATCATAGTTATTGTTGTTGCAATAGTAGCTTTTTGTTTATGTGTAAAAATGCTTCCTGTTTGCTATCAGGCATGTACCAAATGTGCATTCTCCCACCAAGTAATGTTCATGCTTCAAGCGTCATGATCCTGTGGGAAGAAGTGACGGCACTAATGCAAATAAATATTGAATAGCAAAACTATAAAAACCTGTTGAACAGTTGTCCAAACGATGGTTTGTGGGAGCATATATTAGATATTAAACAACTGGCCTTCATGCTGTCGTCTTCATGAGCAACGTCCCTGCGGCTGTTGTAAATAGTTCCCGTACCAATTTTAGCGTATGGAACCTGAATGTCAGGTCATTGGTAAAACACCATCAAGATATCTCTGACCTGATAAGCAAGGAGTCGCCGGATGTCTTCTGTCTGACGGAGACTTGGCTACAGGAGACCGACACAGCCGCTATTAACTTGGCCTTCCCGCCCGAGTATTCGGTCTATACTCTTAACCGCTCTTCTAGAGGAGGGGGGATAGCGCTTGCGGTCAAATCCTGCTATTCGTGCGACTGGCAAGGGCAAACAATTTCTGGCTGCGAAAGTGCGTTGTTTAAGATCTCAATGACGCCCAATTTTGCCTTCTCGGGCCTACTGATTTATCGTCCCCCTGGTAGCGATGTGGCCTTCAGGGAGGCCCTCCCGGACGCTATTTGCACGTTGGCAGCAGGCTGCTCCAATTTTTCCATTCTTGGCGATCTAAACCTCCATTATGACAATCTGGCCTTACCTGCGGTAAACAGTTTTGTCGCTGATCTTGAGGCTCTTCAGCTAGTTCAGTTGGTGTCGCACCCCACCCATGTAGGTGGCCACATTCTAGACCCTTTTTTTACAAATCTAGTAGAAGTTAGTACCTCAACCCCTTTTCCGTTGGCTTGGACTGATCACTATCTGGTCCGTATCCAGTGTTCACTGCACGAGCCTCCCCGCAAACCCATGGTTCGCTCTATCCCTAGACGGTGTTGGAACAAATTAAAACTTGATGATTTTTACCATCTGCTGACTATTGACCCGCTAGGTCCAGTTGAAACCGTGGATGTGGGCTATGACCGTTTTTGTGAGTGGGTAACCAGGGCCCTTGATTCCCTTATTCCGCTAGTTTCGTGTAAGTGTGGATCAAGGGACCCGAGTCCTTGGTACGATGACTCGCTGCGGGTGCTCAAAAGCACCTGTAGGCGTGCTGAGCGGGAATGGCGCAAAACTTATGATAGCAATAAAAAAGTTTTGTATTTGGCCACCGTGAAACTCTATCATCGTGCGGTTTGTAGAACTCGTGCGGCTTTTTACGCCCTCCAGTTTCGCACCAGTACCAATCCCTCTAAAACGATCTTTAAAGCTTGGAAAGATCTCATAGCTAAAAAGGTGATAGCGATTAATCAGGGCTCCACTGCGCACTGTGAAACCTTGGTGGCCTTCTTTTTGGAAAAGGTCCTTGCCATCTATAGAGCCTTTCCCACGGTCGCTCCTTCTGCTGGCAGTCCTTCTAAGCCTCCAGTACTGGATGTTTTACATTCCTTTCCGAGTTTAACACTGGAAAGCTTTGGGAAATTGGCTCAGCAGGTCAAGTCCTGGTCTCCGGCTGACCCTTTACGGCCAGCTTTGTTCAGAGACCTAACATCTCATGGTCTCTCGCCGATATGCTCTCTGATTAACACCTCGTTAGCATCCGGCCTGGTCCCTGCGAAGTGGAAACAGGCGGTGGTTATGCCCATCCTAAAGAAACCAACTCTGGATGCTGGCAAACCCGAGAACTACCGCCCAATCTCACTTCTCCCGTGGCCAGCCAAAGTTGCGGAGGCGCATGTTAATTCTGCCCTCTCGGACCATCTTTTACGAGCTAACATCCTTGACAGCACGCAGAATGGTTTTCGGGCGGGACATAGCACGGAGACAGCCCTCCTCTTTATGGTGGAGCACCTTCGCTCCGTGCTTGATGCGGGTCAAACGGCGGCGCTGGTGCTATTAGATCTGAGCGCCGCCTTTGACACCGTTTCCCACCCGATCCTTCTGCAACGCTTGGAGGAAGCTGGAGTCACCGGCCCTGCACTCCAGTGGTTCCGTTCTTTCCTTGCCAACCGATCTTTTTGCGTGGCCGTTCCGCCCCATCAGTCCAAATTCCATCCTCTGGATCTTGGGGTCCCGCAGGGCTCCTCGCTGAGTCCCACGTTATTCAATCTTTACGTGAGACCGCTGGCTGAGGTTGTCAAGCACTGGGGTATGACCATGGTGTCATATGCCGACGACACTCAGCTAGCGGTTACGATCAGCGGGGATGCGGATGTGGTTGCCCCCAGATTCCAGAACGGACTCCGGGCGGTCGCCAGCTGGATGACCTCTGACTGTCTCCAGTTGAACGCAAATAAGACGGAAATTATGATCTTTGGCAAGCATACGGAACTCTGGGGAGACAGGTGGTGGCCTTCGGATTTGGGTCCTACGCCAATTCCGGTCGCTGAGTTAAAAAACCTTGGGGTGTGGCTTGACCTAACTCTCACCTTTGTCTGCCACACAAAGCGCACGGCGGCCTGTTGCTTTGGCATCTTGCGTGGACTACGTCCCGTATTAAAATTCTTCGATGCCACCACCAGGCAACTTGTGGTTCAGGCAACGGTGATCTCTCGGCTCGATTATGCCAGCTCCCTTTTAGTTGGGCTAAATCGGGCCGAAATCACCCGCCTGCAGCGGGTACAGAACGAAGCGGCAAGAGCGGTTGTGGGCTTACCTAGATTCTGTCCCACATCCAATAACTTGCGTGCCCTGCATTGGTTACCGATTGTGCAAAGGATCCAGTTCAAGGTTCTTTGTGTAGCCTATAAGATTCTTAAGGGCTCCCCTGCCTTGATTCTTTCCAATCTCCTGTCCCGCTATGTTCTGGTCCGCGCTTTAAGATCTTCGGACCTAGAACTTGCGGTCGTTCCCCGTTTCAAGCGTTGCCGGGCTGGCGGCCGCTCATTTTCAGTCCGTGCTGCGGTTTTGTGGAATTCCCTCCCCCCTGAAATCCGTGCTCTTAGGGATTTGCTTTCTTTTCGCCGAGCCATTAAAACTCTTTTGTTCCCTTAGATTCATCCTTACTCTTTCCCAGTTGTGTTGTGTTGCTACCTTGTCGGGCGCCAGGACGCTCCTTTGCTGGAGCATCTGTGCGCGTAATAAATGATGCTAACATAACATAACATTGTGCTTTCATGAACCCTACAGGTGTACAAACCTTGGCTTTTGTAGTTAGGCCAAAGATGGTAAAAGTCCATGAAGTGTTTATTCTTGTCAGATTCTGCTTGTTTTCATGCTTTGATCAGAATTTCTGTCAATATTTTACTTCAGCTTAACTTCCACAATCTCTTATTTGCATGTATGTCTGACTCAACTATTTCAATATATTTCAATGATATTCGAATGATATAAGTAGATTGCGCCTGCTGCATTTGGCAGAGTATATCGCTCAGGCTTAAGCTTACATAAATATACCTCCATAGCTGTGTTTGATTGCTGTCTCTCATTAACAGACAAGTGAACCTGATTTGTGTATTCACATATAGACACCACAACAAAAAAAAACACTGGTGCTGCTGCACCACATAATTGAATATAAGGGCCATTCTTACCGTCCTACAGCAATAACTGTTGCTTAATTTGATTCGGTCAAGCATGATGATGACCTTTTTTAGTCAAACCCATTATCTTTCAACTTCATGACTTGATAGTGTATGATGTTTTCACAACAGCTTTCCAAATACTTAAATACTGACTTACGTCACGCAGAAGGTGACTGGGACCAAACCTTTTACTTTCGAGCTTATATCTTTATTGAAGATCCAACTCTCTGGCCATATTCCTTTGACCATCACTTCAGGTGACAGTTAGTCGTGTCTTCCTTAAATACAGTAAGGCCTTCTTAAAGACCTCTTCTGTTCTGGTTTCAACCAATGTCTTCATCAGTGTCATGCATCACATGATCTACATAAGGTTAGCACATAATAAATAATAATAATAATACAATACTGAGGTTTTTGTTTTTACTGATTCTGAGGGTTCAAGGTTTAGTACCTTACCTATACCTTGAAAAATTAGGTGATTCTCTGAAAGCTCTGTAGGGTTTTAATCACCTCAAAAACACAAAAATACAGGGCAGGCGAGGGAGAGGGAAATATGGGTTAGTTTTCCTTTTTTTTACAGAGCCAGAAGGATCATTTGGGAGAAGGGAAGATCTAATGGATATGATCGCCTAAAAGCGGGGAGAGTGTTCATGGTAAGTCAACCTATGTTTACATATTTGACCATACATCCATTTGTACAAACTGCTCAATCCATGACTATTGGAAGGTGGCAGAAAGGTGGCTGTGAAACGCTCTCGGATCTCTATGCAATCAGTAGATTCCTGACCATTGCCAAAGAAAACAATGGGATTAGGGCAGGACAATTCCTGAATTATGCAAAAATATCAGCTTCTGTCTGAAAAATAAGACCAACCTTTCTCGGGGTGTCTATCCCTATAAAAACTATTATGGCATTGTTAGAATTGTCTGGGTGCAGAAAACTAATAACACATTTATGTAGAGCTCTAGGTATAGATAAACACATGGGACAGCTAAAATTGGAAGAAAGTTGGCAAAATGGTCTAGATGAACTACTTACAGATAAAGACGGGGTAAAATGTTCTTCTGGGTCATGAAGGCATCATGAAGGTGTAGACTAACACCCCGTTTAAACTCATATAGTACAACTTAGTTCATACCTTATATCTGAGTCCAATGACATTACATAAAATGTATCCTGCATGTACTTCAAGATGTCCTAAATGTCACTAAGAGGAGGCCAAACTCCCCCATATTACATGAAGTTGGCCACTGATATAATTGGTAACCAAATTAAGTGCTGCTACGGACATGGATGTCCCTCTTACAATGAAACAATGCTTGCAAGGCCTTATTACTGAAAAGAAAAAGAGGGGGCTAAGCAGGACATTTTTATGACTGGGTCATATCCTTTCCAGAAGAGGGATAGCTATCAAATGGTTGAGTAATAGCTCTCCTTATATTGCAAGATGGCTGAAGGATATGGCTGAAGAGACAGTCTATATGAAAAAGGTACAACAAGATAAGTGTTTAGTTGAAAATCTAATGGCTTGGGCAAGTATGATCCGAATGCTGACAGATCTGCCTGACACCAGACCCCTTGAGTATACAGTTTAGAGTACCTTTTGTTATTGGAGATATCTGTTGCTATAAATGAATTGCATTGGGGATTTCTGTTGCATTTTGTTAGTGCCTTGTTGGCAAATGGGGTTTGAATGGGAATGGTGAAGAGGGGCACAACTGGTTTGGTATATATTTAAACATGTTGGATGTGTATCAGCTAAGAATAGCTAGTCTTGGTAGAGTAGGGGGAGGTTCAAAGACATGGTAGGGAGAACAAGTGCAGTACTGTTAAAAGGTTAAGCTTGAAATGTTCAATTGATCATTTGATCTCATGTAAAAAAAAAAAAGGAAAGCGGTAGGCGTGTTGACTTTGGAATGATACGTATGCACTATAAATTTCAACTGTATGAAATATCTTCAGTGAAACGTATTAAAAAATAATTTGGAAAAAAAGTCAACTTATGTTAGCGATTTGCCCACTGCAAAGGGCATGCATGAGGAACTTACTAAAAGTGGGCTGTGCTCACTTACCTTGTGACATATCTTTGTACCAACTCCAAGCCTTGAGGAAAACATACAGAACTTGTATTCCATTTCATGCATGTCATATTGTCAGCCAGGATGGTTTTACTGCCAAAAAATTAAATTCCCTTGAAGCCCTTATCACTGCTTTGTTTCCATACTTGCAGGTCTATGATAGGTGTAAGAACCAGCACTTCTCTGATTGGCAGGTACGAGCTTCATTGCACATGAGGCATGTGTTCATTGGTTTGTTCTTTGAAAATTTCAGTTTGTTCAGTCCATTCTTGTTCATTTACAGAGTGTTTCTACTTGACTTACCCCTCCCCATTTCCAGTGATTCCTTATTTTGTGGGCTGCATTGCATCGTTATTTCCTTGTTTTCTGAGCTAGCACAGTGAGCATCTTTGTTTCAAGGCTGGCAAAATATTATTTCTTCCTTGTTCCATGGGCAAAGAATGTTTCCATTGTATCCTTATTTGTGGAGTTTCTACTCCTTTCTGTGGATTCCCTTTTCTAAGTCTATGTTTTTCTATCCCTGTTTTCTTACTTCCCAATTTCTTAGTGTTCTGATTTCCTATCTCTGTTGCCTTAGTTTGCAGCTTCCTAGTGTGACGAGTTTGCTTGCTTTCTTCTAAAATTTTGCTTGAAATGTAATTCATTTTCTTCCTGTTTAGCATGTTTCCTTACTTGTGCCTCATCTATCATGGCTGTGCTTAAGTTCAAACTCCTTTTGGTATTACCACTTTTTAAGATCCTTTATGGTAGCCAGGATTTATTGGCACAATTTCCAATTTAGATGATGTTTCGCATCCAATGAATATTGTCTTTATGTTACATCTTGTAATATCACGTAAGTTATCGGATCTACAGGCGTTGCCTATGCATGTATATCCATTTGCAAACAGTATCTGTAACAGTAGTTGTAGACAAGAAGCTTATTGAACTTTAATTTGTTATGTGGTCACATTAAGCCTAGGCAGGAACGCAACCATTTTACATGCTCATGTTTAAAGTTGACATATTTTCTTGAACATTGACATTTGAAACACATTTACTTGCATGCTTGTATAGATAATATTCCATGAAATAACTGTGCTTACATTTACACATCTTTGTAGGCATATTATTATAGCCTTCAACATTCTGTATGAAAGCTAAAGATCACTGCACAAAATGTTGTTGTTTTTTATTCGCTCTGTGACAGCTTTGCCAGGATAGAATCAATAATGACAGCCTGATTGGGTCTTTGGTATGGCAACATGGGCATTACTTCTTTGTGTAGTTCAAGGAGCATTTTGCTGACACTGTCGATGTCATCCGTGCCAGATTTCCAGCCCAGATGAATTCTGTATACCTCCTGAGAAGGATGGTGCCCAGCTCTACATCAAGACGGTCTCCCGTATGAAACATACCCACGGGTAACTGGGGAGTTAGATCACCCTACAGGAATTCTGGAGAATTCGTCTACCCGAGGCATACTAGAATAAGGAGCGCATATAATTTATGTGTCAGCACAAAAGGTTGAAATGTTAATTTTCTTTACCAGTCTTGTGATGCTGATTTTTTGTTTGAATATTTTTATTGCATTTCTTATATGAGATTACATGACAAAAAAGAAACAGCGGTTGTTTCAGGATAAACTTGTTTTCTGTATCCGTCCCTTATACATAATAAAAGGAAAGAATATGGCAAGAATGTCAAACACAGCTGTGCAAGGATATACATAATCAACAACAGTTCGCTAAGTTAACAATTTTTGCCACATGCGTCCTGCAAGTCAAACATCCGGGTTAGGGCACCTTTGTCTTTAAACAAACAGTTCAGGAATAAGTGGGACCACTTGAAAACAATCAGGATTACTTCCAGAAAACTAGATCAGGTACATTCTGGCTAATAGGTGCCATCCCGGTTGGAGGGTGCATTATGGTCAGGACATTCTGAGAGTTTCAGTGTGTCAGGTCATGTACATAGTACTTCAATGTCCCCATTTCTAAGGTGTGCCTCCTGCTCCATACCCAAAAGAAGCGCGCTCATCCCTAGGATTGCAGTGTCAGCATACTCTAATCCGCATTAGCGGTCACTGGGTGAGGCCCAGAGGGATCCGCTGGTCAATCAATATTCAATACCTTATACACATGGTAATAAACGTTGAACAAGAACTCGTTAAAATAGGAACTGAAAACTAAATAAAATCAAATCAGATGGGAAGTAACACGGGCAAGGGTGGGTATGTGCGTTTCTCTGTCAGCAATTTAAGTCATCCGGTGTGGCGTATAATCGTTGTCGTGGGAGAGGGGGGGGTTTCAATAAAGTTCTTGACCCAGAGGAGGCAGGGGAAAAAAGTGGGAAGGCAGAGGGGGAGGGGGAATGGGAAGGGAGGGGGAGGGGGGGCTCGCAGAGGGGGAGCTAAAGGGGGCAGTCATAGCTTCCTTTCCAGTGCCGCTGAGGTCGCATTCCTCAGGACTCCGCAGGCGTGCCCATTGGGTGTGTACCAATGGAGTCTACCCTCCCATGGAGGTATAAGTGCAGGTTCGCCGCGCTGGGCAGCCTCCGGCTCCGGCGTTACTGCCGGGGCAGTGATCAAAGGGGAGTGTGTCTAAGTAATACCTCCCTGCAGAAACGCCTGGTGGAAAGCAGCCAAAGTGTCATCCCAGGCCTGGGCTATGGGATACATGCGGAGCCCCGCTGTTTCTTTCCTGTGCAAAGCTACACTCTCCGCTCTCGCCCAATTATCAAAGGAGTTGTGCCAGTGTATTGCCTGGGGAGGCTCGCCGTTCTTCCAGCGCTTAGTAATAAGTCTTTTCGCTGTTATTAAACCAAGGTCCCAAAATCTGGCCGGGACCTTCGTCTGCTTTGTCCACTTATTAAAGGCCCAGTAGACAAGCCTCCCACGTGTGTGGTAAACCTTCTCCCACCCCTGTCGTCAGGGACGTCGATACAGCCTTCCAGTAGTCGTGTAGAGAAGGGCAAGCCCAGAGCATATGTAAGAAGCCTGCATCTACTAGTCCACAACTGGGGCATGCCGATGTGGCGAGTACAAAATAGCGGTTTATCTTATTTGGGGATAAGTATGCTCGGTGTATGCTGTAGTATTGAATGATTTTGAAGCGGGAATTGCGCGGGATGTGAAGTGCCCCGGCTAGTACCATCGCCCATTCTTTGTCGGTCCAGTCCCGTCCCCTGTCTTCAGTCCATTTATCTGGTAAACGCTGTGGGGAAAATTGTGTATGCGTGTGTAAGGCCTGCGCGAGCCAATGCACCACGTGGGATCCGTTCCCCATCACATGTAAGTATTGTATTAGCAAGTGGGTCGGCAGTTCTTCCATAAGGTTACCCCAGGCCTGTGTTAGCGGGTGTATGAGCACTGCGTGTGTTAGGAATTGTCCCACAGGCAGTCCCGTGTCTGCGGCTAGCGCCTCAAATGGAATTAAGGCACCTACCGCAAACAGGTCCCCCAGTGTATCTAATTCAGCCCGTGCCCAACTGCTCAATGCCGCTTCCGTGAGCGCGCCGTCTTCCCAGGGCGTCCCCAGCAATGGCAGATTTGGAGTATACGGCTTGGTGAGGCACGTGAGTTTCAGACTTCTCACATAGCACTTCCGCGCCACCACCATGTGCAGCTGCCTTTGGCAGCGGATTTTAGCTAATGGGTGAAAAAGTGCGTGCACTTGTCATGACCACAGTGTCTGTGGCAGTGTCTCCTAGGTTTTTCCCGCTCAACCAGTAGGTCACCCACTGCAGCTGTGCAGCTAGGTAGTAGAGCTCCTGATTAGGGACAGCCAGTCCTCCATTTTCCGCCGATGCATACAGCGTCTTCAGCGCAACCCTGGGCCGCCCCGTATTCCATATCAGCCTTCTGATCAGGGTCTCCAACTCACGAAATATTCGGGTAGGGAAATAGACTGGCAGGTTGGCATAAAAATACAGCAATTTAGGCAACGCTATCATTTTCGTCAGAGTGATTCGCCTCGGGACATTCAGTGGAAGAGAGTTCCAGAAAGCGACCTGCGCCGTGAGCGATGAGATTGCCCTTATTAAACTGCCTTCTAATACATCGGTGGGGTCTCGATAAATGTATATCCCCAGATAGCGAAAAGTTGTCAAAGGAATACACTCCATACTTTGCCCAATTAACTTTAAGACCCGACATCTCTCCGAATGCACGGAATATGTCATGAGTACCGGTGGGAAGCAAGTCAGGTCTCTGATATAGAGTAGTAGGTCGTCGGCATACAGCGACACCGCATGAATCCCATCGGCCAAAGGGATGTGGAGAACCAGGCCTTATGGGCCTGGCGGCGCAGGGCACGCCTGATATCTCCGGGTTCACCTGCACAGTTGTCCAAGAAGTACACCAATGGTAGGTTCTCAGGAGACTGCCACTTCATTCCGTGGCGCACAATCTTTTATATCATACATTTTTACAATGCCTACTCCCAAAACATACAAAACTGACAAATGAGAAAAGTTTAAAAACAAGCTATCAAGTATCTTGTATACGCCCTTCTTTCAGAGCCTGTGTTCTCCCCTCCCCTCAAATTAATCAATGCTAATGCATGTAATTCAATTTGCAGGTGGCAGGACGTATTTGCGAGCCTCAAAGGATAGTTGTGTAACAGGAGAATACACGGAGAGAATAGTGAAGGCCAGTCAAACAAGATTAACTAACTCGGCCAGTCCCTGACACCGGTTTCACAAACAAGGACAAAGGGTTACTTTTTAACAGGAGAGACGAGCAGCTGAAAAGGTAGAAACACTATGTTCGCCGTGTCGCCTGAGTGAGGGCAACATAAAATGGCGGCTGTCACAAAATGGCGGCTGACTACGAAGCGAAGTCGAAAATCCCAGAACCTCAGACCCTCCTTTTGCCATTACTCAGGCAAAACACAAAGAACTCAAGTTAATCTGAGTCAATGTCAATGGTCATGAGGTCATTGAGCTGTTGCTGCAACATCATCTTAATGTTCTCTGTTTTCTGTGATGCAGACTTTGGAAGACACAAGGTGGCACAAAGACCACAGATAGCGTGACCACACTGCAAACAGAGACAACAAGAGAAAATGATGGCTAAAATCATTCCAAGGAAAGTTAACACTTTCCATCCCCATGTGGACAGTAGTCCCCAAAACCATCCCATCACAGACCAATATCCTGTGTCCTGATGAATAGATTCAGAAATGACGTGCAATTTAGAAATGGCTTGGTATACTGTAGGAGCATTATCAGGAATGTAAATGCAGCAACTAGACCCAATCAATTTACAGACTACTCCTCTGTCTGCAAGGACAATGTCTAAAACCTTTCGGTTTTGTAAAGTCATGAGACGATCCACCTGAATTCAGCTGTCAAGTTACTCAAGGCTCCGGAAGTTACATTTATCGTAGCCTCGACAACACGAACTAGCTGTCTGATGTTTCTGCATTGACCATTGGACCCCAAAAGGGAAGAAACCCTTTAATAAAGTCTCCTCCCTCTTGTCCAGCTGTGTCTCCAGAATCAATGACCCCTCTACCATATCTTTTTCTGTGATGTCCTGAAGGAGCAGTGTATGTAGGGGGAAGAAGAAAAGCTATATAGCATGTTCCTGAAAAATAGGCAGGAAGCCATGTATAGGCCCTATCGTGACAAACAAAATATGTACCTTGAGATGGAACTAACGGAGAAGAAATCAAGGGGGAATAGACATAGGTATGAGAACAAACACTCTTTTCCTGTTTATTCTTATTATTCTGACTTGTTACTTGCAAACATAGGTTACCTTTATGAGGTACAATCCAAATTGGTTTCTTTAGCCCTGTCAGTGAGGCTAGTAATGTAACGAGTCACATTCCAACCATCATATGTTCGTGTTTCGTCAACTGGAATCTTACTAATGTCGGCAATTTTAGCCATAATCACTATTCCCTTTATTAAAGGACTGTGACTGTAGTCTGATCCATCAGTATATATATCACCAGGAGGATATCAAAGTTGGTTCTGATATGCATTGGAAAACATAGCCAAATAAGCCCAAGCAGAACCTTTATATGAAAACGGAAGAACTAAATATGGCATCCCTTTCTCAGCGTTATGGGGCATAAGCCCACAAACCCAACAGTCAGTAGTGTTAACTACCAGTTGATGCTGATGTAACAACTGGATGAATTAATTATTAAAATATTCTGTTCTCCTAACTTGTTCATGGTCTGGGAGTGTGTAGAACTTATGCGGAAAGTTAGTAGAAGAAGAAAGCAAAGGAACAGAAGTTGGAACAGGTGCTTGCTGCATAGTGTGGATAACCCATCCCACACAAGCTAATAAAATACATAAACACACTAGAATACATAATGCTACGTGACATCGACTAAACAACAGTTTCTTGTACTTATTTCTTTTTACAATCATAATATCATTCCCTTCCATTTCAGTATCCATTTCTCTAAAGGCGTTGCTCACGGTAATCTTCCTAGATCACTTAGCTGTGATTATTAGCCGTCCTATGACACTGCAAGTCCTGTTGACCTGGTCAAAATTCAGGTCACAGCTGAGGACTCCTACCGTGACCCTGCCACTTGATGGATGGTGGAAAGGAAATGTCTTTTCAAAAAAAGTAATCAAAGAAAAAGAAAACACAGTTCAATTGTTTTTTGGCAACCTAAGTCTTAGGTTGTATTGTGTCTTGCCAGGTATCGTTTGGTCCCGAAACAAAGTCTCTGGGTTAGTCGTATCCAGTTTCAAATTTGGTAGTACAGCTTCTGGCAGCACGTCATCATCTTCTTTCTCAGAACTTGTCCAGTCCAGGCGTGTACTACTAAAAGGTACAAATCGGGGTACTTTCTCACATTCACTATCACCAATGCCTTCTTGGACCCACTGATCATAAGGTAAAGGCAGGGGTACCCTCTTACAGTGCACGCCGTGAACCCAGTTTTTCTTCCCAACGACTTTCACAACTGTACGTGTCGTCAAAAGCACTTGTCGCGGCGGCCCCCAACGAGGTTCCAGATTCTGCTTCCTCTGGAAGTTTTTAAGACAGACAAAATCACCAGGTAGAATGGAGTGATCTGGGTCTGAGGAGGCCTCCGACAAAGCGTTTTGGACCTGTTGATAAATAACACGTAATTTAATGGTGAGGTCATGCAAGTAATCAACCAACAATGGATATGGAATATCAGAGTATTTCTTTGGTCGAGGGACTCCCCAAACATTAGCTGGGAGTCCGAAAACAACCTCATAAGGACTATGGGTCAGATGTAGGTGAGGGACATTTACCGACTCATAAATACCGAATTTTACCGATTCGGTATTTATGAATCGGTAAATATGAAGGAGGGAGATGTAGCTAATTTTTAAAATAGAATTACCGAATCGGTAACATTCGGTATTTACCGATTCGGTAAATACCAAATCGGTATTTCCTATTGATTCCTATGGGCTATGAAGCCCATAGGAATCAAGGGGAAATACCGATTCGGTATTTACCGAATCGGTAAATACCGAATGTTGCAAGGGTGCAGGGGTGTCACTTTGACACCCTCTAGCACCCGAAGTAAAGGCATGTGTGACATGTGGCACACATACATGCCCTAAGGGCATGTCTGTGTGTCACATTGCACAGTGTGCATGCACAGATGTGCATGCATACCTGGATTCGGTATTTTACCACACAATAGGATTGTGTGGTAAAATACCGACTCTTAAGGGCCTGTGACACTCTCAGGAGTGACACCTACATTTGGATTTACCGAATCGGTAAAATTACCGATTCGGTATTTTACAGAATCGGTAAATTTACCGATTCTGTAAAATAATGGCCCCTACATCTGAAAACCCAAATACCGGTCAGTAACGGCTGAATTCGGCCGTTACCGACCAGTATTTGCTCTCCTACATCTGGCCCTAAGTCCTAAACGAGAATGCACAGTCAATCTCGTAGAGAGAAGTGCCAAAGGTAAAGTGTCAGGCCAAGCGAGGCCCGTGCTGGCCTGAATCTTCGCTAATTTGAGCTTGAGAGTGCCATTATAGCACTCTACCAAACCCGCTGACTGAGGATGGTTTGCCACATGGAATTTCTGTCTAATCCCAAGACCCGCACACACCTTCTGCATAGTTTGACCCACAAATTCACTTCCATTGTCAATTCAGACAATGTGCGGCAAACCAAATCTTGGGAAAAATTCCTTCAAGAGGACTTTAACAGTGGACAAGGCAGTATTATCCTTTAGGGGATAAGCCTCTATCCATCTGGAAATGGCACAAACCACCACCAGGACATACTTGAGGTTATTGGAACGTTCCATATGAATGTAATCTATTTGTAAAACCTCAAAAGGAGACGTAGGAGGAGAAAAATGGCCTGCCGGAGTTGGAGTTCCCTTTCCTGGATTATTCATTAAGCAAACAATACAATGCTTTATCACATTCTCTGCACATTTAGGAATACCTTCATTCTACCATACTGGAGCCAGAAGCTTACATATTCCTTTCACATTGATATGAGCTGGACCATGCGCCATAGTAACTACAGGTAGTACGTAGGCATCTGGTAACAGCCAACGTTGGTGTTCTGACAATTCCGTCCAACATCCTGTCACATCCAACATTCCCGTACTTTCTCTCCACTTACTTAATTCCTTCTCAGTTGCTTCAGATTGAATCATTTTCACACTTTCCACTGTGTCCTCACACATACCTGCTTCTCCAACCCATCTTGCAGGACCTGCAACATACATGCGGCTTGTAGCATATCTCGCTGTTTCCTTCGCTACCTCATCAGCAAAGGCATTCCCACGACCCACATCATCAGTGATCCTTTTATGTGCACTGCACTTCACAATCGCTATTTGGATAGGGAAGGCAAGTGATTCGAGAAGGTCAGTAACCAACTGACCATGCTGTATTTTAGTCCCATGGGAAGTAAAGAATCCTCTTTCCTTCCACAAGCGACTGAAAATATGAGCCACACCAAAGGCGTATTGGCTATCAGTGTAAACAGTCACTCTCTTTCCTTTTGCTAACACACATGCTCTTGTCAGTGCAATCAACTCAGCTGCTTGTGCTGAATTGTGTGTAATACGTGCAATGTCTACTACTGTATGCAAAGTGGTAACAGCATAGGCTGCACTCGTATCACCATTAGGAAGCTTAAAACACGACCCATCTACCCATATGATCCCGTCCGGATCCACGAGTGGTGTATCTTTTAAATCTACTCTGCCTTTAGTTGCCTCCTCTGTACGAAGAAAACAATTATGTTGATCTTGTATATCCTCCTCTTGGGGATTAGGTAACAATGTTGGTGGATTCAAAGTATCACATCGCTTGATGTGTATATGACTAGCCAAAAGCGTCAGCTCATTCCCAGACAAGCGGGCACTTGTAAGATGCTGTGTTTTCGTTCTGTTCAAAAGAGTATCTACTGCATGTGGTACCATAACAACAAGAGTGTGATCCAATACCAATCCAGCAGATTGACGAATAGAGATCGCCGCTGCTGCTGTTGTTCTGAGACAACTAGGCAATGCCTTGGCTACTGGATCCAAAGTAGCCGAAAAATAGGCACATGGCCTTTGTTTGTCTCCAAATTGTTGTGTTAAAACTGACAATGTACAACCTTCTCGTTCATGCACGTAGAGTATAAAAGGCTTACTGTAATCTGGAGTACCCAACACAGGAGCAGAACACAAAGCAGTACGTAGATCAGAAAAACTCTTCTGACATTCGTCAGTCCAAGGAAGAGGTTGGGGTGTGTCTTTCAGAGTAAGTGCCAACAGAGGTTTAGCCAACAAAGAAAAATTCGGAATCCACTGTCTGCAATAAGAGGTAATGCCCAAAAAGGCACGCACTTCCTTTTGTGTGGATGGTACAGACATTCGTGAAATTGCATGAATACGTTCTGGGGTCAATCGCCTTCCTTTCTTCGACAAGAGATGACCTAAATAGGTAACCTCTTGGCGGCAATATTGTAACTTAGAAGGTGACACCTTATGATGTAAATCAGACAAATGACGCAAAAGCAAAACAGTCGCATTTTTACAAACATCCTCTGAATCGGCAGCCACTAACAAATCATCCACATACTGAATAAGAGTAGCACCTGGAGGCAAACAGAAAGCATCCAGCTGGGATTTCAAAGCTTGGCTATAAATCGTGGGACTTTCACAGTAGCCTTGAGGTGCACGTTGAAATCTAAAGCTTCGGCCTCCGAGAGAGAAACCAATGAGATCTCTACTTTCCTCTGCAATAGGAATGCTAAAGAAAGCATTCTTGAGGTCGATAACTGAGAACCAAGCAGCCGAAGCAGGTATCATTGTGAGCAAAGCAGTAATATCCGGGACAACAGGAAACTGAGGGACAACAATTTTGTTGACCTCTCGAAGATCAATCACAAAAGGATATACAGGTGGCTTAGAAGGATCCGTACGTTTAAGAACAGGCAAAACAGGACTGTTGCAAACATTTCCTCTCGTTTCTTCAACAACACCTTTCTGAACTAAATCATACACAATAGCCAACAGAGCTCTTTCACCATCGCTAGAAATCTTGTACTGAGGAATACGTGGCAATTGAACATCAGGTTTGACATTAATCACGTAGGGTGGAATCTTGAGCAAACCAACATCATTCGGACCCGTGTCCCAAAGCGTAGCAGGAAGTGAAAGCAATTCAAGTGGTAGTTGATCCTTAGATAAATACATAGAATACATAGGAGAAACCAATTTATCACCCAAAGTAAGATGTACCCCAGAGGGGGAACAATACAACGTTGCATGTAGACGTTTCAATAAATCCAAACCCAACAAATTCTCACCGCAACCAGTCGTTAAAATGAGTGGGGCTTCCAAATCATAAGGACCAATAGATATGGGCAAAGGACATGAAACTGGGTTACTTACTGGGGCGCCAGAGAATCCTACAGAAACATTCGCTAAGCCAGACAAAGGTGCCCCAGGGAGTTTAGAGTGAATAATAGAACTTCTCATCGCACCAGTATCCAAAAGGAACGGCTCTGAAACACCCAATGCAACAACGTTAACATAAGGCCCATCCTGATCCACTGGAACTGATACCACTCCCTTGCTTTGTCTACGGCCGTCCTAGCTAGTAGAAAAATCAGGATTTTCGTTCTCAACACAATAGTCGTCATTGTAATATTGTGCAGACTGAGAATTCTGTTGATCAAAATAATTCATAGTATTCTGAGGGGGTAAGGAACGCTGTCCTTGAGACGGCGCACCTCGCCCTCTACCCCTAGGTGCTGACTGAAATCCACCACGGCCTCGTGGCCCTAATAGTCCACCATTACGCTGCAATAAAATCGGACAATTATTCTTGAAATGACCTTCCTCTTTACAATAGGCACATTGATTAGGACCCAATGGAGGCAGCGGAACAAAAGGTGCAGGTCTTTGTAACAACCTTTGAAACTGTGGAGGCTGTTGCAATTGGGGCTGAGCAGAACGAGGGGGATAAGCTTGTTGCAAAAGAACCTTCGTTTTCAACTCTTTAGTCTTTTTCTCTACTTTATACTTTTCTTCCTTATCCCTATTCTCGTAATACTGAGCAGTTGCCAATATTTTCGCAGACGAAGAAACAGCCCACGAACTTTCAGAGTCTTTCAATTTATGCGATAATTCGGGAAGTAAATTAAATACAAATGTATCCACAAATAATCGCTGTCCACCCTCCGTACTCATATCTTGACCACTGTGGTCGATGAACGTCTCTTCGAAACGAGTAAAGAAGTCAGAGATACTCTCATCTTTCTACTGTTTACACGCAGCTAACTTATCCCAATTAACTCGGAGGGCAGGCATCATCGTTTTCATTAGAGTTATTATTCTACCAGGCAATTCAGTGATCAAAGCATCGGGTTTAGCACCACCTATTTGTTGCGCATCTGCAGCAGTCAAAGCAGCCCAAGTACCACCTAAAGCTTGATCGTGGTCATCCTTACGAATCCGAGCCCCTAATGCTTGAGGGACTACATTTCCCATCAGCAAATCAATATCTGCCAAATTCATAACGCACGCATCAACAGTCTGGGACAACTCTTTGTAATATCCAGCAGGATTTTTACGAGGGTCCGGTAGAGACTGTTTAAGCGCCAGAACTTCAGATCTTTTCCAAGGGACATGTACCCATATACGCTGAAAATGAGCAAGGACAGGCGGATTAGCAGATGGATCCCCTTCCCTCCATATCGGAGGTACTTCTCGCATAGGATAGTGTTTCACTTTACGCCGTACTGCAGGATCCGTTTCAAGAGAAGCTTGAGAGAAAAAGGAAGACCTAAAAGTGACAAGTGTTCGAACAGCATCCTCGACATCAGAACCCACAATAAGTCCCTTATCAAATTTAGCCTGTATATCAACAAACCCTGAGGAGGCAAATCCAAATCCATATCACCCCATCCTTTAACAAGAGTATCACACATAACATTAAAAACATATCTTTGTGTAGGCGCATTCCACTGAAGAAAAGTATCCAGGATATCACGTACATGATACTGTGGACCACTCATGATCCAATTATGAGCGAGAGAGTCCAACCTAATTTGTTCGTCAGTATCCGGAATTTGACTACGGGATTGTCTTCGGGACGAAGCAGAGGTCAAATTAAGAGACCTGAAGAAAGGCAACAAAAGACCGGAAACGGTATCAACTAATCGTTGACGAGACGTAGGAGAATCTGACAGTAAAACCGGAGACAACGTGTTAAGCACAGCAGGAGAAGAACTGTCAGTGGTAAAAGAAACTGACGGTGAAGGAGACTGAGGTACAGAAGTCGGTGGCAAAGGAGGTGGAATTACTGGAAGAGGTAATTGTGGAAGAACCGGAACAACTGCTGAACAACAGGTTGTAATGGGGGTTCATTAGCACCTAATACATAAGGTAGAGGTAATCTCAACAAATGAGACATTAAAGGATCTTCGTCAAGATCTTTACTCTTTGTGGGAGGAGGCGATACTGGATAACATCTATCTATTGCCATATGATGCTGTCGTTCTGACATTTCAATCATTTGATCAATTTCATTATTCTTAAACTGTTGAGCAGCCTGTAGAATCGTCATATCCTGTGCTTTCTTATCTTTTTTCGCTTGTTTAATTTCCTTCTGTTTGGCTTCCTTACGCCATAGGCGGAAAGAGTCAAACATTGCCGGCCGGGCTTTTCTCTTAAATAAAATTGCTTCTAAATTATCTAATATGTCAGGCTTAAATCTACCATTTGGGGCCACTGCAGAACTTCATCTTTCTTTGTATATCGAATCCATGTGTCATTAAAAATAATAGGACCAAGACCATGTTTTGAATAGAGCTCATAAGTGGGAGTTCCAACCAGAGGAATCGGACAAGAGTCCTCTAGCCGGGAATCCCTAGTACAATTAAAACAGCAAAACTTCTTAAACTTACTAAGTCCAGGCATTTTGTAACGAACTGGACTATTCACAAACTTCAAGGGGCTTCGACTAATGCATTTGTCGAAGAACAAAACCCAAAACAAAAGAGTGGGCGCTACCCACGAATACTTAACTAAATATTTTCTCACGCCAACAGGTGTTCGTCTAACGTCTCGCGATACCAATCATCACCAGAGGGCCAAGGCAGGGCGACAGTCAGGGCAGCAATCGTCTGCAGCCGTTGGAAAGGAGTAGCCGCACTGAAAAAGACCTTCGGTCCACTTTCGACATACAGGGGTCGCTTGACGTGGTTCGCAAATCCTCCAGAATTTTCTGCGAGGCTCCTCACGACCTTCGGGCTGAACCGCTACCACTGAAGTCGCCCACACGTTGGTCCGCCAATTGGAGAACCAGGCCTTATGGGCCTAGCGGCGCAGGGCACGCCTGATATCTCCGGGTTCACCTGCCTTGTCAAACAGAGACACGAGACACTCCGTTTGGCGTAGAAAATCAGGATTTATTAGCTGCAGCTAAGCACAGTTGTCCAAGAAGTACACCAATGGTAGGTTCTCAGGAGACTGCCACTTCATTCCGTGGCGCACAATCTTTTATATCATACATTTTTACAATGCCTACTCCCAAAACATACAAAACTGACAAATGAGAAAAGTTTAAAAACAAGCTATCAAGTATCTTGTGTACGCCCTTCTTTCAGAGCCCGTGTTCTCCCCTCCCCTCAAGTTAATCAATGCTAATGCATGTAATTCAATTTGCAGGTGGCAGGACGTATTTGCGAGCCTCAAAGGATAGTTGTGTAACAGGAGAATACATGGAGAGAATAGTGAAGGCCAGTCAAACAAGATAAAGTAAAAGAAGAATGGTGAGACCCAAACAGCAAACTAAGACTAGGATCAATCAGTCTAGACATGGATTAACTAACTCAGCCAGTCCCTGACACCGGTTTCACAAACAAGGACAAAGGGTTACTTTTTAACAGGAGAGACGAGCAGCTGAAAAGGTAGAAACACTATGTTCGCCGTGTCGCCTGAGTGAGGGCAACATAAAATGGCGGCTGTCACAAAATGGCGTCTGACTACGAACCGAAGTCGAAAATCACAGAACCTCAGATGCCCCAGTCCTCACCGGAGGCTCGAAGTTGAGCCGCCAAGGGCTCCATCATGAGAGCGAAGATTAGGGGGGAGAGGGTGCACCCCTGTCTGGTACCTCTGCATACCCGAATCGGGTCAGAGAGCAGCCTGCCCGTGCGAACGTGTACTGTGGGTCTCTGGTACAGGAGTTCCACCATCTAGAGCAAGTTGTCGCCCAAGTCATATTTCTGCAGCACCGACACCAGGTAGGGCCATTCCACAGAATCGAATGCCTTCTCGAGATCGAGTATCAGGCACCCTGAATAAGGCCATCGGGGTGTAGCTAGACTCTGTACCCTAAACAGAACCAGTCTTGTGATGCTGATTACTCTATTTTATTCCCTTCTATTGATTATTGCAGCAAACGCATTTACCACAAGAACCTTATTGATTCAATAAATATTGAAATGCCAATTTGAGTATTTCTTGTGTCTCTTTGGGCATGCATGAGTTGCCAAATGTAAGAGTTCTAGATCTGTTTTCATGATTGCCTTGGGGAGTCAGGGTTGTCATGTACTGAGATTGCAGATACCACCAGTGCTTTCACCTCAGATTGCCCTTAATGTTCATGTTGTAATGTGCTTCTTTGGAACACCATTGTCGTTAGCTAATCTGCCTGTTGAATTGGCTCATATCGCAAACCAGTTCTTTTTGCGAAATGCTTTCCTTTGCTGCCAATTCAGGGCTTTCTTACTTGGTTCCTCTTCATACCTGGCTCCCTGTGTGATATTGTGCAGTTTTTTCTTGGAAAAGATTTTTTTCCATTGGTGTCTTTTGTGTCTGGACAAACCCATGATACTTGTCATGTTATGACCAATTGCAAAGCTCATTTCTGTCATTTGTATGGCAACATTGTGCTGTCGGAATGTGGGTTCCATTTCCATATGCTCTAGGTTTGTGATTGCCTGGGGCCAAGTGGTCTTAAGTAACACAGTTGTTTTTGCTCAGTGCAGATCCAAAGGTCCAATGTGATTGTATTGTAATGGAATGTTTGAATTAATGGGAATTAAGATATTTCCTACCCCACTAAGGGTCTTTGTAGAATACTATGCCTATTGCTGCATGGATTCATGAGAGGAATCTTCATACAGGGTTGTTGACTTTTAAGCGCAAGTATTGTCATAATTGCTAAACCAATTAATCTTACGTAAACAATATACCCTGCTACTGAGGCAATAACAGTTGTTAAAGGTCCCATACCAGAATTATAGCACTAAGCACCAGACAAGGGCCTATAATGAAGGGGAGGGGCTTTAACAACTGGTATAGCCTTGGGCAGATGGCTGATAAGGCTATTAGAACATTCAACACGGAAGCCGCTGACGAAGGAGGAAACACCGTGGTGCTGGGTGTTGATTGGACCCCCTCAATACCCTTCGCCCAGTTTTGGCTCATGGGGCACTGACTCCTTATTTGCAAAGCTTACAACATCGGAATTTCTGATAAAGCTAGGAACTTGTGTATCTATAAATTATATTTATACACATTGATAAAGAGAACATTTAATCACACCCTTATTTGTGGCATAACATTAGTGAGTGACAGGGGGATCTATACCGGTCCTGACGAAGGGGCATGGCGCCCCGAAACATATTGACCCACACAGGAGAGTAAGCCCAGTAACTTGCTTTACCTCTCCGCATCACCCCTTTTACCAATACCAGCCGGTGTTTATTAAATAGTTTTTTCTACCACTTGGCCAGGTATTTTTTAACTTCACTTTTTCATTATCACTCCTGACCCCACTGACACTCACTCATATTCACTCACATAGTACCCACAAAAAAAAGGTGCTCCAGCGTAGTCGCTTGTCGCAGCACCGCCCCGTCCCGCAGCGGGCGGGAAGACCCCAATGATGAAGCATGACACCAAGGGCCCTTTTGGTGTGTGAGGGGTATTTTAACAAACATAGTGTATTCCATTAACACCAGTATATACACCAACTTCTTATGAGGTGGACCTTGTTGAATATTTATCCATTCAGAGTGCAATACTATTGATTACAAAGGGAGAAACAGAAAGACAAACATTTGAATATTGGAGCAGTAGGCCTGTACCGGACATTATTGGCCCTTAACAACTTAATTGTCTTCAATGGAGCTCTCAACATTCCAGTGCTATAATTAAACATAATAAACAGTAACATTACGTTCTCCAATTTTTTACACGGAAGACGGGATTCCTAATTAAATGCAACTGTCATCCATGGAAATATTAAAACAGGTATGTCCAATATTTTTTCTGAAATACACAATGACTGTATCTACTGTCAAGAGTTGCTACATGCTACCGTCAAGACAAATGCATAGTATGAGTATTAAGTGATATGGACATTTTTTCAAGAAGTCGTTATTTCTCAGAGAATTTGAACTTCTTTGCTGCCATCTGTTCAAATTTAAAAATGTATAAGAATGGTCTGGTGACTCAGTGGACTAACCCATCCACTCCAGGAATCTGTGGTTGATCTTATTGTCACACTTTTGGATCATGGTGAGTCATCTCAGCCTTCTATGTTTTTGAGGTACATAAATGTAAGTCTATTGTATTGGGTAACAAAAAACATCTTGTATTCTGCACCGAGATCACCCATGGGTTAAAAGCACACTTTAAAAATACAAATTATGTTTTAACAAATACAGTGCAAGGGAGTAATTGGTTTTAAAATGTTATCATTTTTTCCAAAACATTGTGTCTTTGGCTACAAATTACTGATAGGAGGGGATTACATTGTTGTCTAGTGGGTGAAGGGTGGGATGTAAAGAGAATGGTCAGTTTTGTAAGCTGACCCTTTGGTAGAAAGGACTTTGACAAAAAAAGCCGGACTATGAGTAATGAGGATATATGATAAGTCATTTGTACTTCTTTTTACACCTTGGTTCTAGGCCCAACCTGATTCCCAACTGTTAAACCATGTTCAGGGGGTCACAGGGAAAACAGGGTCAACTGGTGGTAGACGTCATTTAACACTCGAGTCCTGGGGTTCATACTACTTTGGCTGTGCAAACTGAGCCTAATACAACCCATTGTGAACAAGGGTGAGGTCAAGCTGAAACCTGCTTACAGGATGGTAGTGGTCAGTGGCAAGAGCTCAGAACGCAACAATCAACAATCAGACAGTGCTTGTCTTATAGTAAAAGCAAGAAATTCAATGATTTAACAGAACTGAGGGGTTACTTAAAAGCCCCTTACGCTACCAGAGTATAACTTTTTATGTGACAAAAAGTGACAGGCCGGTGGTGCAAGGGGCTTGTAAATAAGCCCCTAAATTCATAATTCAATTGTGGTAGGCGAATACAGGCTTGTATTCCTGGTAGTGAACCTTAGAAGGCGCTACACCTTCTTGCTCCAGTATTCTTTTCCCACCTGGGTAACCCTAGGAGTTGTAGTTCCCAGTATATGATGGCAGACACATGAACTAAATACGGGACCAGAATATATAATTATTACAACCGTGGGGAATCGAAGTGCAACTAAGCCAATCGCTCTTATGTCTGGTTTAATTTGAGCAGAAAGTCTTGTTCCTCTGTGCTCGACTTCCTTGCATCCCATCTCAGTCCTTTTGCTCAGGTTTCAGATGAAGCCTTGCGATGCTTGTGCAATGTTTCTCGCAGGTTAAGTGCAACCGTGACTTTTATCTTCATGATAGCTTCTCTTTAGTGTTGATGTCTCTCAGTGAATGCATCACGGCAGATCGGGGTGTCAAGGTATAGCTTCTCCAGCAGCTGCGGCCTCCTGGGCCAATCAGGTTCACAACATCATCATACAGGTATACCCTCCCAGGTCATACAGGTTCACAGAGGTGACATGCAATTACAACCACTCTGGCAGATCAATCTCACATAGAATATGTACAGTTTTGTTCTCCCAGGCTGATCAGGCACACACATGCGGTTTGTGCAGTTTTGGCCTCACCTGCCAATTAAGCAGACAAACTTAACTTAAGTAAAATGTGTGAAGTATTGAGAACATCGAAACAGTTAAAAAGTCAAAAGTACCACACATTAAAACCCTACTACAATTTATCAAAAAAGAGAAAAAGTGAAGACACCAAAACAACAAAAATCCAACAAGGGGAACTGGAGACATGATTTGTTTAAAGATTTAAGTGGAAATAAAAAGCACAAATTTGATTCAATGTTCATTTTAGACCAGGACCTAGTCACGGTTTAAGACCAAATGCGAAGGAGCGCTGGTCCGATACACCAAGTAGATTAGCCCCACTGTAAGATCAAAAAGGATTCCATTCCCAATCTGAAAAGGGACTTTGTCTTTTGTCTGAAGAAAGTCTTATCTGTGAGGTACAAAGCTGAAATTCAGTCCTTTGCCATGGAACTGCCGTTCAGATACTTTCACAGTCGGTCCCTTTGAAATACTGGAGCTCTGGAGCAAAAGTATTTCAAAAAGTTCCCAAACTTATTTTGGTACCCAAGGAACCAAATGAAAACATTTCCAAGGCCCTTTGGGGCTCACAGGAAGTCAGACAGAGGCCAAAAGCATAGTCCAGTCCAGGTCCAGTTGCCACTTATCTGCAGGAGCCTGCTTTTTAATGCTCCTGGATCAATGCAGGGGATTAGACTTAGGATCCTTCGAGATCTTTCTGTCCTTAGAATTGAAGTAGAAGGAGTTCCAACCTCTTCATGTACTTCTCAAGGGTCACAGACGCCAAGTGTAGTAGGTTCAGTCTTCCTGGTATCCTTTTGCAAGTCTAGCAGTATTTTAATGGGGTGTCACATTTAGTGTCTGCACTAGCTGGTGGGTGAGGTGACTCCACTGCACTCCGTAATCAATGTGATGAAATTTCTCTAGAGCAATCCTATACACTTTGTCAGTAGTTCCTGCTTGCCTTACTGCAAACAGACCCAAAATGCCATGTATCAGGGCATTTTCAAGATGGCAAAGTCTTCAGCCTCACTATACTTGGGCTCTGATAGATGGGTTGTGTGTAGAATGTCATAGGGAAATCACCAGTATCCTACCACATTTAATTCTAACATCCAATTTGAAGGAGTCTCTGTACACACAATAAACCCAGAGACAGACGTCAGTTAGAAGAAAAGCAGGACCCTTCAGCAACCAGACAGGAGATACACAAGAATCGTCTTGCCATCTTTTTCGCTGCCTTTTAATTGCATCCCAAGTGTTACATGTGACGCAAAAGACATGCCAATGATGCCCACAGCGTGCACTCTGAAAGTTCGGTGAAGTTCAGAGGAGACATTTCTGCCCATTCAATTCAGCCTGTTTTTTCCTGGGTGGCATTTCACATCTAAGAAGAAGTTCTCTGAGCACTCAAGTATCAGGAGTTAAGGTCGTGATTCCAACACATGTTCTTTATTGATATCCATTAGTCCATTTTGCCCATGCCCACATGTGTTTCTTCTAATGCTGACACCGCAGGAAGGGAGTAGTTTTCGCACACTTTTCATGAGAAAGCAGACACTTTCTAGCCTGTCTAGACCAGTAGCACCCCCTTTGGTGTTTTTTGCGAGTTAGATTAGGGGATAGGGTGCACTTAGGTCATTAAACTATTTTGCCCTTCAGACCCTCCTCCCACGTTGTTCTTTGTTATTATTATAGTGCAGCTACGGCTGCGGGTCTTTATTTGTAGGCAACCTCAATCAGGATTGCCGTGAGCTCTCCCCTAGTGATATTTGGTGGGCTTTTTAAGATGGCAGAATTCGCGGGCCTGGCCTTCGATGACGACACTTTACAATCTATTTTGAATGAGAATCCGAGCATTCTTGATTCTATACCAACGACTGGACCGATGCCTTTGGGAGACTGGGACACTGTCCTTAATCTGAAAAAAAGTCACACACGTACCATCATACATGGACAAGTTATGGCAGAGTATCTACATGGGAAATGTGCCCCCACCGGTGTTCTAGTGACTAATGCCCCAAGACTATTTCTTACAGATAAGATCTTTCTAAAAGATTGGTCACTAATCGCGTGGCGGTGCACCCGCGATTGGCTCACCCTTATCATCACGACTGCCAAAAGGGTGGCTGACGCTATTCTGGTCGAGATACAGGTACTAGAGGGCCAGATTAGAGCCACTCTTACTAGCACACAGTTCAAGAAACAACTGGATGAAGCCAATAAAACCAACAAGGAGTATAAAGATCCTATCTTTTTCACCAAGATAGAGAAATTTAAGAAGGACCTAGCCAAGTTCTCCTTTGAAAAAATGTATCCGTACACTAGTGAGAGTTATACACCACCTGACTTCACTAGGAAGGGAAAAAGGTACGGATCAAATTATTCTACATCCTCTTCTGATACTGATTCTAATGAATCAGATCCGGGCACCAGTGGCGCCCCACAATGGAGAGGGAGAGGCCAATACAATCGGCCTGATCGTAGAAGGACTGGACAAGGAAACTATTTCCAACAAGGTCCATGGTGGCCTCCAGCACCATGGGGATACCCTCAGTTCCCACATCCCATGCCACAGTACCATCCGCAGCCCCAATTCTATGACGGACACGTTTTTTTAGGACAGGGCCGTGGCCGGAACCGGGGCAGATGGAGGGGGAAGCCCCTAGTACAATGGGAAGACGAACAAGAATTCCCCAACACTCGCAGCCGACGGGGTCAACAACGGCCACCCCAGGAAGCACGGAGGACTTAGTAGTTAACCTGAGTTCACGTACTTTGACTCCCACTGAGCACCAAGTCCTCAACAAAGGACTCAGGTTTGTTCCTACTTATTGTGGTGATGCTTTCCAGTTGCGTAGTGAAATTGAGAAGTTCTTCAGAAAGGTTCGCCTTTACTTTTTCCTTGCTGATCATACCAGAGATCAGGAGCAGATTGAGAAAGACACCAACACTGGTCTTAAGAAAAAACCCACTTTTACTCCTTTACTTCAGCAGGTACCCCCAATGGTCGGTGCCTTCGAGAAGGCAGTTACCCATGAGATTGGTTCTTTGAATCTATCAAATCATGACACCTTTCAAAATCGATCAAGGGCAGAAAGAACGGTGGTAGATACACTCTCCAAAGACTCCAAGATTACCATTAAACCCGCCAATAAGGGTGGTGCGGTAGTGATTCTCGACACCACCTCTTATCGACCTGAATGTTTAAGACAGTTAGGGGACTCTAACTCTTATACATTACTAACTACAGACCCCACCACAAGACTAGCGGCAGAAATTAAGAATTTAGTGGAAGAAGCAAGTGCGGAGGGCTGGATTACACCACAAGAGGCCTTATTCCTGGTAACCATCCATCCAGTGATCCCGTACTTCTATGCACTGCCAAAGATTCATAAACCAGCCAGACCACCTCCAGGCCGACCCATAATTTCTGGCATCGGATCCCTCTTGGAGCCTCTTTCTACTTTTGTTGATGTTTTCTTGAGGCCTTTGGTGCGCAATATGCCCACCTACCTCCAGCACACAAAGGACGTTTTGCGTTTGCTGCCTGAGGTCGAATTCAACATCGGAACTGACATTCTTGTCAGTTTCGATGTTGAATAACTTTATACTTGCATTCCGCAGGAGGAGACTCTACCGGCAGTGAGGGGCTTATTGGAAGCCCAACATCACGACAGCATTACCCCCATAAGTTTTATCATGGAGCTAGCAAGGATAGCCATGACTGAAAACTTCTTTCAATTTGAGGATTCATTATACCTACAGACATCAGGTACCTCAATGGGGAGTGTTTTCGCCCCTAGCTTGGCAAACCTATATGTCCATCTTTTTGAGACTCAGTCTGTACTCGACCACAATAATCCGTTATACCATCAGACGATATTGTGGAAGAGATACATCGACGATGTCCTGGTTGTCTGGTGTGGGGACACTACTTCAATACTTGCATTTCAAAGCTGGCTCAACGCCCAGAATCAATTTCTCAAGTTCACTGTAGAGTACAGTGAGACAGAGCTTCCGTTTTTGGATTTATTGATCTTTCCAAAAGATGGTCACCTAGCCAGCAAGCTATATCGGAATCCTATGTCTAGGAACTCTCTACTCCAATTTGATAGTCACCATCCACGTTCCCTTCGGGAAAACCTGCCCTTCGGGCAATTCCTGAGGGTCCGCAGAAATTGTTCAGAGAAATGTGATTTTGATGACTTGTCTCGTGATCTGAGCACTAAGCTGAGACAACGGCACTATCCCAATGCCTTGATACGCAAAGCATGAAAGAGGGCCTTTAACAACCATCGTGAGGCCCTACTTGCTCCTCCAGTGGCTAAACCTCCTTTGGAAAATTTGACCTTCGTCACCACATTTAGTACAGCTTCCACTAAGGTACAAAAGATAGTTCGCAAAAACTGGCGGATTCTGAATACTGCTGGAGTGACCATTCCGCTCCCATTGTTCGCCTTTAAGAGGAGTCAAAATTTGCGCGATGGTTTGGTGCATACTAGGCCCCGCTTATTCCCTCAAGAGTCCACTACCACATTATGGAACCTTCCACCAGTCCAGGGCCATTACCCATGCGGCGTGTGCTCCGTGTGTCCACAGACAGAAAAGACCTTAACAGTGGACATTGGCACAGAGCGCCCATGGATCTTGAAACACCACACCAACTGTAACAGCGAAAAGGGTGATCTATTTAATAACATGCCCCTGCTCCCTTCGCTACTTTGGCATGACAACGAGAAAGGTGAAGCTGAGGATTCATGAACATAAGAGTACTATCAGGCGTAACCGACAAGCAACACGTCTGACGAACCATTTTTTGACCATGAAACATACTGCTGAGGATTTGAAGTGGATAATATTGGAACAACCCTTCATCCCTCAGCATGTTTGTGACGTATCCCATTATTTATTTGTTAAGGAACAAAAGTGGATTTTCAGATTGAATTGCGACATTGCGGGGTTGAATGACGAGATCCCATGGGTCCAAATCTGAAGATTCTACCAAGCATTGATAACCTATTTGACTATCACGGCTTTCCTGTCATCATGCTAACTTCTAGTCTTTTCTGACTCTTAGCCGTAATACCATCCTCACTGGGAGTATATCTGTTCCACCTACGACTACGTAGTTTGGGTTATTACCAAAGCCCAAAGATCAAACTGGACGGTTGTACCCTAGATATACTATATGATTATTACATCATGGGTAACTCCTGTCTTTTTCAGCTACAAGCCAGATTGCCTGAACAGAATGGTTGTCATTTAGCAATATTCGTGCCCTTGACGGGACGTAGCGTGTGAGTGTGCGCCAGCGTGTGCGCTGTCCCTATGAACTTTTGTATTTTCCCCCTTGTCCTTATTTTGTAAGGGTATATGGAGCGGTACTCAGTCCTTGTTAGTGTGTGGCCCCTTTTTTGCGAACTTTGTCAAACGGATTGATCCGTTTTTTCCACACTTGACTCGTTTAAAATAAGCTTGGGCATGTCAATCCTCGGATGTTCTGCCGTTTCCTGACGGAGCCGTCAAGTATATAGACGGCCTCTGGTTGGTCATCTGCTCCACAAATAGCGAGCTTGCTTTGCTTTTTCAACACTCGAACTGCTCACATGTAGTGCGGTATGGTAAACTCCGTACGCTCTGCCGGTTCTTGACGGAGCCGTATTTCAAAGAGAAGGCTCTGATTGGCTTTGTGTTCAACCAATAGCGAGCGCGGTAACATCAACTATGATCATGCAGACCTATCAGATGTACGTTTACACACTTCGCCTACAGTTACTAGTTCTACACTGCAGGCGAAAACTACTCCCTTCCTGGTCCGCTTGCTTTTGCCGGCTTTAGAACAGTACGGCACTAGGGCACGCCTATCCACTAGACGCTTCCTCTTAGGTCCGCAGACATTGTTTTTAAGCGGGCCGCCCTGTCCGTCGTGTTACCTTCCCCTCAGCTCAGTAGGGGTTTGAGGTACCGACGGACAGGTGAGTGTAGCGGTTTGCAGTACTGCTAGAAGAGGCTTTTGGTAGACCATGTATTCTTTGATTCTTGGGACTCTTTAACTGTAACCTGCATACTCATTTTTTAGCATTTCTGGCTGGACAATGGATACTGAATTTAAGATCGGAGCTTACGATCTTTTTGGCGGTTCTTTTTGTTTTGTGCTCTAGTTACACATCTGAATCCGATTATCTCGGTTATGTATGACATATGCTACTTTAATCTAACTACCTGTAATCAGGTCATTCATCAATGGCTTAGGACCGAGCAATGAGCACTTTTCCTGTCGAGCCCAGCGGGTGTCCCCAACCTAGGCCATCTTTGAGCAATCCGGATACTTGTGGGTTTGCAACGCTACAACGCCAAGCGGCAAATTGGAATGTGCATTTGGCTTTAACAACTTTAATTATATAACATTTTAACATCATCGATCATCAGGTGGCTACGCTAGCTGAGATCGCTGTCTTTTTTCTGCCCATCTCGACACCAGGAGATATATTAATGAAGTGGATTTGTACCATGTAAAATGTGATGCAATGGTATATATGTTTCCATTTCTTCAAAGCGGGGCCTCATTACCTGAGCGAGTGCCAGGCGAGGTGAGGCCACTCCCAAGCAAATTTTGGGTGAGTGATTATACAATTAATAATGATTGAGCAATGTCTCGTTGGCTGTTATATGTCTCCACTACATATATGTTGCTTTCATATTTCACACTGTGTGTTTGTATACACTGTTTTTGTTTCAGGAGAGGATTTCCCACAACCATGACTCCAGATCCTACCATTTAGTAATTCCCCCTGATTGTAGGTCAACTGTTTATGCATGGTATTTAGTTTTAATATATTTTGTCACAGTTGCAGTAGTGGTTTAGTAATAGGTCCTGAAGAAAGACATTTTTGGCTGAAACATGTCGACAGTTAATTTATCAACGGATAGTAGTATTTGTTGAAACACTATCTACACTCTGCTTTTAACCTTGTCATCATGGTGACCGTCTTAATAAAATGTGTCTTTACGCACCATGTTAGTCAATTTTAAATATCACTCTTTACACATCACTTTTTGAGCACTGCAATTTTTCATTACCCACAGCTCATAACACAACTGCTGCCTGGCTTTCCATCACGGGTGGATCCGTTACTAGAGTTTCCTCACGATACTTGTTAGTGAGGAACCTAGTGGATACCAGTTTGCATCCAACAATCCCAGATGATGAAGTTCCGCCAATAGGTGGGCTGATGGGTTTTCTTCCTCACACTTACTAGTTTATATACACACACTTTTCATGAGAAAGCAGACACTTTCTAGCCTGTCTAGACCAGTAGCACCCCCTTTTGTGTTTTTTGCGACACCAATGATGTGTCATATTTACAGTATGACGCATCATGTCGCAAAGAGCTACAGATACATCAGTATTTCTGACGTATCTGTAGGAGCAAAAATGACGCATTGCTGGAGTCTGTCACAAAAGTGACGCAGCTCCAGCAATGAGTCATTACACATGGGCAAGTCCCATGTTAAATGTGCCTGTGTCACTCTTATGCCTGCCATGAGGCATGCCACGTCCCCTGCTTACATTATACCTGGCGCAGGTATAATGTGGCGCTGGGGTTTACAAAGTGACCCATCTACCTAGATGCATCACTTTGTAAATATGACGCAACATTGCTAATTTTTTACACCGCTGGTGCATCACAAAAAGTGATGCACCGGCGGCGCAAAAGTGACGCAAGGGTCCATAAATAAGCCCCTGAATTCACAAAGACTTACAATGGAGCTAGTCTGGATATTCTTGCACCCTTCAGGAAGTGTTCAATGAAATCATTCCGAGTCTCCTTTGGATAAGGGCATTGGAAAGATTCGCCAGGTATCCCAGGTTCTTTCCTATTCAACCTCTTGTGAATACAAGGTCTCAGGTGACCAACTCTCAATTAGATCAAGAGAAAATATTTGTGAGTTGGGACCAAACTTTACTTGCCACTAACTGCAGCTAAAACCAAACTACCAGACTCAAAGGCGTGACGAGCAACTGCAATTAGAATTTACTGCAAATACAAGGACGTGATGCAATATAGCAGATCATTTATGTTGCAGCAGCTCTTTAGCTTCAAGTTGGATGAGCTTGTTTCCTGTCTTTATGTGTGCTGTGTTTTCACACCTCAGTTGTACAGAGATGTTCTGCAATCTAACAATAGCTACAGCAAGATGCAGGATGTGGCTAATTAATACTTCAGCCCATCTCAGGCAATGACAGGGTCATTACTACACCAGCTGGTTCTGCATGTGCCTCTGCGCGCGCTTGACATTTGCTATTTCCAGCAAACACATTTCTCTTGTAATCGTGCTTAATGGCACCGTTTCAGAATCACGCAGACATGCAAAACTAAGGGGTAAACGCTCAGACTGTGGCAAATGGGGAAACGCAATGAACAGCAGGCCACGCACGAGCTGCTAAAGTGACTACATTGGTTTTTGTCAGGAATATTATTGGGGAATATGGAGAACACAGAGGAATCCGATTAATTAAAAACTCTACTCTACACTGCACCCTTCACCACTTCACTCTACATTACTCCATGCCATGCCACTCTATGCCACTCTACAGCCCTGCACTCTATGCCACTGCACTCTACGCCAATGAGCTTTACTCTGTACCATTCCACCCTAAACCAGTGCACTGTATGCATCCACTATACGCCACTACATTCTACTCTTCACCACTTCACTCTATGACACTCCGCTCAGCTCTGCACCACTCTACTCTATGCCAATGCATTCAGCTTTACTATGCACCACTCCACTCTTCGCTACTGCACTCTACACCCCTCCAGTGTAGGCCACTACTCTGCATCACGCCAAAGTATGCCAGTACACTCTACATTAAGGCACTTCACTCTACTTTGAAACAATCTACTCTACACTACTGCACTCTATGCCACTCTACTCTATGCTGCGCCACTCTACAGCACTCCACTCTACACCACTGCACACTACGCCACTCTAGGCCACTGTACTCTACCCAGTATGCTCTACACTACTTTATTGAAAAACAATGTACTTTAAGCCACGGCACGTTATGCCAACTACTCTGCACCACTGCACTCTAAGACACTCCACTCTGCAAGACTGCACTCCATACCATTTCACTCTACGCCACTCTATTCTATTTTGCACCACTGTATTGTATGCCACTGTTCTCTACAGTACTTTACCACACTCTACGTTACTGCACTTTATGCCAATGCACTCTAAGACACTCTACTCTGCAAGACTGCACGCTACGCCACTGAACTCTATGCTATTCTGCACCACTGCACTCTACTCTGCATCACTCATCTCTACGCCATTGAACTTTACGCCACTATTCTCTATGTCACTCTAATCTACTCGGAACCACTGCACTTCATCCCACTGTACTCTATGCCACTCTACACCTCTGCACTCTATCCTGCACCACTCCACTTTACCCTGCACCACTTCACTCCTCTCTGAAACAATCTACTCTATGCCACCACACTCTACACCACTCTACTCCACCCGCCACCATTCTTCTCAATACCACTCCACCCTATACCACTGAACTCTACGCTGAACCTCTTCACTCTACTTTACTCTGTACCACTTTACTCTGCACTAATCTACTACACGCTACTGCACTATAAACCGATGTGCTCTGAGCCGTTGCATTCTATGCCAATCTACTCTGCACCCCTGTACTTTATGCCACTTCTAGACCAATCTACAAGACTTCACTATATGACACCCTACTGCTTTTAACTCTACACACTCTATGACACTTTACAACACTCTACATCACTACTCCACTCTAGGATGCTCTACGCAGCTTACTGTACACCACTCCATGCCACTTTACTCCACTCTATTTTTTCGATACACTACTTCACTCTACTCCTCTTCACTACCCTATGCACTCCAGTACCCCACTCTACATCACTCCATGCCAGTCTATGCCGTCCACTCTGACACTCTATGCCACTCCACCCTACACCATTCCACTCTACTCCATTCTATGCCACTCCGCTCTGACAATCTACTCCGCTCTACTTCACTCTACAACTCTACTCCACTCAACACAACACCCTCTATGCCACTCCACTCTACACCACTCCACAACACTCAATGCCACACCACTCTACTCCACTCTGACACTCTACTCTACACCACTCAAATCTACAAAACTCTACCTCACTCTATGCCCTTCAGCTCTACGACACTCTACTCCCCCATGACATTACACAACACTATGCCACTCCACTATACACACTCCATGATACTTTAATCCACTCTACTCAACTCTACATCACTCCACTAATCTCTGCGACGCTCCATACAATCCACGACACTCTATTTTATGTCACTCCATTCCATGCCACTCTCCTTTACGCAAATTTTACCCATGCTGAACAACTGCCAAGCTGGTGTACAACATGGTTAAAACACATTGGCAAAGCCAACAGCTCTTGCATAGGTGAGAACTATTGCATTTCCCAATGCTTGTTTATAATAAGACGTTGAAATTAGTCCAGACCTCTTTCTGGAGTCGAAATTTGTGACTGCACCCTTCATGGGAGTGAAGAGTGCAGAAGCCACCCTTTTCCTTGATTTTCGGGAAACACCTGCCTTTTTAGGCAACTGTAAATGCTTCCATACTGGGTGCCTGTACAAATGGGATTCCATTATTTCCGTGGAACCGGCCCCCATACAAATGAGGAAATTATCCCTTGGGAAGCCCTTGGTGCCACATTTGCATCTATGCAATTCATTATCACAGAATGGCACTAAATTAAAACTAATTTGTGATGGGAACACATAAATGGGTCATCTTCGTGCATTTTAATAGCACATTCTCATCCTGCAGCAATTGTTGATAGTCTGCACCACAACCTCTGGAAAGACAGTCCTTACTGTAGACACAGTATGGCAAAGGTGGTGACTCCTCACACAGGTGCACCCCTTACAGAAGCTTCCCTGACAAATCACCCTAGAGATACAAAGTGAGGCCTGTTGACTTCTCAAGAGCTGTAAATGCATAGGAATGAAACGGAAGGCATTGCAGGGACTCAATGGTAGCAGCACATAGAGCCAAAACTGCATATTTGCATCACATATGTACCAAAGTGCTCCATTGGGCCAGACATGCAAAACACTGTATGTGAACGACCTTAAGAAGCCCATTACCCCCAGGTCCCTCCGTCCTCGACACCTTCATACTTATAAGTGGAGATGACCATCTCCCGACAGAAAAAAACAAGAGGAATGCTGGGACACTAATACTGCCCCTCCCCCCGGGAGTACATAAGCAGTACTTACCCAGCAGCCCTCCTGTTCTTTTTTTCTGTCTGTCGACAGATTAGATGGTGTGCTGGTGCTGCTCCTGCTGGGCTTGAGTGGCGGTGTTTCTCTTCTTCCCCCCGCCCGGCTGCCTGGCTGTGCGGGCGCGTGGTCCCTGGACTGCCTCCTGGCCTGCCGGGCTTGCTGGGAGTCAGTCTGTCTTGGAGCCGATGTTCTGCTGTGCGCTTCATGCACCTGCCGGTCCTTTGCGGCTGGGGCTGGAGTTCCCGGGACGTTGCTTCCGGGTCACGGGCTCGTCTTCCCGAGTTTGGCCGGGGAGACGTGCCTCACTGGCTGGACTCCTGCTGTTCCTGGCTGTGGAGAAGGTGGAGTGGGGGCCTTGTTCCTGGGGTTGGCCCCCACTCTGGGTGAGTCCTGCTTGCGGGGTTTTTCTTTGCTTCTGGCATACGTCAGCTGCAATGCACTGTGTTGCTGGACGCGCTGTGTTTCTGTGCAGATCTTTCTTCCCCGTACTTGGCAATGTGATGTCTGTACTTTCTGTTTTTTTTGGTCACGCTGGTACCGCTGTTGATGCTGACATTTTCTGGTTACCTGCGAGGGTGGAGCGCGGCATGCTGAGGTCCGGACTGACAGGACGCTCCTACTTGTGAGTGATTTATTTTTATTTTATTTATTTAGGGAATTTGTAGAGCGCAGCTATCATCTTACAGGCATCCTGGCGCTTAGGCTTCACAAAGTGGCAAACAAGAGTGTAGCAGGGGCAAAGATGTCCAGCCGATTAAACCTTCGAAAACAGCCAAGTTTTGACACGTTTCCTGAAGAGGAGAAGTTCCTCGGTTTGACAAATCCCCAGAGGCAGACTGTTCCAGAGCCTGGCGGCAGCGACTCCGAAAGACCTTCCCCCCGCCCTGACCCTCCTGAACCTGGGGACTTTCACCAGACAAGCAGTTGCAGAGCGGAGTGCTCTGGTAGGAATGTACCAGGCAAATTTGGCTTGCAGAGCGCTCGGCCCAAGTCCATGCAGGGCCTTGAAGACAAGGCAGAGATATTTAAAGGATATTCTTTGCCTCAACGGAAGCCAGTGAAGCTCAGCCAGCGCCGCTGATGCCGAGGATCTTCTAGGCCAACCCAGAGCCAACTTGGCGGCGGCAGACTGAAATCTTTGTAGTCTATCTAGCAGCATACCCGGTGACTCAAGCAAAAGAGCATTGCAATAGTCGAGTCTACTCGATATGGTACTTCTGACCACCAAGGCCCGAGCCTGTAAGGGAAGTAAAGGTAGGATCTTACGGAGAGGCCTAAAAAGGGAAAAACAGGTGGACACCGTTTTCGCCACCTGAGCTTCCATGCTTAGTTTATTATCCAGCATGACGCCCAGGTTGCGAACAGTGGTGACCGGTTGAGTTTTTGTTACTGTTTCTGGGGGCCAGAAATTGTCCGGAAAAGGACGAGGAATCCGACCTCCGGCACAGAACAGCACCTCCGTCTTGCTGGCGTTGAACTGTCGTGAGTTGCTATGCAGCCAGCTCACCGTATCTCGCATACAGTCATGAAATGTCTCCAGCGGGATCGAATCCTCACCCTCCCATGACAAGATGATTTGGGTATCATCCGCGTAGTTAATAGCGTTGATCTGATGAGATTTTATCAACGGACCAAGGGTTTCAGATACACGTTAAATAAAATAGGACTAACTGCCGAGCCCTGTGGCACCCCCTGGGGCACCGGGGTGAAGTCAGATTGAAAGGGGGGGAGGGACACCGCCTGCTTCCTATTGGATAGGAAGGAGTGAAACCATTGCAAAGCAACTCCCCCTACCCCGGCCTCACTCAATCTTTCCAGGAGGATCGCATGATTTACCGTATCGAATGCGGCAGACAGGTCAAGCAGAATCAGAGCCGCTGCCTGACCTCTGTCTGCACGCATTCGAAGATCCTCCATGGCAGTGAGCAATGCCGTTTCAGTCCCATGAGCTGGGCGAAAACCAAATTGGATTTCGTCCAGAAGTTGATGTTGTTCTAAATGTTGAGACAGAAGCGAGCTCACCCAGCGTTCAGTAATTTTTGCAGGGAATGGTAACAGGGAGATTGGTCTATAGTTTTGTAAACATTCTGGGTTAAGGGAGGGTTTTTTTAATAGCGGGGACACAAGCGCCTGTTTCCAGGATGCTGGGACAGTGCCACTCGCTAGTGATTGATTACAGATCCTACACAGGGTAGGAAAAAGTTCCTCCCCATATTCCTTCCAGATTTTATGAGGGATAGGGTCAAGAGGTGAATCTGAAGAGATCCCCCGAGCCAATCTGCCTAGGTCTTCCTCCGTCATGGAAGGGAACTCCGAGAGGAGATCAATGGACAGCCCGCCGGGATTCCCCTCTCCATCCCCTGCATCCCCAACCCCTGAACTGGGGGAACAATTCACAGTGGGAGAGGTGCTGAGATTTTGAATAATGGTTTCAATTTTTTCATTAAAAAAGAGAGCAAGGTTGCCGCAGAGAATCTGCGTAGGGGGAGTCGACGTTTTAGTGCATTCAGGGTTGGTAAGACCGTTCAGAATCTGAAAGATGCTTTTGGCACTATTAGCCGCAGTACAAATAGTGGAGCAGAAGTAATCAGCCTTAGATTTGTGAATCAAGGCTTTGTATTCGGCCAGTGTAGCTTTCCAAAGCAATCTACTGGCATTTGTGTACCCCTGCCTCCATTTCCTTTCTGCCTGTTTACAGGTGAGTTTTACAGCCTTTAGAGAGTCGTTGAACCAGGGGGCAGAGGCTCTACCCTTGTGTCGGTGTTTTTTTAACGGGGCAATGGAGTCTACCTTTGTTGTAATTCTAAGGCACAAAGAGGCATAATTTTCATCGACTTGACAGTCTGAAGAGAAGCTGTCCTCAACCTTAAATACTGCGCCAGTGGTTCTCAACCTCCCAAGAATTCTCCAGTCCCTGCACATGAAATCAGTGGTAGTATCTTGTGCCTGTGTGCAGGCCTTAGTACTATTAACAAAGAACTTAAGAAGAAGGTGGTCCGTCCAGGTCATGGGCAGAATCTCACTCGTGTGCTAGCTGAGGAGTCGAGAAGATCAGATCAAGCCGGTGTCCAGCCCTGTGAGTGATTCCCCTGACATGTTGATGGAGACCAATACTTTCGCAGGAGTGGAGAAGGTTAAGCAGCCCTGAATCTAATGAACCATTCATCCACAGGTTGAAATCTCCAAGGACTAACAGTTTATTGTGAGAGGCAGCCATATTAGTAAAGATGGTAAGCAGTGAGTGCTGTTGCTGGATGCTTAAGGTCCCGGGTGGTCTATAACAGATAATACCCGTGAACATCGCCCCAGAGCGACTATATATAGATAGGCCAAGCAACTCCATACCAGCGACCGGATCCAGGTCAATGGTCTCGATATGCCAGGATGCCCTGTAAATCACCCCCACCCCACCACCACGTCCTTTAGGTCTGGGAAGGTGAAGTATTTTGTAGTCCTGAGGGCAGGCCCAACCCAGCTCAACCTCACAATCATGGTGATAAGCGCGCTCACCACAGTGTCATTTTATGTAGCCTGCTCCCCAACCACTAGAGCGAGTGCTGCCTTTAAAATGGCGGGTCCGCTCGCACGGACAAACCTGGCCAAAAGAGTATAACGAAGGAGTGGAGATTGCTCTACTTACAATAATGTTAAAAACACGTTAAACACAATAAAAGTAGTAAATCACTTTTAAAACAAACTTTGCAGGAGCAGTATCGCCGCTGGTGAGAGAGGCAGGCAATCGTGCTGGCAGAGCCCTACCACACACGCGTCACCACCTCGGGAGCCAATGAAATCCTTTACTTCTTTTAAAATACATCTATAGATTTCTTCATTTGTAATGTCCATGTGCTTCATTACAGGCTCCTGGACTGCCGCTTTACGATCCCCGAATTACCACGTCTCAGTTTTGTTTTCTGTCATCGGCCCGGTTCTGTGCCTCTGAGGCCCCCGCCCTGCTCTCGGGCTGCCTGGGTTTCGGGGCTGGTTCTGCTCTCTGGGACCTTTGGCGCTCTGATATGTATCCTGTGGGGGATGAGGATCTCACGGGGCACGGGTTCGTTTCTGCGAATGCTGTCTATGTGTCCTACTGTGGCATATTTTCGAGTCATGACGACTGCTTTATATACATCTGTGGCTGCGGCTGCGGTTTTTTGTTGGGTGTCATCTGGGCACTGGTTTGCCCCTCTGTTGGTGGCACGGCTTGAGCTTTGGTTCCTTCGCCTCTTGGTTGGGACCGTTTTTACTTGGGCTGCATGTTTGGGTACCCGGCTTCGGGCTCGGGGACGGGCTCTCTCGGGAGCCCAGTTTCTTGGGTCCTCTGTCTTCTACCCGTGCATTTTCCTTTTCCACTTGTGCTACATGTGCTGTTGGACCCTCCGCCCTCCGGGCGGGCCACCGGCTCCCTCCTGGTCATTGTGGCTGTGTTGCTGGGGGCTTTGGTGAATTTATACAGTTGGCGGGACACTGGGGCCGTAGCGGTGCGTGTCTCTGGAGACCCTGTGAGGCGCAGTTTGTTTAGCCCTGGCCTTTCCACACTCGGCCGGTTAGGTTTCGGGGCGTTTGGCATCTTGGGTTGCCTTTCGTTTCTGGCGTGCTGCTGGGTGAATGTGTGACGGGATGTCTCATGCGCTGGGGTGCTGTGTTCCTTTGCATGTCTTTTTTATGTGCTATCTTTCCCTCACCAGCCTGACGGAGTGTGCTCCTGGGTTCTCTGTGGCTGCTCGAAGTTGGTGGTGGCGTCTGCTTGCGCCATTCTCTGCTGTTGGGATGTTTTTTCCCTGTGCCGGTGGGGGCCTTGTTGTGCTGTTGGCCCCCGTTCTGCTGTTTCGCCCCCTTTCTTCTTCTAGGTGTCCCGGTTTACTGCTTGTGCCGATCCTGGGAGTGGTGGCTGGCTGTCCTTCTGGATCGTGCCATGTCCCTACGTCGGTGCCTCCTGGGGGTGTCGTGGTTTGTGCTGGGGCCTCCTACTCGGGTGCTTGAGTTCGGCGCTGTGCTTCATCCCCTCTTTTTTTGGGGGGTTGTCCTGCTGCTGCCGCCGGTGCCCGGGCTGCCTGCTTCCTGTGTGTACTCAGGTGGTGGGTGCTTCTGTGTGCCTGTAGTTGATCGACCACACTGATGTTCTCTGGGGCTCTCTGTAAACCCCCCCCCAACCCCCTACGCCAGCGTTACGTGGGTGTCTGGTTGGTGCTGGTCGGTCTGCGCTGTGGTTCCTATGTTCCTCTTTCTTGGTCTGCGTGGTCACGTTTCTGATCCTGGCCTGCGGCCTTGCCGCCTGCCTGCCCCGGGCTGTTCTCTGGGGCGGGCTTGTCGTGGGGCTTCTCCCTTTGCTGTCCTTCTTTGAGTGTTGTCCCTGCTTTTTCCCGCTCGGACTTGGGGGTTTTTCCCTCCGGTGTTGGCTTGGGTTCCTGTTGCCTCTGTGGGGGCTGGTTCCTTTTTTTCGCTGGCTCTGCCTTGTTGCTTGCTCCTGGTTGTAGGTGGTCTTCCTGCCTGCTGGCTTCCACCTTGCCATCTGCTTCTCTTCTGTCTGAGTTGCTTCTCGCTTCTCCGTGGATGGCCTTGGCTTCGCTGCGGGCTGGCTGTTGTGGCCTTGCTCCGGTTGTTTGTCCTGGTTCTTCTCCTCCGCTTCCTGGCTTCCGTGGGATTGGTCGACGTTTGGGTCTCCTGGTTCCTGGCCCTGTTCCTCCGGTCCCTTGGGCTGCGCCTGGGTACTTTTTCCTCCCATTGAATGTTTGCGGATGTCGTGCCGGTGGCTCTCTGGTGTGCTCTTTCCCCCCTGCCTGCAATTGGGTGGCTTGTGCTGCCTTGGGTGCAGCTGTTATGTTCTGTTCCTCCCTGCCTTCGCCTGTTCTCGTCTGTTCCTTGCGGTTTTGCTGGGTCGGGCCTGGTTGGTGCCTGGTTGGGCGCCCGTCTGGGTCTTCCTGGTCCTGTGGGCTTCCGTTTGCTTGGGCCTGGGGCTTCTGGATTTGTCCCGTGGCCTTCTGTGTGCTTGGCCTGGTTGCTTCTGCGACCCATGCTTGCCTTTGGCTTGCTTCTGGTGTTTCCTGGCCGGCCCTCCTTTTTCTGCTGTGGTGCCTGCGTGATTGTTCCTGGCTGGGGCCTCCTTGCTGCTGCCGTGTCCTGTCTGCCCGCCTGTTCGTCGGTTTGGTGTGCTGTCCCTGTGCTCCTCTGTGTGCTCGGTGGTGGTGCTTGGTCGGGCCGGCTTGGTGCCTGCCTGGCCTCCTGGGGCTGCTGGGTGCTGTGGCTTCTTGGTCCGTCTGCTCTCGGGGGTGTTTGCTCCCTGGGTTGTTCTGGTCTCGTCTGGTTCCCTTGGTGGGTGCCTGGCGGGGGTTTCTGCTGCTGCTTCCCGCTCCTGCTTGTTGGGCTCCTTTTTGGGCTCTGCTTCCTTGCTGGTCTCTCTTGGATCCTGGCGGGGTGTTCTGCAGTTGGGGCCGCTTTCTGGTGGTTCCTTCTGGGCCTTCTCCTGCTGCTGGTTCTCTTCCCGGGCTTGTTTACCCGGTGTTGTGGGCCTGTGTGGGTTTTGTGGCTCCGGTTCTGCCGGCTTCTTGCTGGTTGTGTGTCCTTGGGCTGTGCCTTGTTCTGGGGTCCTGGATCACTTCTTCCTCCCTTACTTTCCCGGGCTTTGTCCCCTGTGTGGGTCTGTTTGGGTGCCTCTCCCCCCTCCCTCTCTGGTTGGGGTGTGGTTCTGTGGTACTCTTGCCTCTGCAGTTCCCTCCCTCATGGCTGCGGGTTATCTGCAGTTTTCCTGCTACTTGGTCGTCTGTTTCTGCTTCCTGCTGCTTCCGCTTTGGCCTTCTGTGTGGTCCGGCGGTTTTGTGCTGGTGGTTCCCGTGTCCTCTTGCCCTTTCGTGTTGATCTGGGCACTGTGTGGGATCCTTCTGGGGTTTGCTTGGGCCTGCCGTTCCTCCTGCGTGGTCGGGTTGCTTGGCTCTGGTCCTAGCTTCCTGGTTCTGTTGGCGTTTGTTGCCCTGTTTTTTTTTTGCTGTTCGCTTGGCTCCTCTCTAGTGTTGCTGGGTTCGGGCCTTGTGGTTCTGGTCTGTGTGCTAGCTCTCAGGATCTTTCTTTACGCTGCTCCTGCCCTTGCTGCTTGCCTGGCCTGTGTTTGGGGTTCCTGGCCGGTCCTGTGCCGTATGGGCGCCTTCTTTTTGTGCTGCCCTCTTTGTCTCGTTGGACGACTGCTGGGGTTTCCCGGTGCTCTGAGGGTTTTCTTGGGTTGTGTTTGTTGTCACTGTCCATGCCCTTGTTCGGTTGTTGGCCGTCTTTTTCTTTGGCTTTCTTCCGGGTGGTCTAGTCTTCCTGGTGGGTCTGCCGGGTCCTGTGTGCCTTCCTGCTGGTTCTGTGCCTGGCGGCCTTCTCCGGTGGGTTGTTTTGGCGTTTTTTTTTTGTGTACTGCTCCCGGTCCCGGTTGCGGTTTTTCGGGTTGGCGGCCTCCTTTTCTTGGGAGCCCTGGCCTTTTTTGTTTGTCTCAGGTCCTTGTCCCTGCTGTCCTGTTCTGGGTTCCGGGCCGGTTGTTTCCTGCGGTCTTCCTTTCCTCCTTCTCGGTGCTCCCATTGGTTGCTGCTTTGTTGTGGTTTCCTGGGTGTGCTTGTTCGTGCGGAAGGCCGGGTTTTCTGCTTTGGTATTCTCCACTTGTAAGTATGAAGGTGTCGAGGACGGAGGGACCTGGGGGTAATGTCCTATTACTTACCAATAATCTTCATCACTCCGGGTCCCGTAGTCCTCGACACCTTTATACGCCCCTCCCTTTCTCCCGGGCGGCCGGCCTTCCTGTCTGGGCTTGTTAGGTACAGGAGGGCTGCTGGGTAAGTACTGCTTATGTACTCCCGGGGGAGGGGCAGTATTAGCATCCCAGCATTCCTCTTGTTTTTTTCTGTCGGGAGATGGTCATCTCCACTTGTAAGTATGAAGGTGTCGAGGACTACGGGACCCGGAGTAATGAAGATTACCGGTAAGTAATAGGACATTCACGCGAACAAGCAGCACAACAGTAAAGCAAAGTTGCACCAGGATACGTATCATGGCACTAGTGCCGCAGCTGCCTCATATGGCACACACCTAATAGAATGAGTGAGGAGTCATCTATCAAGTGAGTGGAAAACTATTTGGAATTCTTGTAATTTCATGTTCAAGAGGAATCACAGAAAGAGGCAATACACCAGTGATGAATGAAGCTACTGAGAGCAGAAACTAAACTGAAACAACAGTAATAGCCTACTAGATGAGCTGAAACACTGCACCTGCCAAGAAAGCAGCACTGTGGAAGGCCATACTTGGATGAAAAATGATGTCGCACCAAGAGAACCAACCTATGATTAGAGTAAGCACAGTGTTCAACAACGCAAGGATGCTGGCAAAACGAAAACAGGCTTCTCAGAGATGATCTGCTCAGGGGGCAGCTGGAGGGTCTAACACCCCGGGGAGCTTCCTGCTCAGTGAAGAACAAGTGACAGCACCAGCCCTTGCAAGAAGACGTCTGCTTTAAAATAAATACCACATACCTGGGCCTTCATAATGAGAGTCCATAACCCCCGATGGAGCTGATAATATTGTTATTATCCCATTGGGAATTCAGTGGTCCACAGAGGCTGCAAACCTCCCATGTTTTCCCCAGATGTTATGACTGCAGTAAGCAGCCAAAGTCTTCAGGCGAAACTGCATGGTAGAATGAGGAATTACTTGGGTAATCAGACTGGAAGTACTGATGCCCCAGTAATTCCTCAATACTGGAATGCCTGTTATTTTTTTTATTTTTTTTTGCAGAGTTTTATATAGCGCGAACTAGAACCGAACCGAATCAGTTATCAGAGCGCTTTACAAAGCACCAGTTACGTTACATGAGGACACACTTTCATTTTAGGCACGGGGAGATTAAGTGATTTGCCCAGAATCACAGGGGGTTTTTGGCGTCGTTACCGAGACTCAAACCCAGATCCCCAGGTCCGAGGTCGAGCGCCTTAGCCGTTAGGCCAACCCCTCTCCCCCCTGTTAGTGCCATAATCCACCTCCCCAAGATAATGGACCTCCAGTGTTGAATATTATGTGGTAAGGAATTGAGATCCCCCATCTTGGGGCTTAGTAATGAGGCCCTTGCTGGAGCAGAAGGGTGAGGATACAGACAGTCAATATGAAACACCACTGTTGGACGTTTAGATTTCGAAATAAATATGGATGATATGAAAGATTGCCTCTTCATAATTAGTCTATACACTGTATCCACATAGTGGTGCCATGAGCCATATCGTATTGAGTGAAAATATAATGCATTGACTCGATGCCAAGCACTCATGAGTCTGCCACCCTGCTAAATCACTAAGCAACTCATTAGTATTCAGTAGACTGGACTATTGCACCAACCTTCTAGTTGGCTTTCCCCTATACTCTTTTCTCCTCTACACAAACCAAAACCTTTTCTGCCCGCACTGGAACAATTCAAACAAGCTGACCCTAAATTTAACTTACCAAAAAACAGTATTGCATACCAGAAGGCTGCAAATAACAGAATTTGCTTTTACCCAATGTATGGTACTAAGTTTGCCGACATAAGAAGGATGTTCTCAGCTTGCGACCTTCAAAGTGGCAGGTCCCAGCATTGAGTGTTATCTTACTCAGCCATCCAAGCATATTGTCCGCTATACAACTGTTAATATATACTTTTCCGCACAAACATATATGGGTCATCTGTATTTTTTCCAGAAACATGGATACAATATTTTTTCGTCAACACAGAGGCAATATGTTGGTTGCATGTATTCCCTATATGTTGATGTGATGTGTATTTTCCGGCTTGTGTATACCGTTATTGTGCCAGTGTGTGGTGCAATGGCACTCATACCATCACTGGGCATTTACAAACCATGGGCCAAAGGATGTGGAGATGTTGATGTGGAAGGCAGGCTTCACTGATTGTAACCCCAAGCAAAGTTTCAGAAAGCGCGGTTGTTGGGGTGAGATGTGATATAGATCCTCGTAAACCTGTGTTAGGAACACAGACAATGAGGTACGTTTGTGGTGCATCAGCTATGGCTGCACAAGGGCTGTGGGAGCAGCCAGAAGACAGCAAAAGTAGTGTTGCAACTAATTTCACATCTCCAGACATGGTGCAGTTTTTGCAAGGGGATTTAGGGGCATATTAATTAAAGACGTGTGTCGCCCTTGCACCAAGCAATATGGCACAAGTGTGATGCAACTCTTAAGTTAGATATATCAAGCCGTTCAAGGCCACCTTGTATGGCCCTGCATGACTTGATAAATCTGGAGTAACGCAACGCAGTGCAAATCGCTGCATTGTGTTAGTCCGCCCCGGGGATGTGCTCCATGGGTGGAGCATAGGCGCTACAACGCATCCATCTATGGATTTTGGCACATTCCCAGATTTGCCAACACTGGTAAAAAATGTGTTAAAATGTTATGCCTCCGAAGGGGAGGTGAAAGAAAGAAAAAATATCTTTATTTCTCCCTGTTGTTTCCCTTTTTAAGTGTGCTGTATTCCGCAGCAAACTTGTAAAGTGGAAAATACCTCTGCAGATTATTTTTGTGCGGGAAGGAGTCCCTTCCTCCCTAAAACAATCCTGCTTACAATGCAGGCACCTCTGCACCATGGTGTACCATTGTGCACTGGCATAATGAAGGCACAATGAAAAGACAGGAATGACCCATATAATGATAGATACAGTGCACTCCTGTCCTTTCCTCATCACGCAGTGAAGAGCAGCAAGGCTCTGCGTTACTTTTTATTAAATATGCCCAATAATGTATTAGCACTGCTTTACCTTTTCCTTTTCTCGAAAGAAATGCCCGCTCTAGAAATCCCAGCACTGAAGAATTAAAACAAGCCTCTCAGCCAATCAGTATCTAGCGTTGCATCAAGTATGTGGCAGAGCATCCCCCCTAGGTACTGCAAGAAACAACCTATTATTTTGCTATCAAGAAAGGGATTAAACAAAAGGTCATCCTAAACAGTCCGTTCAATCCGCAAAGGACACTTTTCCGGATTTGAGCTCACCCTTACATACGTAGAGGACGCTACCCCTAATGTGCAGAGACGCTCTGAAAAAACTGATGTTCTGTTAAGCTCTTTAGCTTCTGTTACGGGTATATTTGTTGCTTTCGTGTTTGTCGGTCAATAGTGAATTACTGTATTATGGCTGCATCTATCTATGGTTGTTTTTATTTGTAAATAGTTTTTTAAATAAATTTTGACAAAATAATAACATTAACATCTGCATGCCGAAGTATTCCGTCACTGACATTACAATTATAATAACTTGAATGGCTTAGGCCGAATGCCAGGAGAATTCAATGCAATATAGAAGAAAATACATTTCTTTTTATAACTGTTTCGCCTTATATTTCCATAACCTAGCACATTCACTAACAGTTACTTAGGTCACAGGATAAGAAGAAATACCCATCAGTGTTCCACTGCTCAATTCCCTCATTGAGTCATCTGTAGGCAACAAGATTAAATAACCTAAAAGAGAAAACAAAAAGAACAAAAGGTCGATCTCTATATATAGGCATAGCTCAAAGTGTACCTGTTGGTGGAGTATAGCAGTGGGCATAACGTGTGCAGCTATGTGAGTGTGATAATTTGTATGGTGGTGAGTGAGCGAACCGGGGAGGGGGGCAGGGCAGGGGGGGAGAAAAAACTAGCATTGGCATAGCCAATAGGTCTCGCTTTTGGGACCGTCTAAGTATTTAGTTATTGCACCACAATATCCTTGGTGCAACCATATCAATTGTTGCGTGGCTAATCACTTATAAGGTCCCAAAGGCGAGACCTATTGGCTATGTCAATGCTTGGTGTGGTTGTGTGTGTTTGGTTGTGTGTGTGTGTGTGTGGTTGTGTGTGTTGTTGTGTGTGGTTGTGGGTGCGGTTGTGGGTTTGTGTGTGGTTGTGTGTGTGGTTGTGTGTGGTTGTGTGTATGGTTGTGTATGTGGTTGTGTGTATGGTTGTGTGTTTGGTTGTGTGTGTGGTTGTATGTGTCGTGTGTGTGTGGTTGTGTGTTGTTATGGTTGTGTGTGTGTGTGTGTGGTTGTGTGTGTGTGGTTGTGTGTGTGTGTGTGTGGTTGTGTGTGTGTGATTGTGGTTGTGTGTGTGGTTGTGTGTGTGTGGTTGTGTGAGTGGTTGTGTGTGTGTGGTTGTGTGTGTGATTGTGGTTGTGTGTGTGGTTGTGAGTGTGGTTGTGTGTGGGGTTGTGGGTCTTGTGTTTGTGGTTGTGTGTGTGGTTGTGTGTGTGTGTGTGGTTGTGCTTGTGTGTTTGGTTGTGTGTGTGTGGTTGTGTGTGGTTGTATGTGTGGTTGTGTGTGTGGTTCTGTGTGTGTGTGGTTGTGTGTGTGGTTGTGTGTGTGTGTGGTTGTGTGTGTGGTTGCGTGTGTGGGTGTGGTTGTGTGTGGTGTGTTTGTGGTTGTGTGTGTGGTTGTGTGTGTGCTTGTGGTTGGGTGTGTGTGGTTGTGTGTGTGTGTTGTATGTGTGGTGTGTGGTTGTGGTTGTGTGGTTGTGTGTAGTTGTGGGTGTGGATGTGTGTGGTTGTGTGTGTGGTTGTGTGTGTGGTTGTGTGTGTGGCTGTGGTTGTGTGTATGTGTGTGGTTGTGTGTGTGTGGTTGTGTGTGTGGTGTGTGTGGTTGTGTGTGTGGTTGTGTGTGTGACAGTAATACTAAAAGCATCTCAAAATAAAGGAACACAAACATCGAGTGTGTTTGGTGGTTGTGTGTGCGGCTGTGTGTGTGGTTGTGTGTGGTTGTGTGTGGTTGCGGTTGTGTGTGGTTGCATGTGGTTGTGGTTGGTGGTGTGTGTGATTGTGTGTGTGGGTGTGGTTGTGGGTGTGGTTGTGTGTGTGTGGTTGTGTGTGGTTGTGTGTGTGGTTCTGTGTGTGGTTGTGTGTGTGCTTGTGGTCATGTGTGTGGGTGTGTGGTTGTGTGTGTAGTTGTGGTTGTGTGTGTAGTTGTGGTTGTGTGTGGTGTGTGTGTGTGTGGTTGTGGTTGTGTGTGGTTGTGTGGGTGTGGTTGTGTGTGGTGTGTTTGTGGTTGTGTGTGTGGTTGTGCGTGGTTGTGTGTGTGTGGTTGTGTGTGGTTGTGTGTTGTGTGTGGTTGTGTGTGTGGTTGTGGATGTGTGTGTGGTTGTGGATGTGTGTGTGGTTGTGTGTGTGTGTGTGGTTGTGTGTGTGGTTGTGTGTGTGTGCTTGTGTGTGTGGTTGCGTGGTTGTGTGTGTGGCTGTGGTTGTGTGGTTGTGTGTTTTTGTGTGGTTGTATGTGTGTGTGTGGTTGTATGTGTGTGTGTGGTTGTGTGGTTGTGCGTGTGGTTGTGTGTGTGGTTGTGTGTGTGGTTGTGTGTGTGGTTGTGTGTGTGTGGTTGTGTGTGTGGTTGTGTGTGTTGTGTGTGGTTGTGGGTGCGGTTGTGGGTTTGTGTGTGGTTGTGTGTGTGGTTGTGTGTGTGGTTGTGTGTGGTTGTGTGTATGGTTGTGTATGTGGTTGTGTGTATGGTTGTGTGTGTGTGGTTGTGTGTGTGGTTGTATGTGTCGTGTGTGTGTGGTTGTGTGTTGTTATGGTTGTGTGTGTGTGTGTGGTTGTGTGTGTGTGGTTGTGTGTGTGTGTGTGTGTGTGGTTGTGTGTGTGTGATTGTGGTTGTGTGTGTGGTTGTGTCTGTGTGGTTGTGTGTGTGATTGTGGTTGTGTGTGTGGTTGTGAGTGTGGTTGTGTGTGTGGTTGTGGGTCTTGTGTTTGTGGTTGTGTGTGTGGTTGTGTGTGTGTGTGTGTGTGGTTGTGGTTGTGTGTGTGGTTGTGTGTGTGTGGTTGTGTGTGGTTGTATGTGTGGTTGTGTGTGTGGTTCTGTGTGTGTGTGGTTGTGTGTGTGGTTGTGGTTGTGTGTGTGTGGTTGTGTGTGTGGTTGCATGTGTGGGTGTGGTTGTGTGTGGTGTGTTTGTGGTTGTGTGTGGTTGTGTGTGTGGTTGTGTGTGTGCTTGTGGTTGGGTGTGTGTGGTTGTGTGTGTGTATTGTGTGTGTGGTGTGTGGTTGTGGTTGTGTGGTTGTGTGTAGTTGTGGGTGTGGCTGTGTGTGGTTGTGGATGTGTGTGGTTGTGTGTGTGGTTGTGTGTGTGGTTGTGTGTGTGGCTGTGGTTGTGTGTATGTGTGTGGTTGTGTGTGTGTGGTTGTGTGTGTGGTGTGTGTGGTTGTGTGTGTGGTTGTGTGTGTGACAGTAATACTAAAAGCATCTCAAAATAAAGGAACACAAACATCGAGTGTGTTTGGTGGTTGTGTGTGCGGCTGTGTGTGTGGTTGTGTGTGGTTGCGGTTGTGTGTGGTTGCATGTGGTTGGTGGTGTGTGTAATTGTGTGTGTGGGTGTGGTTGTGGTTGTGTGTGTGTGGTTGTGGGTGTTGTGTTTGTGGTTCTGTGTGTGGTTGTGTGTGTGCTTGTGGTCATGTGTGTGGGTGTGTGGTTGTGTGTGTGGTTGTGGTTGTGTGTGGTTGTGTGGGTGTGGTTGTGTGTGGTGTGTTTGTGGTTGTGTGTGTGGTTGTACGTGGTTGTGTGTGTGTGGTTGTGTGTGGTTGTGTGTTGTGTGTGGTTGTATGTGTGGTTGTGGATGTGTGTGTGGTTGTGGATGTGTGTGTGGTTGTGTGTGTGTGTGTGTGTGGTTGTGTGTGTGGTTGTGTGTGTGTGCTTGTGTGTGTGGTTGCGTGGTTGTGTGTGTGGCTGTGGTTGTGAGGTTGTGTGTTTTTGTGTGGTTGTATGTGTGTGTGTGGTTGTATGTGTGTGTGTGGTTGTGTGGTTGTGCGTGTGGTTGTGTGTGTGGTTGTGTGTGTGGTTGTGGTGTGTGTGACAGTAATACTAAAAGCATCTCAAAATAAAGGAACACAAACATCGAGCTTGTGGGAAGAGAAACCACATTGTAAGTCAAACGGTGTGCAGCAAAGCATTAACACAACAACATGTTCTTTGATGTTTGATGTTCTTTGAACGAGAACATCAAAGGGGCGCAGCTAAAGTGATCACGGGCTAAAGTGATCTAGAGCGCTTAATGAGTATGACAAAGTTTGCCATTTGGCGCCTCGGCTCCTAAGCGTGCGCCCGTGCACCTACACTGTAGCTCTAGGCTGGCCAGGCTGGCCATGGTAGCATTTTTTGAACCCTCACTAAATGTCTCGCCATGCCAGCACATGCGCTGGTTCAGGCGAGACCTAAAAAAAGAGAAGGGAGAAGGAACGTCCGAAGAAGAGGGATATAAGAAAGGTAAGGGGGAATGGGAGTCCAGGGCCTCTAGTGGGCGGGAGTATATACGTATGTGAGTGCGGTTCCCACGCAGCTGAGAGAGCTAAAGGTCCAGTGCTCGCGCCCAGAGTTGAGAAAGAGGTCAGGGGAGGAGTAGCGCTGCAGCTACCTTGGCCTCAACTTGTGCCAGGTAGTCTTTCCTTTGAATGGGGTTCGATCGTGAGGGCGCTCTCGGACGCGCTTCGTTTGCTAACTGATTTGTATGTTCCGACACCAGCGCCCTACGAAGGTCAAGTAGCCACGAGTGTATGTTGGGGCTCGCTTGTGCCTTCTAGCTCATGGCTATTTTATGTTTGGCAATGGCCAATGCTAGATCTAGAAACATATTCAGGCCGTTACGAGATGCGCTGCGTTTTGTGATGCCTAAAAGGAAATGGGTAGGCTGTGCCTCCACTTGGGTATAGGCTGCCTTTGCAGGTATAGTGGCTACATCAGTCTAGTATGTTGGAATATTTGCGCAGGTCCACATCATCTGCATGAATGTGGCCCACGAGTCTCTGCACCTTGGACATACATCGACCGCTGTTGAATACATGCGCGCCAGCCTATGAGGTGTAAGATACGTATGGTGCAAGTAATTAATCTGAGTATACATCAATCTGGCATTGGTTGAAATAGTTTTTGGGTGGCTAAAACATTGTGCCCATTGCTTATCAGAAATGGTAGTGGACAGCTCGGTATCCCAATACACGTGTATTGTTGTCAGTGCAGGTGTATCGTCCAGTCTAAGAGAGGTGTAAATGGCAGTCACGGCGTGTCTACCCCTCCCATGCGTCAGCAGGGTTTGCAAAAGATGCGAAGTGGAGAGTTCGATGTGGTCATTATCCAGCGTGATGAAGTCTTCCAGCGACTCATAGTATTCTGGCGTAATATGTGGGAGTTGAATCTCTGCAAGGAAGCACTGGATGGAGGCAGGGTCTTGGACAGCGGGGGGCACATTTAGCACCATGTAGTATTCATAGGACTGATTAATAGCTTCTTGTGTATTCACAAGAGTCTTGGCGGAGGTAAGCATGGCAGTAATGGGGGGTTGGGATGTGTCGAATTTCAGTACCCACGCAAGCAGCTTGCCTGCTTTAACACCCTCTTTATGTCTGTGTGCTAAATACGTCTTATAGTCCAGTGTACAGAGATCGTCTCCTGTATTCTAGGCAAGCCTGAGCCAAAGAGTGAGCAAACCAGGGGTCAGTAGGTATAAGCTGTTCGTGTCTCCATACCTCCAGTTCATAAATCTGGAGCACATCCATCAGCGACTTCTGGGCACCATACGTGGTTTTAATAGCATGTCCCCGAAGGACCGCGTTGAAGGCGTCCCATTCCATAACGATAGATGAAGCAGTACCAGCATTTGTCGAGAAGTACGAGTTGAATGAGTGCAAAAGAATGTTTCGATATGATGAATCGGCAAGCGCAGCGCACGACAATCTCCAGGTCGAAATCCCAGGACGTCTCGCACCCCAGGATAGACTTAATTGAAGTGGGCTACGATCTGAGAGCACCCGTGAGAGATAATCTGCCTGTGACACGCTATGCAGGGCATTATTCGAACAGTATATAGTATTTATCCGAGTTTATAGGTCCTGTAGTGCTGTGTAGTGTGAGTAAGTGCCCACCAGAGGATGCTCACTGCACCATGCATCAAGTACCTGCAAGTTGGATACCCACTCTTACATGTGTTTCCCCAGTTTGATGGACTGTGCTCCTGGAAGGGGGGGGGAGCGGTCCAAACTAAGGTCCTGTACCCGATTAAAGTCCCGCCCCAGTACATGGGAACCGTGGGGTCCGTAAGCAAGGACGGCATGAGAGATTGCAGGAATGAGGACTGGCCTGAGTTCGGGGCGAGAAGGACACTAAAGCCAGCAAGATCCATTCAGCAGGTCCTCCATAGTGAAATAACAGTTTGTGTGTCTACTCTAGAGTGTGTTATCTGTAGCCGGGTCCCTGGTGCCACCCAAATGAACACGCTCCTGGCACATGCTGAACACGTGGTACCCAGGATCGTACCCCTCCAGCGCTTGTGGAGTGATGCAAGTGTTTGCGCAGTGAGGTTTGTCTCCTGCAATAGTGCAAACGTGAGCCTGTGGCTTTGTAAATATTGATACACTTTGTGTTTCTTGGCACAAACAGCCACACCCATCACATTCCAGGTCAACAAGACATATTCTTCAATCTTCATTTATCTAGTTACTCAAAGGACATCTGGTACAGGGCTTGCCCCGTGCCTATGGTCCCCACATCCCACCCCACTCCCCTCCACGTCCCACCCCACACAAACATTGTTAAAAGCGTATATATAACCCATGCTCCCTGCATTACGCGGGCAAATAGAAAGAACAACACAACAAAAAAGATTCCCCAACATCCCACCCCAGGCCGGTTTGCCAACGGGCAATTGGCCATTCGCACTGAAATGCAATTCAAATAAGCAGAAAATAGCATAAAACAAATATTCATAATATTGGTGCTATATCAGCTAATTATCACTCATTGGAGGGGGTGCAGCAAAGCCAGACATCAATGCCGGTATACTGCCTCCCGTGTCCCAACCTGGTGTTCTGCTTGATTGCATGTCGCGTATAGTTCCTGCAGTGGAGACCCGAGTAAATTTCCAGAATGTTCAGCCCAATGCGTCTGCGGACCGTGGAGTGAGGGCCGGTCTGCCCCCCGACAGTGCTGCAAGCTGCAAGGCCGTGAGTGACAGTGTTTGATCTATAGCCGTGTCAGAGTCCAGCCTTTGGGAGGATGTAGGGCTAACTATGTGCTTCGCTGTTTTGATGGCCTGTGCGCGTGACTGGGCCACTTGGGCTTTCGTTGGTCGGCGTATTCTTCCCCTGCCGCGTTTCACATGTGCGAGGCCTTTTTGGTCAATCCAAGTCCACGCCTCCTTAGGTGCGCTGCAGAACACTGTGCCATATTTATGGCGGATGCGGAGGCACGCGGAACATTGCAGGGAGTACTGAATGTCTTGATCTCTCAGGCATTTTTTTACCTCCAGATAGGAGGAGCAACGGCGTTGTACTAATAAAGTATAGTCCGGGTAGATATGGACAGTGGAGTTGTCACTTTCCAGGGGCCCCGGGCTTGGGTGACCTGTAATATGTGGTCCCTGTCACAGTAGTTGAACAATCTTGCCACCACCGGTCTGGGGAAGGCCCCCTTGCACCCTGTGTGCTCATTCTATCGAGAATAATTTTGAGATCTTGCCTTGTAGGATGTCTTGAGCAAACCATTCCTCCAGGTAAAGTTCCATGTTGAGACCCTCCCCTCATTCAGGGAGATCCACGAGATCCATGTATTTTGGCGCGATCGCCCATCCTGGTCCTCCACGCCCACTCTCTAATAATGTACCTCTTGCTGGATGGATTGCAGCTGGGTGGCCGTCGTGGTCACCGTGGGACGTAGTGACGCCAATGTGGATTCGGACTCTTCCACTCTACCCTTCAGTTTCTTGTGGTACACCCTGAGGTACCCACATGTCTATACTTAATGAGTTAATCTTTGGGACTGGGTGGTTTTAATGTCAAGTATCGCCGTCATCAGTTCATCGAACTTGTGCGAATAATCATTACGGTCTCCTTGTGTGGAGGGCCCTGGGTGTTCCACATTATTCGCGCTCGGAGGCACCAGTTACACCTCTGGAGGTTGTGTCTGAGGTTTCTTCGTCCTGGGCTTACCCATCATGTTGTTGTCGGGAGGCATTGACTTAGGCCCAGTGGTGAAAGGTGTCAAAATGAGAGTCTAGGTGGCAAGTTCATAAACTTCTAATACTGCATCTGGAGTTATTGGACTACAATGCAGGCACGCGTGGGCTTAGCACACCGCAGTCGAGTCGTGGTTAGGTGTGAGGGTACGTAAGCAAAGTGACACTGTGAGCCAGGTTGTGGGTGTTAGTTCCGTCCAGCAAGTTGTGTAGGATATGTCCTTGCCGTGAGTCATTCAGGCGCCCATGGAAACAGAGGGTCGTCAGGGGGCCATCTTCCCAGCAGACGCCAGTAGCAGCCCCAGAGCCCCAGGGCCCTAAGTACCGGTGGCTAAACAGATCCAGGTCCCTGTTAGTTCTCCACCCTCACCACAGTGGGGATCCAAGTCTGCTCCCAGTTACCCCACACTAGTACCCTCGCGGCTCCCAGTGGAGTGTGGTGGTCCGTGCTGGCGAAGGCGATGGCCAGGCCAATCGCCCACGTGCAATGGTTGGCTGCTAAGAGTTGAGGCTGAGAACTGCTCTAAGTCTCCCCAGCGGGGTTTCACAAATTGTACCCTTTGCGTCGGGTCTTCCCGGCATCCGTAGAGCTGAAGTACTGTCAGGGGGGCCCTTTTCTGTTGGCGTTAAGAGCAGGTCTAATGTCGCGGGACCCTATGTGGCATCAGGGTGTCATGATCTTATCTTTCTCTGCACTTATGCCTCCTCTATTTCCATATGGTATGGGTGAGCGCTCCATTATCGACAGCTGCATGCAGGGCCGGCGCTAGGTGGGCAGTATGGGCAGCTGCCCAGGGCCTCGCGCTCAGGGGGCACCCCTTCACTGTGAAATGAAACGCTTTCACAGATTGCCCCCCTGCTCCACCAGGGCCCCCTCCCCACACAATTACAATACACATCAGAGATGTCTGGTGTCGACCGCGTGGTGGTATTCCTGGGGGTGGGAGGGGACAAACAGAGTGGGGAAGTCAAAGCGGCAGGGCCAGCAATTAGGGCTCAGAGTGTCCGGGGCGAGGCAGCACCTCTCTTAAGTACCAGCCATTCCCGGTCTGCATTTTGTTGCTAGGTGACAGAAGGCCCCATTGTTTCCAGGACCAGCCGGACACAGGGAAGGAGCAGTGGGTGAGGGGAGGAGGGATCAGCCAGATCAACTGGTGCTGGGGCAGTGTTTTAAGAAAGGCCTTGTTACTGCTTCGAAGGCCATGGGGAGGGGGGCCCTTTCCCTGGGCCTCGAAGCACTAGAGCAAGCTGCAAGGTACAGGTGTGGGGCCCCCTATCCCTGGGCCTCTAAGCACTATAGAAAGCTGCAAGGTCCAGGTGTGGGGCCCCCTTTCCTGGGCCTCTAAGCACTATATAAATCTGCAAGGTCAGGGTGTGGGGGCCCCCTTCCCAGGGCCTTGTAGCCACTACTCCCTCTTTCTTTTCCTTTCCTTTATTTGTTCCCCTGTGAAATGAATCCAAAAAAGAAAAACTTTTTTGCTGGAAAGGTCATCTTTTTTGTGACATTTTTCACTTCCAAAGTGCAGCCTTGGGAAAGAGAGAAATACAAAATTCAAAATGTAAAAAATTACTAAAGCAAGACAGAGTGGGTCGAAAAGGGGCCAGATTGATTTTATTCACACCCAAAACACATTAGTGCCACTACACAGAGTTTACCAGTGAAGCGCTACTTTTGTTTTCTTGTCTTTCTCTAAACTGCATTGTTTTCCCCGGGTGGGGAAGTGCACCATTTCTGGATGTACTGCAATACCTGCTTGATGGGCGGACTGGAAAATAAAGTGCATACCGCTGCTCTGTATTCACAAATGTGGTCTTTTTAAACCATATTGCTTTCCTTTTGTAAGGATATAATCAATGGGCATTGAAGCAGATCCGTTCCGGCCCTGTAGTCATGGCCTTAACTTTTCATGCAAAAGCACTCATTCATTTCTGAATAAGTGCAAAAGCGTTAAGGTAACCATGTTGTTCCTGCTTACATTTCACATGCTTTAATTAATCTTACATTCCTTATGAGTGTTTGCTTTTTCCAGAATGTTGTCACTTTTTTTTAAGGCAGCATATTGCTCTTGTCTAGTGCGTAATTTGAAATGAGTCGCCTCTAGGTGTTTGTAGCGGAGCACAATTGGGTTATAGTTGAAGGCAGTGCGAGTTTCTCTCAGTGGGGTAGTATGGTGTTCAGTGGGGAGAGTATGTGGCACTATGGTCAGAGCTGCCGAATTTAGAACTGGGAAACCAGGTTCAGCCTTCATGACCAGTCCACCAGACCAATCTTCCTGAGGGAGCATATTTCCATGCTAAACCTTTGAAGGACCCGCACAACCTTAGAAGCCCTGGTGTCTTAGCACCAGCAGGTGAACCCTAGCAGTGGCAAGTGTGGGTTAACCTTGAAGGCCTGTCTACCACAATCCCTATTGAAGCCCACCGCAAGTCTTTTGGGCAGGCCTACGAAGCAGCACACCCTAGAGCAACAGTGACTCTGTCATTGAGGTCACAGGACCCTTGAGCAGGGAGGCTCTAGGGCGGTGCAAACGGTGAGATCGCATTGAGCGAGTATATTATGTTTCTAAAAGCACTTGCTGCCTCCTTCCTGGCCTCCAGGAATTTTCGGCAACAATAAAAATGTCATGAAACTCCGGTGATCAATATTCTTCCTAGAGAGAGATGGATTTTTGTCAAGTGGAAGTTTTGATTCATGGAAAGGTAGCGCAGAGGGTTAATGTGCTTGCTGCAAAGAACATGTACCATGCAGATCACTAAGTCCACATAATGTAAATAGGCCAGTGGATTACTGCTTTTGTCAGAGAGATCCTATTGGTACTTGCAGTTTATAAGTCAAAATCCTAACATAGAACAATGAGCTATTAACTGTCATCTAAGAGCTGCATGCCAACTGCAAGGTATAATTCACATCGTTATGGTTTTTTCCCCAGTCTTTGATTAACATAATGTTGCGAAAGGGGTTCACTTGAACAGAAATCAATTCTGGTTATTAAAGAGAACTTCCATTCATGGTATTATGTTCTAAATTCAGAGTTTGTGTTTCTCCAGATCAATCACTATTAAACTATACTGCCTACTAGTATGATTGTCATGTGACTCCTAGTCCTTTGTCTTATGTAAAATTACCTATTTTGATTTACACACGTATTTTTGATTATCTCTGTGTAATGTGTGATATAAAGTTCTCTGACACTCAAAACTGGTATCAGTGGTGCTGTTTATCAAATTAAATGCATCTGAGAGAGATTGTAATTCAATCAATTCAATTCAATATATTTATTAAAGATTTGGAACTCCTAGGAGGTCCACATAAAATACATTCATAGAATTACAAATAGAACAGAAACACATAAAAAGCATAATCACAAACCATCATAAAAATTATCAAGAGCCTGCCTTCGATTAGCTACATTTCGATAAGAAGAAACAAACAATATTATCAGAAAACCTGGTCATACAGTACTTGAGATTTTCCACATTATAACTCCTAGGATGATATATTGGACATTATATAAGCTGACAGTTCATTTAATAAAAAACAAAAGTTCAATTTCAACTAGAGGATCAATTTAAAATTAGAGACAGAATAAAACATGGGCATAATCAGACCTGTGCAAAAGGTAATTCAGTAGCAACCAGCTCACAAGAGAAAAACCTCCTGAATCCCACTACATATAAGTTTTTAGAATGAACAACAGAACATAGTGGGAAGCATAAAGCAACCTAACCCTAATTATGAGAAAATAGCAGTTAATAGCTGCCTATCAAAGTGCAAAATACAGATTAATAAAACTAAAGACTACTACAGATGGAGAGCTAGCTAAAAGGCTGGCTAAAGGGATAACCACCCGTTTGAAAAGTGTACTAAAAAGGCAAGAGAAATTAAGAGGTTTTAGTCCCACTGCTTCGTTTTTTGTTCAAAATTGATAATCTCGGGTTGGTGATACATTTTATACAGAATCTTATAAAAACATCATTACAGGTTAAAATATATACATAAATTCCTTAAAATAATTAAATAATTTTACGCACACTGCTTAGTTTTTAGGACAAAAGAGATAATCTCGAGCTGATGCTACGTTTTTAATGGAGTTTTGTAGAAACAGCGGACGGAGCCAACGATAACGGCTCAATGCCAATGCTGGGCATACAAACAAAACATGGTCCAGAGTCTGATTGCTCAGCATACACAAGTTACAAATTTTCCCAACAGTGACTCTGTCATTGAGGTCACAGGACCCTTGAGCAGGGAGGCTCTAGGGCGGTGCAATCGGTGAGATCGCATTGAGCGCTGACTTTGGGTCATGTTTGCGAGTATATTATGTTTCTAAAAGCACTTGCTGCCTCCTTCTTGGCCTCCAGGAATTTTCGGCAACAATAAAAATGTCATGAAACTCCGGTGATCAATGTTCTTCCTAGAGAGAGATGGAGGTTTGTCAAGTGGAAGTTTTGACTCATGGAGAGGTAGCGCAGAGGGTTAATGTGCTTGCTGCAAAGAACATGTACCATGCAGATCACTAAGTCCACATAATGTAAATAGGCCAGTGGATTACTGATTTTGTCAGAGAGATTCTATTGGTACTTGCAGTTTATATGTCAAAATCCTAACATAGAACAATCAGCTATTAACTGTCATCTAAGAGCTGCATGCCAACAGCAAGGTATAATTTACATCGTTATGGTTTTTTTCCCCAGTCTTTGATTAACATAATGTTGCGAAAAGGGTTCACTTGAACAGAAATCAATTCTGGTTATTAAAGAGAACTTCCAACCATGGTATTACGTTCTAAATTCAGAGTTTGTGTTTCTCCAGATCAATCACTATTAAACTATACTGCCTACTAGTACGATTGTCATGTGACTCCTAGTCCTTTGTCTTATGTAAAATTACCTATTTTGATTTACACACGTAGTTTTGATTATCTCTGTGTAATGTGTGATATAAAGTTCTCTGACACTCTAAACTGGTATCAGTGGTGCTGTTTATCAAATTAAATGCATCTGAGAGAGATTGTAGTTATGGAGACTTGATGGGCACTGTTAAAGGGTGGTAGTGAAGGAATCCGTGGCAGAGCAAGTCATTGGGGGCACCAACATTGTCGCACAGGGCTCCTCCAGTGCTAAATCTGGCCACATCTACTTCCTACAGTTCTAACACCAAATCGAAAGTGTTGATTTGACAACCCCTTGAATCTGTAGCATATCTTCAAGTCAATGTATGATTTAGCAGTGGTCTCGGTTGTTCTAAGTCTTTTTTTGTTGATGTACAATCTTTATTTGTTTGCAATGGTGTCTTGTATATTTGTACTATATGTGTTGTGTTTTTGCACTTAACATAATTCTGGCGAGTAAAGAGCACACACACAAAAAAGATTGTCCTACGTCTTTTAGCATGGGAGTGTGGGATTCTGCTGGGAGGACTTACCGTTAAAACAAATTACATAATGTCAACCTAAGGTAGCACAATAATGGCACAGAAAGATAAGGGAGCCTTTTGAAATGTGCAATTATATCCATGGTGTGAGAGGTTTTCTCTTGTGTAATTTTATATTTTGAATGATCCCGCCCCTCATTACCTCAACAGGATCTCCCCCCTTTATGAGGCAGAACTGGAAATTGTATCATGCACTCATCTGGAAACAATCTGTTAACGAGGAGTAAATAATATACATCTTTGTGAGACCGGCACCTAGCTTTTCCATCTAATGAGACAAATGTAATCCATTTAACAGTTTTAAAATATATGGACTTATTTCATTTGTATATTTATCTTTTTGTCCATGTTACTGATATCCAAGTTAGGTCTCTTCAGGGATGCCAAATAAGGTCAATAGTCCTGCGATGTCACTTCTTGTGATGTTACCAAGGGCGGCTCCTTCACTAGGGCGGAGGAGCGACGCCCCACTACTTTCTCGCAAAAGCAGAAACACAAAATGCTAAAACGACCATTTTATGTTTCTGCTTCTAGCACTGCGAGAAAGCAGAAGTGTTTCGTTGGGGGCGGGCGGGTCTGTTTTAGGGCAGGTGAGGATTGCCTTGCCAACTGCTAAGGGCGCTGACTGTTCGACCAAACCAGTCTTGCGCACTCTGGCCTTTCTCTATGTAGGCTGCAACAAATATGGCCTCCCCATAGGCACCTGGCTGGTCGGAGTCCTGATCAATCACAACGCTGCCATTGCAGCATTATGATTGGCTTAGGGGAGGGGAGGGAGGCTGCCTGCTTCCTGTTCTCCCCCCTCTTCCGAACTCCCGCGAGACCCTCCACCCGCGAGTCATGCCGGCTGCGACTGGAAGATACATGCAAATTAGAGGGGCCTCACATCTTCTCTTTCGCCCGGGGCCCCAGGAGTTCTAGGACCGGCCCTGGCTGCATGTGTGGGTGCAGTGGCTGGCTGCTTTTGGTCTAGGCCTAGATCACATTGCGCTTTTAAAAGAAAAGAGGGGCCACCAGGTCCAAGGGGCTGAGGTGGGGGTCTTTATTTTGCCCACATTTCCACTACAGGGGGCCTCAGCGTTGCTCCGGGGTGCATACTGCGCCGGGATCCATCCACCTCGGAGCAGCCCGTCGCTGCCACAGGCCGCGCGCGCGGCCCAGAATACCTGCAGGGCCTCGATTCTCTAAGTCTGTTTCCACAGCGGTGCAGCATACCTCGTCAGCAGGGGCATAGGCAGCACAGCCCCGGTCCTCCGAGAAGTAGGATCGAAGGCTGTCGCTGCTCCCGGCCGATGCTGGCTGTTCCGATGTGTGAGCAGGTCGACTGGATGGCGCCCTGCGCCGAGTCACTGTGTATCTGGCTGGACTCCAGGCCTCGCGGGCACAACACCAGGCCTCACAGGTTGCGAGCTCACAATAGCTCCGGAGGTCGCTCGATCGCACCGGCGAGCACAGGGAACAGTGTGGGGAGGTCCCCACCACAGAACTCGCCTGACATTCACAGCCAGGACAAGGTACAGACAGGATTTTTCCCGGCGGGCCGCAGCTCAATGCAGTGTGACCGCTCTCGCTGCCATCTTGGCCACACCCCCTGGTTGCAGCTGTGTTTAATGTTGCTTATTGTAGTGCTACCTGCACAGAGTTCTTGAAACTCATTCATTGTATGAATATCTGATGTTATGTAAAGCGCCGATGTCATGTTATGCTGCTTGGCATAATGTTAAACCTGAAAATTAAAATTAAAAAATATATATATTTAGCAAACCCAAACTGATCCCGGCTCTGTATAGTTTGCCTTATACTGGGTGCATGTTCCTTTTGGGTATGTAGCCTCTCTTTCTGTCTATGAATCAATGCCTCAAGTGTGGCTCGTTGGGAATGGCTTACAGCCTTATCTTTTTAATTGAGTGTTTTTATGTTCCTCATATCACTCGTTTCACACTGGCAATAGGATTTCACACTTATTAGTAAGGGGTAATGAAACTGTGTGGCAGGGGAGGACCAAATTATGTTGCACGGTTGACTAAGTTATGCAGCAAGGAAAGGCAAATTAAGCAGCACATTGTGTGATAGTATTACCTCATGATTTAGTCATTTTAAAAAAGATTTCACATAGTTCGTAACAGTTTAACAATCAAACACAGCAATAAGCAAATGAAAAATGGCCAGTCAACCTTTCAGAAGGGCCTTCCACTGTGCAGGAACACATCTCCTCATTTTCTTTGTAACTTTTGATCCAATTGAGTTTGAACCAATTTCTTTTAGTCAAATTCTGCCGATTATGGTGTAGATGGTGGATTGTGTGGCGAATGATTTAAAACCATAATTATGCAGAAAATGCCACGCCACAGAATCGCATAATTACAGTGACCCTGGTGCTTTACACCTGTTAGACTAAAAGCAATCTCGGGTGGACCATATCTCTGTTGGCGGGTATAGTTGGAGAGAGGGTATCTGATACATATGTGGTGCATGTCCTTTGCCCAGCCATTTTTGGGATCAGATAATACAAGAAGTATATAGCGATTATGAAGATGAAACTCCCAAAGGATCCCCTTGTTCTTTTATTGGGGACCCCAGGGGACACCTCTGTATATTCACTGTTCGCCACGTCCGGCTCAACATAACTTGCATGAGTCACTTCCCTTAGCAGCTCATTTAACACTGGCTCAATTCCGGAAAAATACCCTAATCCCCCAGCTTCATGTATGCTGGTCTAAAATATGTTCAGTCTATGCAACTGAAAAATGAACAGCTGTATTATGCAATACTCCTTCCACATTCGAGAAAATGTGGACTCTGTTCTGCTCTTACATGAAGACGGGAAAGTCATATAAGGGGGTCCTTACTGGTAGACCTCCCGTTCTCCAACGTTCGGGACTAGACCATACAAGCCAACCCTCCCCATTGTGGTGGGAGACTACTGGCTTCAAGGCTAGCCTCCCGCCTCCAGATTCATGTGCGCAAAAACCAGAATCCTCTGAGGGCTTCTGCAGACAGGGACTGGTCTTGTGTGACTAGGAGTTACGGAGTATGCACTGCCAGTAGCCTGCTCCTGCAGGCCAGTACTCAACAATTTTTCTCACGCTCTTTCTGCCTACTATAGCAGTTTCTCCGTGCTCCTGACAGGGAAGGGGAAAAAAACTATATTTTAATTTAGTCCCAATACATGACAATAGACCCGATTCAGGCCTCAATAGAAGTCAATGGGAGAAATACATTCTCCCGATTATTTTGAAAAAATCTCTCCTCCTGATTATTTTTCTAAAAATCTCTCTTTCCTCTTCTAAAATGTTGGCAAGTTTGCTAGACGGAATGTCTTCATCCTCCGAGACAGTCTCTTCCGACGTGGAAATGTGGCAGGCGACTGACTTTCCCTCCTAACATGCCATGTAGGCCAGACATACACAGCCTATACGCAGAGCCTGGGGGGGATCCCATGCATGTCTTATGCCTTTTACATAATCACTACTGCTGGCATTATCTAATTGTGATAATGGCACATTAAGCCACTGTCTTGTTTTTGTTTAGACACACATCTTAGCTGTACATCGATGGGACTATGAACCAGTGGAAATAAATTGTAATTTCATTTATATAGCGCCTACTACCACTGATGAGGCGTTGAAGCGCTTTTTCAGCTACTCCGGAACCTTAAAAAAAATAAAGTATATGCACAATCTGGCACGGCATAATTAAGCACCATGTTGCTTGTGTCCGGGCTCATTCAACATTGTTTAGGACAATTTCTCGTCCACGTTTCATACAGTACTGTATTGTTGATTCCACACATTCATACCCACGTTTCACAGTAGTATGCAGGCTTTCAGGCTTCTGAACTTTTACACATCGTTGTTAATACTATCTCCGTAGTCAGTACAGCGCTGCACCGAGTGTAGTAGTACTGCAAATTAAATGATTTCGACAGACGCTGGTATCAAAAAGAACAAAACAACATTTCAAAGTAGAACACAGGAAAAATATAATTAATATATTTTTCAAAAGCGCAGTGTGTGGGTTACAACCTTTCAAGGTGGGTTGTGATGCAGCCTAAAAACGTAAAAACAAAAATACGATGTTCTTGCAGCAGCTCCCCTGGTGGTTTTCCAAATGTGTTATTTCCAAAAGATGTTATTAAGGAGCGTTTTCAAATTTTGAAGCCTATTTACAGTACCTGGTAGTCTCGCCCCAAGAGGCTTTTAGTGGTTCTAAATATATTTTAAGAAAACATAATTTTAGCTCCTTGCTAAAGTGTAGATAAAATCAATGCCTGCTGGGATCACTCTGTATCATGAAAAGAAGTTTCAGAACACTTTTTTCCATCTTCTTCAAATAAAAGTAGCTGTTCACCAAGACATAAGTTGATATAATTCGGAATACCCTTGTCACTTGGGTTAGTTCTGACAGGTGTCTCCCTGAGCTTCTACTGTCGTAGGGCAATTCTATGCGGTCAAATGGAATGCTACCAGTAGGCTGGAGCTAGATTACATTTTAAGGAGCAAAATGTGGCCCGATTACTTCAGATCATGGGGAATTAACCTTTACTTTTGAATGTGCAAAATCTTTGCACTGGATCTGTCCTTCCTGGGTTCCAATAGACCAGGTTGCCACAGTGTTTGCTTACCATTGTTTTTAAGTCTCTTCTCTTAAGAGACTTCTTGTTACCTAACAGAGGGCTTAGAGGCCGCCCATATTTTTACCTTTGGGGGGGTGTCCTCGTGATGCTCATTTGCTTGTATATTACTAATCGGCTTTTGTAGACTTCCATTCTCTAAGTGTTTGTCCCTCCCCTGGAGCATGGACACATTATTTGTGTCCTTCCACTGCTCTTTTTTTCCTTTAGGCATTGTATCAGTGTGTTTTTTTCTGCTGTCTTCCACATGTATTTGTGGTACAAAAGGGGGTGGTGATGGACAGAGCATCTGAACCAATCAAACACTCACACCCAGTCAACAGATCTGGGTTTAATCCATCACCGTTCTTTAGCCCACTCTGCCACCCCAGTTCAGAAATGGCCATATGCAAATCAGTCTGACCCTGTGCCTCATGGGAACAGTCCAGCCCGAACTGCCAAGCCATGCCTTCCCTGGACCGGAAACAAGCTTCCGAGGACCGGTTTCTGGCATTTCAGCCGTCTTCAGCCCGGCTTGCTTAAAGCCTGTGGCAAAGTGAGCAAGGGACTCACGTCTGAGCATACCCTGCCAACTTATGGCGAACAAGGTGGTACAAAAGGGGGTGGTGATGGACGGAGCATCTGAACCAATCAAACACTCACACCCAGTCAACAGATCTGGGTTTAATCCATCACCGTTCTTTAGCCCACTCTGCCACCCCAGTTCAGACATGGCCTTATGCAAATCAGTCTGACCCTGTGCCTCATGGGAACAGTCCAGCCCGAACTGCCAAGCCATGCCCTCCCTGGAGACGTATTTCTCCCGCATGGTTGTCCCTACCCTGTCCACCCACTCTCTGTTATCTCTGTGGTTGCCCCCAGCCCATTCCATCGACCCTCTGTGTTCATCTGCTTGTCGCTCTGCACACCCTCCATTGTACGTCTGCTTGACCCCCTCCCACCCTCTGTTGTCAGTGTGCTTGGATCCGTTATCCGTCTTCTTATACATAGTCCCTATGTTCCGCCATTCCCTCTTGTTTGCCCATCGTTCCCTCACTCCCTCTGTATTGCATTGGGAGCACACAGCTAAAAATAGAAAATAAAAGTGCTCTGATGCGGCTACTACTGGTCGCATCATAGTGCTTATTTATTGCCTTTAGTGGTGCTGTACAGCAGCTGTGCTCCTGTTCACCATGTCTACAAAATATTATCAAAGCTTTCCATAGCTTATCATTAGCCCATACCATGAGGCCACCACAGAGGTAAATCTTGAGGCATTCTTAAATTGTTTAGGAGGCTCAACCCACACCCCTCTGGGCAGTACCTCTAAGGTGGATTCTTTTACATTATTTCATGTATGCATTTATGAAATCTGACCCCTTTCTTAACTAGCTAGGCTACCCATCAGTATTGCAACTGACAGATCTCTAGACAGTTTCAGTCTCCATGGTTCTGCTGCAACATTTCAAACCCTGGGGACCTCGTGCTTATTGGATTATTTGCATTCTGCAACAACAAGCGCTTTTAGCCACCCTGACTAATATTGCAGCGTCCCACCATAAGCTGGTCATTCTGGGGGATTTTAATCTCTGGCGCAATGGCTCCCTTGATTTGGGTCTTCTTAACCTGCTTCAATCTTGCGAAAGCTTTGGCCTTTCTCAGCAAGTCACTGGAGCCACTCATAAGGCGGGGAACCTCCTAGATATGGTGTTTGCGGTCCCTGAACTGCTGGCCATGGGGGAAGTCTTGCCTATGGACTGGTCAGACCATTTTCTCGTCAAATTTTTCATAATCACTAAGGATGCTTACACTAGGCCTCCACCGGATATTAAGGAATTTCGGTGCAGAGACTGGAAGGCGCTTGCTCGTTTGAATCCCTCGGACGGAGTATTCAATGTGAGTAAGTCCTTTGGCTTGGATAAGCAAGTTGAGGAGAACTATACCTCACTTTGCTTGGGGATCACGGCGGTGTTGGATGCTCATGTTCCCTTAAGAACACGTCGTTGTAAGGGGAATGTCTCTGCCCCATGGTTCAACGATATGCTGAAGAACCTGAAGCAGGGTTGTAAACAGGCAGAAAGAAGATGGAGGCGGGATTATGGGGAGGCATCAAGGCTGCTATGGAAAAGCAAAGTCTTGGAATACAAAATTTTGATTAAGAAATCCAAGGCGGACTATTATTCCTCCGTGATCTGCATGGCTGCTAATAGCTCTAGGAGTATCTTCAACATATTAAATAGTCTGACAAGCCCTGAATGCTCTAAGAATTCCATTGTCCCATCTGAAGGACTCTGTGATAACCTGGCTAAATTCTTTAAGGAGAATATTGAGCACTTTATTGAGGATTTGGAGGCCTCCCCCTACACTTGTCACCCTAATGACATCGAAGTTGAGGCAACGGTAGGCAGGGATGATGATTCAGCCTGGGCGTTGGGGGAACCACTACTTGAATTCCCACTCCTCACGGAAGATGTATTTCGTGGGTTAGCTATGGGGATCTCTTCCGGGTCTCCTCTGGACCCTGTGCCATGTAAAATCTGGAAGGAGTACGAGGAGGAATTGTTTCCCACACTCCGCCTAATTTGCAACCAATCCCTCATTACTGGTACTGTCCCAGCTCAGTGGAAATAGGCGGTGATTTCCCCCCTGCTGAAAAAGCCCTCTTTAGACCCGGAGTGCTCCAAAAATTACAGGCCCATTTCCCTGCTGCCTTTTCCAGCTAAGGTGGTCGAGCGCCTGGTCAGTGCAACCCTCTCTAAACATCTGGAACAGCATCATTTACTAGAGAATGATCAATTTGGTTTCCGGCCAGCTCACGGGACCAAAACGGCTCTGGTGACTGCCGTGGATGAGCTTCAGAGGCGTGCAGACAGGGGACAGACAGCGTTCCTGATCCTGTTAGACATGTCTGCCGCCTTTGATACGGTTAACCATAAGATTTTGCTGAACCGTCTATTTGAGGCTGGGGTGAGAGGTAGTGCCCTGGCGTGGTTTCGATCTTTTTTGCAGGATAGGCAGCAGGCGGTGTCTCTGCCCCCTTTTCAATCGGCGTGCAATCAGGTGCCTCATGGAGTCCCACAGGGCTCAGCAGTAAGTCCCATACTTTTTAATCTCTATCTAAAACCCTTGATCTCGCTTATAAAAACTTATAACATCAAGACTGTGAACTATGCTGACGACATGCAGATGATCCTCTCCTTTGAGGGAGAGGACTCAACATCTGTGGAAGTTTTCCACAACTGTCTGCGTGATACGTCACGGTGGCGAAAGGATAACTCTCTTCAGTTTAATGCTGGTAAGACGGAGGTGCTTTTTAGCGCCGGGAATAAGATCTCCCGCCCGTTTCCTGAAAACTTTTGGCCTCCTGAAACAGTGACTAAAGTACGGCCTGTGGCTTCAGTCCGTAATTTAGGGGTTATGCTTGATCAAAAGCTCAGTATGGAGACTCATGTAAAAAAAACGACCGCCTGCTGCTTTGCTATCCTTCGATCTCTGAGGAAAGTTTTGCCACTTTTACCATTCCAGGCACGTGCTCAAGTCGCAAGGTGCCCAATCCTCAGTAGATTGGATTATTGCAACGCCCTTCTGCTGGGCTCCCCTGAGTTTCTGTTGGACAGGCTTCAAAGGTTGCAATCAGCGGCTGCTAGGTTGGCTCTGGGGCTTCCTAGAAGAGCACATGGGCTGTCTGCCCTTGCGAAGCTGCACTGGCTACCTCTGCGACAGAGGATACAATTCAAAGCCCTTTGTCTGGTGTTCAGGGCTCTTCATGGAATTGGTCCTGCCTCCCTGCAATTGAAATTCACCTGGTACAAACCAGCTAGGCCTCTTCGGTCTTCAGCGGCCAGGCTGGTGAAAGTACCTAGATTTAGGAAGGTCAGAGCAGGTGGCAGATCCTTCGAGGTGGCCGCCGCTAAATTATGGACTCTGCTCCCACCTGAGATTAGGCAAACCACGGAACTTCTCCCATTTAGGAGAAAGATTAAACCTGGTTGTTTCCTACGTGATCTATTGTGTGGTCTTGCCCTGCCTGATACTTGTTTGCCCGTGAGTCAGTTAGCGCCAGGATGCCTGCAAAGTGACAGTGCGCTCTATAAATAAATAAAATAAAATAAAAAAAAATGTTGCAATATTTGGTGATGGGCATTTTTGTCTGTCTATTATGTAAGTTTTTAGGACACAAAATTAAACAAGCACAGATGCAATAAAACAATATTTGTAACTGGCCGTGAAAGGAGACTGCAAGTGTCTACTTTGTTAAATGATGCAATCAGGTAGGAATGCACAGACAATGGCAATATTAATTGTCATTAATAAACATCGCCACTAATTACAAAGTCTACATGAGAATTATAACATTTTACAGCATGTGTCTCACTTGAGGAACAGCACGTAGTTACAGATAGCTGAAACATGCAAAAATACATAAATACATGCCTGCATGTGTAATTGGACCTTATAATAACAATGCATTGAGGTTTAAAGATATAACATCATAGCAATACCCATGTGCAGACACGGTAACCTGGATTAACCGACAAAACCTGCAGTTACCATCAATAAATTGTAGAACAAAATTCAATGGACTTGAATTACTTTTCCCTAATATCCTCAGCAATCATGGTACACAAATTAAAGATAGCCCCCTTTCAGATGATTACCCCACCGATTTTTAAGATGAGTACATAGTGAATTTGGGAGCATGGTTTCACATAATCCGTGCTGTATCAGCAATGGTTCCATTCCAGAAGCATAGAGGAATGCAAACATTATATAATACATAAAAAGGACAAGTTAGGAGACCGTAAAGCTTTTCGGGCTGTTTTTCTCCATGTTGAGTCTTCGAAAATCCTTGGTGAGACACCTCTGACTCACATCCAAATGTGGTTAAAAGGAAGTATTGTTCACTCGTATTGTTGTGGCTAGAGGACAGCAGGCAGTGTCATCTGGCAAACCATGTGTGTTATAACTATTGAGAGTCCAAGACGATTTTCTACTCCTTACAACTGTGAATTTAAAATTTCTCTTTGACGTATTGATTACAAGCTGTTATGTGGTGCACAAGGACTGAAATGTAGTGTCATCAGAATTTTAAAGAATTACCTTCAGATAATAAGGTGTCAAGTGCCCAGGTTGGACGAAGCTGCACATATATTATATTGTCCTCTTTTGTACAATAACATTACTGCTGTGACCTTTTGCACATATTTGCGTGCATGACATTGCTGGATTAGTTTCTCTGAAACTACTTCTGCTTACACATCTGGTTTTGCATGACATTATCACGATGCCTCGAACACCAAGTAAAAGGCCTTTTACGCATGAATGTACAGATGTCGTTCTATCTTCATCCACAGGGCGACAAGGCTATCTGCATATCCATAACATTGATAATCTATATGCACATCACAAGGATGCTTTTTATTATAAATAATTAGCATTTCATAGAATATACTTTTGGAAAAACAGGATATTACTACTAACCTGCATTACATTGGACAACGGCGTGCACCTGCCACACCCATTCTAGCCATGTCCTTAATGATTTTACTCAGTTCTTAAACAGCTTGAATCTGAAGGTGGCCAAAATATATAGTGCTACATATGGACTGTTCTTTGTAGATGAAGCACTATTGCTGAACTGTACCCAACTAGTTATGTTCTATATACAAAAGCCAGGAGAGGTGCTCTCTGTTGAACTTGGCCCTTTTTGCAGGGTCATGCCTGAACTTTTTGCCTTCCTCCTATATTTCTTCTGACCTGTTGGTGGTTTTATGACTCTGAGCACTTTACCACTGCTGATCAGTGCTAAGGTGCATATGCTCTCTGTGTAAATTATTGTTATGGATTAGTGATTCCATGATTGCCATATTTGATTTGCTTGTCAGGCCCTAGTACAGTGCACCATGCGTGCCCAGGGCCTGTAAATTAAATGCTGCTGGTGGGCTTGCAGCACTGATTGTGCCACCCACAGAAGCAGATTGTAAGATATGTCTCAGGCCCGCCATAGCAGAGCCTGGATGCAGTCTGGGCCATGTCGACTTGGCAAGTGCCAGTCCCTAAACCTTCCCTTTTCTACATATTAGTCACCCCTAAGATAGGCCCAAGGGCAGGTGCATTGTATGTAAAAGTTAGGACATGCCCTGATGTGTGTGGCATGTCCTTATAGTGAATTATAGCCAATTTAGATTTTCACTATTGCAAGGCTACCTGTTCCCATAGGCCAGAATGGGCAGTTTGATTATAACATCGTATAATCCTAACTGACCAAGGGAACAAGGTAGAAAAATTAATTTAGTATGCCTGAACTCAGAATGTTAAAATAGATCTGATAGTGAGGGTGATTTGTGCATTCTGTGTTTGAAAATACCACTTCTAGAAAGTAGGTATTTTCTTGCCTAACCATCCAGTATGCCTCTGCTAAGTTTGTGTATTCCATGTCCGGTTTGTGAGTGACAGGGTGCAGGAGAGGGCCTTGGCTCCAGCAGTCTGATGGGTTAGGGCTGGGCTGAATAAGCCCTGCATTGAATAGAGAGTAGGGGGAGAAGATTTCCTTTCACTTGCATGAGCCTTGATAGAATAGAGAGCAGGGGGAGGAGTTTTCTTTTCAGCTACCTGGGCCAGGTCATCTCCCCGACACAATAAGGAAAAGTCTTCTCAACTCCCCTGTGCTGCAGTAAGGAACAAAGTCTACACCTCCCGATGGGTCGTAAGGAACCGACGCCGTGCAGCGCCTACAAAGCCGCACCTCCCCGATGCCGTGAACTGTCTTTTGCTCTATCAATTCCAAGGTACTGTTCTTTAGGGGGTCTGCTTGACTCCGGGCCCGATGCCGTGCACCTCGCGGTCGGTCTGTACTTTAGGATTTCTTCTGTCACGACGTCATTATAACTCAGAGTTATTTGTAGCTAGAAGCTTGATTTAAGTGAATAACCTATTTTTAAGTATACTTTGAAGACTGTATTGTGGATTTTTGTTGTATTGGTCTTGTTTAAGAATAGATAAAGATTATTTATTTTTCTAAACTGCCAAGGTGTCCATTTGTAGTGTTTTCACTGTATTACTGTATGTGTTCACAAATGCTTTACACACTGCCTCTGAGATAAGCCTGTCTGCTCGTGCCATGCTAACAAGGGGGTGAGCAGGGGTTATTTCAGGAGTGTATGCCCCTTACCCTGACTAGAAGCAAGGGCCCCTATTTGGACAAAGGTACCCACCTCTGCCAACTAGAGACTCCCATTTCTAACATTGGTGGTCAGTGGTGAGGATTTGGACTTGCATTTGTGTCTCACATACAGTGATTGGTGTACACTACTAGTGAGTGCAGACCGTAATGCAACCACATACTGTTTTGTTCTGTTTTCTGGTGTCCTCCTGGAAGTATTTTTTATACTGAGACTCTGGTTAGTTGTTACACCTGTGACGTCTTGACAAGATGGAACTTGACGTCTGGCACATGTTCATGTATACGATGAGGGAGCTACGTGTGTTCTGTATTACTGTATGTGTTCACAAATGCTTTACACACTGCCTCTCAGATAAGCCTGTCTGCTCGTGCTAAGCTACCAAGGAGGTGGGCAGGGGTTATTTTAGAAGTGTATCCCCCTTACCCTGACTAGAAGCCAAGGCCCCTATTTGGACAAAGGTACCCACCTCTGCCAACTAGAGACCCCCATTTCTAACACTCTCCATATGACGTTTGTGGGCCTCTCCTGTGCCTTCGACTCTGTCAATCGTAAAAAACTGTGGGGCATGCTGAGGAGCCTGCAAATTGAGCAGGCCCTCGTAGATCATATTTGTCGCCTGCATTGGGACACCGTTGTTAAAATTCGATTTAGGCAAGATGGGTCCTATACTTCCTGTATTAAATCGCCTCAGGTGTTTGTCAGGGGTATATTTTGGTCCATTTTATTTATTTTTATTTTAAATCAATGATGGTTTAGAATCACTTTTAGCCGTTAATGGAAAAGTTATGCAGCAAATAGTAACAGGTGCAATTCCTGCTCTCATGTATGCAGACAATGCTGTTCTTATTGCGAGAACAGCTAATGGTTTACAAACCTTGTTGGACTTCTTTGTCTTTTTTATGAATGATCTGGGCCTGAATGTTGATATGTCCAAATATTTTACCATGGTCCGAGATCCTGGAAATACCAAGGTTCAAACATAAAAAAATAATAAATAAATTTAGGATTTGTGGTCCACCATTAGGAACTGTTCTGTATGTCCACCTTAAAGTAACACACACCAGAGCATACAGGACAGAGATCTCCTGGATTATAGAGTTGAGGTCTCTATAGAGGGTCCAGAAGATATTTTTGAGAACTGTGTTAAATTAGGGCCTTAGCATGCTAATGACACATTTTTGCCTGGAGCAGGTAATTGACTCAATAAATGACTGATTATCTCTTAAGTTCATCATATAAAGGGCATTGGTGCACATGGTAGTATATAGTTTACCTCCCTTGAAAAGTCAACATTTCACCCTCAAACATTTGCACTTGACTAATCATGCTAGTAGGACCGTGAAAGACATTGGCTACCACTTCATCAGGAATTATCAAGGGTCTGTTTCCAGAGCTGGTCAGAAAAAAATAAGGATGCAGTTTAAATCCACAAGTTAAAATTAGTTTAAGACTGGACCACCAGCTTGATTATAAGGAAGGCTATCAGAACTTCTATTTGTTAATATACTTGTTAAACAGTCTCTAAAGAAGATACAACCTCTGACACTAGAAGAAAGGACATTGACTGTTATTAGTTGTATATAGAATAACAGATTCGAGGTTCCAAATATATTAATACAGTTTGTTGGCGTAGGGAATAATGGCTACATGTACAAAGCATTTTTGCATTTGCAAATGGCCCAATTTGGTTCATTTGTGACTGAAAAAATGCTTTTTGTGATGTACAAAGCCCAATTTGGATTCAGTAACTTAGTACCGAATCGCAAATTGGGTTTTGTGATTCGGTATTTAGAAGGGGCGTGTTCAAGGTGTCCTTTCTAAAAACCAAATTGGAATGGTATGTACAAATGCTTTGCAACTGAAATGCAGTTGAAAACATTATCAATTTACCATCAATTGAAAGTTGTTTGTAACCCAATCTCAAATGAAAAGAGGTCCACACACAACCCCTTCCCACTTTCCCTTTGAGAATGGCTGTAAAATAAGTGCAGATAGTGGTTCAAGTCACAACTGCCTTCTCCTAAAAATATAAACTTCAATGTTTCATTTTCTTTGTGAGCACATCCTGTTTTCCTTTAAGAACAATGGGCTGTGTTTAAAAAAAAATCATTTTTTATTTAAAAGCAATCACAGACATGGTGGTTTGCTGACTCTTGCAGACCACCATCTCTGTGATGGCCGTGAATTTTAGTGGGTCACTAATAGCAGCCTACCTCATTAATATTCACGAGGCAGCTCTATTTGCGACCGATATCGCTAATGAATCTACAAAAAAGAGTTTCATACATTAAGAATAGCGATTCCCTGATTGCAAGTTCCAAGAAATCGCAATTGAAAATCGTTATTCATGGCCATAACTCTTGGGTCCCTGGTTGGGAATTTAATTGCAATTGTTATGTGCAGATTGTTTGAAGCACTGTAAATCCGTACTTAAGTATGAACTGTATTTTTTTATTATTCTAATGTTTTTTTTTTCTTTTTTACTATTTTGCTGTTGCTTTAGTGCTTACATCAAAGAGAATATCGTAGCACCCTGCGCTAGGGATAAACGTAGGAGCTCAAAAGAGCTATTGATAAAAAAAGTATCTTCATCCTCCTATAATTAAAAATCCGTTTTTAATTGTTATCTGTATCTTTTATGTTTTCCTGAACAGCCCTATCAATTGTATACTTTTGTCCCTTTTCACTGTAATGAAAAATTGTTTTAATGTACTGTTTTATCAATAAAAACTATGGGCTGAAAAAATTACCAAATCAATGCATGAGCAACAACACTTTTAACACACCAGTCTCTGAATTCCCCAACTTACACATAAAAATAACATATTGACATCCCTTCTTCTCATTCATAGAACTTTCTCTTTGTAGTAGACACACTGCAAAGAAATGTGAAGCACACAAACACAGATGCATTGGTGGGTGGGTGGATTGGTTTGATACGATACAATGATAGGAAATGCATGAGAATGGATTGGATGAATGCATTGAATAGATAATGTGGGAGGGTGGATGAAGTTTGGCATAGCTCTGTCGTGCATAGCTTTGTTCAAAGCTTGATCACTCTCTACCTTTAGGTATTTTTAGGGAAATCAGATTTTTAATTCAGAATGTAAATTATTGTACTATCATTGCCTGTAAACCATCTGCCCTCGTCAGCAATAATATCCAGCATTGCAAACAGAGTTTGCATTTCCCTACGGATATGACTCTGCTCCTGTAGAATAAATCAATGCATTGCAACAGAGGAGAACCTAACACGCAGTAAAATAATTTGAAATTAACAATTTCAATGTGAGATAAAGGAGGCCTTCGGGATACATTCACTGGACGTGGGAATGTTGGAAAAGAAAATAAAGAGCCTGCTCTTCTTTAAGCCAGACATCACTCTGAATTGAATGAATGGTTATAATGCATTTGAACATATTTTACACTATTTTTTTATTTACCTTAGTTATTATATTTCTAGGATGATATGCAAAATCCTATTCCTTTTACTAAATGAGGCCAATCATACTTCATTCACATCAAGAGGCGAGGACATGGAAATATCCAAATCTCTTGTCGAATATGGAAAAGATGTGCATGACAAGATTGGTTTCTAATCATTAAAATAGTTGTGTAAGGGTGCTTTAAGATAAACATTGGCAAGGCATCATGCCTCCTCTGCAATCCCTGGGAATTAAGGACTGACCAAAGATTCCAGGCTTCGACCACAATTAAGATACCTCTGGGGTGAACAAACAACCAACATCTTAAAAAGAACACCCTTTTTGTAAAGAAACCCCAACCGATAAACAATAAGGACTGCAATAAAATACTACACGTATACCTTTACTTACACACAGGGCTCAAGTGACTAGCCCGAACCACTTTGCAAAGATACATGGACTTTTTATATTTGTAACCAAATACACTGCATAAGAAATATTGTGCAATAATTAGAAGTTCATATCATTGTGTGCGTTCTACTGTTGGTTTTGCCGCTAGTGTTCTCTTTCTCTTTTGTTCACTCACAGTTGTTGTCCTAAAGTTATCTTTATTCTCAAGTCCATATTGGGAGGGTACACCCTAACCTTTACTCACGCCATAAGCTTAGCGTGTGGACAGTTATAGACCTCCTGTGAGGCAGTTGCCCTGACATCACGTATACGAGCCAGTATTGGGTAGTTAAATTCTACTTTCGCCCAAACGCATCTGTGGCAATATGTATCTCCGTTGTACTGTTACCTATCCGCAACTGCACTTCTGGTGTGCCCAATTACTGAACTGATGTTATTGAACTGTCCAATGCTACTGTAATGCTTACAAAATGCCAATAAACAGATTTGACAAACAAAATTGTGTGCGTTCTAGTATCCTTTATGAATCTTGCTTAACCACTGACTAATTCAATAATTATTTTGCTGCTAAATAATTAGCAGTTACCTGAAACAATAAACACATTACCCAGAAATCGGATCAATTTTGCACCCTAGAGAGAACATATTGTGCTCCCATGATAAACATGGAGCACTAAAACAATAATTGTGTTCTTGGTTTTTGGGGAGGCTTGACAGCTACATAAGAAACTAAATGTTACATACAATACACTGCTCTTCTACTTATGCCAAGTGCATCCTTTATTTGTGCCAGCCATTAAACCTCTCTTATGAATCACTATAATTAAGGATTTATGGGAAAGGGATGTGCTTCAAAATACAAGACAGCGGCTATTAAGAGAACAAAGAGTTCCCGTTTACTTTTGGATACTCTTATTAAACAGAAACTGGAGAAAAAAAAATATATATATATACATATTAACAACAACTTGAGAGACACAACACCCATTTGTGTATGGATTAATACTCACACAGACTACAAGTCCCAGATGGCAATGCAGAATCACTCACTTGAGTGGCCGATCAGAGGGCGGTTAATTATTTATTCAAAGGTGTGTCAGCAAGGGGGGCGTGGCTTGCCCGCCGCTGAGTGATGGCGGGTCGCGCTTGAGCTCTGCGGCATCGGAGGCTACCAGGAGGATTTCTGCTTCCCATAGCTGGCGTCTGGGCACTGAAATAGACATTTCCGATTTGGGAATATGCTGCGCCTATTTCCAGAAAAACCAAAAAAGAGCTCCAATATTGCCAACTTATTTCGACAGGGGCCTGTTTTTGCCTCACGACTAACTGATCTGAACAGTAAGTCACTGGACCAATTTTTCAATCCTGAATAATGCAATTATTTTAATTCAATATTTTAACAACACATTTTGAAAAGGTTCACATGATTAAGAACATTGCTTACTTCACTCCACACTTACTCACACCCACAAGTTTTACATACACTTCAATCATTCAGCCATTCATACAAACCATAGAAAACATAGAATGAATTTACATCAGTTATTACAAGACATTATTTACAAACATCATTTCAGAACAACAGCATTGGGAAAACTTTTTTCGATATGCATGATAATGGATTGGATGAATGCATTGAATAGATAATGTGGGAGGGTGGATGCATTTTGGCATAGCTCTGTCGTGCATAGCTTTGTTCAAAGCTTGATCACTCTCTACCTTTAGGTATTTTTAGGGAAATCAGATTTTTAATTCAGAATGTAAATTATTGTACTATCATTGCCTGTAAACCATCTGCACTCGTCTGCAATAATATCCAGCATTGCAAACAGAGTTTGCATTTCCCTACGGATATGACGCTGCTCCTGTAGAATACATCAATGCATTGCAACAGAAGAGAACCTAACAAGCAGTAAAATAATTTGAAATGAACAATTTCAACGTGAGATAAAGGAGGCCTTCGGGATACATTCACTGTACGTGGGAATGTTGGAAAAGAAAATAAAGACCCCTGTATCACTGACCAAAACAAATGGGCAACCTAGTCCTACCTCCACAAGGTGCTCAGATTCTTTAGGTGTCGGCTCTGAAACAAACAATACAACTTGGTGTCAAGACCTCAGATAAATCCACTAATGACAAGCGAACTAAAAACCATTAACTGGATCAAGTGTACTCACATTCGCCGCTTTCAACCAGAAATTTGTCTCATGAAAAATGTGAAGTCTGTATAAAGAAAGACCATGTGTAAATGTCATATTCAAGTGCGATAATGCATGCTGCAGTAAAAACCAAATAGCAAAAAACACAGTTGATGGACAGAATGTAGAACAATGTCATACATTCACCCCAGTACAAGGATCTGGGCCTAAATCCATCGTTTTTTGCACTCCACACCACCCTGGGTTAGACACTGGCTATATGCAAATCAGCTCTGACCCTGTGCCTCATGGGAACAGTCCAGTCCGAACTACCAAGCCATGTCTTTCCCAGATCGGAATCAAGCATCCAAGGACTGGTTTCTGGCTATCAGCCTTCATCAGCCTGGATAGCTTGACTCCAGTGGTGTGGAGAGCCTGGGACTCACGTCTGAGCATACCCAGCCCACTCGGGGTGAAAATTGCAAAAAACACAGTTGATGGACAGAATGTAGAACAATGTCATACATTCACCCCAGTACAAGGATCTGGGCCTAAATCCATCGTTTTTTGCACTCCACACCACCCTGGGTTAGACACTGGCTATATGCAAATCAGCTCTGACCCTGTGCCTCATGGGAACAGTCCTGTCCGAACTACCAAGCCATGTCTTTCCCAGACCGGAATCAAGCATCCAAGGACCGGTTTCTGGCTATCAGCCTTCATCAGCCTTCATCAGCCTGGATAGCTTGACTCCAGTGGTGTGGAGAGCCTGGGACTCACGTCTGAGCATACCCAGCCCACTCGGGGTGAAAATTGCAAAAAACACAGTTGATGGACAGAATGTAGAACAATGTCATACATTTACCCCAGTACAAGGATCTGGGCCTAAATCCATCGTGTTGTGCACTCCACACCACCCTGGGTTAGACACTGGCTATATGCAAATCAGCTCTGACCCTGTGCCTCATGGGAACAGTCCAGTCCGAATTACCAAGCCATGTCTTTCCCAGACCGGAATCAAGCATCCAAGGACCGGTTTCTGGCTATCAGCCTTCATCAGCCTGGATAGCTTGACTCCAGTGGTGTGGAGAGCCTGGGACTCACGTCTGAGCATACCCAGCCCACTCGGGGTGAAAATTGCAAAAAACACAGTTGATGGACAGAATGTAGAACAATGTCATACATTCACCCCAGTACAAGGATCTGGGCCTAAATCCATCGTTTTTTGCACTCCACATCACCCTGGGTTAGACACTGGCTATATGCAAATCAGCTCTGACCCTGTGCCTCATGGGAACAGTCCAGTCCGAACTACCAAGCCATATCTTTCCCAGACCGGAATCAAGCATCCAAGGACCGGTTTCTGGCTATCAGCCTTCATCAGCCTGGATAGCTTGACTCCAGTGGTGTGGAGAGCCTGGGACTCACGTCTGAGCATACCCAGCCCACTCGGGGTGAAAATTGCAAAAAACACAGTTGATGGACAGAATGTAGAACAATGTCATACATTCACCCCAGTACAAGGATCTGGGCCTACATCCATCGTTTTTTGCACTCCACACCACCCTGGGTTAGACACTGGCTATATGCAAATCAGCTCTGACCCTGTGCCTCATGGGAACAGTCCAGTCCGAACTACCAATCCATGTCTTTCCCAGACCGGAATCAAGCATCCAAGGACCGGTTTCTGGCTATCAGCCTTCATCAGCCTGGATAGCTTGACTCCAGTGGTGTGGAGAGCCTGGGACTCACGTCTGAGCATACCCAGCCCACTCGGGGTGAAAGGTGCAAAAAACACAGTTGATGGACAGAATGTAGAACAATGTCATACATTCACCCCAGTACAAGGATCTGGGCCTAAATCCATCGTTTTTTGCACTCCACACCACCCTGGGTTAGACACTGGCTATATGCAAATCAGCTCTGACCCTGTGTCTCATGGGAACAGTCCAGTCCGAACTACCAAGCCATGTCTTTCCCAGACCGGAATCAAGCATCCAAGGACCGGTTTCTGGCTATCAGCCTTCATCAGCCTGGATAGCTTGACTCCAGTGGTGTGGAGAGCCTGGGACTCACGTCTGAGCATACCCAGCCCACTCGGGGTGAAAATTGCAAAAAACACAGTTGATGGACAGAATGTAGAACAATGTCATACATTCACCCCAGTACAAGGATCTGGGCCTAAATCCATCGTTTTATGCACTCCACACCACCCTGGGTTAGACACTGGCTATATGCAAATCAGCTCTGACCCTGTGCCTCATGGGAACAGTCCAGTCCGAACTACCAAGCCATGTCTTTCCCAGACCGGAATCAAGCATCCAAGGACCGGTTTCTGGCTATCAGCCTTCATCAGCCTGGATAGCTTGACTCCAGTGGTGTGGAGAGCCTGGGACTCACGTCTGAGCATACCCAGCCCACTCGGGGTGAAAATTGCAAAAAACACAGTTGATGGACAGAATGTAGAACAATGTCATACATTCACCCCAGTACAAGGATCTGGGCCTAAATCCATCGTTTTATGCACTCCACACCACCCTGGGTTAGACACTGGCTATATGCAAATCAGCTCTGACCCTGTGCCTCATGGGAACAGTCCAGTCCGAACTACCAAGCCATGTCTTTCCCAGACCGGAATCAAGCATCCAAGGACCGGTTTCTGGCTATCAGCCTTCATCAGCCTGGATAGCTTGACTCCAGTGGTGTGGAGAGCCTGGGACTCACGTCTGAGCATACCCAGCCCACTCGGGGTGAAAATTGCAGAAAACACAGTTGATGGACAGAAGTGGTGTGGAGAGCCTGGGACTCACGTCTGAGCATACCCAGCCCACTCGGGGTGAAAATTGCAAAAAACACAGTTGATGTCCATCAACTGTGTTTTTTGCAATTTCACCCTGAGTGTGCTGGGGATGCTCAGACGTGAGTCCCAGGCTCTCCACACCACTGGAAGCAAGCTATCCAGGCTGATGAAGGCTGATAGCCAGAAACCGGTCCTTGGATGCTTGATTCCGGTCTGGGAAAGACATGGCTTGGTAGTTCGGACTGGACTGTTCCCATGAGGCACAGGGTCAGAGCTGATTTGCATATAGCCAGTGTCTAACCCAGGGTGGTGTGGAGTGCAAAAAAACGATGAATTTAGGCCCAGATCCTTGTACTGGGGTGAATGTATGACATTGTTCTACATTCTGTCCATCAACTGTGTTTTTTGCAATTTCACCCTGAGTGTGCTGGGGATGCTCAGACGTGAGTCCCAGGCTCTCCACACCACTGGAAGCAAGCTATCCAGGCTGATGAAGGCTGATAGCCAGAAACCGGTCCTTGGATGCTTGATTCCGTTCTGGGAAAGACATGGCTTGGTAGTTCGGACTGGACTGTTCCCATGAGGCACAGGGTCAGAGCTGATTTGCATATAGCCAGTGTCTAACCCAGGGTGGTGTGGAGTGCAAAAAACGATGGATTTAGGCCCAGATCCTTGTACTGGGGTGAATGTATGACATTGTTCTACATTCTGTCCATCAACTGTGTTTTTTGCAATTTCACCCTGAGTGTGCTGGGGATGCTCAGACGTGAGTCCCAGGCTCTCCACACCACTGGAAGTAAGCTATCCAGGCTGATGAAGGCTGATAGCCAGAAACCGGTCCTTGGATGCTTGATTCCGGTCTGGGAAAGACATGGCTTGGTAGTTCGGACTGGACTGTTCCCATGAGGCACAGGGTCAGAGCTGATTTGCATATAGCCAGTGTCTAACCCAGGGTGGTGTGGAGTGCAAAAAAACGATGGATTTAGGCCCAGATCCTTGTACTTGGGTGAATGTATGACATTGTTCTACATTCTGTCCATCAACTGTGTTTTTTGCAGTAAAAACCAAAGGCATAACGAATGAGCCTTACTTTTGATATGGCGTGTGTGCTCCTCCAACGAAAGATGAGGGGAAGGGTGGGAAACTTGTATGCCTGTGAAGGACAAGGAAGAACGCATGAAATGTCCATTCGGTATCATGGTACTCTCTTGTGTAAATACGGCAGGGAGGTCCCTATACCCATTTCTATTCTTAACCGCGTAACTCAATGAATGAGGTCCTTCAAGCGCTCACGCCGTCATCCTCCGTGTTCCATTACGGGAGACTGGCGCCATCTTCGTCACGGTGATGTTTTCTACGTCACGCGTCTCATTACTTCCTGGTCCTAAGGACTCTGGGAGTTGAAGTTTATTCAAAATATCTCATGCTGTATGTACATTGACGAGATTGGGTCAATAATGGCTGGAACATGAGTTTTAATCAAAATATGACGGTGCGTAGATATCTCTGACTACCGCACGTTAGAAACTCCATGTATAGGGACCAATCGTGGAAAGGTTACAGGGGGGCTGGGTAGTATATGTAAAAATCATAGAAAGCTACACAGCCCTAAGCTTCGTTTAGGAATGAAGTACCCTTGTGACAGCTCAAGGCGCGTGGATACCAGATATCCTACAGCCTGTATATTTCAGAGAGTTCGTTCAAGCCATCCATGGCTGTGTTGAATTTGATAATAAGCATTGCTTCGCTGCGGGATAGTTTCTCATCAATGTCTCCGCCTCTTGGGTCCCTCTCAATTTTGGCAATTACAGTCCATTTTAAATCACTCAAGTTATGGTTGTTGGTCCTCCAATGATTGACGAGTGGTGCAGAGATGACATTATTTTTTATTCGAGATTTATGTTGAATAATTCGGCATCTCACCTCTTGGTTGGTTTTCCCGATGTATAATTTCTCACATGGACATTTTATGCCATAAATCACATAACGTGATTTACAATTTGAAAACTTTTCGTGTTTCCAAAACACCTGTTTATGTTGGAAAAGTGAACCCTCTTCTGTACTCGAGCAGCATACACACGAGCCACACTTGTGGTGCCCTTGTACAGGTGGCAACCCCAAAAGTGCGCAAACTGTTGGACGTTTTTTCTTTAGTTCTGCTCGTACTAGATGGTTTGAGACACTTTGGTCTTTTTTAAAAGCAAAAAGCGGTTTTTCTTTGAGAGATGCATCCACATTTTCGACCAGATGCCAATTCTGCAATATTGTCTTTTTGAGCATGGTTAGAGTTTGGACAGAATGTTGATACGCAAACCACTCTGTTGAGTGTCGGTTTTTCTCTTTTTTCTAGAAGCGTGTCTCTGGGGACCCACCAGGCTCTCTTCATTGTCCTCTTTAGGAGTTTTTTAGGATAGCGTCTAGCTAGTAAATTCTCAGTAAGATTGTTTGCCTATTTCCAAGCGCTTCTTTTCCTCCTTTGGCGGCAGGAACCTGATTTTTGCACATTTGAGGCTTTGCTCACTGGATTTCACGTCGCGGCCGCCATTTTGTTTTTGGGGTCGATAGCGTTTCTCCTCAGCAAACCTGCGACAGCTCCTCAGAATTAGCTGTTTACGCTGGATTTCAGGTATTCTGGCCACAATTGCCCCTTTCATGTTCCTAAACAGCCTTTTCCTATGTTTTTGGGCAACAATATGGAACATTTTCTTCTTTTGGACTTTAGGGTTGTGGTCTTTGCCTTCTATTGATATTCGCCCATAAGTGATGGCCCATTTTTACGTCATGAGTTGCTTACTCTGCCACATTTGCTATTTGGGGCCTGTGCACTGCCTTTTCTTCGCCTTTTCACTCTTTAAATATAGTTTTCCCTATCTTTTTGCTAACGACCGCCATTTTGTCTACTGATGTCGCTTCCTCTGGACATTGCTCTTTTTCATTGACTCTCTGAAGATATTACTGAGTCTTTTTGTGTCAGTATTATATTTCCTTTGTGGTCCTCCTCATTTTTTCTACCAGTGCACAATATTTTTGGTGTGACCATTGCGGCTTTTTGTGCCTCTTTTACCTTATGCCAGCCAATATGGGTCTATCTCAGAATGCTAAGGATTCCAAGGACTCCAAGGGTTCTCTGAAGAGATCAAAACAAAATTCTCCTACTCCTGAGGCCAATCAAAAAGACACGAATTCTACGTTGGATACCATTCTGTCACGCCTGAATGCTGTTCACGATATTGCGAAATCTACCAAGATCAATACTGACTTATTACTAGTTGAAGTGGCGGCTATTAGGAATGATTTTAAAGCCTTATCCCTTCGTGTTTCGACTGCGGAGACACGTATTCTAAAATATCCTCCATTAAGGACAGCTCTAGGGTCAACAAACTTCAAACCAAAGAAATTCTTGACGTCTTTCGGGATTTTTATAGTAAGCTTTATACTCCCACTAACCAATCCTCTTTTGAGCAATGTCAAGCGTTTTTAAAGACAATTCCTATTCAATCTGTTTCGGCGGAAGACGGTCAGAAACTAGGTGGTCCGATTACTTCTGAGGAAATTATTTCTGCAATTAAAGCTACTCGGTCTGGAATGGTTTTCCCATTATGTTTTATAAAACCTTTCTTTCCTCTGTTGTTCCTCGCCTTAAGTCTGTCTTTGTAGCTTTCATTCAAGGGGTAGCGGTCTCGGGTTCGGCAGCTGATGCCACCATAGTGGTGATCCCGAAAGAGGGTAAAGATCACTCGGATCCCAAAAATGATCACCCTATTCCCCTTCTTAATATGGAAGCAAAGATTTTTGCCAAGATATTAGCCAAGCGGTTGGAATTATATATTCCTAAGCTCCTAAGCTCGTTCACCCTTCTCAGACGGGTTTTGTTAAGGGTCGTTTGGCTAGAGACAACATTCGTACCTTTTGTCATATTTTGGGTACGGCTAAGAGATCGCACCTTCCAGCGGCTGCTCTAGCCCTTGACGCCGAGAAGGCTTTTGACAAGGTTTCTTGGCCTTTCTTACATGCTATACTTGGTGCGCATAATCTTGGTGATTCTTTTATAAATATGACTATGTCTTTATATGCTCAGCCTAGAGCAAACATTAGGGTTAATGGAGCTACGTCTTTGTTTTTTAATCTTCGCCAAGGCACCAGGCAAGGTTGTCCCCTGTCCCCGCTTTTGTTTTTATTATCTATTGATCCGCTCCTTAGATTAATTGACCTCCATCCGGATATTAAAGGGTTCACTTTTGGTCCACATTGTATAAAAACTGCCGCCTATGCGGATGATGTTCTCATTTTCTCAGATTATATTGAGCGTGCCATTCCTGCGATTTCAGACACTATCTCTCTTTTCTCTGCTGTTTCTGGGTATACCCTTAATAGGGATAAAACGGAAATGTTCCCCCTAAATGCTTATTGTTTTCCAGCTCATATTGGTTCCCCCAGGATTTAAATGGCAATCTAAACAGCTTCAATATTTAGGGATCTGGTTCTGTAGCACTATTTATGATACAGTAGCCTACAACGAAGCTCAAACTCTAATTAAAGTGCGGCATCTTTTAGATACCTGGTCCCCCAAACATATTTCCTGGTGGGGTCGTTTACAAACCTTGAAGATGATGATGACACCTATCATTAATTTTGTGTCTTCTATGCTCCCTGTGAAGCTTTCCTCTTCTTTTTTTCATGAGGTGGATTCCATTACTTCCAAATTTCTTTGGACTGAGAAGAGAGCCAGGATTGCATACAAATTTCTAAGGAAACCTTATGATATGGGGGGCTGTAATTTTCCTGATTGGGAGAAATATCAAACTGCTTTTTTAGCCTCGCAGGGAGCTCTCTGGTTCTCCTCGGCCCCTGGTCATATTCCCTCTTGGTTCTTGATTGAACAAGATCTTTCCTCTCCCTTACCGCCTTCTTCCTTTTTAACTACCTCTACCTTATCTATTGCTTTTTCTCGCTCGATCATCTTAGATACCATTGCAGCAGTCAAGACAGTCGACAAGAGAGTTGCTATTCCAATTCATAAATTGAGATGGCCTTCTCTATGGCGTAATCCTAGAACTAAATTTATTATTGATCCCAAGTTGATCTCTTATTGGGCTACTAAAGGGATTACACTAGTACGTCATCTCTATGACTTAAACAATGATCCGTTGCCTTTTTCTTCCCTTGCTCAACAATTTTCCCTCACTAACTTGGACTTTTACACCTTCCTGAAAATAAAAGTTGCTATATCCAAACTGCGTCTGGATCCAAACTCTCCTACCATTACATTATTCCAATTGTGGCTTCGATCGGGTCATGTGGCTTCCAAAATGTATAAATTCCTGTCCTCCACTTCCTCTGCCCTGTGTACGGTTACCCAGAAGAAATGGCTATCTCATTTTGATCAGGAAGTTTCCAATCATATTTCTTCAGATTCTTGGCAGCTGATTGGGAAGCTTTCTATCCGCAATAAAGTTGCCCCTTCTTTAATCCAGTCTAAATTTTTCTCTATCAGTCTTCTTCATTGGACTCCAGTACGCTTACACTCTCTTCACTTGAAGGAAGATGATCTCTGTTGGAGTTGTGGTTTGTCTGCTGGTGACTATCCACATATGTTTTTTGAGTGTTCGCTTCTTCAATCCTTCTGGGATTCAATACATAAACATCTTCAGTTGATTTTTAATCTTCGATTCGAGCTCTCCTTTCCCATTATTATGTTGGGCCCACTGGCTTCCCGGGTTCCCCTGCCCTTGGATTCCTTAGACTCACAATTAATGGACCTTTTGCTGACTGTTGCTGCAAAAGTGATTCTTATGGAATGAAAATCTTTTTCCTCTGTCTCATATCACACTTGGTGGGCATGGGTCTCCTTTTTGAGAAGTGCTCATACTTCAGTTGATGATGCTCATCTTTCTCCTTCGATTTCTAATAGTGTTTGGAGAACTTTAGAATCATATATGAATTTAGCTTCGAAGGGTTTAGTTAATCAATATCCCTCCGTCTCGTCTAGCTGAGTGTTGTTATTGTATGTTTTTGTAGTCCCTCAGAAGATCCTTTCTTTTTCTTCCTCTTCCTTTTCTTCCCTTCTTCTATCTTCCTTCTCACTCTTTTTCTTCTTTTCTTCTTTCCTTTTCTCTTATGTGTTTCTTTCTCCTCCCATGGTAATACCTTTGATGTCTACTACAGTCCCTATGCTTCAACTGTTCTTCTTTTCTAATCCAGTTAAGACTTAGTCTAGGTTCACTTTGCTTATAACTTAATTACGGTTGCTATTTTGTCCTTCTTCAATTTTCATCACCTTTTATGGTATTTTAACTATTTTTATGTTCCTCTATAACTAATAAATTTATTGAACACAAAAAAAAAAAAGGTGTGTCAGCAACAGTGCGAACTTCAGTGTTGAGCCTTTGAAAAAGGAGCTGGAGCTCTGAAATGTGTCAGGCTGGGACTGATATCAGAATGCAGGTTTGCAATTTTCTTGGAAATAAAGGAGTTTTAAAGCAAGTTGCTGTTCGAGTGCATCCTTGCTCCTAAGGTACGTATTGAAAACATATATATATATATATATATATATATAAGTGTGTAGGGCTGTTGTGTTCAAGCAAATATGGAAAATAATTAGTTTCCAGTTTTCCAATATATAAGTTCCAATCTAGAGGGGCAATACCCTTACACTGTTCTGCAACAAACAAAAGCTGTTTCTTCTGGAATTAATGAGCAATGGCAGCATACTACTAAAACTGTGTTGCTTGAGTGTTCAGGCAGGAAACATCTGGGCCAAAGAGATGTTATTCCTTCAAATACTAACAAGGAAGTGACAATACACGGCATTACACAAAGGGCCCCATTAGGATGACAGGCGGATCGCCCCCGCCGGGTCGGCAGTAGTCACCACTGACCCGGCGGGGGCGATCCGCCCGCCATCCGTGCAGAAATTACCCCCAGCCATATTAAAAATGCTGGGGGGTCCGCGGCAGGTGGAAATGCCACCTGCCGCTTTTCTTTAAGGGTTTCTGTAAGGGTTCTATATGGTGGAGATGTCTGAAAGACACCCGCCAGCCATATTAGGATGTGGGGTTTGAAATGCCTTTCCGTGGCGACATTGCCGCCACGGAGTCTGCTTGGAGGGGCCCATTGCGGGCCCCCATGGATTCCCGGAGATGGGGGGGTGCACATGGGGGGTACCTATGGTACCCCCTGCAGTTCCATGCACAACATGGCCGCGCGGTACCTGCCATGTTGTGGATGGAAGTGCGCAACATGCTTTCCTGGCATTGTGGCGGTCGGTGCTGAGTGCATCGCCCACCACAATGTCGGGAATGCAGGATGCGCCCGCCACTGTGGCGGGCGCATCCTAATAGCAGCCATGGGACCTCAGCCCTTATGGCGGGCGGTCCCTTTGTACGACGGGATGGCGGGTGGACAAAGTCCGCCCGCCATCCTAATGTGCCCCAAAGTGTCATTACATAGGCTTTCTTTCTGACAGAATCACTATTCTAAAACCAATAATGAATAAATTCAAGATCTCACAAAAGGGGATAAAATAGAAGTACACACTTTGCTGAAGTAGTAGGAGGGTTGAAGTTGCAGTTCATGATAACAAGAGGCAGTCCAAATCCCCCGAAATTTGTGAAACTCTGTAAGAATATTTTTTAAGCTCTGCACGTGAAGAAAATCTTGGAAAATTCGACACAAATTATCTATTTGTGCACATTTCTTGCCATCCGGCCTTTGTGCACGTTGTCTAGATGTGTGCCCTCTTAATACAGATCTCTTCTTAACCTGCCCTGAGGCTTGATGCCCGGATTCTCTCACGTTGCCTCCACCCAGTTTTGTACCCCTAAAATATTACATGTACTTGATGGGTGACAGGTTCCACTAGGTGAATGAGTGACTCCTGGTGGACAGCTAGCTTCTCGGCAGACTCACTGTCATGTCTGGCATCTCCTCTATTCCTGTCTAGTTATCCTGTGGAATGTTATCATTCATGTGATGTCATGGAATGCTAGGACTGGACTCTAGGAGACAGTTGATAACTGGGCTGAGCAAGTAACATACTGCTCCTGGTGGGGTTTCTTCCTCCTTAACTTATACTTGTAACCCAAACTTGGAATAAATACCTTAACCTTCCACTTCGTCTGATTCCTACTTCCTACACCAACACCACAATTTTGGCGACGATACTGGTGAACTTCTACTTACTACTCCAAGGACTTCTAAGATTAAAGAAACTTCAAGGTATTGAACTTCCTTTTCTTCAATCTACTAATTCATAAGCATATTGGCACCCTGCGAGCCCCACCAGTGACCACTCTAACTGTCGCCCACATCCTTTAAGTGCCAGTGTCCGCTTAAGTTCTGCTTCAGTTTGCACTTCATTTCTGGTTCAATCTTCATACTGTAACCTTCCTGCGAGTTTTGAGAATAATACTTTACCACCTTCTACTGTATTTCTGCTTGTGTTTGAACCGGAGCTGTGTGAAATCTGAAGCCGCAAGTGTTACTGAGAACGGCAGAAAGATGTTAGAGCGGCAGTGAGATGTGCTTCATACCAACTACCACACTGAATCTGCCTGCTTCTTATACTGTTACCGTCATGATGCAAAAACCTCTTTCTTTAATAATTCCTTCTGAGCTGATTCCACTAAAGTTGCTGGCACAACGTTCTTGAGCAAGATTTCAACCCTGTGTTACCTAATTTCAATAGCTGTCCGATATACGTTATCTACAAAGGAGTTTGGTTGGATCTATTCACTATTTGAGGGAAAAAGTGTCATATTCGTGTGATCCCTTTAACGACCTTCAGCCATGGTTTGACTGTTAACTTTTCTTCTCCATTTTTTCTTCGGCGGACCTGCTTTATCTGTGTTGTGCTACTGGGGGACGAGGTCATGGACACACGCATTCCTTTATTTCTTTAGATCAAAATTTTACAGTGTTCTGAACGTCAGCTGTAAGTACTTTGTTATTTATAAAAAAAAAAAAAAAGTTATGCCGTGTTTCCTGTATGCCCTCCCTAGACAGTTGAACCGACTCCACCATATTTTCAAATGTTACACGAGCGCATACAAAGGCGCGTGCCCTTACCTTCTTTAGCCTCACGCTCCTCAAATGCTTCGGTTGTGACGTTGCTGAGTGATATGACATTGCTGGATCAATGTTTAACTGCCTTGGCGTGCAGTGAACCCCCCGGCACAACGTCGAACGACGTGCCGCCATTTTGTTTGACATTTTTCATCATCTCATCATCTTTTGCGGTCTCCTGCATTTTCAGCGATAGGCACGCTCTTGCATAAATTTGCCTGTCGCATTTCAGCATTTTTAACAGCGATAGGCACGCTTTGAAATAAATTTGGTTTCTGCTTTCAAGTATTTACAACAGCGATAGGCACGCTTTGAAATAAATTTGGTTTCTGCTTTTAAGTATTTACGACAGCGATAGGCACGCTTTGTTTGTCTTTTCAAAATGCTTTCCTGCATTTTCATCAGAATGAAAGACACGCTTTATATTACAGTTGTTTATTTCACCACCGTTTTTCTACAGCGATGGGCACATTTTTCTTTATGGTTGCCTATCACAGTTCTGTGTTAATTATTCATAATGATAGATTCATTTTTCACTGTCCCCCGCTGTGCCTATATTTCAATTTTTGCCTCAAGGACTTCTCTGTTCTTCGATGTGCCTATATTTAGAGTTTACTCAAGGACCTCGCATTGATTGGTGGATCTTTCGCAGTGCCGTCGTAGATACTGTCGGAAAATTATTATTCACGTCCAGTGAACCTTCGTGCAAACTTTGGAACTAGAAAATGTAATCTGATAATATTCACTACCTGTGGATGTTCAGGAATATCATTTGCAGGTTAGGTACTGCTTAAAGGTACTGCTTTAACTTTGTGATGTAATTCCATATCTCTTTTATGTGAGTGGATGTTCTTGAGTAACTTTTGCAGTTTAGGTAATGTTTAAAATATACTGCTTAAACTTCATGATGTGATTTCCATATCTCTTTTAGGTGAGTGGATGTTCTTTAGTAATTTTTGCAGTTTTAGTAATGTTTAAAAAATTACTGCTTATTCTTCATGATGTAACAGTTGATAGTTGAGTACTGCTTATACTATGTTATGTAATTTCCATTTCTCTTTTATGTGAGTGGATGTTCATGAGTAGCACTTTTCGTATTTCATACCTTGTTACTAACATCAATAAGTGCACGGAGTTTCTTCCTATAATTCTTTTTCAAAAGTTCTAAAGCACTTTTCATGTTTCATACTTTGTTACTGACATCAGTATGTGCATGGAACTTCTCCTTGTTATTCTTTCCTAAAGTCCTGTATGAATTTTCTTCAACAGTTCTGAATGTTTTTTTTAAATGTTCTGCCAGTTTCTATTTTACCTTGCACAAAGGTTTCTTTCTAGAAATGTCTGTCTAGAATTGTACTGGCAATTGGTTTTTTTTCTCTCTTTCTAATTTTTCGTATTCCTGTTCGGTGTAATTTTTCACCTTTCTTTATGTTTTCTTTCCGGTAGTTTCTTGTGTTTTCTCCTGTTTTAGGTACTTTTCTTGTAATCCTTTTTGTGTTTTTCTCCATTGTCTTCCGTTCGCCGGTTCATGTCTTCATACCAGTCTGGCCAATTGGTGTGTTTTACTGTAACCTTGAACGTTTTGAGTACTTCTCTTTTGTCCTTGAAAGAGAAGATGTGTCTCCTTTTACTTCTTTTACCTTTTCTATTCTTTCCATTATATTCTAAATACTTTTGACCTTTTCTATTCTTTCCATTATATTCTAAATACTTTTGACCTTTCTATTCTTTCCATTATATTCTAAATACTTTTGATTGTCTTTTCTTCTTATTCTTGATGTTCCTTCTTTACAGTTTTCACCATATTTTTTTTCTAATCTATGTTTATGTTGTTGTGATTATTCTTTGCATTTTCTATTCCATTATAAAGGGGAAGATGTGTAGTGTCTTCTTCCATTTATGTCTTCTTCCATTTATGTCTTCTTCCATTTATACCCTTCCCTTCCTTTTAATTTCTTACCATATTCTTTCTTCATCGTCCAATCTATATTTATTTTGTTGTGGTTATGCTTTGCATTTTCGATTCCATTATAAAGAGGAAGATGTGTCATGTCTGGCATCTCCTCTATTCCTGTCTAGTTATCCTGTGGAATGTTATCATTCATGTGATGTCATGGAATGCTAGGACTGGACTCTAGGAGTCAGTTGATAACTGGGCTGAGCAAGTAACATACTGCTCCTGGTGGGGTTTCTTCCTCCTTAACTTATACTTGTAACCCAAACTTGGAATAAATACCTTAACCTTCCACTTCGTCTGATTCCTGCTTCCTACACCAACACCACACTCACTAGGCTGATGCCCTATCTCACCCTAGCCCTGCAGCTCTCTGAGTTGTGAATGTAACACATTTGTACCTCCTGTGTGCAAGTAGTGTTGCTCGCCTTGGATCGCTGCCCACAGTCATGCTTTCTTCCTTTCTCATAATTTGGTACACTATTCGCGTGCATCGAAAACAAGGGAAAGATAAAGAATTCGCAGGCTTGCAGGTGGATTACAGGCTAATTACGTTTTTTTTTTTCTGAATGCTTAGTAGTTGATTATAAAATAAACCAAACCAACAATTTGTATATTTATTTTGAAAAAGAATTTCATTTTGCAATTTAATTCAACAATGCAAATGTCGGCCAGCACGAGGTTTTGAAATAGGATCTACAATGTCAAGAAGTTGGTTAAGGTGCATTACATTTTTTTTTTTTAATAAAGATATGAATTGCACACTTACAAGCTCAGATCTACATAGCATGGATAGCCTGAATTGTAAACATGCATTGGCTCCCACACTACTTCACCAAGGTATTGATGGGCCATGGTGAACAAAAGATAACATGCGTTTCTTATCTCTTCAATGTCGCTTGTGATCTATATGTTTGCACGCACAAGACCCTATGTCACAAAGCTAGTTTAGGTTGTATAAAACAAAAGTTTGCGGCTGAAAATATCTCACTCCCCGCTTCCAATAATTCACAAAAGGGTTTCTGGCATGTATACATGGATTTATTATTGCAAGGGTTTGGAAGTGGAAGTTCAAAACTTACAACGTAGAACCCGCTTTTTAACACCCAGACCCCTTCTCACCCTGGAAATGGTTGCAAAGTTAGACCCCCTGCACTATTGAAAAGGCAATAGATAACCCTCAGATTGGGAGTGCTGGGGAAACAGGAGAAAGGCTTTCTCCAAGAGGAAAATATTTTCCCCACAAGAAAAGAATGTGCGACTGTACAGCGGGTTGAAATCCTCCTGTGCATTTTTAACACCCAGACCCCTTCTCACCCTGGAAATGGTTGCAAAGTTAGACCCCCTGCACTATTGAAAAGGCAATAGATAACCCTCAGATTGGGAGTGCTGGGGAAACAGGAGAAAGGCTTTCTCCAAGAGGAAAATATTTTCCCCACAAGAAAAGAATGTGCGACTGTACAGCGGGTTGAAATCCTCCTGTGCATTTTTAACACCCAGACCCCTTCTCACCCTGGAAATGGTTGCAAAGTTAGACCCCCTGCACTATTGAAAAGGCAATAGATAACCCTCAGATTGGGAGTGCTGGGGAAACAGGAGAAAGGCTTTCTCCAAGAGGAAAATATTTTCCCCACAAGAAAAGAATGTGCAACTGTACAGCGGGTTGAAATCCTCCTGTGCATATTTCCTCTCTTAGTAGTATTGTGCACAGTGGGAAAAGATGCCTGTGAGTGACTTCAATAAAATTCCAGTAGCACGCCTGGAAAGTTGTGCCTGCTGCAGCTTTCCAGGGGTACGACTGGGAATGCTTGTGATTTCCCAAAAACAGACGTTGGATACGGCTTCAAGTGATGATTTAGTACTTTGTGAATATGGCTCAATCATTCTAGTACAGTCCATCCCGGATTTGCTTTTACAAGTATCTACCTTATTGTTGCAATTTCAAATGACTGCTTATTTTTCTACATCATTGAAACGTTTACAGGGAAATCATTACCCACATCTAAGCGAGTAATTATTAGGAGTGGGAAATGTCATATACTAGACACATTTCTTGATAAATTATAGCCCACAATATGTAAAAATAAGGACCCCTGAATGGCTTTCACATTTTCTAACACACCAGTTCGAATTACTGGCAGACTCTCGAGTTCACTCTGTACATGAATGAGTTGTCAAAGATCAGACAACTGAAATTACAGATTAATTCACACGGGAGATTTCAGTGTAACATTGAAAAATGAGAAAACACCCATGCTGATTGTGTTCTTCATTTTTTTCTCACTCCCTCCATTGGAGAAGGAATCTAGACCCTACTGGCCATATGTATGAAAAGCCATAGAAATCTCTCTTTGGGAATCGCAAAACGGTATGTATGTAAGGAAATCTCAAAATAGGAAATTGCTAAATTGCGATTTCCTCATAGGGAATTGCAAATTAGGAAACTGAGCTGTCTGGAAGCAGAAATGATTATGTCACACCTGAAAGTTTACAAATAAAGGGGGTGGCCACAACCCAGAGGCCTAGAAAGTTGCAAAAATGAAGGAGTGCTCCTTCATCACTAATCCTGAATAAAATCATGGCTACGGAAGATGGGAACAAGGACTCAGGGAGCAATAAGATAAGGGTAACAGTCTCTGAGAAGGAGCTGGAGCTCCTGACAGAAGAATAACGCTCCTATTGTCTCCTAATTCCAACTGCTTGGGAAGACCTGCTTCACAGTCCCAGAGACCTAAAAAAAACAAGAATCTGGACCAGCATCCTGGAGAAGGTTAACTCCCTAGGAGTCACCCAGAGGACCATCCCAGAGATCCGCAAAAGGTGGTTTGACCTGAGGTCTCGCATGAAGGAGAAGGTGGCCAGCAGGATGGCTGTGGGACATGGAACAGGTGGAGGACCCTCAAAACAACCCCCACCGGCTCCCAAGGAGACTCTCATAGAGGAGACCCTGGAACCAGAGAGTGTGGTAGGAGTATCTGACATTGACACCTCCAAACCAGCAGGCACCAGCTAGAGAAAGTCCTCTTCCCTTTACTTATCTAACATAACATAGTGTTAGCAAATCCATATGTCATACATCACAGCTCAGATAACTCCACTGAGATGAGTGCCCCACCCTGGCAATGCATCATGGGAGTTATAGTACACATACGTTGCTTGCTATACTGGATACTGATGGCAACACTAAGCATAGCCGTACACCATAAACATGTCACAAACACATGAAGCAGAGTCACAACAATATTGTGGACAAACATTAACCATTTATTTACATTAACTATTTAAACGCATTTACACGGACCACAGTCCGGAGGTGTCAGGATCCATTGCAGCAGAAGGGGCTACTGACACTGATGTGGTCTTTGAAGACACAACACCACCATCCCCTCAGCCCATCACTCCAACTCCAACTGATAGGAGAGCAACCATCTCACCACTGCCAGAGTTGGTGGACAATGATGAGGGACAATTGCAGTGCAGGGACCCCACACATAAGAGGGCAGGACACACAGACATCGCAGAGGCCAAACATCAGCAGTCCATCCTGATAACATGTCAGACGACATGTCGGAGAGTTCTCCTGTGTATGGTGGCTTAGAGAAACCCATCATCTATGTCCAGCACCTGCAGACAAAACAAATATGGACTGTCAGTAGACATCTGCTACAAATGTCTAGGTTGATGCAGAACTTGGAGAAAGAGCAGGACCATAAGCTGGCAGCAATAGAGAAGGAGCACAGAGTGCAGAGACAGAGGCATAGGCAGTACCTTGCAAGGTTTGATTCGTACACCCGGGCTTTCAACCGCTTGGCAATGGGCATACTGGGTGGGACACTGCTATCAGGACATTGTACATGGTTTAGTGCAGGAGTTGACAGCATTTCAGAATATCCAAACCCACAACCAACTGTATCCCCTACCTGAAAGTGAAGAGGGCTCTAGCCTCAGTGGTACATCCATTCAGGATGCATGCAGTTCCAGACGTTCATGCAGCCACACTTCTGGGACTGACATGTCAACAGGTCCACAGCCCAGTGTTGCTAACAAGGCACCCAACCCCAGAGGCCGAAATAAGTGAACCACTGTACACTCAGAGGAATGAGCCACCTTTATTTTATTTGGCATTACTTACTTTGCTTTTTCTTCTTAACAATGTTACATCTACAAGGATACAGTTGAACCTTGAGTGAAACTGTGGTACCCTGTACAATATCAATTTAGTTTGTTGCAATAATTGGGGGTATTGGAGAATGATTATATTGGGTAACTCTGCTCACAATGATGTCCAGAAACCTGCAAAAGAACCTGGAAAAGGCACTTTGTGCAACCCCCCTGCCACTACTATGACCCCCTGGTAACTGCCAGAGGCTAAGAGGTGTAGGCAACACAATACCTGCACAGGTGGTGGGATTGTGCTGCTTCTGAGTGTTGGGGCCTAGAGATGAGGTGGTAACTCTGCAATTAAATCAAGTATTACCTGACTACTGAGTCTGTACATCTCATACATCTCCTCTGTCTGTTCAAACAGGGTGACTCTCACCCTGAAAATCCTCTCCTGTCTCCTCATCCTCCTTCTACCCCTCACAGCCAAAAGCATCATCCTTCTTGCCAGACATACAAAGCCACCATTGTGAAAGAGCCTGATGCATTTTGGGTGCCTTTTTATACTTTGCACCTGGTTACAATCTGATCAGATTCAATGGTGATTGCATTTCATACATGGCATTTTGCGATTAGTTGCATTTAGGAAATCCGTTGTACATGCGATTTGCATGTTAGACATCCCTATTTGTGATTTCCTATTTTGCAATTACCAAAATGCGATTTCTACTAGGTAGGAATCAAATTTTGCACCTCTGCAAATGCCTTTCGTACAGTTCAAAAAGGCATTTGCATTTCCCACCGGTCTGAAATTGCGATTTGCATCATTAGGAAATGCAAAATGCCTTGGTACATGTAAGCGTAGACCCTGGGATGTGATACCTGGGGGGAATCTGCACGGAGACTTACCTGTTCGGAACGCCGCCAATGCCAAGAGTCCAGAGGGTCGTGTCCAACGCCGCCACCGACCAAGAGTCAGCAAATGCCATTCTTCGCGCCGCCGCCCCGGGACCACAACTCCCGGCAGGCACACCAGGAGGTGCATAAAGCAGGCGCAGTCCGGGCCAAGGGCGGGCCCGTTAAAGGCCGTTATAGGGACGGGCAACCCCTCTGACACCTGCCACGTTATAACCAAGGTCAGTGACATATTCTAGTAGCATACAAGGTACAGAAAGGATGGCAACCGTACAAGATGGTGATCCTAACTATAGGAAATCAACTGGTGGTTCACTATTAGGAACTCTTGACAATTTCCTGATAAGGGTATCAAATGCACTTGCCAAGGATATTGAACTTACCGAACAAAGACTATCTTTGGACACACCCTTTGATAAAAGGTCTTCATTAGGCCCCCTGGCACGAGCCAGATCACTGACCAACTTACAAACTAACTCGCAGGGCTCACTTACCCCCTCAGGAGTGGTATCTGCTTCTCCACTTCAATCAGCAGAGATCACGAATATAAGTGACAACTCCCCAAAAGAAGCAGTGCCCAGCAGTGATATAGTTAGAGTTCCACCTCCTAAAATCAAGACTCGATCTGCTGGTCAAGTGAAAGCCATTATGGTCCAACCAAAGGGGAAGGAGCAAACAAAAAGGAAACGCCCTGGTCCTCAATCCAATGCTGGTGGGAAAAAAGCAAGGTCTTGCAAAAGTAATGCTCCACCTGACGATACAGTAGTAACGTCACCCACCACCCCCGTACAACTGGACGGGGTTGATAGAAGTGGGCAGGGAAGTAGTTTGGATCATAGGGGGGAGGATCCACATATGGAGTTGGGTCCTTCTTTTTGGAAAAGACTGGAAGTCACCTTTAAGAAACTGTGTCATCCTTTGCATGAACGGCTGGACGCAATTGAAAATAGACTGGTGTGCCTGGAACTTTCATTGGCATTAGCTCAGAAACAGGCAGGACCAAGTCGTGGCACCCATACTTTAAGGCCAAAATCTACCGCTGCCAATGGTCCATCGAATTCTAACAGTGACACTGGGTCAAGCCAGACTGCAAGGCCTGTGTTGGCTGCTGATAAGGGGCAAACTGCTAATTCACAACCAGTCACCCAGACGGGAGTGGGAAAAGTACATCAAGTTAGCGAGACACCACAAACCACCCTGTCACGGGCAGATACTCCCTCGGTACCTAATAACACAGGGGTGGGAACAAAGCCATCGAACAAAGATAGACCTTTGGGCGATGGAGCTAAGTTGAAGGATAAACAGCCATCTTTATCCGCCCATAGTGAGCCTCCTCTACCTTATATTGACCTTCCTCCCCAATCAGCCCCTTTTGTGGTAGTTTTGGTAGGGGTTCCCCCATTAGCTCATGGGAAACGAGAATTATACCAAGATCTAAAGCATAAATGTATTTTCTGGCTAAATAAACACCGCCCATTGCCAGTGTACATGCGTGCGGATATTATGGGTGTCAGAAGAGTTAACTGGATAGGGAAGGGATGTAAGACTGTTGCAGGAGACTGTATCGTTATTAATTTTAGAGACCAGATGTGTGTTAACTTCATCTGTAACTGGCCCCATAATGATATGTCCAACGGGATACAAAGTCTACCCTTAGCCTATTTCTATGGCCCCTCAATTCCAGTTTTCTTCGAGAGGGATATGTTTTCTCAGGGGCCTGTATCTAATTTTTGCCCCTTAGGGAACATAAGGTTGTTCAACAGATTTCAGACCCTGTCGGGGCTAGGGGACTGCGATTGACAGTACGAACAACAAAAGTCCATTCAGAGTAGTAGAGGAGGGGCTGGAAGGGAGGGGATGGAGCCTGGGAAAGGGATTGTCCCGATTCAGTGTAGTAAAGATGAAGGGCTGGAGGAGGTTGAGCAACGCTCCACGTGTGATATTATCCCTCAGGCTTTAGTGGTAGACCAGTCTTTGAATAGACATTATAGTAAATACACTGGTTTAGGGAGACAACCCGTACGGAACAATTTGGCAATGGTAAACAGTCATAATATTGATTCCAAAATATGGAATGGACTTAATATCGAAGTAAAAATATAGAATGGACAAAATATCGAATGGACACAATATAGTGGTTAAAAATATCGAATTTAAGGTAAGTAATATCGATTTTCAAAATATAGAAGTCAAAATATCGAAGTATACAATATAGGCATTAAATATATCGATTTTTTAATAATATCAAAAGTGTTTTGTATGTTAGTATATGTGTGAAAAGTGTATATTAATTTTTGTAATGTATGTTTAATGTATTTTAAGTAATGAATTTTATGTTATTTAATTTTTGCGTAATTTAATTCTGTAGCGGGTTGTGGGTTTATAGGGGAATAGGGTGGGAAGTAATTTAATTATATTAAATTAAATATTAATTTTTAGCAATTATTATTAATTTTTAATTAAATTTTGCTTTTTAGTTCTGTAGCGGGTTGTGGGTTTATAGGGGAATAGGGTGGGAAGTAATTTAATTGTAATTAATTAAATATTTTTATTTATTTATTGGTATTCAATATAAATGTATTGTTATTTTTTAATTGGTAATTAATTTTTATTAATTGCCAATTCATTTGTATTAATTGATTAATTGTTAATTATGTTAATTTTCTAAATTTATTTTCTGTAGCGGGTTGTGGGTTTATAGGGGAATAGGGTGGGAAGTAATTTAATTGTAATTAACTAAATAATTTTTCTCATTTATTGGTATTGATTTTAAATTTATTGTTAATTAATTTTTCATTGGTAATTAATTTCTATTAATTGGCAATTCATTTGTATGAATTGGTAATTATTTTGTAATAATTAAATATTTGATAATTATGATAATTGTATTAATGTATTTTCTGTAGTGGGATGTGGGTTTATAGGGGAATAGGGTGGGAAGTAATGTAATTGTAATTAATTACATATTAAAAAAACTTTTTGTGTATTGATAAATAATTTACTGTTCATTTTTAATTGGTATTCATTTTTATTATTAATTAGTTTTTGTTATTGAAAATTAATTAGTTGTTAAATAATTATGAATAGGTTATTAATTTTTAATAACTAATATGTAGTTGTATTTCTAATTAATTATTACATAATATTAAATTGGTTATTAATTTCAATTCATGTTTTATTGGTATTGATATTTAATTTATTTTTAATAATATATTAAATCATTACTTTCCCTACTGTTAAACTCACTGGAGTGGGAATAGTAATTTTCACCCTCCCGCTATCCAACGCTTTCCCTACTGTTGCACTCTCTGGAGTGGGAATAGTATTTTTTACCCATACGCTATCCAACGCTTTCCCTACTGTTGCACTCTCTGGAGTGGGAATAGTAATTTTTACCCCTACGCTATCCAAAGCTTTCCCTACTGTTGCACTATCTGGAGTGGGAATAGTAATTTTCACACTCCCGCTATCCAACGCTTTCCCTACTGTTGCACTCTCTGGAGTGGGAATAGTATTTTTTACCCCTACGCTATCCAACGCTTTCCCTACTGTTGCACTCTCTGGAGTGGGAATAGTAATTTTTACCCCTACGCTATCCAATGCTTTCCCTACTTTTGTACTCTCTGGAGTGGAAATAGTAATTTTTACCCTTCCAATATCCAACGCTTTCCCTACTGTTGCACTCTCTGGAGTGGGAATAGTAATTTTTACCCCTACGCTATCCAACGCTTTCCCTAATGTTGCACTCTCTGGAGTGGGAATAGTATTTTTTACCCCTACGCTATCCAACGCTTTCCCTACTGTTGCACTCACTGGAGTGGGAATAGTATTTTTTACCCCTACGCTATCCAACGCTTTCCCTACGGTTGCACTCACTGGAGTGGTAATATTAAATGTTACCCTCCTGCTATCCTACGGTAAAATATTGTACATTTTTTATTAATAACTTAAATTAATTATATCTTAATTTTAAGGTTATTTGAGTATTTTTAAGTATGTTTTAGTTAATTATATTTATTATTTCATTAATTTTAAATTACTTTTAAGACATTTAAAAAAATTCGATATTTTGACTGACTATATTTTTTACAGACTATATTTTGGATTCAATATTTTTGTACTTACCTGTTTGTAGATAGGAATTCGATTTCTCGGCATTCTATATTTTGGTGACTATATTTTGGTAAGTCTATATTTTGTCATTCTATATTATGTCAGTGATCCTTTGGCAATATTACCAGATTGTCCACTAAGCCAGACATTGCTGGTTTCCTGGAATGTAGCAGATTTAGCCTCAAAACTTAATTCGCAGGATTGGGCAGACTTCATTGACCTCTTTGACATTTGATTGTTTCAAGAAGTCTGGGTGGTAGAACCAATGTTTAGAGTTGGCTATTTGAACTTTTTTGTCCCTGCCATAAAAAAAACTAAAGGGCGACCTATGGGGGGTTTAGTTATATGGGTCAAGCAGTCCCTAAAATGTAAAACTCAGTTGCTCCCCCCTGTATGTGATGATGTTCTTGGTGTCAGATTTAGCTTTCACGCAGATTTAGAAATTAACATTTTTAATGTCTATGCTAGGGGGCTTCAAGGTGGCAAGAAATCGGAAGTTGTAGCTAAACTTGATACATTACTACAGGCTTCCCCAAACAACATTATGTCACTTATTGCTGGGGACTTCAATACCACCTTTGAACCCCTTGGTTTGGACGATATCCATTTGACAGAGGAGGACACTAGATGGGGAGTTCCCCAACTCAGTACCAAACCTATAAAAAAAATGGACTGAGGCTGCTATTCAGCTAAAGGGCTTTTGTTTAGAAAATGAATTGAGAGCTGCCAACGGGCGTACACCCTCAGATAAAATGGGGAAGGAAACTTTTGACAATGGTGCTAGGGCAAGCAACATTGACTACTTACTTGTCCCTCTCAAAATGTGGTCAACTCTCCTCGATATGGAAGTTGTGTCACGTATTGAAAGCGACCACAATCCTCTGAGTGCAAAGTTTAACTTGGGTATCCACATAGGGGAGGAAGCTCATCAGGGGCATTACTACTCTGATTTAGCTATAGCAAACGATGAGCGACACCTTAAATGGTGTCAAGTCGCTGAGCATCAGGAAATAATTAGTTTCATTGAGGGAGACCTGGAAGGGGCCCTAAAGGCTATGGAGGTTGTTATACTGAACGGTTCTCCCCCTTACCTTTTATTAGAGGTACACAATAGGCTCTTTACTAAACTGAAGACATACTTTTGTAAACCTGGTGTAGGAAAAAGAAGAACTGCAGCTAAAAAACCAGAGAGCTGGTATAATAGCTCCTGTTGTCATGCCAGGAGGGATTTGGGTCTAGCCCTAAAGTCTAAAGACATGGGTGCAGTTAGACTGGCTCGTGCGAACTACAGGCTCAAGCAACTTGTTGCTAAAAGGGACTGGGAAGAGGGCCTGTGGCAGGAACTGAAAGTGGCGTGCTCAGCAAAGAATCCCAAACTTTTTTGGGAAATCTTTAAATGGGACAGGGGAGGACATCGAGAGAGCCCTCATAATAATGTTGATCGCAATTCTTGGGTCAATTATTTCAAGCCCCAGTATGCTGCTAGTGCCACTGGTAATAGCGATGGAGCCTATCTCCATATTATGTACAAGGAACCTATTTTTTCCTTGAATGATGTGGATAGGGTATTGGACCAGGTCACTGAGGGCCGTGCTACCGGCATGGATGGTGTCCCCGCAGATTTATTTCTGAACAACAGGAGGGCGCTGGCGATTTTACATCTTGTATGTGGCAAACGCCATAGCCCAAGGGGTGGAGGTGCCCATCTCATGGAAAGGGGCAGAAATTGTGCCGGTGTATAAAAAGGGGGATAAGTCACTTGCAGCCAATTATAGACCAATAAGTCTAATTGACTGCCTACAAAAAATCATGGGATGGCTGGTTTTGGGCAGAATTCAGACCTGGATGGATAATGACAACATTTTAAGTCACCTCCAGGCTGGTTTCCGCCCAAAAACAAGTACCATAGACCAGGTCTTCTGGTTCATCATGTTATATTGGCGTACCGTGGTCCTGGAAAAAGGCACTCTGTACGCCGTTTTTGTTGACTTAAAAGCGGCTTTTGACCTAGTCCCGCGTCATACTCTATGGAAAGTTTTAGCGGACCTGGGGATGGCACCTGAATTGTTGAGTTTGATTGTCCGCTGGCATGAGGATACCTTCGCTTGGGTACGGTGGGGTTCCCAGGGAGAGGTCACCGTGCCCTTTCGGGTGGAGCGTGGAGTGAGGCAGGGTTGCGTTATGGCACCCACCTTATTCTCACTCTTCGTGAATGGGGTTGCGGATTTCCTCTCCCTGGTCCCGACCGATGCCCCTGTGATGTCCGGTGAGCGGGTCCCGATCCTCATGTTCGCGGACGACACTCTCATCATTTCAAAGACCCCGAGTGGACTCCAGCAAGCCCTGAAGCGGTTTGAAGATTTCTGTTTGAATAGGGGCCTAGAAATAAATACGACAAAAACTAAGTATATGGTTCTGACTGGCCGCAAACCGTGCGGGTCAAATAGACCTTTCAGAGGGCTGATTAATATGAATGGCTCCCCGCTGGAGCGGGTAGATGCCTTCACCTACCTGGGAGTTACCCTTCAAAAAGATCTGGGGTGGTCTAGCCAACTGGACATTGCGGTCCTAAAACACCGCCAGCAGGCAGGCATCCTTTTGAAAAAATTTACCTCCTCAACAACCAAGCCCATTAGCCCTTTATTGGAAGTATTCGGGATGAAGGTCTTAGGTTCGGCCCTATATGGAGCCGAACTCTGGGGTTTCGAAGACCTTAGAAAGTTAACGCTAGCTGAAAATGAATTCCTCCGAAAAGCTACTAGCGTTCCCATAAGTACCCCGTTAATACCACTAATGTGGGATCTTGGAAAAAAGGCGGTCCAGGATCTTGCCCTTTTGCGCCCAGTCCTTTACTGGCGCCGTTTATGGACAACAGAGGAATTACAGCATTATGCCCAGGGTTTAAGGGAAATAATGGCTAAGGACATGGGCCAAAGAATATACTGGCTAGAGAACATCAGGTCGATACTCCTAAAACTAGGAATGAGGGACCTTTGGGAGGACCCAGAAAATGCTCAGTTTCCCTCTAAAAAATTGCTAAAAGAAAAATATTGGGAGATGGTGGTCACAGAAGTAAGGTCAGCGGGTCTCTCTGCTCATTTAACTGCTCGTTTCATGGACATTAAAGCCCAACCAAAACTGGAACAATACTGGGATATCATTGGTAAACAACAGGATCGTAAGCTCTATTTCCAGCTCAGGGTAGGATCACTCCCAGTAAGATCCTTTACGGTTAAATGGGCAGATAAAAGTGGAAACGACAGATGTCCTAATTGTGGGGAGGACCAAGAGTCAATAAGTCATTTTTTATTTTTTTGTCCCCTGTACACTGCCCCCAGAATGATGTGGCTTAAGCCATTATGTAAATTGCTTGGGATACACAGACACGCTGAGGCTCTGAGAATTTTAACTACAGACCCGACGCCCAGAATCGCTGTTGCTGTGGCTAAATTCTTGAAATGGGCTTGGGTAATTCGCACAAAATATACATCGGCCACTATGTGAAGGTTAAGCTGTATTTGTCCATGTATACTGGGGTTAACCCCTGTGAATTCTTGTGCAATACTCCTCTGGAAAAATGTATGTTGATGAATTGGTTTTTATCCCTTTTTAAACTGTAATCCGGCATAGTCTATTCTAGTTTAATACTTTTTAAAATATTTATTGTATGGATTTCTTATGACTTTTTAATCAACATTTGTGTAAATATATGTATGTACACTTTTATGACTTAATTGTCGAATAAAGTTTGTGAAAGATACCTACACTGGAAGGTACGATTTACAAATACATGGGGACCACTTCCATTGTACTGAGGCACAACTTGGACCCATAGAAAATGTTAATCACTCAATGTCCCCAGGAAAGTGCATGGACGTACATACAATACTTTTTCTAAATTGTTTTGAGCAAGCTGAATAAATCAGAGCTCTTTTGAATGAGTTTGGAGGTAAGCCGGTCAGCCCACAAGAACATTTTGAAAAAATGGGTCAAATAGTGTATTTTGAAGCATGTTTTCACATAAACCTGCTAAATAGTCATCTACTATGAAAAGGCACTCATTAAATATATAACTCCTTTCATGGTGTGCCAAGTTAATGGAACCACAGGAAATATACCACAGAAGTTCACCTCCCTTTTTTTCAAAATTTGCTCAGCTGCCCCCATATGCCAAGAATTACATATAATATGTAAGTCCTGGCATTTTCCTATTAATGTTATCCATGTATCAGGAGTGACCCTCATGTCAAAATTAACCTCTTGTTTGATAGTGCCAGCATTTTGTCATGTTTTGCCACTCCCATATGCATTCATATACAAAAAGAGTTAGGGAGGGACTTAAAAAAATATCAAGGTTGCCCTTCAATCTAAAAGCCAAACCAACAACACAGCCACAGGAATGCGTCACAATGTGGTCTGCGAGCACCGGCGGCGACCACAACTTTTGTCCAGAAACCTTTTCCTATGGCCTAATGGTAGGTATTCACGTGGGGTCATGTGGTTCGGTACACAATTGGGTGAATACTGGTCCTCATGTGCCTGATAAATAAGCCAGTAAGTTTTTGTGTGGCAATGAATCATGTCAGCCGTTCACAACAAAATAATCTAAGCAACACAATTTTGTTTTCAATCATGAGCATAGGCATGGAATAAAGATGTGGATAATATGCCACATTTGACAAATTTTTAGTATATTTTTGTAAGGAAGAACGCATAGTAATTTCTTTCTGAATTAGGACCGACTTGAGGTTTATGTATTTTTTGGTAGTATACGCAGGAAGCACCCTTAGCTCCAGTCATGGCGTTGGTTCCTCCTGTCAATACAGTAAAGTGGTCGATGATGATAAAGTGATCAAGTTGGTGAGTAACAGCCAACCATCTCATGGTCGGCACTTATTTGAGGCACTTCCTGTTTATCCCATCTTTTTTTACTATGTTCCATCTCCAAGACAACATTTTGTCGGTTCGCTATATTCTATAAAGGTTTCTGTCTTTGAATTACACATATTGTAGTTCCCTACCCTCTGGGCATGTGCTGTCTCCCCAGCAGACACCAACACGACTTGGAGGCTTATAAACTACAAATCCCGTCAGCCCCGGGTGACACATGGAGATGTAGTGATGTCACGCGTACCAGTACCAATTCCCAGCATGACATAAAACAAGCCAGTTTTCTGCTGTCCTCTACCTCCAGTTGCAGCTCGTGTACCGCCTGGGGTACCAATGGAGAGGTAAGTGGGAAGCCGCTAAACTTAGGAAATACGTTGCCGCTGTTGCTGTGCATGAGTACCTTAAACATCATGGGAGAGGGCTTTTCTAATAAGCAGCGTAATTCTCTAGCACCTCCACACTGGGGCATTACTATAGTCTTCTATCCACGACTGTGAGGAGCTCACACTGCTCATTAAGGTTTTAATGGTGGGCATGAAGTTATTGCATGCATATATTGCGCCCCCGCTTAGTGCTACATTTCAGCCACGAACTCTAGGGACCACAAACCATTAATTACCAGCTCCGGTACGCCACACGACAGGAGCACCGATACGCGTATGTGACTTACCCATAACAACTGAGTTTAATACTGAGGGTGTTTGAGAACTAGTACTGTGGTTTGCCACCATTAGGAGGATCGAGCCTCTGCAGCGCACACTTTGGCATTTACCCTGGATTTATTCACAGTATAGGTGCACGGGCAACGCCTCTTGAGACTCCTTTTGCAGTCTTCTACGGCCCCCGCCCAGTTTTAGAGCCTCGTTTTTACTGGGTGAAGATTGCAACATTACTGCCATTTGGGTACTTATATGTGACATGGCCCCAGTAGAAGGGGCAGTGATGCAAATGACTAAAAGAAGCAGGATCCTTCATTCTATAGGAGTATCTAGCTACTGCAATTCGCTTTGGGGCACTTGTTTCTCAACTTGGTTGTACAAACGCGAGAAGTACGCCTCACGAGACTCCTTCTGTGCCACAAAGTCTCATTGTACCAGTACCAGTGCTGACATGGCACCACCAGCGCAGATTATCACAATAATGTGTTTTCTGCTTGTGGCACTGATACCATACACGCGTACGCTCTCCTGCCCGTTTCTGTGGACAGCCTTGATCCAACAATCGTGTCTATCATGCGGAGTGTTTGAGCTGTAACCACTATTTAAATGACACTAATGAGGGTGTATATATTGGTGCATCCTTTAGAGCCATTCACTTGGGCTTAGCTAGATGTACTTATTCACTGTGTTGCGCACACATGCCCCAGATTTTATGCCATCAGATCCGAGGTTTGCTAAACTACTTGACTCTACTAGTTTTTAAACTTCTAACTAACAAGTACGTTTGTGCACTTGGTTTCTTCGTGATCAGTATTTCTTAAAACATGGTCTACAAGCAGTTGTGTCAATTCAATTTGTGATATGCTTGACAAATCCACATCCTTTCTTTCAGATCGGTGCCCCTTCCCTGACCTGTTACCAGGATGAGGTGAGGCTTCTTATCTGTACAGTACAGGTAAGCACATTTTGGCAGCAACTACAAGTGTGAGACGCATTGTACATGTGGCAACAAATAATAGCCCACATTATTCTCACTATGTACTCACAAACTTGTATGTATTGGTTTACTCTTGTCGCTTGTGGTTTTCTCTACAGGTACGACCAGTAAATCATGCACTGAAAACAGCAGGATTACTGGTTTTGTATTTACTTCTTATCAATATTATTTTCATCACTTATCTCTCTTCGCAGTAGCATTTTTCGAGTTCCTGATGAAAGCTGTGACACCATTTTGGGTCTTTAAGGCTGAAACATGCAGATCTGTTTTCGTCTGACACGTGCAGTTATAAATCCATACAGCAGGTGTACTGTTTTTAATCCTGGTAGTGAGAACGAGCTCATAAAGGCTACTTCATCACTCTCGTTAGCTAGTTTTAACATCACTACCCACACAGTTTGATAATTTTTTGTTGTGCTGAGCCCTTGCCACTACCAGTCTTTGTTCTTCTCATCTGCAGGATTTAGAATATCCTAAACAGAGCAGGAATAAAATATCCATGAGCTCCATCCTCTCAGAGAGGAAGTTGCAGCCCTTGGCGGGACTAGGCATTCCCGCCAAGAGGAGAATCCCAGATGATGAAGCATACCACCTTTGGTGGGTGAGGGATTTCGTCCTTAAAGGGATTCCCCCATAACCTCCTCAAGATAACCTTTAGTGCCTCTTTCTGTTTGCCCAGGCATCCCAGATCCATGGATTTCTGTGTTGTTTTTTTGAGTAACTGTTTGGGGTCTTACCCCCAGATACATCAAGCCCATATTCTGCGAATTCTAAATTGCGGAAAATACCGAATCGCAATTTAGAATTCGCAGAATGGGATGCATCAAGAAAAGCGAGTCAAAAAAGCGAATCACAATCGGTCGCAATTGGCGATTGCGATTTTCGCAAAATCGCATTAAATTCACAGAATCGTCCGTTTTCCATGTAGAAATTGCGAACTCGCAATTACCGAAATCGCAAATTGCGATCTTGCTAATTGCGAGATCACAAAAACGGGAAGTCGCATTTCAAGCACAATGATGACATCACAACCAGGAAGTAGGCAGTATCCTCCCTCATTCACAACACAGAGCCTGAGAGTGGAAGCAGCACAGCCCAGAGCTCCACAACAGACTACCTGAAGCACCACACCAGGACACAAAGACCAACTGAAAATGTCCCAGGAAGCAGCAGGGAGCAGTGCACCAGGCAGAAAGAGCAAAATAAAATTCTCAGAGCAGGAACTGGAGTACCTCATTGAGGAAGTCTCAAAGGACCAATACCGCCTGTTTGGAAAGGAGTCCCGGAGGGTGCCCGAGGCGGACAAGAGGCGCATTTGGCTGCGCATCCGCGCAAAGGTTAACTTAGTCGGAGTGACCCAACGCTCCATCGACGATCTAAAAAAGAGGTGGTACGACCTCAGAGGGCGTGCCAAAGAACGCATCGCTGAGAGGCTGGGGGAGTGACTTGCCACCGGAGGAGGAGACCCCACTGTTGCACCCAACACTCCACTGGAAGACCTGGTGGAGGACACCCTCAATCCTGCAGCCTGCGTGGGGGTCACCCGGCTGGACTCCTCACGACCCACCCAACAATCCCAAGGTAAGTGCCATGCGACTGCGACCCCGTCCCCTAACAATGCCCATGACTCCAGAGCTAGCTATTTGACAACCCCAGTAATGCAGGCCATGCACACCTGAAATGCCCTATTGCATTGTGGGACCTGTAGTGCGACCACAATTCCCGGATAGCCACACACATCCAAACCTGTCAAGTGAAAGTCATTCCTAAAGCCAGTCAGGGAATGCAAGCCTGCATGCAAGTAGCAACATCCCATGTGCAAGATACATATCATTAATCATGCACCCATTTCCATCACAGGTGCGTCTGAACAACCCAGCACCAACAGCGAGGCCCTACACATAGAGGAGAACCCTGAGGACACCGAGGGAGAGGGCCATCCTGCCCCACGACCCTGACCATCACAGCCAGCAGCTGCAGTACCACCACCTCCCCATGTGGACAGGGCCACTCCTGCAGCCACAGGAGCCCAGCAACCACCCCATGTGACACCCATGGCAGTGGTAGAGGCCACACCACCACCACCCAGGAGGCAGACACGGAGCACAGCCACTGTGCGATCCCAGTCTAGCGGACTGATGAGGCAGCAGCGCGACGTACCAACAGGCGCTGGCAGGGGGGTACATGTCCGGGATCCTGGGCCGGCCATAGAACGCCGGATGCTTGCAGTACACCAGAAGCAGGCACGGCACTTGGCAGCCATCCACCTGCAGCTGAATAAAACTGCGTGAAATGTGGGCCGGCTCACAGAATGCGTGCAGGTCATGACCGCAGCTGTCCGTGAGAACAGCCAGATCCTGGTGTCCCAGCAGGATATCACCCGCCGTCGCCACCGCTAACTGCTGACCCGCCTGTCAGCATACACGAGATCTAACCATCTCATAGGAAATGCACCTCCCAACTATCGCGCCGCTCTCTTGCGATGCAGATACAGATGGTGCAATGCTGCCAGGACGTTGCCGGGGCCCTTGAGCAAGTCACCACAGCTGTGCAGAGTCTGCAGGCGTCTGGCCATGGCCAAGCAAGTGGGGGGATGATGCCAGTGAGGGCACTTCTAGTCACAGCAGCCTGTCCTTGCTGCTGGTAACCCAACGCCGCCGCAGCACCAGGCCCACCGCAGCATCACGGGCCAATAGTGTCGTGGAGGACGTTGAAAGGCGACTGGGTGCGTCCGCCCTGAGGCGCCAGTAACTCAATGTACTGTACCAGCGGGGCCATGCTGATTACACAAGCATGCCCTCTTCCCTAACATTGGGCTGTATGAGGGAATACAGTTCTCATGTAAATTTGAAAAAATTGAAATACACATTATTGTGAAAAAAACAATAAGAATTTAGTCACAAGTTAATCCGACTCATGTCATTATTTCATTTGTCATGCATGAGTGCAGTGTTGTGTGAGGGTAATGGGTGCACTAGAAACAGTTCATTGTGATATGGTTGCGGCGCCTGTGTCCTTCAGCAGGGTTCTCCCCTCGTGCATGATGCACATGTGCAGGTGGGCGGTTGTCCCCTTCCGACTCACTGCCAGAGATCTCCACAGGTATCCTCCGCTTGGTAGCAATATTGTGGAGTATTGCACACATGGCGACGATTCGGCAGCAGACCTCAGGCTGGTATTTGAGGGCCCCACCAGTCTTGTGTAGGATACGGAATCTGCTCTTTAAAAGCCCAAATGGCCGCTCAATGCAATTTCTAGTGTGAATGTGTGCAGCATTGTAGTGTGGCATGGCAGGGTTGAGGTATGGAGTGAGGAGGTACTCACGGAGGCCGTAGGCGCTGTCACCTGAATGAAAGGAGCAGAGGGTGAGTGCCTGTTATGCGCAGCTACATGGTCTCGATGTACTGTTTGTTGGCATGTGTACTTACCTAGAAGGTGTCATTCGCCAAAGTCTCCCCTGGCCAGGCGTGTGTGCATGCCGCTGTGCCGGAATATGAAGGAATCATGCGTGCTCCCCGGGTATTGTGCCACTATGTCGGTGATGATTGTCTTTGCGTTGCAGACCATCTGGATGTTCAGTGAGTGGTAGGATTTGCGGTTCCAGTACATGTATTCTGTCTCAGTGGGTGGGCAGATGTGGATGTAGATACAGTCAATGCATCCATGGGGGAATTGCGCAATTACATTGGGGAATTGCGCAATGTTGTTAAATTGTAGCTTGGTTTGATTCAAGTCCTGATGGGTGGTTGGGAATGTTATGTAATGGTGTAGCCGGGTCAGCATGGCCTCCAGGAAACTCCTTAGGCAGCGGGACAGTGTGCTCTGGGACATCCCCCATGCAACTGCAACTATCCCCTGGAAGCTTCCGGAGGCCAGGAGGTGCAGGCAGCACAAGACCTGGACATGGGTGGGCACGGCATTGGTCCTCCTCGTTGGGTGCTACATCAGGAGGTCAAGGTCCCGGATGAGCTTGGTAATGATTGCCCTATTCAGCCTATACTTTGAGTAGATTTCCTCCTCAGTGTGTCCCAGGAGTGTGATCCGCTGGCGGAAAATTCGCTCATGGATCCGGCGTCTGTTCCTTGCTGCAGCCTGGAGCCTTCGCCGCCTTACCACCATGTAGAGTCCTGGCATTGTGAATGTCCTCATGCTCCTACTATGTCTCCTTAAGTGTGTTTGTTCAGCCCCGCACCTGTTGCTAGTTAGGATTTTTTTTTTCTTTTTTTTTTTTTACTTTATGGTTACCACCTGGTTTGGGTTCTCCTTAAATTGCGCCTCGCAAATAGCGATTTTCAGCTTTTTCGCTAATTGCGATTTTTCATGCATTGGCGATTATTTTGCGACTTCGCAAATGGAATCGCAGAATCATTGGGGAATCGCTATTACAGAATCGCAAAGGGGGGTTCCAGCTTGATTCTGCGATTTTATTTGTGAAGTCGCAAAATATATTTTGCGAATTCGCAATTTGGTTACTTTTCTTTTCATGAATTGCGGATCTGGGAATTGCGATCGCAATAGCTGTTTTGCAGCTATTGCGATCGCAATTTGTGTTGATGAATCTACCTGTTAGTCCTTGCAGGTCTTTAACTTTCCCTTGCACCCCCCTCTCGTTTTTTGTTAAGCATCTTTCTGTACTGCTACAAGGCCCACCTCTCCCACAGGATAACATTGGAGTTGCCTTATTATATTTGTTAGTGTCATTTCCAAATGGGAACAGGTAACCAGTTCATGTTTGGTGTTTCTGGAATTGTAAACAATTTCCTAACTTATGGTGAAGTAGGATTTTAAGTAACAATTTTGAAAATGCCACTATCAGAAAGTTGCCATTTTCTTGCCTTAGCCATTTGGTGCCTGCAAGTTTGTCTCTGGGTCCCTTGACTGGATGAATTTGTCAGTTCGGCTTTGTGTATTCCTCATAGACAGCCACACACAATGGGGAGCTTAAGGTGTGACTGGATGGGCCATCACTGGCAGGATGGGAGGGAGGAGCTGGGCCCAACCCCAATTACACTTGAATAGGCTGTGTCCTGTCTCCACACAAAGGGCTGCATACCCCTTGTAGTTAGTTTGGAGCCAGGGCGAGGAAGGCAGGGCATCTGTTCCCTTCAAAGGCATGTTTATAGAAGCTTCTCCCCACTTCAAATTTACAATTGTGTATAAATACTAGACCTCAGACACCAACTCTTAAGTACACTTCTGGAACTGTGGATACTCTTCCAGGAAGAAGGGCTGCTATGCTACTGAAAAGACTGCCACTCTGCCGGACTGCTGCTCTGAAGGAGCTGTTGCCCTTCTGTGTTGATTTCCTGCCTCGGTGAGAAGGACTGGACCTGCATCTTTTGAACAAAGAACTCAGAGTGACTGCCTGGGCTTGTTGGGAGTCCTCCTGATCTTAAGACTCTGGGGCACATAGTCTTTCACTAACTTTGCACTTTCACCTGGACTTTGTTGTCTGTGAGTCTACCCTGCCAAGCAGAGCCACCCCAGTCCTGGATGCTTGAAATTGGGCCTAATGTGCTCTGCCAGCCTCTTTGGATCCAGCGGAACTGTGGCATCTTCTCTGCTGCACCGCACAAACCTGAGCAGAACCAACGCATTGCAGCTGCTGCGCCGACTGGACTGGCCGACTCCTTCGCATTGCAGCTCTTCGGAACTGACACATCGCTTCAACTACGTATCTGATCCTCGGCACAGGCGTCTGCACCCCTCGTTGCTGGCAGCTGATGGACTCCGCATGGCAGCTCTTTGGAACTGGTGCATCGCCCTGACTGCACCTGCATCCATGACCACGAATTTCACATCCCAAGTCCCGTAGACGGGATCCTCGGTGATGATACAGGCCGTGCATTACAGCCTCGCCGCATCTCGGAACCGACTCATGGATTTGGCTACGGGACGCATCTTCGACGCGGATCATCGCAATGCTTGGCAAACCAGGATTTAAGGTACTCTGTTCTGCGGGTCTAACTGGGTCCCTATAGCCGGACCATGGGCATCTCGGTCAGATATCCATAGTTGGCAATTTTTGCTTTTTGGCACTATTTTCATTAAAATCTTTCAAATTGCATATCTCCAGTTCTGCTGATTCAACTTTTGTCATTTTGATCTTGTTTTATTTTTTAAAGGAAGATATATTTTTTAACATGGTGTGGGATCCTTTTTGTGTTGTGTTTTCACTTTATTTCTGTCGGAAGTGTTGCACAAATTGCCTCTAAATTACACATGGCCTCTAAATTAAGCCTGACCACTCTTTGCCAAGCTACCAGAGGGTTCAGATCAGGTTAATTTAGGGTAGGCTTGTGCCTCACCCTGACAAGAATTGTGGTTGCTGCTTGATCAGGGCTCACGCCCCAGTCAACCAACAACCCAATTTCTCACAATTTATGAGCCATGAAGATATTAATGAAGCAGGGGAAAGAGGAACGATATATGAAGAGGTTAGACCTAAACATAGTTAAGGTCACACCAAGTGGAAATTATTCACATTTGTTTTCACTGTAAGGCGAAGTGAAAACGTACTTTTGACCAAATCATTCACACACCAGTCCACCCTCTCAACCCACTGCCGACATCAGTACGTGGAGCACTAAGAGGGGGGTAACAATAAAGTGAAAAGTTACTTATCCACTACAACAAACTATCAAATATGGGACGTTTTCTCCATGCCTAATATTTGCGTTCTAGCAGTATTACGTTCACCAACATATTTCTGCACTTGCATGACAACTTAACGACGTTTAAATATATACCAAATTACTCTTGACATGTATCCTTTGTCTCTCAACCAGTTTTGACCAAGGACACTTTTGTACAACCCACACACGGTAGTCTCAGATTCTCTATGAATCACCTACGAGAAATCCTTTGTAAACACGAGTGACATTGTTAGAAGAATACATTTCTCTTCCTCCCAACCTCATGCATCTGTATATTGGCGGAAGCCACGTCCCTTCCAAGTGACCCCAGTCACACATATGTTACAGTTACTAGGTGCTGTAACCAAGGGAAACCGCATTCATCATTTAAAACTAGCTATGTTTACCCGTGACTCTGAACTACAGGAGAAGCAATATGTCTATGGTTCATTCAACAGTGATGAGTAGCATGCTGCAATTATTGTATGTATAGTATTTTAATACTGTACACGCTTTTTTCCCTGGGTGTTTAATTTAAAATAAGGGCTAGGCAGGTAGGATAATTCAGTAACACAAAACATAGGAATCGTAATGGAGTTGCTATGTGTGCACAGTTTCCATCTGTTAGCCCTAAATCATGCCAGGTTTTGAATTTACTGAGGAAAAGTTCATTCGCGGGGCATACATAATCCTTATAATTGGCTCTGCGGGGGCCTTCTGTGAACTCTGCTAATTAAGACAACATATTTTTTTGTGTCTGGGGTTAATTTAAAAGAAATTCTGTAGATATAATAGTTTCATCAATCTCTTGGCACGTAAGGCAGAGCAGGGTCATCAAAGAAGGAAGTTAATCCCTGGATACCCACCTGGAGGGATCTAAATTTATCATAAAGCAACATATGCCTGTCAGCTTGCTTGCCACCTGGGATTCGTACAGTAGAAGACACAGAGCACAGGACAATGAATCGGGCAGATTTCGGGGCAATAGCAGTCTCACCCCGAAGATACAAATGAGAGGGACATCAGTGTCTGAGAGAGGCATTAGCCCCATTAGATGCTTATGGAGAAGAGCATGCAGGCATCTGTACTTCCAGTCTGATTTCCACATTGTCCCCCAGGGTTTTACCTGGAGATTCCAGCTGTTTTTAGCCGTCGAAGTCTTAGGATGAAACCTGGAAATTTGTAATCACGGTGGGACCAATAATATCTGTTACTGACCCCATCAGGATTGCAGGGGACACTCAAAATGAGGCATTTTTAGGTTTGAGCAAAGGTGGATCACGGATGGTCTTTGCAGAAAAACGGAGGAAAAGCTAGTAAGTTGACACTGAAGTACGATCATAAGGGATATAAAACGTTTTGGAAAAATAATTCCTGTTAAATTTTTTCAGTAAAAGATGAATAGGCCCTTGGTATATATTTGCTTCCTACAGTGAAGAAAAAAGGCTACAAAATGTGTAATCACAAATCTATGTTTTCTGTTCTTGCTTTACGGTTTTCAGAATCTAAGGACATTGAAGGGGAACAGTGTCATTACAGAGAATAGATAAAGCTGCTCGGCCACAATTCCCTCACGATTAGGAATGTGAGCATAGGAGCCTAAATAGGTGATTTATGCTACTTGTTACAAATGGGTTACGCCAATTTAGTCTGCCTGGATATTTGGTTTTTGATCACCCAGTTTTAGGATCTTTACTGTTTGGTAGTCTCACTACATAAGTCTCACAGCAATTTCATGGTAATTGGACTGAGCGTGTTAACCACCAGTGTCTGCCTTTTAAGTTAGGGCCGCTTTAGTGCATTTAGGGTAAGGGGCAATAGGCGGGATATATGTGAACTTGTGTGGTTACACATGTGCGGGCTGCACATGAGAGACTACCACTGTGCGCAGCCTTGTAGCTGTGCAGCGGTAACATTCCTGTGGCAGTTTTGAACTGTAAAATCGACATGTCAAAATAACCCCATTTCACAGGCAGAAACTTTCCTTTTAGATATTAATATGTCACCCCTAAGAAGGCCTTATTGCACATAAAGACAGGGTGCTTAATATTTAAATATAGGACAAGTAAAAGTAGGAGATGTAAAGTAATGTTGAACATGTGCTTACATTGAAATATCCCCAAAAGCTATTTTCATATTAGGAAGGGTGGCTGATTCCATAGGGAAACACTGGGCTCCATTGTTACATTTAATAAATGCTAATTTCAGATTGGTAGCAGCTAGATAAATAATCCAAGAACTCATTTTTTAGTTATCCAAAAGTCAAATTAATGGTATAATCAAATGTTGTCTAACTATTAAGCAACAGGTACTTAAAAAAAGTTATCATTTGCTTGTGTAAAGCCTCTGGAGGCCTTTCTGTAATTCAACTGTCACCTGACTGCATATGGCTCCCATGTGGTGGGGTGTGGATTTCTCCAAGATGGAGGACAAAGGACCTGGGTGTGGGGAAGTGCTGACCTTCCCTTGACAGGATGGCCGGAAGGCTGTGCCGAAAGACTAGTTGCACTTCAAAGGGGCCTAATCTTTCACATTCAGATGAACCTGACACCAGACGTGTCCCCATCCTTTGATCATCTAGGCAATGTGGCTCCAAAACCAGTGGTGGGAGGAGCTGCTCCAGAACTGGTTTGGAGTGACCACAATTGAGGGTTTGCCTGTTACCCTAACTATAATCTGGGTGGACATACAAGCTCTGCATAAAGAAGAAATGTTCTGTCAAGTGGGATTATCCCAGAATGCTGTGAAGGAGGGTTGGGATAGGGGTGGAGGAGTGGTGCGGCATCCTAAAAGTGGCCAGGGTTGCCTGGCATCTATAACTTTCCACCCACACTTATAAACCCCTGTGCAAGGGAGAGACAGAGAGCAAGACCATAGACTTGGATTGTGACAACAGCAGACTCATGGACAACTGGAAGGAGAAGCCACATGGGCGTCCGCAGAAATTTTTCCAGGGGGGGGCAACATTTTTACTTCATTACCATCCTCCGGCATGATTGAGCACAAGTATTAAATAAACAAATAAAAAATCTAATAAGACAAAGAGCTTAAATAACAAAAGAAACCCATGGGGTGGGAGAAAAATCATGTGAGGCTCCACAGCAGATTACCTGGCAACCACAATGAAACAGAGGAAAAAACAAACAAGCAATGGCATAGCCAAAAGGTCTCGCCATTGGGACCTTATAACTGTTTAGCCATGCAACACTTGATGTTGTTGCACCAAGGATATTGTACTGGACAACTAAACACTTATAAGGTCCCAAAGGGGAGACCTATTGGCTATGTCAATGCTTTTTTTTTAAATGACAAGCAGTGCTATAGGGATCCGGCTGCCACTTAGTCCACCACATCCCACGTAGATGCTGCAGCCATCTTTGAATGGTTTTAAAGCGAATTCAAAAGATGTCACCAGTGTATGTCAATCCCTATCTCAACTGTGAGACTGCTCTACTGCTTCCCAATTCTATTAAATACAAATTATGTAAAAAGAACATCCCATTCTGAGCTATACAGCTCATTTTACCCACGTTTCATGCGCAGATTTGAAATACTGATGGTTTGGGCTTCCCGGAATTCAACTGGTTGAAAGGTGGACAGGTGTAGAGAGGAAGAGAGAGAGGTAGAGAGAGAGAGAGGTAGAGAGAGAGAGAGGTAGAGAGAGAGAGAGGTAGAGAGAGAGAGAGGTAGAGAGAGAGAGAGGTAGAGAGAGAGAGGTAGAGAGAGAGAGGTAGAGAGAGTGGTAGAGAGGTAGAGGTAGGTAGAGAGGGGTAGAGGTAGGGAGAGAGAGATAGGTAGAGAGAGGTAGAGGTGTAAAGGTAGAGAGGTATAGAGAGAGGGAGGGGTAGAGAGAGAGAGAGGTAGAGGAGGAGAGGTAGAGAGAGAGGTAGAGGTAGAGAGAGAGAGTGGTAGAGGGAGAGGTAGAGAGGTAGAGAGAGAGGTAAAGAGGTAGAGAGAGAGGAAGAGAGAGAGGAAAAGAGAGAGGTAGAGAGCGAGGTAGAGAGGGGTAGAGAGAGAGGTAGAGGTAGGGAGAGAGAGGTAGAGAGGTAGAGGTAGAGGTAGAGGTAGAGAGGTAGAGGTAGAGAGGTAGAGGTAGAGAGGTGTAGAGGTAGAGAGGTGTAGAGGTAGAGAGGTGTAGAGGTAGAGAGGTGTAGAAGTAGAGAGGTGTAGAGGTAGAGAGGTGTAGAGGTAGAGAGGTGTAGAGGTAGAGAGGTGTAGAGGTAGAGAGGTGTAGAGGTAGAGAGGTGTAGAGGTAGAGAGGTGTAGAGGTAGAGAGGTGTAGAGAGGTGTGGAGAGGTGTAGAGAGGTGTGGAGAGGTGTGGAGAGGTGTAGAGAGGTGTGGAGAGGTGTGGAGAGGTGTAGAGAGGTGTAGAGAGGTGTGGAGAGGTGTAGAGAGGTGTAGAGAGGTGTAGAGAGGTGTAGAGAGGTGTAGAGAGGTGTAGAGAGGTGTGGAGAGAGGTGTGTAGAGAGGTGTGGAGAGAGGTGTGGAGAGAGGTGTGGAGAGAGGTGTGGAGAGAGGTGTGGAGAGAGGTGTGGAGAGAGGTGTAGAGAGGGAGGTGTAGAGAGGGAGGTGGAGAGAGGGAGGTGGAGAGAGGGAGGTGGAGAGAGGGAGGTGGAGAGAGGGAGGTGGAGAGAGGGAGGTGGAGAGAGAGGGGTAGAGAGAGAGGTAGCGAGAGGTAGCGAGAGGTAGAGAGGTAAGAGAGGTAGAGGTAGAGGTAGAGAGAGGTAGAGAGAGGTAGAGAGAGGTAGATTGGAGATCCTAGCATTTCCAGAGCATTAAAGGCACTACTCATTTGTAACGCCATTCCTTTCACTGCACATCCTGCTTTATCTAAATAACTAGGGCCCTTATATACAAAAGGATGTAGTGGTCATAAAGCTTACAATTTGCAGCATCACAGTGGTTGCTACTGATGGTTTTCACCCCTTCCTAGGGCCCCTGCAGCTCCACTCTTCCTTAGCTTGAAAAATGTGCCCTCCCCCCTCCTCCGAAATTTGACTCTAGGTGCGCCTCTGCTTCAAGCTGTGGGAGCAGCCAGGCCCGGACATTCTCTCTTGCCCATCAGCAGCAGTTTTCCCACTCATCAAGCAGGACCGTCATTTCAAGCGCTTTGTCACGCTTTTAAAATTGACGGCCCTGCAGACAAACACCACTGTCTGTGGGGGCTGTCAATAGTGACGGACCGGTGTTCCAGGGGGGGGCAAGTGCCCCCCCTTGCCCTCCCCTGCGGACGCCCATGAGAAGCCACCTGGTGCCTTGATAAAAACTCTTCCTGAAGATGACACCCAAGATAGATGGGTATCTCCAGGGCCAATGATGTGTGCCCCCTGAGGACCAGTTGGGGGTAGAACTGGAGTTCACTACCATTCCAAGTGCCCCGCTACACAGACAGGAGACTCTGAGGCTAGAGATTGTGGATGGGATGGTGCTCTGCTGGTTGTGAGTGAAGGGTCTGTGCAAGAAGTCCCAACCAGCAGAAGACTAGCACCAGCATCCAGGAGAAGAGAAGATTGGTGCAGGAAGCCAGTAAGTGCAGCTTCCAGAAAAGTACACCATTTGGAGGGCAGGAAAATGACTCCTGGTAGCTTCAGCTCACCACCAGGAGTAACATGAGCCCAAGTTAGTTGAAATTGGGCACAATAGGGTCTCAGTTATGGCGCTTTGACCGCTTTACAACCCGGAAAAGGGAATGCACGGGACTCCGTTGCCATTTTGCACATTTTCCCCGTGGTGGGCCAATGCCTAGGGGTCAGGGCAAAGCACATTTTCAATGAGATGGCCTCAGTAGGATACCTCCACAGACTCACTTTCACCACCATGACGAGCACGATTAAAGTAGTCCTGGGGGATACAATCAGCTGGGACAAAGGAAGTGCGTGGACAGTGTGGGCAGGAGAGCAGGATGAGAGAGCAGAGATGACTATGCTGGTGATCTAACTATCTAAGCTCCTAGATTTATCCATGCCTCCCGGAAGTGGGTGTATTTCAATGCTTCCTCTGAAACTCACAGGAGAGGCATAGAAATATCGCAGATATTCGAAGAGGAGTTGATTTACTATTCTAAATCCAGTCCTCAAATATCTGGGGCAAGTGCTTGTTTGTGATAATTGCTGCACCTTTGGGAAACAGGGTGAATAAAAATATATTCACATCAGTGCACATGCATGAAATATATTGACATGCACACAGGTACATGTGGGACATTGACAGAGGGAGAGCTTAAACAGATGGAAGACCGACTCCTGCTAGGGGCAGTTTGGGGTAGTGAGGTCTTGGGACTCCCCCACCACTGCTAATGACTTTACCCGCAGGTGGGCGTGCTCAGGGAGGGACTGAGGCACCAGTAAAAAAGGATTGTGGCTTTCCACTTCTGGGAAAGCCACTAAACAAATATGTATTTAGTAGGGTGTGTGTAATAAATGTAGTTTTCCTTTTTCGAAGAAAAAGCACTCACTGGCCAATAATTTCTTGAGTTTTGTTATTGCATGCCCACACTACCTACCCATAGCAGGCCTTGCACCCTTAGTTAAGTTCTGCAATTAGGTACTTGGTTCAAAGTAAGGTGACAATAGTTTACCTATTACTTGTGCAGGGCAGGCCTCACGTCTGGCACATCTGGTAACCCAATTGTTTTCACTACTAATATTCTCATTGTCATACAAGTCTCAAATTAGTACAGATGGGAGGAAAAGAAAACTCCTGCTTAGCAGTAGATGTTAAAAAACAAATACAGTGCCTCCACAGAAGTGTCATGCAGTAGGAAAAGGTAAGGAAAATCTGTGTGCGATATTTGCACGTCACATTATGAGTGCCTGGCTGTATTTGCTGTAAAAATTGTAATAAAGTTCAGAGTTGTTTACTATTTTGTTGATGTGAGAAAACAGGCCATGCCTTGTTCCTAGTTTACATTACGCACTGTAAGCGCAGGGAATGAAGACTGGGCCCAGCACCCTGAAATCACTGTGCACAGCTGAAAGGTGCGCATAGCGGGCCGCATGGGCACAGGTGTTAGGCCACAGTGCTACTAAGGCCAAAGGCTGTGTGCATGTGATCGTGTGGATATGGGGGACGGCCTAGCCCTACGACCAGAGCAGCAGTGTCTGGCCATTGGTATCTGTTTGGCAGCTAAGATTGTTGGGCACTAGATGTGCCCAAAGGCGCACCTTGGGCCCCAATATTACAATGCATATCCCAACATTGTGCGCTGCAGGTTGCATTGATGTGTGGCTAGGCGCAGGGTCTGGCCAAAGGCTCTCTATCCGCAGCTGGTTTGGGTGGTATTAAGGTTCAGTTCGGGGTTTGGCCTAAACATACACCCTGCACCCTAACCCCATTGCACACTGCCAAAGGTAGTGTACAAAAGGCCAGGCAACACACCGGAGTCAACGGTGCACAGGTAAAGGTTGTGTGGAGGTAAAGTCCACATTTGTAAAGCGCACAATCACCCGTAAGGGTCTCTAGGCGCTGGGGGGCCTTCGGGAAGATTAAGCGAGCTATTGCCCAGAGTCACATGGTGCTGGGCTAACCTGCCGCCGGAGCCGGGGATCGAACCGTGGTCCCCAGATTCCAGCGTCAGTCGCCCTGGCCGCGGCGCCACACCTCTTCATTGAGGTTGTGTGCAGTAGTGCAGTGTGTATTGGTGTTTGATGCAGGGCTTGGTCAAATACCACACACTCGTCGTACAGCCTGGTATGGATGAATAATGGCCAGGCACAGTTGGACAGCTGTAAAACAAGTTGTACAGACTCGCACAATGTCATGTCGTTAGTTTTTGTTATACCAACACAAACGTTCTGCATTTTTTTTATGGCCACATTGTATCTATTTTCCCTCACTTTTACTTGTTTATGCATAACTTATCGAAACATAAAGGAGTGAATAGGAGTTTGACTGAATATGCACTTCTATTTTGCTGTTGCAGAGAGCATCATCACAAGTCACATCCGCAAAACATATTGTTTGATTAACATGCAACTCTGCACAGTCTAGAGAAAAATGGCAATCTTTTCTCATTACATAATGTATAGTATTAAAAATGCAGTCAGTCTCTTATGATCTAAAGTTATATTAGCATTGTGGCTGCAAAAAAGATGTAAAGGAAAAATTACAATGACTTTTGATATGTAGTGTTTTCTTTCTGCATGGGCACCATAACTCTCAGTGCTATTGGGATAGGTGGTGTCAGGTGGACTGTTTGTCTCCTTTGTCTGAGGTTGGAGTTTTTCATGCCAGTGGGCATAGACTCATAAATTACAGTTTTTTTTGATCTGGCTCTTTCCAAGGAATACCTGTTAGCTTTTCGGACAGGGACAGTTGAGCTTGCTGTGTTGACGTTACTTCTAACCAAGCGCCAGGATACCCGTAGGGTGGCAGTTTTGCGCTATATAAATTCTCATTCCATTCCATTCCATTGTCTTGACCCCTTTTAATAACTCCTGCAAAGGGGCTTGTTACATTTTCCCTCTCTTACTAAAGGTTAAGAGTGAGCTGATGATGTTAAAAGTGGGGAGGGACAGCTCAGGAAGACAAATTAATCCTTTTTCACTACAGACCAGGATGAGAATGGCACAAATAATAGAACTGGCCTCCATTAGTAAATCAGATACTTAAGTATGTGGCCCAAATTCTGCCAATCAGGCCAGTTTTGTTATATGGTATAGAATTTGTAAAGTGCGTAGCTGCCCCAGCAGTTGGGCTTCCCAGCACTAGTCCACTGAAAGAATAGAGTGCAACAGACAGTGTATAGAAGGGAATAATACAGATGAGAGCCTAAATAGAGAAAATCCAGGTCTTTAAAGTGTTTCTAAAATGTAAATGGTTCTGGCTGTTACTGATTGAAACAGGAAGCGAGTTCCAGACAGGTGGGGCCTTGGCACATAAAGAGCAGCCTCCCACACTCACTCTTTTGACTTGGGGAGCAGTAGCCAGATTGAGATCGGCCAAACGCAGAGGACGTGAGGTCCACTATGGGGATATCAGGTTAAACAGCACGGGGTCCCCCTGGGAGTGCAAGATCTTATGAGCGATACACACGCTCTTAAAGTGAATATGCCTATCTACAGGGAGCCAGTGCAATTTGTGAAGATGGCTGGAAGCAGGGAAACATTTCGGAAGGGAGAACTGCAGCCTTGCTGCAGCATTTTGTGCCAGCTGGAATCATCTAGTAACTGGCTTACTGACTTCCAGGGGCAGACTGTTCCAGTAGACTAGCCGAGATATGATTACTGCCTAAATTATGGTTGGCCGAGTGCTGAAGTGGAAAAGACCGTGAATGGGCTTGAGACCTCAAGAGTCCAAACAGGGGCGGCCTTAGGCATGTGCAAGCTGTGCACCTGCACAGGGCCACCAAACCCCAGGGGCCACCACACCAATATATATCCTTAATATAATAATCCTCTGAGGATGGATACATATATGCGTGGCGGCCCCTGGCAGGGATTTGGCGGCCACTTCCAAACACCCTGACCACCCCCCCTTCACTGGCCTCCGCACTCTGGCCCGCCCGGACCCCCTCCTCCGGGGCTCCCTACCTATGCTCCCTGCCCAGGGCCACCATGAGCCTAGAGCCGCCCCTGGTCCAAAGCAATGTCCTGCTACAGAGAAAGTACAACAAGTCCCTGACCAAAAATGTAAAGATTCTTTAAAAAGTTTTTTAGGATCATGTGTTGTTTTGTGATGTACAAGGGGGTACACCAATTGTCTAATTTCACAACAATACAGTTATTATCAAATGTTCTTCTACCATAAAATCTTTATAAAAGACACCCTTTACATGTACTGGAGACATAAATGCATAACACAATTTATTTAAAAAATATACAAAATCAATTTGTATTCATCATTATGATTAAAAACAATAAACGTCTAAAAACACATTAGGAAACAATCACTTATTTCAATACAATTGTTTAAATCAAGAAAGGCGAGAAAACTACACAAAAAGTCTGCTACCGATTTGGCGTGCACTTCAAAGGATAAAGTGCTGTCCATCCAAACACCTAGATTTTTATAGAGGTCCTAGTAGAAAGAATTTCTGTTATGCTCTCATTCAAGCGTAAACAGCTGACATTCATCCACTCTGCGGCAGCTAGCAATCCCTTTTGAAAATTGACCAGTTCACCGTCTGAGGTAGGATTATCAGAGAAAGAGAGCATGAGATGGATATCGTCAGCATACAACACCAGTGCAAGCCCAAAGGATCTGACAATATTAGCCAAAGGTTAAATGTGGTGTATTTTGTAAATGTAGTGTATTTTGTAAAGCGCACAGCTGCCCCAACGGGGAGTCCCGGCGCTGTATAACGCTGTGGAACCCTTCCTGGCTCTCCCTGTGAGAAGCCCCTCCTGGGTACCCCCAAGGTGAAGCCAGGCATCCCAGTGTTGTAGGGGCCGATGTGGAGATTAAGCAAGCTATTGCCCAGAGTTGAAGAGTGGGACCCATGATTAGAGTAGGCACCTAGGCGAGAATTATCGAGTCCGTGGACATTGAGCTCAAGACCCTGCCGCGTCAGGACTTGAACCCTGGTCTCGGGCCTGATCTCTGCTTCAGAGTCTGCCGCTCTAACCAGTGAGCCACACTTCCCCAAATATTGAACAGAGAAGGGCTCAATGAAGAGCCCTGGGGAACGCCGTGGTGTGGCACATGAGACTGGAAGCTATAAGGGGAGAAATAACCAGGGAGGATCGCTCACATAAAAAAGAGGCAAACTAAGACAATGTGGATTCACCTATGCCAATATCCTGTAGGTGCTGGAGCATGATTTTATGGGACACCGTATCAAATGCAGTGCCTAGGTCGAGGAGAATCAAAGCTGAGGATCTGCCTTCGTCCAGAGTGCTATGGAGTTGCTATTTTGACAGGTGTCCAGGATCTGGGTGTCTTTCAGAAACGTGGTTAGGATAGTAATAACATGTCTCTCTGCTACCTTATCAAGAAAACAACAAAAAATGTAGGGGTTAGCCCTAATCCCCTTCATCATCTGGGGAAACATGTGTAAATGAAAAGTGGTGTAATGCAGTAACGGATTCTCGTATCGTTAGTTATCCAATGATTGCATAAATTAATAATTGGGGCTGTGTACAGGATTCCTGCAAATGTATTTTAACCTTGTAGCTGAGCCTATACTCGTTCACCCGGGAGTAGGCACCTGGGTTATACAACGTGTTAACGTACATTAAGCATACACAAATAAAACAAATAAGAAAACTCATGGCTGCAGGGATTACTGTATGCTTTTTGCCAATTCCACACTCAAAAAGATACTACAGAATATTCGGGGAGAGAGTGTGACTGCAATTCTGGTAGCTCCTAATTGGCCCATACGTCATAGGTTTTCTCTCCTCTTGAATCTGCCCAGGCAGGAGTACTTCTACCTCTTTGCAAGTACCATTTCCTCAGATGGAAAGTTTGGTTGTTGAAATGCTAGGCCTTAGGAGTCTAGGTTACTCAGATCAGGTTGTTCTTGATATCCACATTTCAAGAAAACAATCGACTTTCAATTTCTATAAGAATCACAGGAAGTCTTTCATATCATGTATATAACTTATTTCGATCACAAAGATCTTAAAAAGTACAGAGTATGTAAAAGATGTTTTAAATATTTTTGTTTTAAAAGACATAAGTATCATAAAATGGTTTAATAAGCAGGAAAAATAAAAACAGGTGGAAAATACAGTACTTCATGCAGTACATTTGGAACGCTTAATCCACAGTGCATACCAATATTTGGCAACACCATAAACTATTTCTCTGCGTGTGTCAGTGTACAAGATCCTCAACAACTCTAGGTAATGGCCCGGACCAACCAATCAACATAACGGATGTATCAATTTTTGTCTCAGAGATGTAGTGTGTGGGCAGAAAAAAAGTACATGCACCATGGATTCTGGACAAGCTTTGCCGAAGGACAGAAATCATCATTAAAAGCATTAGAGTGCCACTTAATACAGAACAATTTAGTAGGTAAGGTTTTATAACAGAACTGTAAAAAATTATTTGCGTGCCAGAGGGGGTACAAATTCATCGATGGTGTCCTCGAAATGAGAGACAAATTTAAAATTAAGCAATTCCTGAGTCAAATTACCGTCAGATTTTGCCAACTCTTTTTCTGGTATTGATTCCCAGAACATCGCTTTGAGCCTAGCCCTTGGAATGAAGGCCAGACTTTCCGGATTGGGCCAAAACGCCTCCATCCCAAGCCTCCCCAATAAATCCCTCAAAGAGCTAAACCAAGAAATCGAGGTTACCTGGGGGAGTTTCAGAAGGCCAGACAGAGCCTCGCTATAGCGTGTAAGCTCTTCCACGGACCACAACCTGTACCAAAACATGAGTAATTTATAATCTAACTTATGGGCCAGGTGTCAATGGGTAAAATCCAAATAAAGAGGCGTCCTAAGAGTAATAGAGGGTAGGTCTATCAAGGTTCTATGAAAGCGATTTTCAATACTAGAGAAACAATTTGTATGGCCAGAGCCCCAAATTTTTCTCCATGAAGGCCCCTCCCTAGAATCTTGATGTTGTAAATTTCCAGAGCTGGTGCCACTTGCCTAGACAGCGTTTTTCTATTAATTTTTACTAATGCGAGTGGTCTGTTGAATTTGTAGCAATTTAACTTTCTCAATATGGGGGCCCAGTGTATTGATAGGGTCAGACAGATACCTAAATAATCAAAAACTTCAACGTGCTCCAGTTGACTGCTATCAACAAGCACAGGTCTTTTAGAAGGTTTGGCCATTTCTCTAGTACAAATTATATATTTGGTTTTGGCCTCATTTAGCACTAAGCCCGCTCGTCAGAGAACTTTGTAAAATCATTCAGAAGTTGTTGTAGACCCTGCAGGGATTTAGAAATTAGGAGGGTGTCATCAGCGAAAAGAAGGGCCGGTGCTCTTCTTACTCAGATTTTGGGAGCATCACACCCATCTCTGTCTAAAAAATCGATCATCCCATTGAGAAAAAGAGTAAAAAGTGTGGGAGCTAGCACACATCCCTGTCTCACTCCACGTTGGACTGGGAAGGTTTCTATAACTTGATTGTTCGCCCCCCACCTGACCTGTGCTGTGTTGGATGCGTGTACTCTAATTAAAACATCTAAAAGATTTTCCGGCATACCCATCTCTTTTAGAACTCTCCATAAACTAACTCAGGGGACAAGGCGAACGCAGACCGTGAATCAACAAAGGCCACGTAAAGCTTCACTCCCTTAACTGCAACTTCCTTCCAATAAATACAAAGAAGGTGAAAATCCTGATCCAGAGTACTAGTTTTTGCAAAGAAGCCTGCTTGATAATCACTCAGAATTCGGGACTCTAGGATCCAGTCTTGGATCCTAGCTAAAATTTGTTTACAAAAATATTTTTTCAACAAGTCAATGAGGCTTATGAGCCTATAGCTAACCGGCTTAGCTCTATACCCCTTCTTGTAAATGGGGACTATTTCTGCTATTTTCCATGAAGAGGGTAGGGCAGCTCCAAAAGTAATACAGTTGGTAAGGAAGTTTAAATAAGAGCCCAAAAGAGTTATGTCCTCTCTGTACAGATCGTTTGGAATTCTATCAGAGCATGGGATGAAGCATACAAGCGAATCGCTACTTGCGTTTCTTCAATGGAAAAAGCCAGAGCGTCACCCACTTCAATGGAGACCTCCCCCCTCCTGTCGCTAACTTCCTCTAATACTGTGGTGCCTGAATCATAAAGGGAACTATAGTGCGTAACCCACTCCTCTGGCTTGACTGTGAATTCCAGAGCCGGCTTGTTACCCTTGAGCCAATACGCTGCTTTGCTCCAGAAAGTCTTGGGAGCTTTAGCTGTCAATGCCCTCTGTAGGGAAGACCACAAGAAACCTTCCCACTTCTTCCTGGCTGTCTCCATTACCTGCCTATACTTGGCTCTACATACCGCTACAGCTGGGCGTGCTTTCAATTTTACTGCACGTACAAGCTCCCCCTATGCATTCCTGCAGTGCTAATTATACCAAGCAACCTGGAAATCACACCTCAGATGTGTGCGATTTTACACCTTTTTTCGTCCCTAATCTCATTGTATAGTAACTCATGCCGGGATCCCAGAATCTTCACTACATCACAAGGACCTCACCAGGACCTCCACCCACTCTCCTATCTAATTAGTCTCTGGTTATTCATAATAGAAAGGACACCCAGATCAGGTCTAGCCCTTATGTCAGGTTTGTGAGTGCCCTACTTAATAAAGGAAAGGGCAAGGGCATTATGATCACTATCAATTCTTTTGACCACTGCCATATCATGAACTAGGGGCCAGAGTTTGAGGGCGACCAGACAAAGTCGATTCTACTAGCATGGCCAGGTCTGTTAAAAGTGAAATCTCCTTTTGGGTCAGAGTTCGTTCTCCAATTGGTGGCTGTCAGATCATGCTGCAAGGTAAGAGCCAACACCTGGCCTCCTCTCTTTGTCCACATAACCGTAGGGAGATCTAACTGTGGAATATGCCCCTCACAGTCCCACTCCTCCGTCAAATCTGGAAGGGTAATCGCAAGGGGTTCAAAAGTGCAATTAAAATCACCCGCCAGTAACACAGGAATGTTGTCTGAGAGTTGGGACAGGGCGTGGTCTGGGATGCGGATCATGTTGTTTCCTCTGAACCCCGCACCACTGTTATATACATTAAAAATCCTAATTTTCCTACCACTGTGAAGAATCAGTTCTCATGCTAATATGTCTTGTGATTCAACATGGAGGAGTTTGGCTTTGGACCCCAGTGCAGTTTTGACCCAGACTGCTAAACCTCCTGAGGGTCTACGCAGCTCTTTCCTGGTGGCATTTATGCCATGGGCAGAAAACCAACTTCAGTGGGGAGTATATAAACTCCAGGTTTCCTGAAATAAAATCACGTTATGGGAGTCCACGAAGGTACACCATTCTGGGTCAGCTAATAGCTTGGAAATCCCTTCCATGTTCCAGACAAGAAACTTTAGAAAAGCGATCACAAACTCTGCGGTGGTTGGGGTCACTACCGTGATCAGCGGATTCCCCCCCCTTCCACAATACCAGGAGAGATGAAACCCTGCCCCTGCTTGAGCCCACGGTGGTTGGCTCGCAATAGGCCTCAAAAATGGATGCCAACCCTAGAGGGAATGGCCCTTGAGACCCTAGGTTTTTGTCTAGGGACATCAGGTCCTTGTTCTGGAGTCATCTTTGCCCTCTCCACTCACCCATATTTCATGTGAAAAGCTCAACTGGGGCAGGTCTGGGGAACACTAGGGCTGGTCTGACTGGGGTTCTATATCTGGTGGAAATGAGTGACCTCGCCTCTATCTATGATCTACCCCTGCCCCTGTCTTGGTCAACACCTCGCAGGTTTTCTGACATTGAGTTAAACGTATCACTGGTGCGGTGACCTGTAGTGCGGAAGGGGGGTGGTGTTATGAGCCTGGTTGTGGCAACTTTGTATGGTGGTCTGTCATTACCCAACCTATGGAGTCCCGGGCACCTATCTTCAACTTCCTTTATGGCCATGGACGGTAGAGATAGAGGGCCTCTAATGAGACCACCATCTCACAATTTGCCCTCTCTGTTAAACTGTCATCCTCCAATCTCAGTGAGACAACCTCATCTCTTGAGGACTCAATTAATGTTTTCAGGGCCTGTATCTCACTTGCAAGAAGTTTACAGATTTCCTAAGGATCAACTATCCCAACCCCTGACTTCCCAGCTTCCTCATTAGCAAGAACATCAATTCTGTTATGACACTCTACTTGTGTAACATACGCTACAACATGAGACTCACTTGCATCATTACAGGGTAAGAGGGTGGCTGGACCAGGCTCTAGGTCAAGGAGCCTATTTACCAGGCCCTTGCTCCGTCCTTTAGTATGTTTTTTAAACATCTGTGTGATTAGCTTTGCAGGTTTTTTTGCTGGTGGCTATATGGGGGAGACTGTCGGCAATACTCCACTGTTATTATCAGGGTTAGTGTGACTCCATGGCAGGAAGGGCAGGAGGGGTGACCCAGAATGGACAATTTCTTGATATTCAGTCAAAAACGACTCTATTCTGTCCATTGTCTCACGGCAAACGGCACCAGAGGCCCTTTTTCTAGGATGATCCATACCCTGAGCCCTGTCCTGGCCTTTTCTAATACCCATCTCTAGGTGTGCCCTCAGTGCCTCTGTACAGCCTAGGGCCCTAGAAAAGTTATCTGGGAGGAACACTCAACCACCCACTCTAGACCCACACATGGATTTAATGTCCCAACAATAAATTTAAATTGCCACTTGGCGATGCAGTGGCACAAAATAACAGATTTAAGGGGGCCAAAGCCAAGTTCCAATACCTTTCTCCAGCAATGGACAGTCCAAAGCACTCTGCATCGGCTATCGTGGAGGGAAAGTAAGTTAGGTCCAAACGACTGGCAGCAATGACCAAGGGGAGTGGCCCTGCCCCACCTCATCCTGGTACTGATGGGCGCAGACAGGCCCGCCCTTGGCCCGTTGAATAAGGGGGGGGGTTTACCCAATAAAGTCACTAGGGACCTGGGTGCTGTATGGTACAGAATAAGGGGTCCCAGTGAAGGTATCTCAAGTACAAAAACAAAACAATAAATATCACACAATATAAAAAGAAGAATCCACAATCTAATAGTTAGGCACACTGTTATTTATTCACAATGTGCTAGTTCAAATTTCTTTGTAGCAAATTTATAGCAAAGTTGTAGTAGTGCCCCAGGAGAGGGGGGGTGGTTTGGGACAGTGATTGGGTAAGGCGGGATAGTGCAAGGTAGGTTATTCGTGACAAGGTTTATCAATGTACAATTTATTGAACAAACAATTTACCTGGCTTCAGAGCCCTGAGCCAGTACAATAGATGAGCTACTAATGCTCAGTATTTAAAAAGAAACCATATTAGTGATCCTACTGATTAATAAGTAAAATGCTGGTTGCATCGACTGGTAGATGGAAATAGCTGTCGACGTTTCGACCCCTGATATACTGGTAGGTTTCGTCACACCTTAAAGTGGGGTCTTCATCAGGACGAAAAGGGTCCTGGGGAGCACTGGTTTCTCTAAAATTCACAAAAAGACGGTGTATGAATATTTACAGTGAAAGTAAATTCAAAGTTAAGACCGCAGGCACACTGAGGCGTCTGCCATGGACCAATAAGAAAGAAGAAATTATTCACCATGGAAAGTTGGGCTCAATGGCTCACAACTTGGACAGGAGAGCGGGGAGCATTCATAGATCCAGTTACGATTATCAGGATCAGTAATCATCCACTGTGTTCTCATTAGTCGAAACACCTCCAGGGGATATCCAAATAATGGACAGTTTTCTATTAAGAAAAAGGACATGAAAAACCAAATCAGTACTATGTCCCTCTGTGTTACCTACATCCAGTTAGACAAATAACCTACGAAATACCCGATTCTGTTATTGAATGGTTTCTGTTAAAAACCACATCAGGTTTGGTTGCCCCCTTGATACAGAATTTGTAGAGAATTAATCTCCAACAGAGGAACCATATGTGCGATTAAATGATTGTTAGGACAGGCTTACATTGTTCTAGATGTTACCAAACCGGTATAGCCTTTTTAGATTCAATGAAATACAATGAATTGCATCACAGACATATAAAAATAAAGCGCAACAGATTTGTGTGCGTACCACAACAGTGTGGATTTCGGCGTGTCTCAACTAGGATGCTTGGCACACAACAGTGTAGCGGAATCCGCTCATGTTTCATCAGATTTCTAAGTGGACAAATGAATTATCTGATAGTTATAGCATATAAACCAGAACTCAATTCTTATCCAATCTAAAATTGCAGATGGAACCATACCTAATGGCGTGGGCTGCCACCTTCTCCCGGTACTTGAGGAATCTTATCGTGAGAAATGCCGCACTCGTTTCTAAAAGAAAAATTGCCGGAGAGTCCATTACATCTCAGCCAGCATATAAATGTGACAATGCCCCGCTGCGTCCAACTGCCCGATAGAGATTCTTACCTTTGGTACAATAATCGTGGCGTCTAAGCCCGAAACCTTTTGTCCCCGAAACTGGGTTTGCAAACAACCTCCGACCGGCAATGATTACTCCGGAGAGGGAACGTACGCGCTGACGTCAGGGGCATAAAAATTAAAGACGGACTTAAGGATCAGCCGGAAATACCGGGCTAGCATTTAGTTGTCATAGTGATCAGGCAGATTATACGAGTCAGATCAGAAAGCAACCTAGGATTGGGGTAATGTTATCTGATGAGTGCGTGATGTCAATATTGTAGTTGAGACTGGCAGAAAACAGTCCAGATGGGCTAACTTAATATCTTTCATAGAAAAAACATCATCTCGTAATTAAACCATTTTTTGATGGCCCGGGCATGCCCGCGTGCGTCCTGTGCTGTGGGAGACCCGCCGGCAAGATATGTGCTTCCTGGCGCTTGGGTGGAGTCACTAGCGGCGGTGCTCGAGCCGCGGTATCGGGTAGCGGTGGAGAATGCAGCCACCTCCTCCTCTCTGCCCAGCAAGTATGCAAGTACGGTCTCCCTCACAACAGGAGACCCGGCAGCAAGATATGTGCCTCCTGGCGTGTGGGCGGAATCACTGGCGGCAGTGCTCGAGCCGTAGCATCGCGTGGAGGTTGAGAATGGAGCCCCCTGCTCCTCTCTGCCAAGCAAGTATGCAAGTACGGTCTCCCGCACTGCAGGAGACCCGGAGGCAAGATATGCACCACCTGGCACGTGGACAGAGTCACTGGTGGTGGTGCTCGAGCCGCGGTAATGGGTGGAGGTGGAGAATGGAGCCCCCTGCTCCTCTCTGCCCAGCAGGTATGCAAGTACGGTCTCCCACGCTGCAGGAGACCCGCGACAAGATATGTGCCTCCTGGCACGTGGAAAGAGTCACTGGCGGCGGTGCTTGAGCCACAGTATCGGGTGGAGGTGGAGAATGGAGCCCCCTGCTCCTCTATGCCCAGCAAGTAAGCAAGTTCAGTCTCCTGCACTGCCTGGTCAAATTGAGTGATCCAAGCTTGGTTGACCCATTTCAAATCTAGGAATTCTTTAGAGATGAGCTTCTTAAAGGTCTAGCCCTAGTCACTCTTGCTTCTGAGTGGGTGGCTATTATGGCATTTAGGCAAGTGTCAGATGACCTCTTTGTTAGACCTAATATGCTTAGCATGGTATTCCCCCAGACTTTTTATCTTCAAACGCCTATTTTTGCTGAACTCTTTTTTTTTTGATGCAGAAAAGGGGGTGGTGATGAACAGAGTGTCTGAATTAAGCAGACCACTCTTACCCAGTCCAAAGATCAGGGCTTGATCCATCACCGTTTTTTAGCTCACTGTACCATCCCAGCTCAGAACCTGGCTATATGCAAATTAGTCTGTCCCTGGCCCAGTGCATCATGGGAACAGGGCAGACCAAACTACCAAGCCAATTCTTCACCAGAAAGGAGACAAGCTTCCGGGGACCGGTTTCTGCCATTTCAGGCGTCGTCGGCCTGGCTTGCTTGAATCCTGATGGAGCAGTGAGCAAGGGACTCATGTCTGAGTATACCCTTCCACGCTTATGGTGGACAAAATGATTCAGAAAAGGGGGTGGTGAACATCACCATCCCTGTTAGAAGCGGCTGTCTCTAGTTGGCAGAGGTATACACTTCTGACAAATAGGGACACACCTTTTCTAGTCAGGGCAAGGGGATCACACACTTAGATAACCCCTGCTCACCCCCTTGGTAGCTTGGCAAAGCAGACAGGCTTATCTCAGAGGCAGTGCGTTAAGCATTTATGACCACATACAGTAATAAAGTGAATACACTACAAATGGACACGACACAGTAGTATTATAAAAATAAGGATTTTTATATAAGGCTTAGCACAAGACCAAATAATGACAAAAATATACCACAGTCTTAACAAATACTCTTGGAAGGAAAAATAATAGTTCAAGTACGGTTTCTTCTTAGCACAAAGTCTTTAGTATCAAAAGCAACTCTTCTTCTCTAAAACACAGTTCTTGGCAACAATGTAACCCACACGGGAGTCACACGACGTCGAGGCAAAGTTAATCCAAAGGTTCGGTGTCGACCGCGAGGAGCGCTTCGTCGAGCCAGGAGTCGCACAGACCCCCACAACACAGTACCTTGGAAAAGTGAAGCACTCGATGATCAGCGGCGTCGAGATGTCCGGCGTCGCGTCTTCGGCGTCGATCGGGCCTCGGAGTCGGGGCGATCTGCAGCGGCGTCGACCGAAGTCAGGCGGGAGCAGCGCTCACGAGATGAAGCAGGATGCGGCGTCGTCGATGTCGATGTTGCAAGAGTGAGCAGCGCTCACGGCGTCGAGAGGGCTCGAAGTCGATGCGATCAGCAGCGGTGCAGACACGAGGTCACTTGGAGCTGGAGCCGAACTCACTACTCACTGGCGTTGTTGCTGGCGTCGATCGGGCCCGGCGGCCGGCGTCGAGGAAGCAGGACACTGGAGCCGTTACTCACGATGTCGAGCTGGATTCGGCAATTGCAAAAACAACAAGTGATGGACTGAATGTGGATCAATGTCACACACTCCCCCAGTCAAAAGATCTGGGCCCAAATCCATCGTTTTTTTGCACTCCACACCACCCTGGGTTAGACAATGGCGATATGCAAATCAGCTCTGACCCTGTTGCCCCATGGGAACAGTCCAGTCCGAACTACAAAAGCCATGTCCTTCCCAGAACGGAATCAAGCATCCGAGGACCGGACCGGTTTCGAGGTAACACCTCTCTTCAGCCCGGCTAGCTTGACTCCAAGTGGTGTGGAGTGCCTGGGACCCACGTCTGGGCATCCCCAGCGCACTTAGGGCGGCAATTGCAAAAACAACAAGTGATGGACTGAATGTGGATCAATGTCACACACTCCCCCAGTCAAAAGATCTGGGCCCAAATCCATCGTTTTTTTGCACTCCACACCACCCTGGGTTAGACAATGGCGATATGCAAATCAGCTCTGACCCTGTTGCCCCATGGGAACAGTCCAGTCCGAACTACAAAAGCCATGTCCTTCCCAGAATGGAATCAAGCATCCGAGGACCGGACCGGTTTCGAGGTAACACCTCTCTTCAGCCCGGCTAGCTTGACTCCAAGTGGTGTGGAGTGCCTGGGACCCACGTCTGGGCATCCCCAGCGCACTTAGGGCGGCAATTGCAAAAACAACAAGTGATGGACTGAATGTGGATCAATGTCACACACTCCCCCAGTCAAAAGATCTGGGCCCAAATCCATCGTTTTTTTGCACTCCACACCACCCTGGGTTAGACAATGGCGATATGCAAATCAGCTCTGACCCTGTTGCCCCATGGGAACAGTCCAGTCCGAACTACAAAAGCCATGTCCTTCCCAGAACGGAATCAAGCATCCGAGGACCGGACCGGTTTCGAGGTAACACCTCTCTTCAGCCCGGCTAGCTTGACTCCAAGTGGTGTGGAGTGCCTGGGACCCACGTCTGGGCATCCCCAGCGCACTTAGGGCGGCAATTGCAAAAACAACAAGTGATGGACTGAATGTGGATCAATGTCACACACTCCCCCAGTCAAAAGATCTGGGCCCAAATCCATCGTTTTTTTGCACTCCACACAACCCTGGGTTAGACAATGGCGATATGCAAATCAGCTCTGACCCTGTTGCCCCATGGGAACAGTCCAGTCCGAACTACAAAAGCCATGTCCTTCCCAGAACGGAATCAAGCATCCGAGGACCGGACCGGTTTCGAGGTAACACCTCTCTTCAGCCCGGCTAGCTTGACTCCAAGTGGTGTGGAGTGCCAGGGACCCACGTCTGGGCATCCCCAGCGCACTTAGGGCGGCAATTGCAAAAACAACAAGTGATGGACTGAATGTGGATCAATGTCACACACTCCCCCAGTCAAAAGATCTGGGCCCAAATCCATCGGTTTTTTGCACTCCACACCACCCTGGGTTAGACAATGGCAATATGCAAATCAGCTCTGACCCTGTTGCCCCATGGGAACAGTCCAGTCCGAACTACAAAAGCCATGTCCTTCCCAGAACGGAATCAAGCATCCGAGGACCGGACCGGTTTCGAGGTAACACCTCTCTTCAGCCCGGCTAGCTTGACTCCAAGTGGTGTGGAGTGCCTGGGACCCACGTCTGGCCATCCCCAGCGCACTTAGGGCGGCAATTGCAAAAACAACAAGTGATGGACTGAATGTGGATCAATGTCACACACTCCCCCAGTCAAAAGATCTGGGCCCAAATCCATCGTTTTTTTGCACTCCACACCACCCTGGGTTAGACAATGGCGATATGCAAATCAGCTCTGACCCTGTTGCCCCATGGGAACAGTCCAGTCCGAACTACAAAAGCCATGTCCTTCCCAGAACGGAATCAAGCTGGATTCGGCGGCGTCCGTCGGCGTCGAGATTGCTGGATTTTTTCAGAGGTGCTGGATTCACAAGTTCCAGCAAACAGCACTTTAAGCAGATGAAGTCCTTTAGCCCTGTGACTTCAACAGGAGACTGGCACTCTTCCAGCCCTTGGAGATTTTCTTAGCAAAGATTGAGAGTACACACACAGTTCCTCTCTCCTGGTTCCTTGGCAAAAATAATGAAGCAATGCAGGATTCCCCCAACAAACAGCACTCTGGCAGAAGGGGTAGGCAGTCCTTAGATCAGCAGGCTTCTTGTCCTTGGTTCAGGTTTCCTTGTCAGAAGTGATCTAAATTCTTGGTTCAGGGGTCCTTCTCTTATACCCCTTTTTGGCTTTGATCCCTTTGTCCATGCAGGGGAATTTCCCCCCATCTTGGGTTTGTTGTGGGTGTTGCCAGGCCGAAGCACCTGGCCTATTCACTGTGCAGGGCAGAGTCTTCAGCCGCCCAGCAGGAGCGGAGCCAGCATGGTCACTGGCAGGGGCAGGGCCATCAGTTGCCCGGCAGGAGGTGGGCCAGGAAAGTCCCAGGCAGGCCCAGAGTCATCAGTCGCCTGGCAGGGGGGCGGAGCCAGCATTGTATCAGGCAGGGCAGGCTATCAGGAGCTACTCTTCCCCTACTCTCAATGCAAATGCCCCACTCATCCCACACTGACTCATTCAGACCTCTGGAGCCACCCAGCTCCTGTCACACGCACACCAGAACCAGCAGAGACCGGTAGACAGTTAGACAAGAAAATAGCTACTTTCTAAAAGTGCTATTTTCAAACACAGAGTCCAAAAACCATCCACACAAACGGATGCGTTATTAAACCCTGAGTTCAGGGATACCAAACTCGACATTGCACCATGCTCCCCGAGCCCGCTAGGATTATAGCATTAATAATCCTGGCAGCCCATTCTAACTGATGGAGAGCAGGTTACCTTACAATAGTGAAAAATGAATATGGCTGTAATTCACTATTAGGACATGCCAACCTTGTCAGGCTTGTCCTACCTTATGCTTACAATGCACCCTGCCCTTGGGCCTACCATAGGGGTGACTAATATGAAGTTAAGGGAAGGTTTAGGGACTGGCAAGTAGGTGTACTTGCACAGTCTGCGTGACAGTACCAGACTGCACGTGGTCTAGCAATGGTAGACCTTCAGACATACTTTTACTAGGCCGCTCTTGTGGGTGGCACAACACGTGCTGCAGGCCCACTAGCAGCATTTGTATTTACAAGCCCTGGCACTCCTGGTGCACTCTACTAGGGACTGACAGTAAACCAAATAAGCCAAACATGGAATTCAATCAATACAGCAATTTCACATAGGGAGCACTTGCACTGTGGCACTGATCAGCAGTGGCACAGTGCCCAAAGCAGTATACCAGCAAAAACATCGTAAACAGAGGAGGCAAACAGAAAAAATGGAGGAGAGACTCATGCCAATGATGCCAGGTCTAACACGTGTCCCCTCCAGCTGAAATGTGGGGAGAACTACCCTTACCCTAGGGAGTCCTCATCACTAAGGCGGAAAAATCTGGACAGACCATCAGCATTGGCGTGATCTGTGCCAGGGCGGTGTTCCACCGTGAAGTCCATCCCCTGTAGGGAAATGGACCACCTCAACAGCTTTGGATTTTCACCCCTCATCTGCATCAACCATCTGAGGGGCCTGTGGTCTGTCTGAACCCGGAAGTGAGTCCCAAACAGGTAGGGTCTTAGCTTCTTCAGCGCCCAGACCACAGCAAATGCTTCTCTCTCTATCGCACTCCACCTCTGTTCCCTGGGAAGTAACCTCCTACTGATGAAGGCTACAGGTAAGTCTCGGCCCTCTTCATTCACCTGAGCTAGAACAGCCCCCACGCCATGCTCTGAAGCGTCCGTCTGGACAACAAATTCTTTAGAAAAGTCGGGTGCCTGGAGTATGGGTGCTGTGCACATTGCAGTTTTCAGGGTGTCAAAGGCCATCTGACAGGCGTCAGTCCAGATCACAAGTCGTGGCTGCTTCCTGGAAGTCAGCGAAGTCAAGGGGTGCACAATGTTACCATAATCCTTGACGAACCTCCTGTAATAACCCGTGAGACCCAAGAAGGCTCTCACCTGAGTCTGGGTTTTGGGCGGTGCCCATGCCAGGATGGTATCAATCTTGGGTTGCAAGGGGGCTACCTTGCCACTCCCTACTTGGTGCCCCAAGTACACCACTGAACCCTGCCCAATCTGGCACTTACTGGCTTTGATTGTGAGGCCTGCTCTGCGCAGGGCCAACAACACTTCCTGGAGGTGGCGCAAGTGTTCCTCCCAGCTGGCGCTGAACACTGCGATGTCGTCCAGGTAGGCGGCACTGAAATTCTCCAGTCCAGCCAAGACCTGGTTGACCAACCTCTGGAAGGTGGCAGGGGCATTCTTCATCCCAAAGGGCATAACCCGGAATTGGTAGTGCCCATCTGGTGTGGAGAATGCTGACCTCTCTTTTGCCCCATCAGTCAAGGCGATCTGCCAGTACCCAGACGTTAAATCAAACGTACTAAGGTACCTGGCAGCCCCCAACCGATCTATGAGCTCATCAGCTCTGGGGATGGGGTGCGCGTCAGTCTTTGTGACTGAATTGAGTCCTCGGTAATCCACACAGAACCGAAGTTCCGGTGAAGCACCAGGCGCTGCAGCCTTTGGGACCAAGACCACTGGGCTGGCCCAAGGACTGCTAGAGGACTCAACCACCCCTAAGGCAAACATTTTGGAGACCTCCTCCTTGATGTATGCTCTGACCTTGTCAGTCACTCTGTAAGCCTTGTGCTTCACAGGAGTGCTGTCCCCGGTGTCCACATCATGGACACACCACTGAGTGACACCAGGAATCAAGGAGAACAGATCAGGGAATTGTCCCAACAATTGGCGACAATCCTGCTGCTGTTCAGGGGTCAGGGTGTCAGAGAGGACAACACCATCCACTGACCCATCTTGCTCTTTTGCAGACAGGAGGTCAGGAAGAGGCTCACTCTCCTCCTCCATTCCAGCATCTGTAGCTAGGAGCATGCCCACTTCGGACCTTTCTAAGTGGGGCTTTAAACGGTTGACATGCAGGACCCGCAAGGGGTTCCTGGGAGATTCCAAGTCCACCATGTAGGTGACATCGCTCTTTTTCTCCACAACCTTAAATGGTCCAGTCCATCTGTCCTTGAGCGCACAAGGTTCCACAGGGGACATGACCCAAACTTTTTGTCCAGGCTGAAGCTCTACCAGAGTGGCCTTCTGGTCATACCACCGCTTCATCTCCTCCTGGCTGGCCTCCAGATTTGCCTGAGCAAGATCTCTGAAGCGCCTAGTCTGGTTCCTAAAGGCCAGCATGTAACTGTATACATCCTGAGGAGGTTTCCTGGGAGATTGCTCCCAGCCTTCTTTGACCAGACTCAAAGGTCCTCTTACCGGGTGACCATACAAGAGCTCAAAGGGGCTGAACCCTAGAGACTTCTGTGGCACCTCACGGTAAGCAAACAACAGGCATGGCAAGAGGACGTCCCATTTACGCCTCATTGGTTCTTCAAGACCCATAATCATGCCTTTAAGGGTACGGTTGAATCTTTCAACCAACCCATTACCTTGAGGGTGGTAAGGAGTGGTGAACTTGTAAGTTACCCCACACTCCTTCCACAAAGACTTCATATAGTTGGAAATGAAGTTGGTGCCCCGGTCTGACACCACCTCTCTGGGGAACCCCATTCGGGAGAAAACACCCATCAGTGCCCGTCCCACCACGGGGGCCGTCACTGTTCTGAGAGGGATGGCTTCCGGGTACCGTGTGGCATGGTCCACCAAGACCAGGATGAACCTGTTGCCCAGGGCTGTCTTGGGGTCCAGGGGCCCAACAATGTCAATCCCCACCCGGTCAAAGGGGGTACTGACCACGGGAAAAGGTTGGAGGGGAGCCTTCTGCTTCCGCCCGCTTTTCCCACTTGCCTGGCAAGTTTGACAGGTCTTGAAATGAATATCTGTATCCCTTCTCATCTGAGGCCAATAAAAATGGGTGACAAGCCTGTCATAGGTCTTGTCCTGCCCCAGATGTCCAGCTAAAGGAAGGTCATGAGCCAAACCCAGTAGGAAGGCTCTGAAGCGCTGGGGTACCACCAGCACACGGGCTGACCCAGGCTCAGCAGCCTTAGGCTCGCTATACAGGAGGTCGTTCTCCCAGTAAACAAAATGTGACCCTGACTGATCACCTGAGGTTTGGGCTGAGGCCTGCTGCCTCATACCCACAAGAGAAGGGCACACTTTCTGTTCTGCACAGAATTCTTCCCTGTAGGGACCACCATCCTGCTGCCAGTGGGTCAGCTCGGGCAGGTCTCCCAGTTCAGCAACTTGTTCACCTGTGGGTTCCAGGGCATACCCCTCAAGGTCTGCCTCCTCCTGGACCACGGGAACTACGGGGGACGGTTTCCCGCGCCCCCTGCCTCTTCTCTTCACAGCTGGGTCCTGGGCCATTCTTTCAGGCTCCAGAACCCCATCAACACCCTTACTTGCTGTCATGGATCGAGTGGTTGCACACACCCACTCTGGCACACCCAACATTTTCAAATGTGTCTCCCTCTCCACCTTAGCCCAAGGGGAGTCTTCTAAATCATTGCCCAGGAGACAATCAACAGGCATGGCGGGCCTTACAGCAACTTGAAGAGTACCTGAAACTCCCCCCCATTCAAAGGAAACTTGAGCTACCTCACACTCTCTCTGGGAGTTGTCAGCAGCTATCACAGGGTAGAATGCGTGGGGAACAACCTGCTCTCTGGACACCAAGTGACACTTGACAGCTGTCACACTCGCTCCGGTGTCTCTGAGAGCTTCCACTCTATGGCCATTAATGGTCACCCACTGCCTATATTTCTTAGTGTTACTAGGCAGAGGGGGTGGAGGGACCATTTCCATGTCTCCTAGAGAGACCAGGGACATCTCTGCGGGACCCTCCCCACCATGGGCAACCATCTCCTCCCCTCCCAGGGCTACACTCGCCAACTGACGGGGAGCTGCACGTGGTGGTGCAGTAGAGTTCTTCAAGGGACACTGAGCATCATAAAAACGGTGTCCCACCTGCTTACAAGCGAAGCAGGTCATTGGGCCCCTACGAACAGGTTTACCTGTCGGGGCCTCTGATTTCTTATCTGGGGGAGGCTGGGAACCCTTCCCTTGGTTCCCTTGGGGATTACTTTGGGGCCCTTTCTGGAACTCCCTCTGTTTACCCTTGTCCCTCCCACTCTTCTGCTGGGGACCCTGCCCACCTTTGGCTGAGTCTCCCACTGGACCCTTGTGGACCCTGGTACTGACCCAGCGGTCCGCCTCCTCAGCAAGTTTTCTAGGGTTAGATATCTTGCTATCAATAAGGTGCTGGCGCAGCTCTGGAAAACAGTTATTAGACAAGTGCTCCCAAGCAAACAAATCATAAAGAGCATCATAACTTTCCACTTTGCTGCCCTTTACCCAACCATCCATGGCTCTGCAAAAATATGACACATATTCCACCCACGTGGTACCAGGCAACTTCTTACATTCTCTAAAGGCCTGTCTGTACTTTTCTGGGGTTAGGCCATACCTTAACATTAAAGCATCCTTCATATGAGCATAAGACATCCTATCCTCAACAGGCATGTCTAACAGGGTATCTCTTCCCTCATTCACAAAGCGACCCCACAACCCCGCTCCCCAATCCTTCTCAGGGACCCGGTGGGCCAACAATGCTAACTCATATGCTTTAAACCATTGACCAATATCCTCATTCTTCTGAAAATCTTTGATCACATCTTTAGGAAAATAAAACCTACTTTCTGCAGGCACAGATGGGATGCTGCCACCAGAGGGATTCAATTCTAACTCTTTAGCTTTGAGCTCCAACTCCCTCATCCTGGTATCACGCTCAAAAGCTAACTTCTCTCTTTCAAACTCTAACCTTTTGATCTCCATATCAGCTTCTCTCCTGCCTCTTGCATTCTCTATCTCCAACTGCCCATTTATCTTAAGTTTTGCCATTTCCATGTTGTAAGCTCGCTCTTTCTCCCTTTCTTCTCTTTCTTCAGGAGAAAGACCTTTGGAGGAAACACTGCTGCCAGGAGAGGACACATGACCATTCACTGGTACTTTCTCTTCCCCTTCCCCTGGCGGTACCACCACCGCATCAGAGGGATCTCTGGCCTCTAACCAGGCCTCCAATGCTTTGAGATAATTTTCTTTAACTTTGAGGCCTGTTGTAGGAACTTTAAATTGCTTACAAAAGGATTTCAGATCCTGTAACTTGTAATCCTTTATCTTGCTCCTATCAAACTCCTCCACAACAGCAACAGGGGCAGTGACTCCGGCATCACTCATGGTCAAAACTGGCAGTTTCAAAAATCAAGTTCCAGGAAAGCGGAGAACAAAAATAGAATATCCAACCAAAACAGATTGTGGCTGCGCTATGGTCTGCTTTCACTATGTAGCGCACACTAATCACTGCACATGGGTCATAAATGCAAAGTTCAAATCCTCACGGCTGACCCACCAATGTTAGAAGCGGCTGTCTCTAGTTGGCAGAGGTATACCCTTCTGACAAATAGGGACACACCTTTTCTAGTCAGGGCAAGGGGATCACACACTTAGATAACCCCTGCTCACCCCCTTGGTAGCTTGGCAAAGCAGACAGGCTTATCTCAGAGGCAGCGCGTTAAGCATTTATGACCACATACAGTAATAAAGTGAATACACTACAAATGGACACGACACAGTAGTATTATAAAAATAAGGATTTTTATATAAGGCTTAGCACAAGACCAAATAATGACAAAAATATACCACAGTCTTAATAAATACTCTTGGAAGGAAAAATAATAGTTCAAGTACGGTTTCTTCTTAGCACAAAGTCTTTAGTATCAAAAGCTACTCTTCTTCTCTAAAACACAGTTCTTGGCAACAATGTAACCCACACGGGAGTCACACGACGTCGAGGCAAAGTTAATCCAAAGGTTCGGCGTCGACCGCGAGGAGCGCTACGTCGAGCCCGGAGTCGCACAGACCCCCACAACACAGTACCTTGGAAAAGTGAAGCACTCGATGATCAGCGGCGTCGAGATGTCCGGCGTCGCGTCTTCGGCGTCGATCGGGCCTTGGAGTCGGGGCGATCTGCAGCGGCGTCGACCGAAGTCAGGCGGGAGCAGCGCTCACGAGATGAAGCAGGATGCGGCGTCGTCGATGTCGATGTTGCAAGAGTGAGCAGCGCTCACGGCGTCGAGAGGGCTCAAAGTCGATGCGATCAGCAGCGGTGCAGACACGAGGTCACTTGGAGCTGGAGCCGAACTCACTACTCACTGGCGTTGTTGCTGGCGTCGATCGGGCCCGGCGGCCGGCGTCGAGGAAGCAGGACACTGGAGCCGTTACTCACGATGTCGAGCTGGATTCGTCGGCGTCCGTCGGCGTCGAGATTGCTGGATTCTTTCAGAGGTGCTGGATTCACAAGTTCCAGCAAACAGCACTTTAAGCAGATGAAGTCCTTTAGCCCTGTGACTTCAACAGGAGACTGGCACTCTTCCAGCCCTTGGAGATTTTCTTAGCAAAGATTGAGAGTACACACACAGTTCCTCTCTCCTGGTTCCTTGGCAAAAATAATGAAGCAATGCAGGATTCCCCCAACAAACAGCACTCTGGCAGAAGGGGTAGGCAGTCCTTAGATCAGCAGGCTTCTTGTCCTTGGTTCAGGTTTCCTTGTCAGAAGTGATCTAAATTCTTGGTTCAGGGGTCCTTCTCTTATACCCCTTTTTGGCTTTGATCCCTTTGTCCATGCAGGGGAATTTCCCCCCATCTTGGGTTTGTTGTGGGTGTTGCCAGGCCGAAGCACCTGGCCTATTCACTGTGCAGGGCAGAGTCTTCAGCCGCCCAGCAGGAGCGGAGCCAGCATGGTCACTGGCAGGGGCAGGGCCATCAGTTGCCCGGCAGGAGGTGGGCCAGGAAAGTCCCAGGCAGGCCCAGAGTCATCAGTCGCCTGGCAGGGGGGCGGACCAGCATTGTATCAGGCAGGGCAGGCTATCAGGAGCTACTCTTCCCCTACTCTCAATGCAAATGCCCCACTCATCCCACACTGACTCATTCAGACCTCTGGAGCCACCCAGCTCCTGTCACACGCACACCAGAACCAGCAGAGACCGGTAGACAGTTAGACAAGAAAATAGCTACTTTCTAAAAGTGCTATTTTCAAACACAGAGTCCAAAAACCATCCACACAAACGGATGCGTTATTAAACCCTGAGTTCAGGGATACCAAACTCGACATTGCACCATGCTCCCCGAGCCCGCTAGGATTATAGCATTAATAATCCTGGCAGCCCATTCTAACTGATGGAGAGCAGGTTACCTTACAATAGTGAAAAACGAATATGGCTGTAATTCACTATTAGGACATGCCAACCTTGTCAGGCTTGTCCTACCTTATGCTTACAATGCACCCTGCCCTTGGGCCTACCATAGGGGTGACTAACATGAAGTTAAGGGAAGGTTTAGGGACTGGCAAGTAGGTGTACTTGCACAGTCTGCGTGACAGTACCAGACTGCACGTGGTCTAGCAATGGTAGACCTTCAGACATACTTTTACTAGGCCGCTCTTGTGGGTGGCACAACACGTGCTGCAGGCCCACTAGCAGCATTTGTATTTACAAGCCCTGGCACTCCTGGTGCACTCTACTAGGGACTGACAGGAAACCAAATAAGCCAAACATGGAATTCAATCAATACAGCAATTTCACATAGGGAGCACTTGCACTGTGGCACTGATCAGCAGTGGCACAGTGCCCAAAGCAGTATACCAGCAAAAACATCGTAAACAGAGGAGGCAAACAGAAAAAATGGAGGAGAGACTCATGCCAATGATGCCAGGTCTAACAACCCCCTTTTCTGAATCATTTTGTCCACCATAAGCGTGGAAGGGTATACTCAGACATGAGTCCCTTGCTCACTGCTCCATCAGGATTCAAGCAAGCCGGGCCGACGACGCCTGAAATGGCAGAAACCGGTCCCCGGAAGCTTGTCTCCTTTCTGGTGAAGAATTGGCTTGGTAGTTTGGTCTGCCCTGTTCCCATGATGCACTGGGCCAGGGACAGACTAATTTGCATATAGCCAGGTTCTGAGCTGGGATGGGGCAGTGAGCTAAATAACGGTGATGGATCAAGCCCTGATCTTTGGACTGGGTAAGAGTGGTCTGCTTAATTCAGACACTCTGTTCATCACCACCCCCTTTTCTGAATCATTTTGTCCACCATTAGCGTGGAAGGGTATACTCAGACATGAGTCCCTTGCTCACTGCTCCATCAGGATTCAAGCAAGCCGGGCCGACGACGCCTGAAATGGCAGAAACTGGTCCCCGGAAGCTTGTTTCCTTCCCAGTACAAGAATTGGCTTGGTAGTTTGGTTTGCCCTGTTCCCATCATGCACTGGGACAGGAACAGACTAATTTGCATATAGCCAAGTTCTGAGCTGGGATGGTGCAGTGAGCTAAAAAACGGTGATGGATCAAGCCCTGATCTTTGGACTGGGTAAGAGTGGTCTGCTTAATTCAGGCACTCTGTTCATCACCACCCCCTTTTCTGAATCATTTTGTCCACCATAAGCGTGGAAGGGTATACTCAGATGTGAGTCCCTTGCTCATTGCACCATCAGGATTCAAGCAAGCCGGGCCGACGACGCCTGAAATGGCAGAAACTGGTCCCCGGAAGCTTGTTTCCTTCCCAGTATAAGAATTGGCTTGGTAGTTTGGTTTGCCCTGTTCCCATCATGCACTGGGACAGGAACAGACTAATTTGCATATAGCCAAGTTCTGAGCTGGGATGGTGCAGTGAGCTAAAAAACGGTGATGGATCAAGCCCTGATCTTTGGACTGGGTAAGAGTGGTCTGCTTAATTCAGGCACTCTGTTCATCACCACCCCCTTTTCTGAATCATTTTGTCCACCATAAGCGTGGAAGGGTATACTCAGATGTGAGTCCCTTGCTCATTGCACCATCAGGATTCAAGCAAGCCGGGCCGACGACGCCTGAAATGGCAGAAACCGGTCCCAGGAAGCTTGTTTCCTTCCCAGTACAAGAATTGGCTTGGTAGTTTGGTTTGCCCTGTTCCCATCATGCACTGGGACAGGAACAGACTAATTTGCATATAGCCAAGTTCTGAGCTGGGATGGTGCAGTGAGCTAAAAAACGGTGATGGATCAAGCCCTGATCGTTGGACTGGGTAAGAGTGGTCTGCTTAATTCAGGCACTCTGTTCATCACCACCCCCTTTTCTGAACTCTTTTTTGTTAGCATTAGGACTGATAATCAGTGGTAAAGTGTTTGTGCTCTCTTTCATTCAAAGATGGTAAAATTGGCATGTGCCTAATTGGCACATTTAAGTTAAGTATATGTTCCTAGTACATGATACTACCTGTACCCAAGGCCTGTGAATGAAATGCTACAAATGGACTGCAACAGTGATTGTGCCACCCACCAAACTAGTACTGTAAAAACATGTCTCAGGCTTGCCACCGCAGCCTGTAGTGCAGTTTTAAACTGCCATTTCGACATGGCAAAGCAAACCTTTGTCCAGGTTAAAACCTTCCTTTTAAATACTTAAAAGTCACTGTTGCGGGAATTCTACTCATGCACAGAACTATGCACAGGAAACCAGGACCTCAGTGAATTGTGGTGTACCAAAAAACAATATTAAAGGCACTCGAGTTTCAGCTATACGCAGCTGTGTGCGTGTTGTGTCTAGAGTGTGAAGATATTCATTGTATGACTGGGCACATTAAAACGAATCGCACACAATGAGTGTGGGGAATTTTCGATTCATATTTTTAGTGCCTGTATAGGGAGGGGCATTTAGTTCTGCCAGCTGTGCCACGAACTCTCCTAGAGACTGCTGTGACTCTGGGCAATAGCTCGCTTAATCTTCCCAACGGCCCCCAGCGCCTAGAGACCCTTACGGGTGATTGTGCGCTTTACAAATGTGGATTATTATTATTATTATTATTATTATATTGCTAGGACGGAACTTGCCATTCCGCATTTGTCCCTTCACAATTGTACATGCGGTGCTGTATTGCTGTTTACTACCTGCGGCAGGCTGAGCAGATCCATTCGTGTAAATGATGTATTCATACTGATCTAGAGGGATTATTTCATTTGGGAGAGGACATTCTTGTTGGTACTGCAGGAATGCTTATGTTTTTAATGTAGAATTATATTTGTAGTCTACATCTATTGCAGTGAGAGAACTAGCCTATTGTATCCATCGCGGATGCAGTGCCTTTGCATTTGAAAAGCTTGCTTTGGTAACAGCCTCTAAGGTCGGTAACAGGGTCACAGTGGTTATTAGTTTTCCCTGAGCTAGTGCTCTTTCTCTCTTTTTTTTTTTTTTTTAAACAATTTTTATTGCAGGGATACATAAAACACACAGTGACATAGTGAGCATTATACAGTCCAGAGTTACAGTATATCGAGTGTTTCCCAGTTACGTTGAACACAGCCATTTAGCCCACATCCCGGAGGCAGGGCGGCGTCAGTTCGCTATTTTGTACACTCTTCGGGCCGAGCCCGACATCACTGTCAGTTCTGCAGGAACTCCGCTCTCTGCTTTTTCTCGTGTAATGTGGTGCATCGCACTGCTGGTCAGACAATGACGTGCGTAGTCTACTGTGGGAACCCTTAACAATGTACTCCCTCCCCTCCCTGTGTCAGTGTCAGTGCTCAGTGCAATCATATATGCTTAAAGTGTGGGAACACGGAGTTAATGCATCTTACTGCATGTGTGCGTCCGGCGGAAGTGCTGCGGGCGTGATTGTCTCTGTTCGAGGTGTCACGACTTGTGTCTCTTCCTCCGCATCCTCTTCTATTATGCTATCCCTCAGTGCCTGTACTAGTGTTTCCCACATCAGCGCCGCTTCTTGCGCCTTGTCATCTGATCTACGGCGAGCTAGCTGGTAGCGGATCGTGCTCTCCGCAGACGCCCATTTTAGGAATTCATTGAACCATCTTCTATGTGTCGGTGCTACCTTCGATTTCCACCCCTTAGTCAGCTCTCTCTTTGCTATGAGTAAGCCCATATCTATAAATTTACTTGACAGCTTGTTCTTCGTCGTGTGAGGGAACCAATGTAAAATGGATACTGCACTATCATAGTGTAAGTTCCTGTCAGTGACTGCGTTCAGGGTCTCTTCGATTTCAGTCCAATAGTCTTGTAGTCCTGGGCAACCCCTTAACATGTGGACCAGGTCAGCCCCCACTTCATTACATCTAGGGCATGCTGCGTCTGCTACATGAAAGTACGCTGCGATCTTGCTCGGGGTGAGGTAAGCGCGGTGGAGGATATAAAGGTGTATCAATTGGAAGCGCGCGTTCCTAGTACCCTTCCTGGTTCTCCGTACTAATTGTGACCACACAGTGTCTGGGATGTCTAAGTGCAGGTCCGCTTCCCATTTATTCTTAAGTGACGTGAGTGGCAGTAGGGTTTCCGTCTGCATTCTGCGATAAAGGCATGTAACGGCTTTAAATGTTCCCGCCGCCATCATTGTATACTGGCACGCGAGCGATGTTACAGGCTCTATCAGGCCCTCCCCCCAGTGCACCTGTATGGCTCTCACCACCGCCGCATGCAGAAGATAGTCCCCCCTCGGGAGTTCGTACCGCTCTTGCAAAGTCTGGTACGGGGACAACACCCCATCCTCGTATAGGTCACCTATCATCTGCAGCCCCGCCTCTTCCCAAAGATGCAGTCCCGGCCAGTCGCCTCCATGCAGGAGCACCGTTACCATACCCAGCGGGATTTCTGGAGCATACGGGTGACCAGTTCCGGTTCGCCTCTGCGAGCGGTTCCAGCATAGGCAAAGGGTCCGCTCCTCCTGGGAGAGCTCCCGCAGAAGCAGTTTCTGTTGTAGAGTAACATATGCTAGGACATGGCGGGGCGTGCCGAACTCCCTCCCCTGTTCCGGGCCGCGGTACACTCTCGCTACTTCCTGCGTGAAGAATTGCAACTGAGCTGCTAAGTAGTAGAGCTCAAAGTCCGGGACAGCGAGGCCCCCCTCGTCCTTGGGACGGGTCAGCGTTGTTAGTGCTACTCTGCGCCTGCCCGTTCCCCACAAGAAGGACACTAACATTGAGTTCAACTGTTTGAAGACTGCTCCGGGTATCCACACTGGGAGGGTTCGGAAGAAATATAGCAGACGCGGCAGAGCCACCATTTTCAAAAGTGCAACTCGGCCCGCCGTCGAGAGCGGCAGAGTGGCCCAGAAGGACATACAACTCCGCAGGGAGCGGATGCAGCGGCCTATGTTACCGTTGAGGAGGTCCGTCGGGTCATGGTAGACGTGCACTCCGAGGTAGCTCAGGCATTGGGGTTCCCAGCGTAGATACTGGCGAAGTGGAGGGCATTCCTCCCCCTTCCGCAGTGGGAAGAGACAGGTTTTTGACCAATTCACCCGCAGACCCGACATATTGCTGAATCGCTCCAGTAGGCTCTCGGCACCCTCCACAGCCTCTTCAGCGTTGTCCAAAAAGAGGAGGAGGTCGTCCGCATATAAGGAGATATATTGGAGTTCTCCCCCGTGGATCAGCCCGGTGTAATATTCCCCCTTTCTAGCCTGAGCCGCAAGAGGTTCTACCGCAAGCGCAAACAGCAGGGGGGACAGTGCACATCCCTGTCTGGTTCCCCGAGTCACTTCGTATTGGTCCGACACCAACGATCCGACCCTTACTCTCGCTCTCGCTGAGGAGTAGAGCACCTTTGTCCACTGTATATATCCCTCTCCTAGGCCGAAGTTATGCATCACCTTATATAGATAGTGCCATTCAAGGCTGTCAAAGGCCTTCTCAATGTCGACCGCCAACACCAGGGGGGATCGCGCCTCGGAGGGCGGAGTATCCACCAACCTAAGCAACCTACGAATGTTGTGTGTAGTGTTTCTCGTGGGAATAAAACCTGATTGGTCTTTATGGACCAAATCTTGCATATGGGTTAGCAGCCTGGCGGCCAGCACTGTACTCAGTATCTTATAGTCGGTTGTTAGCATAGATAGTGGTCTGTAGAATGCAGGGTCTGTACTCTCTCTACGTGGCTTTAATAATGGGATCATTATGGCTTCGCTCATCGATCGGGGGAGTCTGCCTACATTCTTGGCCTCGTTATATATCGTTTGAAGTCTCGGGGCTAGGTGGTCTAAGTATCTCCCGTAGAACTCAACGGGCAACCCATCAATCCCCGGAGTTTTATTACGCGCCATTCGCTTCACTGCTCCCCTTATTTCAGCCAAGGCAATTGGGGTTCCTAGAGCGTCTGCTTGCTCTTGCTCTAGGCGCGGTAGCTGCAGGTCACTCAGAAAAGCGTCCAGCGCTTCAGTGTGGTCATTCAACTCCGCACTATACAGTCTCTCATAGTACGATCTGAAACAGTCTAGTATTGCAGGTTGTGCAGTATGGGTATGGTCCGCACTTCCCCGCAAGGCTAAGATCGGCTGGCTATTCATATAGGGGTTCGCCAGCCAGGCCAGGAGTGTTCCCGTTTTGTCTCCTTCAGCTAGAGTCTTCGTCAGGTATGCCTTATAATCAAAGCTACGAAGGCGCTCCATCTCCACCGCTACCGCTTCCCGCGCTTCACTCACTTTCTCCTGTAGGTCAGGACGATTCGGTCGATCCAGTTCCACTTCACGAAGAGTGCGCTCAGCCTTGTCTAAGTCGTCTATCAGCGTTTTGCGCACTCCCGCGTATTTCCCAATGCAATGTCCCCTCACCACTATTTTAAACGCATCCCACTCCACAGCCCTGGACGAGGCGGTACCCTCGTTCTCCACAAAATACTGGGCGATCCGCTCCCCCAGCTCAGCTCGGAAGGGCGGATCATCCAGCGTATCAGGCCGCAGCTGCCATGTCGGGATTTTAGGAGGTTCAGTCATCCAGTCCAGCGTCAGGAGGAGCGGATTGTGGTCAGACAATGTACGTGCTAGGTATTCCGTCCGGGTCACCGCAGTAAGCACCGGGGGGAACACAGGAAGGAATCTAAGCGTACATGTAGGTCGTGTATACTAGAGTAGAATGAGTAATCCCTCTCAGTGGGGTGTTGTGCGCGCCAACAGTCGGTTAGGTCCCATGTGTTCTGCCATTCCGTTCTACATTTCGCTAATCGGTGTACAGGGGAGGTGCGAAGTGGTGGGTGCGATCTGTCTAATGTAACATCCTCCACAGAGTTGTAGTCCCCTCCCATCAGCACTGGACCTGTAAAATAGCTGGCAAGCCCCCTGGAGAGACCTGTAAAGTATGTCGCTTGTTCCGTATTCGGTGCATAAATGCTACAGAGCACTATGTGTCGGCCTCTAAGTAGCCCCTCGACTGCCACATACCTCCCGTTCGGGTCTACTGTATGTCTAGTCACCTGAAGGGGGAGTCCCGCTCTAACCCAAATGAGCACTCCCCTAGCAAATGCAGAATAGACAGTGTAGAACAGGTGGCCCCTCCACCTACGCTGGAGCGCGATACCCTCTTTTTTGGTTAAATGGGTCTCCTGTAGGAACGCTATATGCACCCCTCTACGAACCAGGTACGAGTGGATCTTGTGTCTCTTCGCCATTGTATTTAAGCCCCGCACATTCCAGGACACACATTTCAACAATCCAACATTAGCCATTGTCCCATTGGAGAGAAAACGGATCTCTAGTATTTAGCATCCCGGCCACTGACTTGACCCCTCCCCCTCCCTTCCCCGATCGCCCCCCAAACCCCCCACCCCAAGCCGCTCCTAGAGTCTCCCCAACCTCTCCAGGCCCTCCCTCCCCCAGAACAGGACCTAACATCAAAAGAGTCGCTCCCATCCAAACAGTTGAGCAACGTGCTCTCTAAATCCTAGTACGTAGTTAATGCTACGTTGGCCTTATGGGCCTCGGGGTGCGCACACTAGCTTCCGGACCCTCTGGGTGCTGTCTCCTATCCCCCCGCCCTATCACACACAGCAAGTCCCATACTATTTCAGTCTTATAACCGTCTGCTCCAAAGTTCCTAGAAATTGCAGCAAGCCCTCTCAGCTCTACCCGGTACCTTGTCGAGGGTTCAGCTCTCGACGATTTCCTCCGATGTCTGCGGCGTGACCTTCGGGCCTCTGGCTCCCCCCAGTTCTGACAGTTCAGTGTCCGAGCCCATACCCTGGTCCTCCGAGCCCGATCCCTTCTCCGATTGGGTCAGCGCCGCCCCCGATACCTCCTTCACTGCGTGCAGCGCCGCTCTCCGTTCATCCGCTGTTTGAAAGTTCGTCGGTCTTTTTGAGCCCTGTCCGCGCCCTCTGTGTCGTCTCGACCGCCTAAGTGATTGTTCCTGGCGCTCCTCCTCAGCCCGAAATCGAGCCCCATCCGTGCCAGCTTTGTAGGTGTCCCACCGGGCCCAAGCTTCCGCCGACGTCGGGAAGAACAGGGTGTTCTCGTCCACTACCACTCGGAGTCTGGCCGGGAATAGCAGCGAGTATAGTATGCCTTCCGCCCTTAGCTCTTTTTTGATAGAAAGGAAGGAGGCACGCTGTTTTTGGGTTTCAAACGTGTAGTCCGGGAACAGTGTCACTTTGCTGTTATCGACCTGGAATGGACCCGCTTCCCTTGCCCGCTGCAACAGCCAGTCCCTGTCCTTGTAGTGTAGTAGTTTTATGACCACCGGGCGCGGTGGGAGTCGCGGATTCGGGGGCCTCGACGGCACACGGTGCGCCCTCTCCAGAGTGAAGAAAGGGGACAGGCCCTCCGGGGCCACCACTGATTGCAGCCATTCCTGTAAGTAGCTCACCATGTCCGTTCCTTCTTTTTTTTCCGGAAGGCCCACGAGGCGCACGTGATTCCGCCGGCTACGATTTTCAGCGTCCTCGGCTCTCCTCTCCAGAGTATGAATCCGGTCTAGCGCGTCCGTGAGCTTCCGGTCCATCGATTTCTGCGCCGGCACCAAGGCCTTTAGGGTGGTCTCTGCTTCCTTGACTCTGTCCGTTAGTTTTGCGTGGTCGGCACGCAGGAGTCCCAGCCCAGCCGACACCTGTGCTATGTCGTGGTGCAAGGCATCTTTCGTAGCGGCTATGGCCTCCAGAATCCTGTCCTGCATTTGTTGTAGGTCCGTCGCAGGCTGCGTGGGTTCTTCGGGCATGTCTGAAGTAGGGTTTCCATCTCCCTTGGGGCCTCTGGGCTTACCCATGCCTCACCCGCGTTGGTGGGCTGAGGCCCAGGGGGAGTGCAGCGGAGGAAAGCTTCTCCCGTTCCGGACTGGCCTCCGTGTATCAGCCTGGGGTCGTGAATGTCTTCCCCTCAAGCCCTAAATGCAATTTCGGGGCCGTAGTAGTGGGCGCAGCCAGTCCCCTCACGCAAATCCGGCCCCCGGCGGACAGTAGCGGCGCGCCCCCAAGACAGGCTCACTCTATCCGGGGTGTTCGCACTAGTCCGGGCAGCAGGGTAGTCGGGTCCTCGGGCACTCCTGTGAAGGTCGCTGTAGGTCCCCACAGAACTCCGTGTCGTGGCGTCCACCCCAGGTGCAGCCCCGGGCCCAGGGCACGTGGTAGGTGGTGGCGGACTCCCAGTGTCCGTCGCAATTCACAGGGGACTGCGCCTTTCAGCCAGGGCCAGTTGTTGGGGAGAATCACCTCCCAGGATGGCAGTTAGGGTCCCAGCCGCTCCCTGAAGCAAGCAGGGGAGCTCGGCCTCAGGCGGTCAAAGGGGATGGTCCACCGCAGGGCCGCCGTCCCCCAGGGCGCCGCAACAGGCGTGGTGGTCGAACAAAGCACTGGCCAGGCTCTTCCCGCAATTTGCGTAGCAGTAATTCCGCCCGAGGAAGTGGTCAGCAATGGGACTGGCGCCGCCGGTATCCGCCGGGCAGGCCCCCGAGCCGGGGCCTCGATCACCGCTCCCTGCTGAGGCGGAGCTCCGCTGTCCTCTCTCCGTCGCCGCAGTCGAGCCGGCGGGATTCCCGCGTTCCGCCGCCTCCCGCCGCCACGGTCACCTAAAAAGTTCTGAGTGAAAGTCCTTGAAAAAATACGTAGGAATACCATTCGCCCTGAAGAAGTCCTACGGACGAAACGCGTTGGCTACGTTTTCTTTTAACTGTAAGATTGTCAATAAAAGCAAGAAAAAAACTTTAAGTCCTACTGAAGTATTCTTTGGACTACTGTATTTAATGTTATTGTGAAATGCACACTGTGTGGGGTGCTGAACCATTGTGTTGTTTGGATTGTAAACCTTTCAGAGTTTTCAGAGGTTGGAGCAGCACACATTTTTCTAAAAAATTAGCTGCCAGGCCTTTTCTTTCACTTGATAGCTCATATCCCAAGAAGGAAATTGAGGAGGGCAATTTTTGATTTTTTTAAATCACACTTGTAGCCCGCAGTGGCGAACTCCAAAATTATGTTGTTCACCCTGTGCAAGTGATCCAGTATCTCATAGTCCGTCAGATAAATATAATCTACATAGGACAATGCCTCCTCATTGCAATTTTGAAGTAACTCTGAAACTCTTGCTGAGAACAACCCGGACTATTGTTATACCCTTGGGGCAGTCTACAGATTTGGTGTTAAGAGCCAAGTGCTGAAAATGCTGTCAAATATCTGCTTTCAGGTGCTATATTGTAGCAAAAGAATCCATTTGAGATATCTAGTGTTGTTTTGTATTTCTTCCGTGCAATGTTATTAATTAATGCGGCACTGTGTGCATTTTGTACTGCGAATGTTTTCATGCATGTGTTCAAATGCCTTTAGTCATGGGATTTAAAGAAGAACATGATGGGCGGTGGGTTTAATCACTTTTGCTACACATGCAAGAAGACATGTATATCTGAAGCCACTGGGTTTGGCAGCAAGGTAAAGTGAATTTCATCGTATTTTGAAAAATGTTAGAACAACATGGGGAAAGGGGAGAGCATTTGGATGATATTGTCTTTCTGTAACAAGTACTGGGCGAGCAAACAGGATGTATTAGTGGGAAAAGCTTTGGACTATGTGCTTTTAGAGCAGTAAGGTTAAAGTGTGGATCTCACAGCATTTTGTTTAATCACATATGGGTATTGATCAGGGGAATGTAGTAGAGGGTGGATTAGGTCAATTAGTCTTTCATGATGAGGTTTTGTCTATATTGTTATATTTTTAGTTAGATTATAATTTGTGCTTCAGTCTGATTGTTTATACAGTTCTTTTTGATTAATTACAGTGCCCCTGAGGAAGAACTTAGAAGAGTTCGAAATGCATTGGGCTTTTACTGTGCTGGCTCGAAGGAATGTTAAAGCACGTATCATTGTTTAAGCACGTTTGGCGACACATGATAACTGAAAATGCAGAATAAACATTCTAGTACTATCTGGCTGTCTCCCGAGTGACTTGATAAACTGGGATTATTTGAATCACTATGGATTAATATTGATTATTGGAAGAAACATGGTTTATGCTGAAAAAAGTTTCCTCATTGCCGCTGTGCAGCAGCAGGGGCACAAATGTTGCCCCTTTGGAAGTATCGTTTAGTCTAATACTAGACAGTATGAATTATCAGGTTTCATTACAGGAAACAAAGGATTATTCATGGAAGAGGTGCAATTTTCAATCACACCTTCATATTCAAGTTGATATAGGATCTCCCTGACTTGTTTCTTTGTGTCATGTTTTATTGGGTACTGCCTCTATGGAGTTGGAGTAGTTTTAACTGGTATTTCGTGGTGAGGTGACTCAGCATCCCACCCTATGCAATTGTGGTAAAGTGCTGAAGCTAGCACTAATGCCCACTCATGCGCGTATGTATGTTTGAGTGACTCTGGAACGAGGTCGGAGAAGGCTGGTAATATCACACCTTCCCCTTTAGGGCAGTCCATAATGAACTCAGGAGGTCAATATTTTTCAGCTAAAAGGATATCATATCTGTAAGTCAAGTTCTCCCAAAAAAGACCTTTCACTTTCCTGGGTTATGTCCCCCTTCATTTGGAGCGTAATTTCATGTAAACGATGTGGGACACTTACCCTTGTATCAGGTGTCTCCACTGTGATGTGTTCATTCAACGCTGGTGTCACCAGACATTCCATTAGCTTCTGGCAAGCTATTATTACTTCTGCTACGCTGTCTAGCATCGACGGAGCCCATTCCACATTCAATAGTTGAGTCCTCAGTAGCCTGGGCATTTCTTATTTTAAGGCCAGCTACTGGGTTTTCTTCTTGTTTGATAATGTAGTTTGAAGTGTGATGTGTGTCTTTTGGCTTGACTCACTCTTTTGATCTGCATTGTGACCATCCTTCCCTCTCCGAGTTTTTTGATGAACCCTGAAAGGAACAAGAGGAACGTGTATCAGTATCAGGATACCTGTCCAGTTTTTTGATATTGTCACTATTTCTTAGGTTATATTTTCTATTAGAGGGCTCCTGTTGAGGAGACCCACCCCGTGATCTAGATGCATTCTGCTTTTTAGTTTTTGATTGTTTGTTATCCCTCCTCTTTTTAGAGAATCGGATGCTTGCTTTGAGTTATCCTCTTCAGGATTACCCGTTAATTATGGTTTCACAGGTCTAGCTCCCAAATGATCTCTACCCAGAGAAGCATAGGTATCTTCAATAATTTTAGGTAGGTCTCGCTCCTGTTCTGGAGGAGTGCATTCCCTCAGGCGTTGGCATCTAGCCACCGCTGCTGCCTCCCCTTATATGTTAGCCAACATAATTGTGGTTACCTGGGCAAAATTGCCTATTAATTTCATCCCTTAGTCCAGGGCAGGTTCTGCCCTGTACTCATTCTGTATTTGTTTCAAAACTTCTGGTATGACTGATATTGAGGGGGTACCATAAAATCTGGTAAAAACCGTAGCAAACACAGTACCCCAAGTGGTATAATACTCTATTGGGGGAGCTATTTCCATTGATAAGCAAAGTTTAAGTTTTTCGTGCAGGCCCATATGGGGAAATACGGCTCAAGCTGTGCTATTTTCTGTGCTATCCATAATGGCATTTGCTCACGTCTAGTGGGCATTCTTCCCATAATCACGTTCAGTGTTTATGGGGTGATTTTTGTCGAAGTTCCTTGTGGATGACCAGCTTGAGGGACCCTTGTAGGTTGAATTGTAAGTGTTAGCATTATGAACTGTGTAAGATTTCTGTACAGTTTTACTATTTCTCCGTAAAGTGTACGTAAGTCTACTGCTCGCAATGTATCAATTGCTAGATGCGTTGTGTAAGCAGCTAGGACCGGTCAAGTCGCTCTGTCGCTGCTGAATGGACCGAGTCTCACATTTTCTGTGGTGTAGTGGAGGGCGCCTTTAAACCAATTAATATGCTCTTGGTAAGTTAACGAAACTTCTATGTCCTCGTAGGGAGAATATTCTTCAGGTGTCTCATCTGGAATGTAAGTATGAAACAAATACATGTCCGCATCAGCAGGTGGGAATTTAAGCCAAGAATAGAATACCTCTGTCCTGAATGCCTCATGTGCCTCAATCACGAAGGTCACACTCCCACCCATTGATGGGACCCCAAAATCTACTCATTTCATAGTAAGTGCATGTCTGCAATTTTCTGAAATATTAAGAGCACCTTCCTGCTCTGCTTCCTCTGTACTAGCACCTCTCGTACCAGCGCCCCGTGGTTAGACATTATGGGCGGAAGTATTTAAGGAAAAGAGATCAAGTTTTGCACAATGTAGGGAACTATAATCTTTCAAGCTTGAACAAACCTACAGCCAATACATAGGATATGCCTCCTCGGCTGTGGTGAATTTTCCCTCCCCACTCCAGATGTCTCTGGGCAGATGTGAGTAGGGGTCTCTAAGAAAGCATGACTGAACTACTCAGATTTGACCAATAAATAAGAACCAAACCAATGTTGGCGGTGCCATGTCATGTAGTTCCTACAAATCTATATAAGATCTACGCGTTTAGACAACATAAACTAAGGAATTGCTGATTCCAGACTCCCCCAAAGGATATGTTAGCCTTTAGACCAGCTAGCTCACAATGCCACCATAAGCCCCCTAACCTTACCAAGGAGCTAATAGTTTCTGGCAACTATCAAACATGACCACCCTTGATCCTTCAGGGATCATGGAAACAGTACAGTACTTTTCGCTCGTTCACTCATGCTCACTTGGTCTCAGAGAGATACACAGAATAAACAATGGGGATGTTTTCAATAAGTATTTTTTGAACCAGCGTCATTCTAGCATAAAACATGTTTGCTGTGACAATCATCAGACAGAAACAGATGTATAAGATTACAAGGACCAAAAGAGTTAATAAAAGGTAGAATTCTACCATGGTGCTAAAACAGTATATATATGCAGGCATATAGATACATGACAGTAATCACGCGTACTCCTACTATGCGGGCCCTATATAAGTGTACCTAAGTGTAACTAGCATGTATGTGGGTGTAAAGCCAAGACTCCCCTAAGAAAGAGCCAACCACATTACCTGAAGGGAGAGAACAAAGGACCCCATCTTGGTCTTGAGTTGGACACCCGGCAAGGGATGTCACCCCACTGCATGCTGGAACTTCTGCAGGCCGGAACACCAGAGTCTTATGTCAGCATGGCAGCTTCTCCTCTAACTATCTAGTGTTCGGTATGGTTTCTTTTATACCAAAAAAATGCCCTCAGGGTTCCTCACACGATTGGTATATTGTGAGTACGATTATGCAAATGAGCCTAGAACAATACCTGCAATTATCCAAAGTAGTTCTTTCTCCCTAGGATGAAGATAACCATGACTTTTACGCAGAGTATGTTCATGCTGTGATGTACGTCAAGTGCAGGGGACTTTTCTAAGAATCCTCATGCATAATAAATTAGGCTAGTGAAAAGTTCTTCAATAATACATGCACAGGTGATGAATGTCAAAGAGGTTTATTAAACAGACACCCCATCCATCAGCTACCAGCGAGTAACTGATTTCTAGGGAACATTAGAAGGCATAACATTCCAAGTTCCTCAGAACCTTATTTCATGAAGATAGAGAAGACACTACACATCTTCTTTCTTATAACAAAGTTCAAATTCATAAAATAAAATTCAAAGAGAAAAACAAAAATAAAAAACAATATAGAAAGAAATCAAATCATGTTAAAACATAATGCCACATATTTAACTTACATAGTCCTTGAGATATGAAGGCCTTTTCCTAATGCGAGCAGAATCTCTTTCATACCAAACATTTGACTCATTTGAATCAGAAGACCTACTTTTCACAGGAACAAAATTTAAAGTACTTTCCTTGACTACAACAACTCATATAGGAGCAGAATACTTTGACTAGGACATAGCACCAACTGGCGCTTTCACACAAACTAAATCTCCAACTACTACATCACTTTCCTTTACTCTTTTTCTTGCATCAAAAGAAATTTTATTTTTGAACTGCATCTTTTCTTCTCTATCTCTCCAAACACTAAAATTGTTATTCCAATACATCCAACCAGGACACAAACTAGTATTAGGATTCCTACCCTTAAATAACTCAAAAGGAGTTTTCTTAGTTGTTGTTTGTGGAGAAAATCTATGTGCCAAAATACATTTCTGCAACTCTTCTTTCCAATCCAAAGAATTTACCCTTGAGAGTTGAATATTTTCTTTTATAACCCTATTGAACCTTTCTACAACACCATTTAATTCTGGGTGATATACTGATGTTCTTTTATGTTTAATTCCACAAGATAACATAAATTCATTCATCATATTTGAACAAAATTGAGGTCCAATATTGGTTAAAATTGTCGTAGGAAACCCTTCCCTTCTGAAAACCTCCTTAAGAAAAGAAATCACACAAGAAGATGTGACATCAGATACTGAAGAAACTTCTACCCATCTGGAGTAAGGATCAATTAAAACAATTAAATAAGGAGTTCGCTGTTCACCAGAAAGGGGACCTACAATGTCAATAGCAATATCCTCCCAAGGACCACAAGGTAAATCTCTACAAACCATTGGTGCTGTCCTGGGAACCAAAATGTTATCACTTATTTTACAATGAACACATTCTCTCACTTCTCTTTCTATTTCCAAAGAATTTGGAGGAATTAATTTTGAACCTCTTAACAATATTCCATTTTCAACAGATAATTCATTAACGACTAAATGCCAAACTTTATCCAAAGTTTTATCTAGCATTGAATTATTTTGGATTAAATTTTTCACCCTTGAAATCACTTCATCTTTCCTACATTCTTCCAACCACTCTTCCTCAAGTAGTACACCAGATGTAATCTCACAAACATTCACTTCATCCTCACAGATCTCATCTTCAACAAGTTCACTACTTACATCTCCAACTAATCTTGAAAGACAGTCTGCAGACACATTATCCACACCAGGAATATAATTTACGCTAAAATTTGAATTCCTGAAGTTCAATCACCCATTTCCTAATGCGCGAAGATACACAATCCAAACCTTTTGTTGTGAAAATCTCTTTCAATGGTTTGTGATCAGAACAAACCTTAAATTCCTGACCCCATAAGAAATCTTTAAATTTCTTAAGCGCCCAGAAAATGGCCACAGCCTCTTTTTCGATAACAGAATAGTTTAATTCTGCACCTCGCAAGCTTCTTGAAGCACAGGCAATAAGTTTCCCTTTTCCACCTCTATTCTGTTTTAAAATTGCACCAAGTCCTTTCGAACTTGCATCAGTTACAACAAATGTTTCTTCATAAGGAATAAAAGCCTGTAGATTAGGAGCATTAACTAAATCTACCTTAATATCCTCAAATTCTTTCTGGCAATGCTCTGTCCAAATATACTCTTTGTTCTTAACTAGTAAACTTCTCAAATTACTAGACTTACTGGCTAAATCTTTTATAAATTTACCATAATATTCAACCATTCCTAAAAATGAAACAATTTCTTCTTTATTCTTAGGCTTTTCCAAATTTTTTATCGTATCCACCAAATCCTTCTTGGGAGATATTCCAAAAGCTGAGATATTATGTCCCAAGTAATTTACAGCTTTCACTGAAAACTTGCATTTCTCATATTTCAATGTAAGACCTGCAGATTCTAATCTCCTTAAAACTAATCTCAAAATCCTATCATGTCCTGCTGACCAGATCACTGTCCCTCTTCCTGGAAACTAACAACATCCTTGATGAGGAGCAATTCGGTTTCAGACGAGCTCATGGAACCGAATCAGCTCTACTGACGGTTCTGGACGACCTGCGAATGAGGGCGGACAGGGGAGAATCAGCAATCTTAATTTTGCTGGACCTGTCCGCCGCATTCGATACGGTGAGCCATGATATTCTGCTGACAAGGCTGAAGAGCATTGGAGTTGGGGGAGCTGCGCTCGACTGGTTCCGCTCCTATTTGACAGACAGGTGGCAGGCAGTAGCACTACCTCCATACCAGTCGGAGTTCGCCATAGTTCCACATGGGGTCCCACAGGGGTCTGCAATTAGTCCTATACTCTTTAATGTGTACATGCAACCCCTGATGGGCATCATCAAGGCTCACGGCATTAGCGTGATCAATTATGCGGATGACACGCAGCTGATGATCTCTCTTGATGGTGCCCATGCAGATTCACTCGAGACCTTCCACACTTGTATGATGGAAATGGCATCCTGGCTAAATAAGAACTCACTACAGCTCAATAGTGAAAAAACCGAAATAATGCATTGCAAGTAGGTAGAATCACTAGAAGCCTGCCCGCTGACTTTTGGCCTCTGGAGCCAGGGGAGCCACTATCCCCAGTGAAATCAGTGAGGAACCTAGGAGTCAGTTTCAATGAAAATTTGAGTTTAAAGACCAATGTCAATAAGCAGGTGAGCAGCTGCTTCGCTTTAATGCGAGGACTTCGAAAGCTGCTCCCCCTTCTACCAGTACAGGTTAGAGCCACCATAGTGAGGAGCACCATTCTCAGCCGCCTGGATTATTGTAATGCTCTGTTACTGGAATCACCTGCTTACCTGATTTCCAGACTTCAGAGCATCCAGGCGGCAGCAGCTAAAATGGCACTTTCCCGAGGGCGAAGATCCTCCACTACTCTTGCACTGGCGGAATTACACTGGCTGCCTGTACACCAGAGAATCCTCTTCAAATCCCTATGCACCCTCTTCAAGGCAGTGCATGGGATGGGTCCCCTACCACTACAAAACAAATTCAAGTGGTATGAACCCACTCGGACTCTTCGATCCTCCTCCACTAACCTCATCAGTATACCCAGGATCAGGAAAGCCACTTATGGTGGCAGAGCCTTCAGTATAGCGGCAGCCCGTCTGTGGAATAGATTGCCTATTGCCATCAGGAAAACAGAAGAACTGATGGCCTTTAGAAAAAAAGTAAAAACATGGCTTTTCCCTAAAATGTAACTGCCCAGAAACAAAGGACCACCCTCTACTCAGGATGCACAGCGTTCCAACTATACTCATGCAGCGCCAGGATGCCCGTAGGGTTGCAGAGCGCTTTATAAATACTATAAATAAATACATAAATATTCTTCTTGACTGTTTCCATGAATTAATAGATCATCTTGATAACATTTTACTGACTTAATTCCTCTTCAAATAGAAGCTATGACCCTCTGAAAAACTGACGCAGCAGACACAAGACCAAACAGCATCCTTTTATATTTAAATGAGCCCACAGGAGTGATAAAAGCCGTCAAGTCTTGTGCCTCCTGCGTCAACTCAAAGACTAGCAAAAAAATGGTCAGGGGTTCTGCCCATTTAACCCTCCCATACCTGAGCAGGAGACATCCTAAGATGAAAAAGTAGCAAAAAAAGGTACCAAAGGGATTGATCCAAATTTAATTTTCAAACAAGAAACAATTAATTCTCTTGTGACAAAAATCAAACATGCAGAAAATTCATATATAAATTCTTCAGTGCACATATGAGCGGACATCAAGGGGAGCACAACAGCCAACTATATATCTACAAAGTATCACATATACATATATACATATATACAAATATACATTACATTTACAATTACACGTTTCCATGTACCCCAAACATAACAAACCAAATATATATACACAAATATATATATATATATGTATCCTAATTCGGATCGGTGCCTCCACTTAGTTTCTAATGAGTGCACAACTGCGTCAACTCAATCTGATGATAAGCCTGAGTTAAGTCTAAAGTTGTAAATACCCTTGAATCACCCAGAGAAGTTAAAATCTCATCAATATTTGGTAAAGGAAATTTATCAACCACTACCTCTTTATTGAGTGATCTCAAATCACAACAAAGTCTAATTTCGCCATTGGGTTTGTTTGCGACAACAACTGGCGCCAACCATTCCGTTGCCTCAACTGATTCAATAATATCTTGTTCTTGTAATTTTTTGAATTCTTCTTCAACTTTTTCTTGCACAGCTATAGGAATCCTTCTAACTTTTGCAATCACAGGAATGGCATTCTTCTTAAGTTTAATACAATGTTTGTAACCTTTTAAACATCCTAACTCCTTTCTAAAAAGACAAGGAAACTCCTTAACAAAAGAATTCCCATCTGACTTTATCTCCTGAATTTGGATTTGTGGATTAGAATTAGGATTTAACATCACACCCAGCATACGTTGATGTGGCCAACTAATCAAACAATCACCAACCTTTGAGACATAAACTTTTCCAACAATAATGTTCTTTCCCATTTCAATCATAGCACAAAAATAACCCAACATACTTATTGGAAATCCACCATAACCTCCTGGATTAACATCCATTTTGAAAAGTTTATTTTTCATTTGATAATACTTCCCATAAATGTCCTTCGAAATAATTGTAATAGGTGAACAAGAATCAAATTTCATGTCTATTTCTGTACCTTCAACTTTCACTTTGCCAATAGGATGCTCACTATTCATGTTCTCTTTCACCTGACATATAACTTCTTTTATCTCTTTTTTAAATACTTTCTTATCTTTTGATTTGCAAAATTTCACAAAATGTCCTTTTTTTCCACAACCATGGCATACAAAACTTAAAGCAGGACACGTTTTTGAATTTGCCTTATGTCCAGACTTCCCTCACCTGAAACACGATATTGCATTAAAATATGTCTCTTCTTTGTTTGAATCCTTCAGAACATTCTTAACATCTTTTACATGACAAACATTTTTTTACATCCTCAACCACAGTTTCAACTTTTGTTTTGTCTCCTTTTAACTCATTTACACAGTTTAACATATGTTCCACCCTTTTTGCTATACTTACTACTTCCTCTAAAGGTGGTTGATCTTTTAACCATAATTCCTCTCTGATCTTATCCTCTCTACATTTCAAGACTAGCTGATCCCTCAATGGTTCTTCATTCGCTGCACCAAATTTACACGTTGAAGATAATTTCCGTAAAGCAGACAAATACTCTTCAATTGATTCATCTTTCCCTTGTTCTCATTTTCCAAATTGATATCTTTCCATAATGGTGCTTACACACGGCAAATAATGTTTATCTAACTTCAACAAACAAACTTCATATTCATCCAAACCCCTTTGTTCTTGTACAGATAACTCAGGTAAATTTTCTAATACTTCTTGACCTTCCCCTCCTAAACAATGTGTTAAAAGAGAATACTTCCTTTCTGCACTTAAATTTGTCCAACATACACGTCCATAATGTCAAATATTTTTTTCCATTTACTCCATTTGACTTTTGGCTCACCTGGATCAGTGAGAAAGAACGGTGGAGTAGTTACATTCTGCATTTTTTTTTTTACCCTTAAAAAAATATATATATATATATTCTAAACGCACATTTAAATTCTATATTAAACACCTCTTAATATTCAATGTTCTTTAACTAAAATATATTTTCTAAACAAATAAACACTAAATTATTTCTTATGTAAAACTATTCCCTATACTTATCAATGTATTTAACATTCCATTTGCAAAAACTCTTTTCAATTTAAATTTAAACTATACACAAAATAGACTTCTCCTTCAACATATATCTTGTTTCAAAATGTTATTTTAAAATGTTATAATTTAAAGAGATTTCTTCTTTTTCATCTGTCCAAATATTCTTTTTTTTTTATTTAACTTCTTTCTTATCCTTCCAGTTTCATCTCAAACCTCACATTTTTAAAAAAATATTCTTACAGACCAAATCCCCGTTTTTCTTCCAGCACTCTACAAGCTGTCAACAATTCACACGCAGATTTCCTTTCGCTGGATTCTTCTTCCGCGTTCTACTCTGAACGCTCAACAAGCTTCCGTCAACTCTCGCGTTTTTAAAAAGACGCCGAGACGCTCATGAGCATTCTAATGCGTGATCATTTCTCGGAGTTCGCCGAACCATGAGGATCCCTCAAACACAGCAAACGGCTCCAAAACGTCCTATCGCAAATGAATCCACACGACTTAAACCGCCTCAGTTCACACTGAGCTTCCACGAGAAAGGTACAATAAAATGTATATAATACTTTCAAGTTACTGAAGCAATACTGGACTGCTCGTTTTAAAAAAAATCTTCACAAAGTTATTTTTTCTTCCTTCTCTTATTTGAAATTAATTACAACAGCCGCTGGAGAAATATTTTACTTCTCAAATTTTTAAACAGCCGCTGGAGAAGGATTATTTACTTAAAATTTCTGTCAGATTCATTCGTATCCCATTTCCATATAACAAACACCTTCCCACTTAATATAAACTGCCGCTGGGGAAGCTACCATCTTCCCTTTTAAACCACAGCCGCTGGGGAAGATTATTCTTAATTACTTCTCATTCAAGATCACTTGCAATTTCTTTGCTTCATTTCCTTTCAGATATTTTCTTTCTGACATAAGTCTTTATTTCCATTCTAAACATACAACTTAGCTTGATGTTGAGGTGTCTTTCTTTTCTCTCTTTTCTCCGGATTGTCCTCGTCGCCAATGAAAAGTTCTTCAATAATACATGCACAGGTGATGAATGTCAAAGAGGTTTATTAAACAGACACCCCATCCATCAGCTACCAGAGAGTAACTGATTTATAGGGAACATTAGAAGGCATAACATTCCAAGTTCTACAGAACCTTATCTCATGAAGATAGAGAAGACACCACAGCTAGTTTCTAAGAAACTGATCGACATATATTCAGCACATAACTGGGTAAAAGGTCAGTGCTAAAATCATTATGCAGAGCAAGGTATGATGTGTAGCTACCTAGGCCTAGATTGGGGAATATTGGGGTTCATAACACCTTGAAAAAAGAAAATATTCTTCATCATGGCAATTTCTAGTAGATCTACAATAAAATCAGTGGGAACCTGCACTGGTTGTGGTCTTTTTAACCAGTAATTGTTCTTTTGGAATAAAGGCAAGTTTGTTTACCAATCTAATAGTCTCCATTGTGTCTCTCAGATAGGCTCTTGTGGACTCCGCATTAGGTTTTAGGAAAAAATCAAGATATTTGCATATTAGTTCCAATATGGAGCCACATCCTGAAACTATAGGGCATCCAGGTGGTCGCTCCAAGTTTTTGTGGACTTTTGAGAGGGTGTAGTTTGAAGGCAGACAAGGATGTTTTTTTTCAGGAAGACTTGTTCCAATTCAGTAAGGAAACCCTCCTCCAGTCCTGTATCAGTCACTGGCTTGATAAGTCTGCGTATCTCATTAGTGGGGTCTACCCCTAGCTTGGTATAGCTTACTCCATCTGTCAGTTGGGTATTAATGTCGGATTTATAGTTGGTGGTGTTTTGCACAACTACCCAACTACCCTTGTCAGCCGACTTAATGGCAAAGTCCCTGTTCTCCTTCAATGTCGTTAGTGCCTCACTTTCTGCTCTGGAGATGTTATACTTCACATACTTTTTTGGGGAGACAATATTAATTACCTCTCTCAAAACCACTTGCTCATATGCAATTATTTATGGGACATAAGTTGTACTGGGAGTGTGAAGGTCAAGGGTGTTCTCAAACCTGGAAAAGGTTGGTCATTTAGGAATCTTATTAAAATAAACAGGTAACCGGATTTTTCGAAGGAATTGATGGAGTTCAATTTTGAGGTTGAATGAATTAGGTAGGGTGGTAGTGATCTAGAGGGTTACCAGCAACAGGTACTCTAGTACCATATAGTAACCTGGGCCCATAAACACACATTCACACTACCTGGTAGTAATCCGCTGGGGTCAATTGTTTGTACTTTTTATCATTCTAGATTAGTCTCTTTTAATTCTCAACTAACCTTTCACTGATCAAAAAGTTATTTTCTCTGGTCAATGGACCAAATTAGTTAAATTAGTTGATTGTGAAATGCCGTAAATATAATCTACTTACATTAGATTGAAATAACCACAGACTCAGGAAATAATTTGAATCTTTATCTAGATTAATTTCATGTGAACCACTTACAAAGTTCAGTACAGCCACCGTCACTCATAGGAAGGAAGATACAATTAATCAATCATCAAGCACACACTTTTATATCAAACAATGACCTATGTTCAGAAAGGAGAGGATAGAGAGAAAAGATCATTAGCACATATGCCGAAATTATATTACCTAGGATGGTGTGTAAACCAGTCCTTTGGCCATGGAGCTGGGAAGGACCCCCGGGAAAGATCAGGAGACAAAGGCTTCAGGACAGGAATCAGGACAGGATAGATGACCTCTCTACCACCGACGCTTGCGTAGCACCTCTCTCTGACACTCTCTTCCTCCTCAAGATTCTGCCGCAATCTTCTTCTAAGTAAATTAATTTAAGATAAAATGGTTCTGCATTCAATTCTTCTTCAGCTTCTCTTGTCACTCCGACAGCATCCCGAGCTCTGCTGCATTCAGCAAATCTCCCTCTCTCTCGGGGAGCATTTTGGTCTTATGCTCTCTCTAACTAACTAAGAATTACCACAATTATACCCTACAATATTCATGTACCTCCCAATAATGTTTCAATATCATGAAACTCCTAACTCTTATTGGACAGGCAAGGGGGGATGATTATCACACCATGATTGTTTTCTCATTTAGTCTTTCAATCCATTGTTTAAAGATCCCACCCCTTAATTTTGTATTCACAAAATGTAATTCCCATCCATATTCACATCATATGAGATACAAAAGTATAAAAGTTCATCCGCACCCATTCGTCTTAGAGGTTCCCATGCTGGTTCCCAGGGTATGTATCTGTTTCGACCTTGAGCTGCGTTCAAGAGTCACATCACTTCTTCCGACTTGTACATATCATGCATGCATGGAAATTGGGTGGCAAACAGACCTTAGACTCATATGAAAGGCCCAAGACACACACTAATTATAGAGTCAAAAGACATATGATAATTTTGAACATAAATGGTTTCACTGTATACCACCTATCTCTATTTTAATCACATTAATTTATTTATGCTTTCCCCGCATTAGCCTTAGTAAAATAGCATGTTTTCTTGTATATATAATTTTGTGCATTTTGATTTACACAATACATAGTTAATACAATATTAGAAATTAAACGAGAGGATTATCTCCAAGTAAGTCTCTTTTCTACGAGTCCTTGCTCCATCAGTAGGAATGAAAGAGAGTTCTTTGCTAAATTTCTGATGTTCATTAGGGGAAAATTCAGAATCTGACATATTGAAAATCGGGTTAGAATTACCCGGTCCTACCTCCTGTAATGCTGTGTCTGTATGTCTCCATGACTCTCTTGTGGAATCGCACATGTTTCTGTCTCTTGTTTCTGCCTATACCCCCCCATCCCAACCACGTCCTCTTTGTTGACCCCTGTTCAAGGGCTGGCATCTCCCCTTGGGTGATCTCCATTGTCCGACCACTAAAAAAGAACCCTGGATCTGTTCCTGGTAATTGTAGCCCTGGTCATACTGGCCTGATCTAGTACTGGGTTGTTCTGTGTCACTTCCTGTGCTACTAGCTCCTGAGGATTCAGAGAAGGTAGTATATCTCCTGTAATCCCCTTTACTGCTAGTAGTGTATCTGCATTGTGTATCCTGCTTATATTAGTCCTCTTGAAGATATGGGTATGTGATATTTTTGTCATAATATTTGATGTCTTTGGCCAGTTTATCAAGTTTGCGTGCTCGTGTGTTTGTATCAAACTCCTGTGTTGTCTTTTCTAGACATTCAAGAGCCTCCTTGGCAATCACTAATGCAGTATCTGATAGGATCTCCTACTTGAGATCCGAGATCTCGTTCAGCTAATTCTCAACTTGTTCCAAAGCTGTCTTTACCCCCAGCACCATCCAGTGCCGGGAGCAGTTGTTAACTATAAGCTAAAGTTTTCTTTGAATTTTGGTATATCTACAAAGATAGCTGGTTCGTTACTGACCTGCAATCCGACTGGAATTATATTGGCCTGTTGATACTTAGTAATTAATTGCATAATAAGTGCATTTCAGTTTCTTTTCCATTCTTTCCAACTTACTGTTCTTATCATTTAGAGTGAGATCAATAACAGAGGGTGCTGAGTTCAGAAAGCCTGAAATAGCTGGCTCTTGTATTAGTCTATTTATGTAGTCTTCAGTGTAGGTCAGTGTCTTTTTCTGACATCTCAACACTATTATTTAGCAACAGACTGCCGTAAACTCAGCAATCAAAAGTAACTAATCTCATCAACAAATTGCACAACAATGGGGAAACCCAGTATACTGTAGGACCTACCTAGTACCCAGGGTTTCCCCATTGTTGTGCAATGACTTTTTGAGAGTTGGCATTTTCTGCTTAAACCAAAAATGACTTTCTGCCAGTGTCAATGGAAACAGGACTGTAAATGGCTCTTCTGTGGTGTGTGGTGTATTGCTTCCAGATTTGTGGAGAAAAAGGCCTTGAGTATGGGTCCAGGAGCTCCTTTTCTGAGCAGGACGTCCTGGAGAGTTGTACTCAGCCCATCCTGAGCTTCAAATGATAGGCCCACCCTTTTCCTGACTTCTAAGGGCTGCCTGTCTTGCCACTGATCAATGCAGCTCACATCTAGGCCTGCTTGCCTGCCTTCTTCAGACAGATTGGAGCTAAACCCCGGAAAGGGGGAAGATGAGGGAACAAGGGCATCCCATACCACAAGTGGCATATGGTATTAAGACAGCAACCTCAGATCCTTTCATGAGAACTGTCCTGGACCTGTGGAAGATTCAGAAGGACAGCTCTGCTGTTTGAAGAAAGAACACTGAACCTGCTTACCTTGACCCAGGAACCCCAAAAGGGATTCCTAGATTCAGTTGGCTGACCTCCTGTTTGAGCTACAGAAACAAAACAACCTTCCAGAGGTCTCCCCCATAACTGCCCAGCACCAACTAGACCTGCCTGCGCCCTGCTGCTGGTCCTGCTGGAGTGAGTCCTGATCCCCAAGAGGTGCCCAACATGTCCTGGGCCATTAGCTGGTATCAGAGTGTACTCCTTCTGCCTCAAAAGAGAAATCCAGGTAAAAATTAAAATGTTTGGGCTCCACGTGAGCAGAATCTTCGCATCAAGAAAAAACCATCAGCGACGCCCACCAACGCAAAGCTCCAGCAATTACTTGTTCACCGTGTCAGCTGCAAAGGTCCACATCAGCAACAGTCACTGCATCTCCAACCAGTATGAATCTCCATAGCCAACCTGCTCTTTGCGGCAAACAGATACCGTTCACATCTCCACCCAACATGAAGCTCCAGCGGGAACCTGCTTCTTACAACAAAGGCCTCCTGGTGGCCCCTGCCAACATGAAGCTCCTGCTGAGACCCCTCACATGGACTTGGACTTTGAGAGGGTACAGTCCCTATCGGGATAAACCTGGTGTCTGCATCCGACCTGCAGTGGCGTAGCAAGGTCAGGTGGTACCCGGTGCCGAAAAGTTCTTGTCAACCCGATTTGACAAAACGGCAAAAATATGCGTTTAAAACACATATTTTAGCCATTTTGTCACCCCCCTCAGTGATGAGACCCAGGGCAACCCGCACCCCCCTTCCTACACCACTGATGACCCCTTCAGGCTGACCATAGTGATCGGCCTGAACTTTTGATGCAGCCTTGATGAAGTGCAACCACATACCCACGAATGGAGCTTTGTGCTTTGTGGCGCTATTTTTGCCTGAAACTTAAAAAATTCATAACTCCATTTCTACTTATTGAATTTCTCTTTTGGTAATAGGATTACTTACAAGCTTTTGATTAAAGAGATCTACAATATATGATGCAGTACCTACCTGGAATATATCTATTGTTCTCAAAAGTTAGCATGAAAACTTTTTTAATTCCAAAGAAGAAGCAAGCCTCAAATGGTGGTCCACCAAAATAGCTTTCTTTGTTGCCATAATATTTGGGAGAAGGATGTGTGAACTGGGCACTTTAGTAGTCCCCTATTTATATCTAAATGATGACAACCCTGACAGAGTGGTTTTGAGGATGTATTCCAAATGTATTCCAAAAATTCCATCTTCATTTATTTTCTCTCAGGAAATTACTTTACCAGTTTTCCAAGAGAGGTTACGTTTTTTACTGTCTAGTTACACTGTACTAAATATTTTAGGACCTTGAATGCACTGTTTCTTGCACATAGACTGGTTGCTAAAGGTCAAAAAGTCCCCACATCAACACTAAGTAGGTGGGTTTGTCAGGCAATCTCCAACTCTGGTGGAGACCCTTCTTGCGAACACCCTGGGTTGATCCATGAGGACAATGCAACGTTCTGCACAGAGGCTAGGGAGTTTCCCTGCAAGAGATTTGCAGAACAGCCATCTGGCCCTCACATCAAACACTTGTTAACCACTATAGACTCAATGTCTCAGATTCTGTAGAACAAACATTTGGTCCTTATATATTTTATTCAGCAATGAACTAATTGTTGAATGAAATAGAATATATGCAGCATCTGTAATTGTTGATACAGCTTTTTATTGCTTGGGAAATCCTGATAAAGTCAAGGCTGGGATGAGGATAACACCTTGACGGGTTAATGATCCAATTGCTTACCGATAATCATTAAACGGATTAATGGTCCTCCTCATCCCAGTCCGTATCCCTACCACCCTCTAGTTCTTGCGCCCTCAGTTTATGAACGTGGTTCATACAGGAGGGGATGGAGGATGGTGTGACATTTTATAACGGATATCTGCAATAGGTCTAAAAGAAATAAGTGCTATACATAAAAGAACAGCTATTACCACAGTAAATCTGTCGAGGAGACAGGGAACACCTCATATAGTGAGGACTGGGATAAGGAGGACCCTTAATCGGGGTAATGAAGATTACCAGTAAGTAATTAGATCCTCCCTGTACAGTACCTATGCAAAATGACGCATGAGCAACAAATGGTACCCTATACTACATTCTACACTCAAAAAGTGTTTTCGCAATTTCAAAGAAAGTGGAAATTATTTTGCATCTTTATCTACATGCAGTAATACAAACCCAGAGGGTCAGAGAATAAGAATGGTAGAATTAAACTGTACAATACTGGTTGACAACTATATGCATAAAGAGAAAACTATAAAAGTTTATCTGGGTCCAATAATATTATAAAATGTCATTCATTTTTTTAACAAAATATCAGAATTACTCGTTTTTTTGTAATGTTCAAATTACATATAGATTTGATTAGTATAATTTGTGTAACATTGGTACAGTGATGGCCAAACAATAAAGAATTTTAGACATTTAGGGCACCAGGATTTGTGCAATGCTGTACAGAAATTTGCAGCACTGTATTCTACAAACAGCAAAAAATAGCAGAGGGGCCTATTTTTTGCACTGCACTGACGAAGAAAGAGTCCCCACTTTTTTTCTTCTATTGACAGGGCATGCATTATCTAAACAAGCATTGGCATAGCCAATAGGTCTCGCTTTTGGGACCTTATAAGTATTTAGTTATGCAGCACAATATCCTTGGTGCAACAACAGCAACTGTTGCATGGCTACACACTAATAAGGTCCAATGCTTGTTTTATTCATGGGATCTTATGTATCCCTGTTTTGCTGTTTAACAAGCTTACGGATCAATTAAACCTCATTTTGACTGATAGACTTGTGTGAGAGGAATGTAGGTGGAGATGTAGGTGGAGATGGAAAAGCAACAAGGCTTGGCAAAGGAAGCACAAACTTGAAGCAACAACACTAACATGAAGGGACAGGTGTAAAAGAACAGGCTGACACTGCTGCAATGAAACAAAGAAAAAGGTACAGGAGCAGAGGGGGAAAAGGGGATGATGTGCCTTACGTGATTGGGTGGCAAGCAAGGGTCTTGTGGGGAATGGTGGTGGGAGCAAAGGAGGGCTGAGCAAGCCCACAATCTGCCATAAAATCGGCATTGTTGGTTGATAAACACTGCCTTTCAATGGTCTTCGGTCTGGGTGCTGGGCATGACGAATGCTGCGTAATTGAATGGACCAAGGTTTACAGATCCTACTGAACAAGATAAACAACTCTGTCTGGGACTCACCCTACAAAAAGCAGCAATTGAAACAAGGCAGATGAAAGAGCGCCCTGGCAGTGCCAACAGATTGCAGGTGCCAATCTGCACAAGCTGTTGTGGAGATTAATTTCTGCGCACATTTTGCAGAGAACCAAAAAATCAATAGTCGAAGGTGAAACATTCCAAGCAACAAACAAAAAGTAAGATGGCGCAGGCAGAAACAAGCGAACCACTTTACAATCATACTCCTCACCTCAGATGACCTAAATAACATAGTGAAAAGCCGGTGTTGAAAATTCTTCCACTTTGACTAAAAGTCATTCACTTTTATATATGTGCTAAACGATTGCTTTATTTACATTTACAAGAGGCTAATAAATTAGGTGCTGTAAGCCTCAAACGGAAAACGGCTCTGTCATGATTTTAGGCGGGGGTTGCACAGGTGAGACTGAGGTATTCTGCTTTATAAACAGCACACTTGTGGCTGTTATGCGCACAATGATGCAATTAGCACTGCTTGTTGGACACTAGCACAGCTCACTGGGGTATAACCTGAGCGGTGATTAGACTTTGTCCAGGTCTGAAGGAATGCACAGAAGGAGTGTGTGGTGATGTACTCATATCTGAACAGCCTTGAAAACAAAACAAGTCACTGGACCTGGCTTTTGTCTGGTGATCACAAGATGTCTTTAGAGTAAAAATGTTCTAAGACTGTTGTTGTGAAGAGTAGAACAGCATTATATTTTGTGGAGCGATTTATGTAGTTTTTACATGCAGCGCTTTAAATGGAAATATAAGTTCAGGTACTCACTGTTTAGAGTACCTGGTGCTCATGAGAAGTTGTGCTGCTGCCTTTATTTTCCTGTTTATTTACTATTGTAGCAATGGTGGCACGCCGCGCTTTAGCTTTAGATGTATAAAGATAAAGCTCTATGTGCCGCCTTTGTGACGAAAGTCAATGCAGTTTTGTTTGGGGTATGGTCATGCCGCAGGAAGAACAGCAATGAGGCAAAAGAAGGCCAACCAAAACAAGTGGGAGGGGTGGGGGGAGTGCGGCAGGTACATGCAGCGTTTACCTTGCGGATGCAAGCGTGATAATTGTTAACACTTGGCGCCGCTCGCTCCCGCAAGGGAATGGCCAACATGCACACGTTGCCATTCAAAGCAATGCAACACATGCACGTTTTTGCCCTCAAAACCGAATCGATCATAAGAGGTCTCCTCCTATGCAGTGCATGCGTGCTACGTAGGCGAGACCTAAAAAATGTCAGAGTTAGTGCATGTGCTGCTGATGCCTCTTTAAGATTTCAAACTTTGGCAATTATTGCCCTGTGCTTCTGAGCTCTGTAGTCTGCAGTCCATTTTACTGAAATATATCACTGTCCTCTCCTTTCCAAAGCACCGGCGTTGAAATCAGCTGTTGTGCGTCACGGAGACACCTTTGCACCATGTCGCCGTGAGTCTAGCATAGGTTTTGTACTGGAAGGGCACCCTTCCAGTACAAAATACTATGCTTAGCCTGACTTTAATCCTTTTCCCTCTTTGTATGTATTCTGTAAAGTGCAGCACACGTGCAAAATCAGACAAGGAAGCTTTTCTCCTTCGTTGAGCCTACTTCAAAAGGGTGCAGTTTTCGGATGCTAAACCCTGTCTACTTTATTTAGTAAATAGGGTTTAGTGTTAGAAACCTTGAGTGGTTGAATGGGAATGCCCATGGCCCACCCATGGTACGCCCCCGTGGCACTATGAAATGCAAAGCAGCAATATGCGCTGTTTTGCGTTAATTTCACATTATTTCCAGAGCTAAACAAATTTAGCTCTGGAAAGTAAATCGGGAAAAAAAGATTTTGCACCGATTTGTGCACTATTTGTGTTGCAAACACGGCATAAAATCTTAGTAAATCTCACCCTTGGAATCGAGACAAAGCCACGTCGCTCTACCTTGCGTGATGTTTGTTGATTCGTCTTTACGGGTAATCCTACAAATTTTTGCACACTTCACATGAATTATGGGGATTTATGCTGTGTGACTTAAAGCCATTTAGTGTTGAGCTAATGTCAACTTTTATCGAAAAAACAACTTTGCACCTGCAATTTGGTTGACTCCGCCCTGTACAATGTTTTGCTGCACATCGCACCACTTATAATCATTTGCGCTCCCGCAATAATTGGTAGTAAATCCGGGCCAAAGTCTCATAAAAAAAAGCCCAAACTTGAAATTCCAAAAGCATCAATACCTGATAGTTGCACATTTCAATTTGATAGGCGAGTGCTGCAGTAGTGATATCACATAAATGCCTTTCAGGGAAGTTTAATCCTATTCTCAGTTCTTCTCAAAATTTTGCCCAAAGCTTACAGAGACACTTCAATTAAATCTAAAAAAAGCATTAAAACGAAACATGATACATTAAAATATTTATTGAAAAATCGACCTCACATAGGCAGCAGATAAGCGCCTGCATTGGTTAACAAAGTGTTCTGACTTCCCAGGAAACCTGGCAGTGTAATATTTGCAGCGTCATAGAATGGATGATTTTTAATGCAGGAACTTGTGGCTGAATGCACACTGGTGGGCTGGTATAAGGCACATTGTTTGGTACTTCCTCCTACTCTTCTGTACGGATCAGCTGTATCCCTGTCTCACCTTGAACACCATGGCCCAGATTAACAAATATTTTGCATTAGATTTGCATTAAAAAAGTGACGCAAACCTGCACAACATATTTGTGGTTGAATTTACTTTCAAATGCAAAACGTATTTTGAGCTGCAAAGTTGCCTGAAAGTAACACAAAAGAGCTGTTTTCCGTTATTCTGCTTCAAGGGGGAGTGCCATGGGTGGTACATGGGTGGTCCCATGCAACCACCTACAGTTATTGATGTAATACCATATCTACTTCCAATAGTAGGCAGGGTTTTGCACCAAAGATAATGCCACTTCGGAGAAATCTGGAGCGGCCTGTGGGTAACAAGCAGGTTTCTATCAGCAGTGGCAGTGCTTGCTCGGCGTCCCAGTGCAGCAGCCCCATCCCCTTGCTTTTTCTGCTGCAGATGCACATCTCCGCGTGCTGGTGTAATTGCAGTAAAAGTGTGTAATCATGGGACAGAAATCCCAGAGTATCCTGTATCAGTATTTGTAGCCCCAACTTCTCTTCAGTGTTCTGGGTTCCACTAGTGGAGGAAAGAGGACATCACTGCAAGGCAGGATGTTTTTACTGGAGGAGGTTGTGGAGTACAGAATGAAGCATGGCATAACATATACCGCCTATTGTTCCAAGTGACACGTGACAAGCGACATGTATGTCACATTGTAACAGAATCATAATATGTCAGGTGCATACATTTGGAGATGTGTTGTTTGTAAAGATCACTCTGAAACATAAAGAATTGGTAGTCACATGTCATACCTGGTCCACACTTATTTATTTAAAGTGAACTACAAAGGCTGTGTAACATTAGGTTGCAGTACGTATTTCAATTTACTTAATACATCCAATGGCCAAGAACTCAGCAGCAAATATTTTGCAGAGCTTCCGCCTGCTGCCTGCATCTCCTACAGATGTTCAGGCATCTTGCCATGAACACACTTTGTAATATCTCCAAGTGGCTCAGGGACTCTCTGCCTGGCTGTCACAGAGTCTGCACCCGGATCAGCATCACAGAATATGCACTCGGATCAGTGTCACAGACTATGCACCCGGATCAGTGTCACAGAGTATGCACCCGGATCAGCGTCACAGAGTATGCACCTGGATCAGCGTCACAGAGTATACACCAGGATCAGCGTCACAGAGTATGCACCCGGATCAGCGTCACAGAGTATATACCAGGATCAGCATCACAGACTATGCATCCGGATCAGCGCCACAGAGTATGCATCCGGATCAGCGTCACAGAGTATGCACCCGGATCAGCGTCACAGGGTATGCAATTGGATCAGCGTCACAGAGTATACACCAGGATCAGCATCACAGACTATGCACCCGGATCAGCGTCACAGAATATACACCCGGATCCGCGTCACAGGGTATGCAACCAGATCAGCGTCACAGAGTATACACCAGGATCAGCATCACAGAGTATGCACCCGGATCAGCGTCACAGAGTATGCACCTGGATCAGTATCACAGAGTATGCACCCGGATCAGCGTCACAGAGTATGCAACCGGATCAGCGTCACAGAGTATATACCCGGATCACTGTCAGAGAGTATGCATCCGGATCAGCGTCACAGAGTATGCACCCGGATCAGTGTCACAGAGTATGCTCCTGGATCAGTGTCACAGAGTATGCTCCTGGATCAGCATCACAGAATATGCACCTAGATCAGCATCACAGAGTATGCAACCAGATCAGCGTCACAGAGTATGCAACCAGATCAGCGTCACAGAGTATACACCCGGATCAGCGTCACAGAGTATGCATCCAGATCAGCGTCACAGAGTATGCAACCAGATCAGCGTCACAGAGTATGCACCCGGATCAGCGTCACAGAGTATGCACCTGGATCAGCGTCACAGAGTATACACCCGGATCAGCGTCACAGAGTATGCATCCAGATCAGCGTCACAGAGTATGCACCCGGATCAGCGTCACAGAGTATACACCAGGATCAGCATCACAGACTATGCATCCGGATCAGCGTCACAGAGTATGCATCCGGATCAGCGTCACAGAGTATGCACCTGGATCAGCATCACAGGGTATGCAATTGGATCAGCGTCACAGAGTATACATCAGGATCAGCATCACAGACTATGCCCCCGGATCAGCGTCACAGAGTATACACCCGGATCCGCGTCACAGGGTATGCAACCAGATCAGCGTCACAGAGTATACACCAGGATCAGCATCACAGAGTATGCACCCGGATCAGCGTCACAGAGTATGCACCTGGATCAGTATCACAGAGTATGCACCCGGATCAGCGTCACAGAGTATGCAACCGGATCAGCATCACAGAGTATATACCCGGATCATTGTCACAGAGTATGCATCCGGATCAGCGTCACAGAGTATGCACCCGGATCAGTGTCACAGAGTATGCTCCTGGATCAGTGTCACAGAGTATGCTCCTGGATCAGCGTCACAGAATATGCACCTAGATCAGCATCACAGAGTATGCAACCAGATCAGCGTCACAGAGTATGCAACCAGATCAGCGTCACAGAGTATACACCCGGATCAGCGTCACAGAGTATGCATCCAGATCAGCGTCACAGAGTATGCAACCAGATCAGCGTCACAGAGTATGCACCCGGATCAGCGTCACAGAGTATGCACCTGGATCAGCGTCACAGAGTATACACCCGGATCAGCGTCACAGAGTATGCATCCAGATCAGCGTCACAGAGTATGCAACCAGATCAGCATCACAGAGTATGCACCTGGATCAGCGTCACAGAGTATGCACCTGGCTCAGCGTCACAGAGTATGGACCCGGATCAGCGTCACAGAGTATGGACCCGGATCAGCGTCACAGAGTATGCATCCAGATCAGCTTCACAGAGTATGCAACCAGATCAGCATCACAGAGTATGCATCCAGATCAGCGTCACAGAGTATGCACCTGGATCAGCGTCACAGAGTATGCACCTGGCTCAGCGTCACAGAGTATGGACCTGGATCAGCGTCACAGAGTATGCTCCTGGATCAGCGTCACAGAGTATGAACCTGGATCAGCGTCACAGAGTATGCACCTGGATCAGCGTCACAGAGTATGGACCTGGATCAGCGTCACAGAGTATGCACCTGGCTCAGCGTCACAGAGTATGAACCTGGATCAGCGTCACAGAGTATGCTCCTGGATCAGCGTCACAGAGTATGAACCTGGATCAGCGTCACAGAGTATGCACCTGGATCAGCGTCACAGAGTATGGACCTGGATCAGCGTCACAGAGTATGCTCCTGGATCAGCGTCACAGAGTATGAACCTGGATCAGCGTCAGAGTATGCTCCTGGATCAGCATCACAGAGTATGCACCTGGATCAGCGTCACAGAGTATGAACCTGGATCAGCGTCACAGAGTATGCACCTAGATCAGCGTCACAGAGTATGCTCCTGGATCAGCGTCACAGAGTATGCATCCAGATCAGCGTCACAGAGTATGCACCTGGAACAGCGTCACACAGTATGCATCCGGATCAGTGTCACAGAGTATGCACCTAGATCAGCGTCACAGAGTATGCTCCTGGATCAGCGTCACAGAGTATGCATCCAGATCAGCGTCACAGAGTATGCACCTGGAACAGCGTCACACAGTATGCATCCGGATCAGTGTCACAGAGTATGCTCCTGGATCAGCATCACAGAGTATGCACCTGGCTCAGCATCACAGAGTATGCATCCAGATCAGCGTCACAGAGTATGCACCTGGCTCAACGTCAAAGAGTATGCAACCGGTTCAGTGTTTAGATTCTGCATTTGGTTCCGACTCGTGTTTTGATGACCAATCTCTGTCGTCCTTTTTCAAGATCTCCTCTACCAATACCTACAGCTCCCCTTCAGAGATTTTCATCTAGTATTGTCCGCCCATGCTGCTGTCCTGGTCTTGTAGAGTTTTGTGCTCCTCAGAGGGGCGGCTGCACACATCTCTCATTCAACCATCTGATGGGTCCATAGAGTACTTGTAAATGTGGTAATGTAATTCTCAGTCAGTATTTACCATCCATGAACCTATTGGAAAAGTTTGTAGATGCCTCAAGTAGATTAACATGGCAATATTTTACCTCGTGCAAACAGTATTTTGTGGTGTAACAAACAGCTTCCACTCTCTAAATGAGGGGAACAAACCTTTACATTTATGGAGTACCACCTATACTTTAGCAATCCAGGGATGCTGCTGAGTCAAAATAGTGGTACCAGTCCCCACATGCTTTTTCTTGAACATTCTCTAGTTAAAGATGATATTTTCAATGATAGGATTTACAAATAGCGAATCTGCGTGCTTGCTGAAAGCAGGACATAGAAACAGCACTGTACAATAATAAAATACTTAAATACTGGATTTTAAGAGCTATGCGTCCATTTTTGTAGAGTTAATTAGTTGTCCTGATGGTAGCCAATAACCATCCTCTCTGTGCTCTCGGTCTGCGCTTAGTGTTGCAGTATATAATTTCTGAGCCCAATTTCCCGGGGGGCACCATAACTTCTGCAAGCCTGAGACCCCACATAGCCTTTCTGCTGATTTCACTAGCCGGGTTATTGCTGCCCAAAGCTGAATCACTGACAGCGTAAAAAGTGTTTTAATTTTCTTGTCCGCCTACTGCCATTTTTGCAGTTTGCCCGCCTATTGTAAAGCTCGCGAAATTGCTGTCTAATTGTCTTTCGCCAGCTGCTGCTCTCTGCTTGGCATCTTGCCAGCCAGTGCCTCCCGCCGCCCTTTCCATCGCTCACAACAACTCTCGTTGTGCTCTCCCCCCCCATCAGCATGCCTGCTCCTTTGTGGAACGCGGGCTGCAGCCTGCTTAACACAACAAGGCGCTTTCTTGCAGCGTGGGCCCTCAGAGTTGGTACAACTCTGGCAAATTTAAATGTCAAGACTAATGGGAAGGCAGGGGGGCGCCAAACACCTACAAAAATGGCATTTAGAATAACCCTGCTGAAAACAGCTGGAATTAAACGGGACGCAGACGACTGCCAGCCTTTCGGTTCTTTGAAAGAGCAACTCCATGTTTTTAGCAACACATTTTCATAGTAACACTTGCAAGGCCATCTCTGGTGCATATTTTTTTTATATAATGGAAAAAAGCTTTCTTTAGGAAACTATGTATCTTTTACACTCAAAGCTCTCGTTCTGCCATTGTCTTTTGCACTGTCATTTATGTCTTACTTAATTGTACTAGACCTATCGGGGTCTATTTACTAAATACTCACACAACGCGAAGGGGATATCTACAGAGATATGGCACTCTTTTGCGCCTCTTTCTCCTGTGTCGGTGCACAATCAGGCTGCCGAGTGCAAATGGGGCTGCGTGAGTCTAGTATAGGTTTTGTACAGGACGGATTTCCTTCCAGCACAAAATCCTATTCTTATAATAAAGTAATTTAAAACTTTTGCTACTTTGCGTGGGTGCTGTACAGTGCAGCACACATGCAAAGTCGGGAAAAAAAGAACCAATAAAAAGCATTTCTCCTGAATAGCAGGGTAGTTTTTTTCAATGCAAAACCCTATTTAACATGTTTTTTGGTAGGAAAGGTTTTGCATCAGAAAGCATGGGTGGTTGCACGGGAACATCCATGAACAACCTATGAAATGCCCCACTTGGCGCTAAGTAATGCAAAGAAGCGCTGAGCACCACTTGGAGATACTTTCAAGTGATTTTTTAGTGCAAAACGAGTTTTGTGCTGGAAAATAAATTAGAAGGAGAGGGTTTTGCATCAATTTGTGTCACTTTTGTGATGCAAAAACAGTGCAAAATCTTGGTAAATATACCCCATTGTATTGCATCCCTTAAAAGGTGCCTATCATTGGGTGCGTCAGTGCATTATCGAATGGGTAGCACACTACACTGCTGGAATGTGCATTACTGACAGTATGGTATTTTAATGACTATGTCGGAACTGTTTTGGTGGTGTAGGTGAGCGATCGGGGTTTTGTCTTGCCTTGGGATGCAGCTCCTAGTAGTACTATGGAGGATGAAATGTGAGAGATAGAAGTGTAATTTTTAGTTGTAGTTAGTGGGCTGTAACCATTTGTTCTGCAGGCACCAAGTTATGTTCATGACTTTCATTATACTTTGCAGTTCCTTGCCCATGTTGACCTCAGTAGTTATGCTGACCACTCTGTAGAGTTGTGTGAGTCTGAGAGGGTGGTATAAATGCAGACATGAGGAAGGGGAGAGATGCAAAGATCTGTTTGGATGATCTTAATTACAATCATCCTTTATGCAACTTGACAGATATGCTGTTCTCTGTCTGAAGGAAGCTTTCCCTTATAATACCCATGCTGTGCCTGTTCTTTCTGTAGGAGGAACTCCACTTGCTTACACTGTGCACCAGCATCACATTGAATATCTTCTGCATCACCTTCAAGGTAGTGACCTTCAACATGCCACCCCATCAGGTAGATATAATCAAGAACTCTGAAGACCAATGCTCAACAACAAGAACAAGAAGTTTGGTTGGGCTGTTCCTTTTGAAGAAGAACAAAGACTGATTTGCACATGATAGATTGACGGCTGATGTGAGACGGTGGGCAAAAACTATGGACTAGAATGCTGCCCAAGCAGTTAACAGTGGTTGAAATTAAATCAAGCATTCCACCCATCTTGTTTGTTCTTCTTCAGACAAATGCATAGCAAACAGAATATTTTAAACAAAAGTGAGCCTACTGTGGATAGGGGGGGGGGAATTAGAGTTTGGCAGACAGGGTAATCGTCACAAGTGCAACATAGTACCCTAAAGGCCAAACTCACGGTCCATCTGCCTCCTTTAGAAATGTGTGGACCATCAGCTTTCCATTGGCGGAGCCCACATTAGCTTTGTCAATGGAAAGCTACCTCCAAGGACCTGACAGAGTAGGGGCCGCAGCCATCACGCCATCCACTCTATTTAAAGTTGATGATCTGATTTTGTTTTTCTTTCCATCACCACCAGGAAAAACATTTGTCTGGCGGTGAGTGACAAAAAAAGAAAATGTACCACACACCCTAGTAGAACACTCCCTGGGTGAGGGTGTCACTAGATTTTTTTACAAACACAAACTCCCAAAATGTGTGTTTGTTTTTGAAAAACAAATACTGTTAGAAGTTTAATGTATGCTGTCACAACTAACGGCAACCATTTACCAAACATTTTGCACCTTGAACGGAACCACAGTGATGACAGTTCTTTTCAATGTACAAAGATGACCACTGGTCCAGTGCTCATCTCTAAAAAGGATGGGCTACCATCCATCAGGGTGGTTGACTTTAAGTCATTCACCACCCTCATGGACTGTAGTCCAATGCCCAGCATCCAAACCAGGACCATAGTGTCCAGCACAAAGTGAACGCGCAAATGACCAGTTACCCCCTCTGGAGTATCAGAAATGAGCAAATATCATTGTTTTGAGGCACCAACAATGTATGGAAAGTTTAACAATATTATAAGTGACGATTTACATCTGGCTTAGCTCTTAGAAGGGTAGGATACTGTCTTCACTTCTCTCATCTTGAAAAGCTGCCTTGTGCTGTGAAACACATGTTGGATGCATTGAATGAAATATGTTATCAGCAAACAAAGTTTCACTATATATAACAGTTTATGTGATGGACCGTAACAGTTCTGTGTGAGATGGAAATTGTAGAGTCAATTAATTAAATGAACAGTATAATACTTGAACTATTTTTAAACTTTCTTTATGCTGTTGGCGCCTCCAAACAATTATGCTGGCTTAATGTGTAACACACAGATTTGAGACCAAGAACTGCAATCAGGACACAACCATAAGCCAAGCCTTCTCCTGCGCACACCCAGAGCAGGAATTCCAATAGCAATATAAACGTGTCAAGCTTCAGCTCTCATCCATTTCTGAAATTGAAGGCTCATCTCTTGAGAGACCACCTCATCCTTACATAACAGCTAGTGCACATCCCTCACAGACAGTATATAGAGAGTGACCCTTCTACATGTAACTTATGCTTGCATCGCTTTTTTGTAACCCAACACTCCTCTTGTCCTCCACTGTGTTGTGTTTACTCTCTTTCAGAGCCTGTCTCTATGTACATGCCCCAATGATTGTATTTGGAGGCAGCACGTTTAGAGGCAGAGCCTATTGAATCCCTAATGCAAGGCATTTTCTTTTTCTTTTACTGCTCTGTGTTTTCCTGGGCATTTTCAGGCTCATTCTGCATAGATATCGGTGCTTATATGTCAGAGGGATGCCATAGCTTTCGTTCTTGTGACTGCTTAATTTAGTAGCTATCAACATTATTCAGAAGTATGGTAAGGCAGTGCTAAGTTATTATTCTCCAGGGGGTTCCACAGGAGGAACTAGAAACAGGCATTGGAGGAGATCCCGTTGTAATGTGCTAATGCTGAGAAGGCAGGTTTGCATAAATAAAGCTTGTGTGCATTGAACATTAAAGGCACACCTATTGCCTTTGCCAGTAGAGGGACTGCTGCCATGCCACTCCTCTCTCAGCGCCCACTGGCACCAGCGGGTGTGGGGAGGAAGGCAGTCACTCCCGGTGTCGAGGGGAGGGGAGCGGGGAGAGCAGCCAGAGCAGGTGGGGGAGGAGAGTTGATGCCAGGAAGAGCAGGCACTCCTTGTGGTGAGGGAAGGAGGGGGCAAAGGAAATAGCCAGGAGTGTGTTCAACGGGTGAGGAGGCTGCTGGTAAAGGGGAAGGAGGTGGGAGGGCGTGTACTGTAACGCCTGGTGGCGAAGGAAGGAGTAAGTCTACAGAAGGCGGGTCTGGGTGCAAGGGGAGTGGGTGCACGTGTGGGGAGGAGGCTTGTGACCTCCGGTGATGGAGAGAAGGCAAGAATTATTAAGAGGAGGGTACATTGAGCAAGTGTGATGGGAGAGCAGGCCCAAGGCGAGGAGAGAAGAGTCACGAGTGGTGTGGGGGGGATAGTGACGCCATCTTGTGAGGGGTGGAAGGAGTGAGGAGTGAAGAGGTGGGAACAGCTGCAGGGAGGGCAGTGGCTTCCTTTGGGGGGGCGTGAGCAGCAAGACGAGAGCGACCACACAATTGCCCATTAGTGGGGGGGGGGGGAAGGACAGTGAAGCAGCCAGGGGAGTGCTTCCCTTAGCTGAATGATATGATGTAGGGGTGGGGGGCAGAGAGGTATGAATACCAATGCGCCATGCAATGGACAAGAGGGGGGAGGGGGTGGAAGTGGTGTTTGCTGATTGGGACGCATGAAGGAATGTGGCAGACTAAAGGCCTGCAAGACTATGGGGTTATATTTTGGGGCCAGGTGTCCTGACCCGCAAGCACTAGGGTGGCCATCATTAAGGGGAAGCTTGGACTTAACTCATGAAAAAGGCTTTAAAAAAACTGGTGCTGTTGAAGTAAACAAAAGCACTGTTTTATGTATTCAATGAATATATAACATAAATAAAGGCATGTGTTGAATGTAAACTAGACCCTCAGGCAATGTAAGGGAACACTCAATAAGAAGTGGAATTATATTTCAAACAGTCAGGTGCATGTGGTGAGAGATTAATACTAGAGTGGCCATATTAAAAGTCCCTTTAACTATAGTTACAGAATACAGACACATGTCCGCACGACATAAACGGTGTGGACTGTTGTGATGCGACATGTAGGATAAACGGTTGTCATTGAGGGCCAGCTTTTAGGATTAGCCAGTTTAAGAAAGGAAAACTGCAGTACACACAAAACCTAATTCTCTGAGTGTGAAGATTTTTATGTATCTTGGATAATGTTTGTGCATATCATGTTCTTTTTGAAAGCATGATAAATATTTTAAAGCTGGTATTTCTAAAATGGTATTCTTGGAAATAAAGTATTTATATACATATATGCAAAAATGAAATGGGCTCATATTTGCAGCTATACTAACACTGATCTCTGGAATGCGTTTTTGTAGATCTGCAAAGACGCATGAAATAGTTTTGCTTCTCAATGTGTTGTTTTGTGATCGCGTTATTATGCACCACTGGGTTACACAACAAACCTTTTACTTTTTTGTTGTTTCACCTGCTGTTGGCTACAAAGAAGTTGGTAAGACCTTATCTGTCGCAATCAGGTTGTGGCGATGTGCATGTAATGTTCTTTGGTGTGTTATGTTCTGGGTTGTGCTGTTTTATAAACGGTACTGAGTTCTTGTGGGCACCAGCATGCCATGGGCCTGAGTACCAGTATGTCATGGGAGCAGGCACCATCACGCCAAGGGACTGGGAACCAGCATGCCAAATGAGTGGGCACCAGCATGCCATGGGACTGGGCATCAGCATGCCATGGGACTGGGCACCAGCATGCCATGGGACTGGTAAAAGTTCGCCACAGGAGTGAGCACCAGCATGCCATGGGACTGGGCAATAGCATGCCATGGGACTGGGTAACAGCATGCACGGGAATGGGCACCAGCATGCCATGGGACTGGGCACCAGCATGCCATGGGACTGGGCACCAGCATGCCATGGGACTGGTAAAAGTTCGCCACAGGAGTGAGCACCAGCATGCCATGGGACTGGGCAATAGCGTGCCATGGGACTGGGTAACAGCATGCACGGGAATGGGCACCAGCATGCCATGGGACTGGGCAATAGCATGCCATGGGACTGGGTAACAGCATGCACAGGAATGGGCACCAGCATGCCATGGGACTGGGCACCAGCATGCCATGGGACTGGGCACCAGCATGCCATGGGACTGGGTGCCAGCATGCCATGTGCCTGGGCACCAGCATGCCATGGGAGTGGGCACCAGCATGCCATGAGCCTTGGCACCAGCATGCCATGGGACTGGTAAAAGTTCGCCACAGGAGTGAGCACCAGCATGCCATGGGACTGGGCAATAGCGTGCCATGGGACTGGGTAACAGCATGCACGGGAATGGGCACCAGCATGCCATGGGACTGGGCAATAGCATGCCATGGGACTGGGTAACAGCATGCACAGGAATGGGCACCAGCATGCCATGGGACTGGGCACCAGCATGCCATGGGACTGGGCACCAGCATGCCATGGGACTGGGTGCCAGCATGCCATGTGCCTGGGCACCAGCATGCCATGGGAGTGGGCACCAGCATGCCATGAGCCTTGGCACCAGCATGCTATGGGAGAGGGCCCAGGCTGAGGGGCGGCCAATGGGGTTGTCTCAGAAAGGAGCTCAGTGCTGGTGCTACAACCTGAGAATCTCAGAAACATCATAGAACCTTTTCCATAAAGAAAATGGAAAAAGACAATTGCAATAATAATGTTCAGCTATTATGAGCTTTTTTACACTGGATTTTAACTCACCCCTGCATGAGGGCTAATCGAGCAAAAAATTCCACATTCAAGTTATTTTTCTGCTGCACACCCTTTTAGTACAAGCAGAGCACAGGTATGTTTTATTCACCCTCAGCGCTGCCCACTTTGGATGCACTCCAATCCCACAACCTTGTCTTTGTGCAAAGGGAAGGACATTAGATAAAGACATTTTCCAAACCAGTAATAGCCAATCCTGTATTACACTCTGCAAGGACTCCTATGAGGAGGTAGATGGCCATTCGGTCATTGTCAAAGCATTCTTCAAAGACATAGGCCAACCCCTGTACCTCTAAGAATAATGTACTGGAATACGGGGTTCCTACAACTTCAGGAGTAATACTTAGGGGTGTGCAAAACCGGTGTTATTTGCTATTAAGTATTTATAAGACATGTTGAGATAATTACACGAAATTATGGATAATTACATAAAAAACAAATCCATCCTTTAGCACTATATTTTAGTCTAGCGAAAGGTGGCCTCACATAGGGGCATATTATCAAGAACTACGATAAAATTATCGACGCTTTAGTGTCAGGAAACTGCGGCTAAAACGGCGATAATGGGCTCGATAATATGCCCTTGTGAATTTCCATAGCAGCCCAGGTTAACACCAGAACCTGGGCTGCTATGGGAATTCACAAGGACATATTATCAAGCCCATTATCGCTGTTTCAGCCGCTAAAGCTTATCGCCGTTCTTGATAATATGCCCCATACATTTTTGACTCAAGGACACTTTACACACAGAAACTAATACTAAAAACACAACTGCCACAAACAATAGACGCACCCATTCGGATTGTTTGTGCTGTCCCCACATTCCTGCGCTATAATTTTGCCACAAACGGCAGCATTATTGCACGATGTGGTGTCATGGCGTGTCAATTTGGGAATTTCATGCAACAGGCGTTGCATGAGTTTCCTGAAATTCTGAAAATTACGCTGCTCGTGTAGTAAACATTTCATCCGGCCTAATTATTAAATAAATCCAAAGCACCTGCCGAAAGGCGATGGTCAGGAGACTTGCGTCATCAGTTCTTCTCTGCTCTCCTAAAGTAAATGTGATGGACTTCTAGCCGCAGGGCAAATCGAAGCTCCCTCAAAACACTGACTCAATCACCGAGAAGATTCAAGGCCTAAGTGGGTGTTTAATCATCCGGGGACCCCCAGCATGCTGGGCTGGGGGATCAGTCCTCGTTAGAAGTCTGTTGTCGAGCTGATACATCAATAATATTCTTATAAATTGGTACTTTGACATGGACCCTGCTGTTTGACCCTATTCAGCATCAGCCCTTCTCCTTAAAGCCACCCCACATGTAAGGAAACGATTTCCTGCCACATTAACAGTGTTTGATATTCAACACACTATGGATTTAGAAAAAAACCACCTACCAGCAAGGCCCACCGGCAGGTCCACCTCTCCTCCCTTAACCCCAAAAGTCTTGTCAGCTTTCTTTTCAATTTCAAGAAAAAACACAAACAATGCTCGCCCGATAAGAAAGGAGGCCGAAAATATGTGGCAGAGATCAAAATTAGATTTCTTGAGAAGAACTGAATAGATTTATTGCAATACAAAAAAAGAAGCAGGGAGGCAAGGAGTGCATTATGTGGGCTCCTTATTGCAATTCTAATTCTTGTGCTGCTTCAGGAGTCACAGATTGTTATGGCAACAACACAGAAAACAAGATAGCAATATTAATTTGATTGCTCAGCTTCATTTGTTCCACATTCGTATTATGATGCATGTGTAATAAACAACTTCGCTTTAAAAAGCGGGAGCTGCACTACTAATAATTAGGCAAGGCAATGAGCCCCAATAAAGGGAAATCTATTAGTATATTAAAATTGCATGTTCAGCGCACTTTGCATGATAATTAAATTCCCCTTCAAAGCAGAAAAAATAAATCTCACTTTTTTTTATTACACAAGTCAGGACAAGAGTGTGACCAGACAGCAAGAGAATAATAAATACTGCAGCACGTTTAAGCAAGAGAGTGTGTTTAAGGGTGTCCTTCCGAGCAGCTCGGTGTGCAATCGCTCTCCCTATGTTAGTGATTTAAATCCGATGTGATTTAAGCTCACGGGTCTTTAAAAGAGAGTGAAAGGGCGAGATTTTGATCGATACCTTATATCTATTGATCCAAACCTCGATCTGGTCGACTGAACCTTTATTGCCTGTCTATAAGGAAAGAAAGTGCACCTATTTCCAAGCCAGTTCACCCAAGAAAGGACTCTACTCTCAAAGATCACGGACAACTTCTAGGTTTCAAAAGTTTATTGTAAAGAAATGATAAGCTGCAAATACAAGCATCTCAGAATGAGATTCACGAGATACACAGGTCCAATTACATACATGTGCTCTCGAAAAGCCCTCAGACGAGCAACAGAAATCACTAACACAAGTTCTAAAAATAGCAAAGCTATCAGCATAGACGCATATCTCTCCTTCATTTAGGTTGGAGGAAAACAAACACAGGTTAGGCGTCCCTACCCTGTTCTAGATGGTATCCCTACTTAACCAAATCCCAACCTAACAAAGGTGTCAGCAATGAATGACCCCCAAGGGAAGTCACCCACTCTAAGTCTCTTGGTGAAAACCTAAAGTTCTCCAGTCATGACCCCTCACTGCCTACCCATCCGCTCTCTAAAGGGTCCTCAGGTCTCTGCTCTAACTCCACCCAGGGGTGCTGTCCCTAATACAAAACAGTCAACAACATTTGAGACGCCCCTTGCGAAACGCCTCTCACGTGGTGCATCTTCAGGCTTTTTCCATGATGCTTTGTATTGGGCCTCAGACGTTAGAGTTGACCTTGCTTCTCAGTCTCTTCTCCGGCCCGCTGATACCCCTTAAACATTCCAGAACCCTCCTCCATGTCTGGGCCGTCTACTGAACAGACCTCTATTCATTCACTTATAATTGGATCCCCCCTTTCCTGTTGCAGACAGATATCTGCCGCCAAGAACCCAACTCTCATAGACTTCTAAAAAGGCTTGCAACATTTCTCAGCCCAGACATGTACGTGTAAATCACTACTAAAACATTTCAGGCCTACAATATTTCACATTATGATTATAGCATTCAATTTCTTCATTTAATTAAAGCATGTTAAAACTCTTATTCTATTATTTAGAAAACATTACTCTAAATCATGGCCCATTAATGCAATGACCAAAAACGTTAAACAATCTGTGTCGTGAAAAGAAACACCTTCCCTTTTAGCTCCAGCTCTGGCCCTGAGGCCTACCACGTTCTGCGTTTTACCACAGACCATCTTATATGTTAACAGCTACACGACATAGATTCAAAATAATCACGTCTAATAAAATCATATAATGTCACACATTTCTGTATTAGTTCCACTTCCACTTAAATCTCTATATTAGCTATACATTTAGAATATAATTTCATATACTATTAGCACTCATGGCATTTCTCTTCATGAATTATGCTCTCTATAGGTAAGTGTGATGTACTCATATATTTATATCAGTTTGCGCTCTCTCAGTTCCCCCCTTTGATGACCTCTCGGGGTCATCACTAACATTTAAACTGCAGTTATTGCTGGCATTCTCTGCGCTTCCAGAGCTCTCAGGCTCCTGTACTGATTATCTTGTATGGCAGCCAATCTCTGCAACTGTTCTCTTTGGGCCCCTTCTGACCTTCTTGCTCTGTACCATTTGAATACCCTCACCAATCCCCACAATATTATCCCACAGATCAATATTATGATGATAGGCTTTAGGATATACCAAATAAAGCTTTTGCCTAAGGTGGAAAACCACCCTCCAACTGTACTCATTCCGTGGCCCACCTTTTCCCAGACATTTTCTCTACTCAAGTCTTCGATCTCTTTGTGTATATTAGTTATGTTCTTAATAACTTTCTCAAGGGGTTTTGAAAGGTCTGGAATGTAAGTGCAACATTCCTGAACCTTCAAAGCCTTACAGACTCCGCCCTCCTTTGCTAATAAAACATCTAATGCAAGCCGATTTTGAAGAACCATAGCCCTTATCGATTGCATCTCTCCTTCTACCAGCATTAAGGACTGAGCAGTGCTGGCAGACAACCTGTCGACAACTGTTGCCAGTCGTCTAATTTTAACATCATTAAGGATTATCCCCAAAAGAGGGAACATAGCTCCAAAGACATCTCCAACCATTTCTGCATCGCCTAAATCTCTCCTTCCCCTCGATGATGTCTGGCCCTCAATGATCAATAAGTCTTGTGCATGATATATTTTGGGGAAGACAATTGCCAAGTAACATGATCCATACCAGTTGTCAGGTAGTCTCACGTAAGCATTTCTTCCACATACAAAATACACATTTGGAATCACTTGCATTCCCTTCAGGAAATCCTTAGTGTAGTACTCTAAATTAAAAGCATGTTCACAGTCAACTTCACCCACGTATACATTTTCATAATACGTTTTGGCTCGGTGAAGACATAACTTTCCTTTCTGCGCTTTATCTAAAGCTATTGGACCACTACTACCCTTTCTCTTGTGTGACTTCTCTTCCTCGGTCCAATCTAATTTCCCTTGTCCTGATTTTTTCAAAATCTTTTGTCTCCTGTAACGATCATCCACCTGCCCTATGAACTTTTTCTCGACTTCTGACACCTTGCATGTCAGATTATTTCTACGGGCATGTGAAGTATCTAAGGTAATCCAAGGAATGAAGAACTTGGCCAATCTGTCTTCACTCTTCCAGTAATCCCATTTATTCATCTGCTTATAATTTGGGACTTCTGGCAACACTGAATCATAATTGGAGAAATAGTATTCAAAACTATCTCTCTCATAAAATATACTAAGCAATAAGCTACATGTAATGCCATATGTCAGAGGGAGGTGATGATATCGAATTCCTTCATCTACAGACGCAGGCAACTGCATGCAGACGTAGCAATCCTTAACCTCCATGGCATCCACGTATTCATACAAAAGTTTAGCATAAGCATTTGACCTAAAGTCTCCTTGGGACTCGTCTACATGTAACCTGCGGGCTTCTGCAGCCAATAACGCTTTCTCTTGAGTGTTTTCCCTTTTCTCACCTGCAACAGTGGGTGTAAGTGTTACTACAGAATTCGCATCAGTTACCTTTACCTCTTCCTCATGTCCCTTTACATAAGAAATTGTTACCACTAAAGCTATTAATATTATCACTCCTACTATTAGTGTACCTATTATACATTTAGCTCTGCGGTTCGGGGTGCCGGCCTCCATTTCGTCAGACAATCTAGCTTTTCCCTTTCTCTTTGCAAAAAAAGTTCTTTTCCTCTCGTTCCTTTACAGTCTCTTTCAATCTTTTTTTGTCTTTAGAATCCACACAGCTGGAGGCTGACAGCCTTTTTCGCAAAAAGTCCTTTCACAGTTCAAAAAGACAACCCTAGCCCTTCTCCATCAACTCAAGGGATTCCCTAAAATTCTCTGCTTCCTGGGCGCTAGGTAATCTTCTTTTCTTCTGCTTGCTTTATTTACAAAGTCCTTTAACAATCGACTATTAGATTTGTGGTTGCAGCTTCAATAGCATAGTTCAATATTTCCATGCGAAGAGTATGCTCTTCATGTGCTGTTATCGTTGTACCAAAGTCGGGGAATTTCAATTCTGTAAGAAACATGTGTTTTAACTTGCTGAGGCGGGGAGGTCTGGGGAGCACGAATGTTAGTGACCCTTCTTGTTCGACACCAGGTACCAACAGTTGTATTTCCACGGTGATAATGGGCTCAGAACTGGACACCACCACCGCTCGGATCCTCCCTGTCTCCGGTTTCACAGACATTTGTCGCCAGATATGTCCACTCAGGTGTGGAGTATCTTCTGTTAGGCACACGCACTCTTCTTGACCTCCTTCGGTTCGGTGCCTCAGCGCCCTGAGCACCTTCTTCTGGGTCTGAGTCTTCTGATATCGGAGGAAGGGTTGCTTCTGGAGTTGACCTCAGGCTAGAACTTCTTCTTTGCGGCCAATTTGCTTCTCCACGTGCCCTTCTACTCCTTCTCCTTCTGGTCTGTTCTCGCTCTCTTTCAGACCTGTCAGGGTCAGACTCGTACTCCCAGCTGTCTTCTCCTTCTGTAGCGTCTTCTGTTTCGCTGTTGTACTGACCGTCCTCAGCTTGGTCAGACTCGTTCCCTGCTTCCACTGGCACCTCTACAGCTTGGCTAGCCCCCTCTATGGCTTCTTGGTCCTCAGCTGGACGTCCATCCGAGAGAGGAGCTGTTTCCAGAGGTGCTGGAACCCTTTTCGTATGCGACGCGTGTATCCAGTTGGGCAGGCCTCCCACCTTTACAGCTGTACTTGTGATCAGGATGACCTGGTAGGGCCCACGCCAACGAATATCCAAGCAGCTTCTTCTCACATGTTTCTTCACCAGGACCCAGTCCCCAGGATACAGGTCATGGCAAGGGCCCTGGCACGCTGGAACCTCTGCAGCCTGCACCTGAAGGGACACAGAACGCATGGCGTCAGACAGCCCCTTACAATAGTCCAGGATCATATCATCTGTGATATTTAACAGTGCAGTAGCTGGAATAGATGGCAGCCTCATTGCTCTCCCCATTAACACCTCATGTGGTGACAACCCTGTTCTTCTGTCTGGGGTACTACGAAGGCTCATAAGGACTAATGGCAGGGCATCAGGCCAACTCAGGGTCGTTGAGGAGCACATTTTCGCTATTCTGGACTTGATCGTGCCATTAATTTGTTCCACAATTCCTGAGGCTTCTGGTCGGTAACTGCAATGGAGCTTCTGGTCAATATTTAGCGCAACACAAATCATCTTCACAAGCTCGCTGTTAAAATGTGTTCCCCTATCTGATTCCAAAAAGGCCGGCACCCCGAACCGAGGGATAAGTTCTCTAAGCAGTAACTTAGCCACTGTGAGGGTGTCGCACCTACGTGTAGGGTATGCCTCAACCCATCTGGAGAACACACAAACAACCACCAGGACATAGCGGAGGCGGTTGCATCTTGGCATTTCAATGAAATCTATCTGCATTCTGTTGAATGGACCTCCAGACCTTCCTATGTGACTTAGTGCAACTGGTGTTCTTTTTCCTACGTTCAGCTGCTGGCAGGTCACACAACGCTGGCACACTGCTTCTGCTGCTATTCTAAACTTAGGATTGTACCAAGTCTGTCTAAACACTCTCAGCATAGCATCTCTCCCTAAGTGTACGGGACCATGTATGAGTCTAGCCATTGGACTCACCATCTCATTGGGCAACACTGCTCTGCCGTCTGCTGAGACCCAAAAATGAGTCTCACCCATTACACATCCTGCCTTTACCCATGTTTCCTTTTCTGCATCAGGAGCATTTTCTTGCATGGTTGACAGTTCATCCCAAGTATCAACAGTTTCCAGTATCATGGCTAATTCAGTTCTTACATTTATTCCACCCACATCCACCTCTGTGAAAGAGTAACCTTGTTCTGCGCAATACCGCGCAACTTCATCAGCATATCTATTGCCTTTCGAAACAAAGTCCTCATTTTTGGTATGTGCGATGCACTTTACAACTGCGATACTTGCTGGACATTGCAATGCTTCTAACAACAAGCGCACAAACTCTCCATTGCGAATGGGAGAGCCTGAAGAAGTCATGAACCCTCTTTGAGACCATAACTGCCCGTAATCATGAACTACCCCAAACCCGTATTGGCTGTCGGTGTAGATGGTGACTCGAATTTGATTGCCTGCTAAGCAAGCACGTGTTAGGGCAATAATCTCGGCTACCTGAGCGGAGTTTACTCCTTCCAGGCACCCTGCTTCCACAACTCCTTCAATTGTACAAACAGCATAAGCTGCTCTCAACTGCCCAACTTCGTCTCTTACACATGAGCCATCGACAAAGAAAACTTCGTCTGGGTCGGTCAGTGGCTCATCTACGATGTCGGGTCTGGGTTTGGTGCATAGTTCTGTCACATCGAGACAGTCATGGTCTGTATATTCATCATCATCATCAATATCATTTGGAAGTGGCATTAAGGTAGCAGGGTTCAAAACAGAGCATCTCTTGAGGGTCACGTTCTCTGCAGCAAGAATAACTTGCTCATAGCGCGTGAGCCTGCTATTGGTCAGATGCTGTGTTTTGGTCCTGGTCATCAACAGTTCAACAGAATGTGGCACGCACACCTCTAACGGGTGCCCCATGACGATATTTTCACATCTCTCAATGCTGACACCCGTTGCAGCAACGGATTTGAGACATCCGGGCAACGCTGCGGCTACTGGGTCTAAAGTAGCTGAGAAATAAGCAACTGGTCTACGGGCATTCCCATGAATTTGGACCAACACAGACAACGCACAACCTTCTCTCTCACAACAGTAAAGAAAGAATTGTTTATTGTAATCAGGCATTCCCAATGCCGGAGCACGACACAGGTCCTCTCTCAGCTGTAAGAATGCCATCAAACAGTCTTTGTCCCATGGTACCGGATCACTCACCTCTTTGTGCGTCAGTTTTTGCAAAGGTTTTGCTTTCAGTGAAAAGTTCACGATCCACTGTCGGCAATAACCCACCATCCCTAGGAACATCCTGACCTCTCTCTGGGTCTGAGGCGCATTCATTTTCATGATCGCCTCTATCCTGTCTGGTGACACCTTTCGTTTGCCTTTCTCAATTCTGTGTCCCAAGTACTGTACTTCTGTCAGGCAGTACTGCAATTTTCCCGGGGATACCTTATGCCCATTGGCAGCTAGGTGATTTAACAAAGCAATGGAGTCTTCCCTGCAAGCTTCTTCTGTGTCTGACGCCACAAGGAGGTCGTCTATGTACTGGACCAGAACTGACTTCTGGGGCAGCACTAGACTTTCAAGATTTTTCTTCAAAAGCTGGTTAAAGATCGATGGGCTCTCTGTATACCCCTGAGGGATACGACACCATGTTAGGACACGATTTTCCAGCTTAAATGCGAAAAGAAAATGGCTATCTTCGTCCAAAGGGATCGAAAAGAAAGCCTGACAAAGATCTATCACAGTGAACCACTCAGCTTGGAATGGAATCTGAAACAGTATCACTGATGGATTCGGTACCACTGGACAACATGAAACGACTATGTTATTAATCTTTCGAAGGTCCTGCACTATCCGGAATTTCCCATTTGGTTTCTGCAGACCCATAATCGGGGAGTTACATGGACTACCCACGATTTCTTTCAGTATTCCCTGTTTAATCATGGACTCGATCACGGGTTTTATGCCTGCAATCGTTTCTGGAGTCAATTTATACTGGGGTGTTCTTGGGAACTCAGCATGCGGTTTCACTACAATTTTCACTGGGTCCACCCCTTTGACCAATCCAATCTCTTCCCCAGTGAAATCCCATACCTCTGATGCCACTGTCTCTCTCAAATCCCAGGGAAGCTCGTCTACTGTCAAAGTAGGGTACAGCTCCACACATATTCTTGAGTTTGCAACTTTGAAATCTGCATCATCATCATTAGTCAATACCTCCACTCCCTGGGGTGTACAATATATAGTACAATTCAATTTGCACAACAGGTCTCTTCCTAGCAGACACACAGGGCTTGAATCGCAAACCACAAATTGGTGCTCATCGCTGTACTTCCCTATTTTCACCTGTACCGGTTCTGTCAATTGGCTGGTTATTCTCCTGTTTGCGACCCCTACCACCTGTATGGTCTCTCCAGACATGGGCAGGTCTGGAACTGCAGCTGATCTGATCGTGGATCTAGTGGCTCCTGTGTCCACCAGAAATGTCGTAGGGCACCCTGCTACTTCTGCTTCAACATAGGGTCCCCTCTGATCTACCTCTAAGGCTGCCCCAAGGGTGCAGTCTTCTCTTTCCACTCTCTGTCCGGTTAATGGGTCCACATAATAGCACTCTTCACCTTCCACAAACAGGGGCATTTGTCTATAGGTCTTACCCATACTCCCTACTCGAGGAGGTTGCGGGAACTGGGCTCGGGGAGGAGCCCCCCCCCCTTTGAGCACCTTTCCTTGGTATGGCGTCGCCCCTCTCATAGGTGCGCTCTGGACCTCTTCCTCCTCTATCTCTTGCTCTCCGATCTCTACATTGTAAGGGCACTCGCGTTTCCAATGCCCCAACTCGTTGCACTGGTGGCACCTAGTCGTTTTCTTCAAGGTAGCTATGTCTACTCTGGGTCTGAAGGTAGTACTCTCCTCATTACCCTTGTTCTGACTGTACTGCTTCTTACCTCCTGTACCTGTCCCTTGCTGCTGTTGTTGCGGTCCCCCCTTTCCTGCTGCCTGCAATTGTACCACCATCAGCTTCTCTTTTAGTTTCTTAGCCTTGGAGTCTACCTCATCACAGCAGTACCTGGCATATCTCAGTATTTCATCTAGGGGTCTACTTTGCCAACAAATCGAGTGTTGCTGAATCATTAAACTAATATCCGGTCTCAGTCCCAGGACGAACTTGGACACGAATTGCCCTATGTCCTTTGGATCCATTACATCCAAGCCGCTATACTGTTTAAACGCCTTCAGCAATCTCTCGTAATATTCATGGACTGTCTCTTTGGGTTCCTGTCTCGTTCTGTCTATTCTGACCCAATCTATGTCTTGCATTGGCACCTTCTCTTTCAGCCAAGTCATCACTCTCTCGAATTTTGCCATCACGATCTCGGACGGCCCATTAGTCCTAGCATCTCTCTCTGGCTCCGTTGTGGGCCACTCAGCGCTAACCTTGCATGCTGTCCACAGATCTCCTGGTACTACAATGTCAAACAGCGTGTTCAGATCTATCCATAGGACTTTTGAGATCTTTACAAACCTCTCGACTTGCTTGTACCACTCCACGGGGCTCTCTCGTAACTTGGGGAAAGATGTGGTAAAAGCAGCTAAATCTCCTCTACTCCAAGGGACATGTACATAGCTCCCATTGGCAACTTCACGCAAAGGGTAAGCTTCTATTCCCTGCTGTCCTGGTGTTATACCAATCATGCTTCTTCTGCCGGTCCCTTTCTTGGACCACCTCTCTTCCCATTTATCTAGTGCCCTCCATGTCCTTATTCCAGTAATCAATTCCCTTATGTGTGTTTTCAGCCCAATCGTTCTCCTCTCATCTAGATCTCGATCTGAGTAATGTAGCCTGTGGTTACCCTGTAATGCTTTGGTTCTTGACAAGTCCACCATATATTTGCCTGCTAGTTCGACTAACTTCTCATGGACTGCTCTCGCCTTTCGTGTGATGTCCTTTGCCATATACAGTATTTCATCCTGTTCATACATTTCCATTCTTTCTAAAGGCAGGGTACCATCTACCATGTCATCCAGATCTGACCTTAAGCTGGAGACATCAAGTCTCTTGGCTTTTATCTCAGCTCGCAATATGTCTTTTGAAGGGGGCTCACTGGTCTCCCTACCATCCCAACTTCGAGCTCTGCGTTTGGGCTCAGGAGAATTAATGGGTGGCCTCCCTTGCTCCCATCTCTCCAGGTCCCATGCTCGGCCATCCAATCTTGGAAGGTGATGGAACACGGGCCTTTTATCCCTACTCTCTCTCTGCCCACTCTCGTCTTCTTCTCTCCTCTCACCGCACATCTCTCTGTTATTTTCCCTCTGGTCGCTACACTCCCTTTGCCTCGTATCGCTCAGTATCCGATACGATCCTTCCTGGTTCCCCATATTCCCTGGGCTGCGCTCATTTCTGTCATCACAGGGACTATGGTGCGACCTCTCACAACTCCCATTCTGTTCTCTGGTGCCAGGCACACAGTGTGGACACTTAAAGCTGTTCCTGTACTCTTGCGCTCTCCTCTCCCCTTCACTGAGTGTTGGGCACGCCACCCCTTCACTCCCGGGGCCCCCGTTTTCCAGGTCTGTTCTACCTCCATTCCGGGCCCAATGGGTGACTCCCCTACTCCCTCTACAGTCCCACTCCGGGCTACTCTCCCCAGCCCCGCAGTGAGTTCGTGCTCTGCTGTCCTGACTTTCCCTTTCTGCTTCTGCAGCATTGATGCACTTTTGAGCCTTCACTGCCTCATCCCACTGCTTCATGTACTCATTTAGCTCTTGAAAGGATTTTCGTCCAGATCCCCTCAGATCCATTGGCCATCTAGGGCCCCCAGGATCTCCTCCTGGGTCCCCTGCTGTGTGCATCGGGGTGCTCCACTCTCTGGGTATCGGCATCTGACTTGGGGAATTAGTGGTATCGTTCCTCCTTGCCTGCTCTGCTCTTTCTCTGTCTTTCCGTTTCCGTTCTTCCCCTCTTGCTCTCTCTTGGTCATATATCGATATTATAGGACCTATGGTAACAGGTACCTGTAGTGCATCTGGCAATGGGTAGGATGTGGCGCTTTCCGTTTCCGGCGCTCTTTGTACCACAAACCTACCGACCACCTGTTGTACCTGACTAGGCTGGAGCAACTCTTTCTTTGGCTCAGGATCCCACTCTGAACTGGGAAGCGGTCTATGCTCTCCTGCATTGCCCCCCTTTTCTCCTTCAGTATTCTCGACCTCTCCCCCTGCTCTATTATACGGGGGTGGCCTGTCTGTCAGTAATCTGTTTATCAGGCTGTCCTCTGTTTCGCTCTCGTCATCTTCTTCTAGGGGGCTTTTATTTACTGGCGCCTCTAACACTGGGTACAGTTTATTTATTTCCAAATTATGCACTCTCCATCTTTTAGCATCCGCATCCCACCTGGCATCCTGTACTGCCCTTACCGAGCGTTTCACCCTTTCTTGTCGTCTGTTCATATTCCTTTCATGCGCTGCCCTAAGCCATGCCTCAAGGGCTTCAAACTGGGTTGGTCTAGGCAAGGGTCTCTTTGAGGTCATGACTGATTTCAATCGATGTAACACCTCTAATCTGAACGTCCCGTACTTCGGGAACGTCAGTTCCTCGTTTCCTTCAGTAATCTTACTCCACTCTGATATCCAAAGGATCGTATGCAACCCAACATTTACTGCCATATAACGAGCTGGCGTACCCTCCGGCGGGGCTTCTTCCCCTTCATACGATCCTCGCCTCTCTTTCTTAAACAGCGCTTTCAACCATTTAAAACACTTCATAATTATGCGCACAAAATTCAGCCTCGCTACTCTGTTTACTTCCTGATGACAATCCACCAATCCTGTCGCGGCTTTGCTAGCTTGGCCTATCACAGCGCGGTCTTTCTCCTGTTGGCCAATCACGTCGCGACCCTGTATGACGTGTTCGCTAGCTGGCCTATCACAGCGCGGTCTTTCTCCGGTCAGCCAATCACTGCGCGACACCACCTGACGTCTCTTTTCTCCGCTTCGCAGCAGCACCCCTCCTTTCTCAACTCGTCTCCCGGTTATGCATGCGTCCCATTCATACACTGAAAAATGACTACTTCCGACCAAGCGGTCACTTCTCTCGACTGTACGTCCACAGTCTATCTGTAATTGTCAACACAACTGACGAGATGTCTATCGTCTCTCTGATAGGTTACTTACACACACAGTAACTTCCGACCAGCGTCCGTTACTCACGCACTCACTCTTACGTTCCCCCTATCTCGGTCTCTCGGGTGATCAATGGTACCTCATGACCCCCTTCACACTAGTTGACAATTACTCTGGGTGTCCGATACACCCGAACCACTTAAGCTCTCCTTGAACTTAAGATTTCCACCGGTTGCGCGCGCTCACAACCTGTTCCACAGTCACTCTACAGACATTCAACTCCGCCAGACATTACAACATAGATACAATACAAAACACCGCAATCTAACACGCATAACCCTTTATACTCACTCTCGACCGATACTGCTGCTTTTTCTGTCTCACGTCATCCGGATCTTCATCTGCGGGCTGTTCTTCCGATCATCGATTTCTAGGGGCCTTGGGGTAAGCTAACCTGGCCTAGGTCACCGTCCTCAAGAAGGCAACCATCCTCTATAGCTACCAACTGAAAGGGCGAGATTTTGATCGATACCTTATATCTATTGATCCAAACCTCGATCTGGTCGACTGAACCTTTATTGCCTGTCTATAAGGAAAGAAAGTGCACCTATTTCCAAGCCAGTTCACCCAAGAAAGGACTCTACTCTCAAAGATCACGGACAACTTCTAGGTTTCAAAAGTTTATTGTAAAGAAATGATAAGCTGCAAATACAAGCATCTCAGAATGAGATTCACGAGATACACAGGTCCAATTACATACATGTGCTCTCGAAAAGCCCTCAGACGAGCAACAGAAATCACTAACACAAGTTCTAAAAATAGCAAAGCTATCAGCATAGACGCATATCTCTCCTTCATTTAGGTTGGAGGAAAACAAACACAGGTTAGGCGTCCCTACCCTGTTCTAGATGGTATCCCTACTTAACCAAATCCCAACCTAACAAAGGTGTCAGCAATGAATGACCCCCAAGGGAAGTCACCCACTCTAAGTCTCTTGGTGAAAACCTAAAGTTCTCCAGTCATGACCCCTCACTGCCTACCCATCCGCTCTCTAAAGGGTCCTCAGGTCTCTGCTCTAACTCCACCCAGGGGTGCTGTCCCTAATACAAAACAGTCAACAACATTTGAGACGCCCCTTGCGAAACGCCTCTCACGTGGTGCATCTTCAGGCTTTTTCCATGATGCTTTGTATTGGGCCTCAGACGTTAGAGTTGACCTTGCTTCTCAGTCTCTTCTCCGGCCCGCTGATACCCCTTAAACATTCCAGAACCCTCCTCCATGTCTGGGCCGTCTACTGAACAGACCTCTATTCATTCACTTATAATTGGATCCCCCCTTTCCTGTTGCAGACAGATATCTGCCGCCAAGAACCCAACTCTCATAGACTTCTAAAAAGGCTTGCAACATTTCTCAGCCCAGACATGTACGTGTAAATCACTACTAAAACATTTCAGGCCTACAATATTTCACATTATGATTATAGCATTCAATTTCTTCATTTAATTAAAGCATGTTAAAACTCTTATTCTATTATTTAGAAAACATTACTCTAAATCATGGCCCATTAATGCAATGACCAAAAACGTTAAACAATCTGTGTCGTGAAAAGAAACACCTTCCCTTTTAGCTCCAGCTCTGGCCCTGAGGCCTACCACGTTCTGCGTTTTACCACAGACCATCTTATATGTTAACAGCTACACGACATAGATTCAAAATAATCACGTCTAATAAAATCATATAATGTCACACATTTCTGTATTAGTTCCACTTCCACTTAAATCTCTATATTAGCTATACATTTAGAATATAATTTCATATACTATTAGCACTCATGGCATTTCTCTTCATGAATTATGCTCTCTATAGGTAAGTGTGATGTACTCATATATTTATATCAGTTTGCGCTCTCTCAAGAGGAAGACGCTTCTGACCTGTGCTTGTTTATAACTAAAGTTTAGCAGTAGGCGCCCACATTTACTTTTGGATGAGTATTGTGTCAAAACTGTCCAATGGGCGTCGTGGGGTCACTGAGGAAACACCCCCGCTGATTTGAATGCCAGCATGCCTTAGTAAAGCACTAGGCATTATAACACGAGGACATGCCAACTCTTTGTTTCCCAGCTGCCACATAATTATGTTATATGCAAAAGAAACAATTGATGGACGGAATGCTGGACAATGCAAACATTCACCCTCAGTCACAAGGATCTGGGTTAAATCCATCATTCTTTTGCTCACCACACCACCCCAGTTTGGACCCAGCCATATGCAAATCAGTCTTGACCCTGTTCCTTGTAGGAACAGTCGAGCCCAAACTGCCAAGCCAGGTCCTCCCTCTTGCGGAAATAAGCATCCTGGGACCGGTTTCTGAGTATTAACCTTCATCCGCCAGCCATAATTATGTTATGCAATATTATATGGCTGTATTCACTGCTCCGCATGGGTCACAGTGGTTGCTTCAGGGTGCCCGTGGAACTCGAAGGATTATAAGGAGGTAAATATAGCATTACTAACTAACTCCTGAATTTCTCTAGCTTTCTTAAAGAGATGCAATTGGTGTTGCTCTGATTAGTTACCGGTAATCCTCATTACTCCAAGTCCTACTCGTCCTCGACCCAGTCATAACTAATGAGGTATATTCCACTGAAAGGAAACAAAACAGGAAACGCTTTTAAGCTCCACCCACCCTCCTGCCAGGGGCTATAATTACATAGCCAGCAGAAAGCACTTCCTGGAACACCAAGCACAAAGGCCTGAATCAGGGAGGGTGGGTGGGAAGTATGACTGGTCGAGGACGAGTAGCACTAGGAGTAATGAGGATTACCAGTAAGTAATCAGAGCATTACCTCCACGTCCCTCATCCTCGACCCAGTCATAACTAATGAGGCCTACCAAAGTAACAAACACATGAAGGAGTTTGGCATACCAGCAGAAACAAAACGTACTGCACACATGGGAGAAGCGCACCAAAGGGACATGTTTAATAACACACAAGAATCAAGTGGAAGCAACAGGTCCCACAGCACGCAGAAAACACCACAACCTAAATTCACACGGTCATCCAAGGCACAATTCAAATGGTAGTGCTTCAAAAAAGTAGAGTCTGAAGCCCAAGTCCCAGCACAACAATTCTCATCCAGAAGCACCCCATGAAAAGCAGCTCATGAAGCCGAGACACCCCTTGTAGACCGGGCCTGAAGCCCAGAAGGACAAGGCAAACCAGAGCCTTGATTAGCCAAATAAGTGACAGATGTGATCCAACGACCCAACTTACGCCGGGAAGCAGCCTTCCCACGACCAGCGTCAGAAGAGTGAAAAGCCGCCGACCGGTCAACATTCACGGTCAAAGCAAGCTTAACATCAAGAGTGTGCAACAAATGATCAGGAGGAAAAGAAGGGGAAGGGCAGAAAGAAAGCTGGATCAACTCCTGAGAAGAATGAAATTTAGAACGTTTCTTAGGTAGAAAACCAGGAACTAAACAGAGGACCACAGCGTCGGCCATAAACCGCAAGAAGGGAGGGGACCAATGCAACGCAGTAATTTCACCCAACCTCCGAGCCGAGGTAAAGGGCACCAGAAAAGCCACCTTAAAGGACAGGTACTTGAGATCAAGAGACTCCAAAGTCTCAAAAGGAGAGTACTGCAGAGCAAGCCGGACCAGAGAAAGATCCCACGGTGGCACAGAAGAATGAACAGCAGGAGAGGAGAGAGAGAAACTCCTGAACAACTGAGACACCAACAATCCATCCAAAGAGGGAAGGGAATCCGGGTCCCAGAAAGTCCGAATGGCAACCCACAGGCAGGGACAGGTCAAGAGGTAGAAAACAGACCAATGCTTAGAATAAGGAGATAAAGTCGACCTTCCCCAGGAAGCCTGCATCACAGTACTAAAGTGGTCAGGCAAACCCCATCCCCCTAGAGACAGCCGTTCAACCTCCAGACTGCCAAGGTGAGAGGGACCAGGAGAGAGGGAGAAGCAGACTGCAGGGGAGACAGGCAGTGAGGCAAGATCTGAAGAGGACCCACCGCCAGACTCAACAACAACGGGAACCAAGACCTCTTAGGCCAGTGAGGTAAAACAGCCACCACATGAGCCCCCACTCTCTGAACTTTCAGCAGAAACGCAGGGATGAGAGGAAAGATGAGAGGATAAGGAGGAAAGGCATACAGGAACCAATGGTGCCTCTGGAGAGATAAGGCCTCCACCCCCTAGCTCCCCGTTCCAGAGTTCGGGAACAAAAGAGGGGAAGCAGAGCATTGGTCCTGGAAGCAAATAAATCCAACAAGGGAGTCCCGAACCTCTGGCAGATCAACCGGAATCTCATGGGAACCAGGCACAAAGTCAGAGATGCAAAAACCTGCGACTCAGGGCATCCGCCACAACATTGTCCAGGCCCCAGATGTGCTGAGCAGAAAGGGCCAGGAGATAAAGTTCCGCCCAACTCACAATCACACAGGCCCCCAGTAGTGTTGTCGAACCGTACAAGAACATTGCAACCCAGGAGATGACCCTGAATGAACCGGAGAGCTCACTCCACTGTAGGTAACTCCCTGCACAGGCCACTGCCCCAGAGTAGCACCCCAACCCATGCTCTGGCATCCGTCATCAAGATCTGCAGCGGAGGAGGATGGAGCCACATGCCTTTGGAGAGATTTGCAGAATCTAACCACCACTTTAGATCGGTCACAGTCACCAGACACAGGAGAACAGGGATGGAGAAGTCCAGAACAGGTAAAGGTACCCAGTGGTGAAGATGCCACAGCAACGGCCGAAGATGCAATTTGGCCTATGGAACTGTAAACACTGTTGCAGCCATGTGACCCTGTACTTCCAGCCACTGAAGTAGGGGCGCTGATGGCTGAGATATCAGCCTCCTCAACAGTGACTGCAGATGCAGAATCCTGGATGGAGGCAGGAACACTTTGCCCAGAACAGAATCGAAGTTCGCTCCAATGAAGGATCTCCGGGTGGAAGGAAGAAGATGGCATTTTGGGAAGTTCAGGAGAAACACATTGCTTTCTAGCATAGGAATGGTCAAAGTTAGATGTTGAGACATCGCCAAGGATGAAGGGGCCTGTAGAAGCCAATCATCCAGATAGGGAAATACAGACACTTCCAGGAGGTGAGGACAGCCCACAAGAGGCGCCACCACTTTGGTGAAGACTTGGGAGAGGACGGTAGGCCAAACGGTAGGACACAGAACTGCCAATGCTGATGTCTCAGGCAAAACCACAGAAACTGCTGACACTCCTGGGACACTGGCACATGAAGGTATGCATTCTGAAGATCCAGGGTAGACATTACCTAACCAGCCGGAATCAAAGGAATCACGCGCTGCAGGGTCTCCATCTTGAACGGAATCTTCCAGACAAACCTGTTCAAAGTTTGAAGATTTATCACAATCCGAAAGCCCCGTGACCTTTGGAACAAGAAAGATGACGGAATAAGTCCCCAGACCCCATTCGGACCTGGGAACAGGAAAAATCGCCTTCTTCAGAAACAGAGACTGAACTCCATCCAACAGAGCCCGACAAGAGGTCCGTACCCTGCCTGATGCAGGAGGAGGGGATATGAAATCGATCCAGTAACCTCATTCCAGGACATCCAGGACCCACTGCTCAGACAACAAGAGACGCCAAGCCAGCAGAAAAAGGCACAGCCTCCCATCAACCTCTGGTAGTACTCAAGAAGAACGATCCAGGAATCGGGATAGTCAGGAACGCTGATTTCCAGGTCCTGCCTCAGGAGGGGGTTTCTTCTAAAATCGCCGTTGGAACCCTTTCCCAGCGTTCTTCTGGTTCCGGAACATAGTCTTTTGCAGACAAGAAGGCTGACAGAAAGATTTAGCATTGGTATAGAACGAATCCTTACGACACAACTGATGCCGGAAGGACAAGGAATGCTTCCGTTACATGAACTCCTTGTGCAGCTTCTCCTCAAGGACTTTCCCAAAAAGCTGAGGACCAGGGAACGGGAAATGCAAAGTCATGGGGGGCTGTGCCTCATCAGTGTTCTAACCTTTTAGCAATAAGTTCTATCTGGCTACAATGGACGCACCACAGGACATGGCCGAAGAACGCACAGAGTTGAAGACAATATCCAATAGGAACTCAGCTTGATGTTCCATGGATTCAAGAAAGTCAGGGCAACTGCCACTGTCCTGCATGGTAGCAAATAAGGACTTAAAGTCAGACAAAAAAGATTCAGTAACATAAGCCCTGAACACCCCAGTTTGGATGGTGAGATGTGATCCAGCAGAGGCCTTTTTCAAAGAAGAGTCAATCTTCTTATCCACCCCATAAGGGAGGACTTTATCATCAGCCATGGAAGGACATCCTACCTAACTGGCCACAATCAAATTCAGATGAACAGTCTCGGGAATGGAATCTTCCATGTCCTGCAAGGAGTAGAGCTTTGACATAAAGCAAGGCATCATAATGTGATCCGGATCCTTCCACTCCTTCAAGAATACATCTTATTTATTTTATTTATTTTTTGCTATTTTTAAAGCGCGCAAATACCCATACAGGTGTCTCGGCGCTGGTGATCAGAAAACTCCTTACTCATTGAGGGTAGTTAGACAGAGGAGAAAAGCCATGTCTTAAGACTCTTTCGGAATTTAATGAGGGTGGGGGCAGTTTTGATATGCAATGGGAGGGTGTTCCATAATTTAGCAGTGGCTGTAGTGAAGCACCTGTCTCCCCAAGTTGCTTTTTTTGTCCGAGGGACAGACAGCATACAGGTTGTAGAGGATCGAAGAGTTCTGCTATGCTCCAATGGATGAAGAGCTATTTTTAGGAACTTAGGCCCTGGGTAATTAAGGGTCTTGTAGGCTATACAAAGAGCCTTGAATTTTATTCGGTTCCTGATTGGGAGCCAGTGGAGCTCCTTGATGCGATGAGATACTGATGTGAATTTGGGGATAGAGAGTAAGACTCTTGCAGCCGCGTTTTGAACGGTCTGGAATTTGTTGAGGACTCCTTCTTGCGCATTAAGGAGCAGAGAGTTACAATAGTCCGTTTTTGAAAACACCAGAGTACTGATAAGTGTTTTGCCGGCTGACTGTGGTAGATATGGCAGAAGTTTCTTGATTTTTTTGAGTGTATAGAATGCAGTTGATACGACGGCATTGGCGTGGTGGAGGAAAGTCAGTTTGTTATCGAAGGTGACTCCCAGGTTGCGAACCTTTGTCATCTATTACAAAAGGATAAATAAGCAGAGTCTTAGTGACCTGTTTCCGAAACTGTGGCAACACCACATCCCTGGAAGTGCTGGCAACCTACTTATCAGGGAAACCATGTTTTTACTGACATGGGACAAAATGTCCGGCAACATATCCTTGGAAATATATTTTCCCTTAAGGTCCACTGCACCCAAGGCACCTCCCCCTAAATGTAGAACAGCAGGAATGTGGCTCTCGCTGAAATCTTTGCATCATTTTTGGGTTACTAGGGTGGTCTGTGAGCCATACCCCCTTCCAGGTGACAGGGGCTCTTGGAGGTGCTGCTTATGGAATCCCAAACGCGCCAGCGCTCTCAGATGTTTTGGGATTTGCAATGGAATCTTCCTGTTGGAAATTAGGTAACCCCCATGCAGAGGCAGTGCTGTGCATGGGCAGTGTGGGCCGCTGCTCAGGGCCGCGCAGACAGCCCTCCAACTTGGGGCCTTGCATCAATGTGACACAGTCAGGGCACAGCATGAAAGGAGCCCCCTTGCAAGTGCACCACCTTAGGGGGCCCCCTACCTTGGCCTCACTGCTATGGTGTAGCAAAGCGAACCCAGGGGTGGGGGTTGCGGGAAGGCACATTCCTCAGTTTTGTCCTGCAATTAGGTCTCCTCCCCCAAACTACGCAGAGGCACGGCGTGAGGGCTGTTGCACTGCTGTTTAGCTCCCTGGCAGTCTCTCTGGAGATAAGCAACCCTCACACCTTCAGCTCTTTATGAGGTGTTCAGAGATGCTTGTAGGTGGCTGAGAGGGAGGGGCTGCTGCTTTAGGAGCAGGGGGCATCTATTGAGATGCAGACATCCCTGAATGGGTCAAGCCCATGTAATTTGATGGGCCTGGCACATTCCCCTTCTGCCCAGGGCCCCAAAAATCATAGAACTGGCCCTGCCTCCACACACCATGTATGACACCCCTTCATTGTATTGCTTGCGGGGGCCTTATGCTTTCTTCTATAATACTAAATACTCAATGATCTTATGATGCATGAAAATGAATAATGAGCTCCTATAAAACCAAATGACAGGTCTGAGAGGCTACATCAAGGCAATGTCAAGCAGTATTCGAGAGGCTGAATTTATTGTAAGAAATTCAGTGGATTCACAGCCTACCTTCAAAAAGAAATCACACATCCTTACGAAAAAGGTTGAATTGTTAGAAAGAGAGGTCACCGAATGAGAAGACAGGAATAAGAGGGGAAATCTTAGAATTTTTAGACTACCATAAAGTTCAGAAAGTTGCGCATCATGGATCTCTCACTCTCTCTGAATTTTGTTTTACAACGATTTTTTAATTGAACATGCACACCAGGAATGAATAAAACTCTAAACTACCCAAGCCACAAATATTTAGACTGCTTAGATTTTAACACTCAGAAAACTATTCTTGAGCAGATGAGACAGATAAAGTCAATTGACTGGAATGGGGTACAAATGGCAACCTTCCTGGGCTATGCAAGGCAACAGCAGCATGTAGGAAAGTGTTACTGTCTTGAAATTGCTCAATATCCCTTTATCGTTTGCTGCATACTAGAAATTGGGTTGTTGTTTGCCTGGGATGTGAGCCCTGGTCAAGCAGCAACCACAAACCTTGTCAGGGTAAAGCACAAGCAACAACCCAAATTAACCTATGCTCAACCCCCTGGTAGGTTGGCACAGAGCAGCCAGGCTTAACTAAGTGGCAATGTGTAAAGTATTGGTGCAATACTTCAAACAGTAAGACAGTGAAAACACATCACAACAGTATTAGAAAAAGAGAGTGATTTTAATGAATAAAACAAGACCAAAATAGCAAATATCCAATAAGTAGAACCATAGATATTGAATTTTAAAGCTTTTAGAGAAAATAGCGCCAAAAGGCATAATGCGCCAGCTGTGGATATCAGGTAGCGCTGGATCAGAACACAGTCATAAGTTCAAGCTGACTGTGATGGAGTGTTGGCCGGCTACAGGGACCCAGATAGGCCCACAAAACAGAGTACCTTAGAATCTGGGTTTGCAAAGGGTTGTGTGGATCCGCATCGAAGGTGCGTCGCACAGCCAAGGAGATGTGTTGATTCCGTGATAGGGCAAGGCTGTGGTACAAGGTCCTATTGCTTTGACGGCAAAGATACCATCGACGAGCGCTTGTGATGCAAAGTCCAGAGTGGATAACGTGTCGCGCAGTTGGGCGACACGCAAATTGCGAGGAGCTGGCAGGTGGCCATGTGGAGTTCGGCATTGAGGCTGCCATGGACGCGAGATGCGAGGGCCTGTGCTGAGAATGCGTCAGGCAGCGGCGGTACCAAAGGTGATGTGGGCTACGTCTTTGCGACAGATCCAATCTATGCAGCAGCAGAGATGTGTTGGTTCTGCTCAAGTTTCCATGCGGCAGATGAGATGAGTCAGTTCCACTGGATCCACAGAGGCTGGCAAAGCACCTTAAGCCCACTTCCAAGGTTCCAGGATAGAGTGGCACCACTTGTCAGGGTAGACTCACTGATGGAAGAGTCCAGGTGCAGATGCAAGGTCGTTGGAAGTGTGTTGTGTCCCTGAGGCTTCAGATCAGGAGGCCAGCCAACTAGAAGTAGGAGCCACTCTGGGTTCTTGGTTCAAGACACCCAGGTCCAGTCCTTCTTACCCACGCAAGAGGGCAGCAGGTCAGAGTTCAGTCCAGCAGAGTGGCAGTCCATCAGCAGCACAGCAGTCCTTCTTCCTGGCAGAGTATCCACAGGTACAGAAGTGTACTGAAGAGTTGGTGTCTGAGGTCCTTCTTTTATAATCAATACGTCTGAAAGGCACTGTTCCTGTAGATAGAGAGAAGGAAAGTGAGGTTGGAAGCCAATAGTCAAGGGGAATCCTTATGATTATCATGTAGCCCCCTCACACAATTGTTTGTTATGCTTCATCAAAGACACCCAATTGGGTGTGAGGCCGGATGGTTGAGGAAACCCTCCCGACCCCAAATCCCCTATAAAGAATTTGGGCATGGGGTTGGATAAACCACTAACGATGGAAGATCACACAAAAAAATTAGCAGCCACTTGCTTTGGCCTACTTCGAATGATACGGAAGATCGTAGGGCTTATTTTGGAACAGCTAAGAAGAACTGTGATCCAAGCACTTGTGGTTTCCCGCCTGGACTATCGCAACTCCCTCTACCTGGGCTCAACAAAATATGTTACTAATGGACTGCAGGTTGCACAGGATGCAGCCCTTATGGGAACGCTAAGAATCAAGATATCAAGATGGGGAGGCAGATCATTTTCATACCTGGTCCAGAAGCTGTGGAACTCCATGCCCAGGGAGCTGAGGTTGCTGGAAGAAGAACCCAGCTTCAGGAAGAAGCTCAAAGCATGGTTGTTCCTACAATAACTGCCCAACTTGTACCTCTACCAGCAACTCTGTCACCCAGCACTGGGAAGCCCTCAGGCAGCCATGCACTTTACAAAATCCCTAACATAACATAACACAACATAACATAACATAGGGCCACCTTCTCATAGGGCTGGTACTGCAATGCTCTACGAGCCCTGCAAGAGAGCTGTTTTTAGTTTTTCAGCCGTAATGCTGAAGGTGTGTGTGAGGATACGATCTGTGTTGGGAAGAGTGAGTAAAAATGGACTGCCATGTGAATTAAAACTGTCTAAGGGATACCAAATACGTTTGAATATAGTGGTTCTATTGGCAGGATAAAAACAATAGAAGAACTCCATGAACCAGGATAGCCTTAATGTGTTTTATGTGGGGTCAACATGTTTCACTCCTATAGGTCCAGCTGGATCCCTGGCATTTCTTCATAACCGGGGGAATCCATACCATACATCTAGAGTGTGATATATAGTGTGACAGGTACTTCCCTAGAAGGCATATACCTCAATGTAGTCTTGTCCAACTCTGTTGAACCAAGCTGTTAAGTGCCTTGGTTCAAAAGCAGAGTGACGCACACTGCTGCGAAGGAAGTTGTCCTGCACAGAAAGTGTAAAATACCTACCTTGACCCTGCTTGTTTTTTATACCCTTGTGCCCTGGTTTTGATGAGAAGATTCTAAGAACAAAATGGGATAGGTCCATAAACACGTGGTGGAGGCTAGACCCTTTATAGAATATATAACACAAATTGCCCGAACCACAAAATCTCCACAAGCTTATTAGGAGGGAAAAGATCAATTTATTGTGATCCCCCTCGACATCCTACTTAGTGTCAATGTTTTTTATTTTTTTCAAGTTATAACCAGCTGTATGACAGAGAACAACAATACATTAAATATTTACACACCTATATATACTTTGTACATACATGAAAAACAAATTCGTTACACAATACAAAAAGAAAATTTCTTGCATCAAACATTACAAAAACCTAAGAATACATCACAAACAACATTAGAACAAACATTACAATCAAAAAATGAGAAAATTAGGAACAACCAATCCTAGGGGGAATTATAAGCAAATGAATGGCTCTTAAACAAATCAATACTCGACCAGCCGGTCCTAGTACTATAGAGATGACATTTTATTCCACCCTATGAAAGTGCCGACGCGTTTCGAGATCTTTTAGGGCAATGGGCTGAGAAAGAAAATTGCTACATACCAAACTTGGTTGTAAGTATAGCAGGGCATTAAGGCGTAAAGGGTTTCAAACCAAATATTTCTAAACGTGGCCAGGCAGGACAACCTACAAGAAATTTTAAGAAATTATTGTGCATTGGTGAATCTAACCAGCTCATGGTTTCATTACTGAAGCGTCACCCAGTACTAAATCAAGCATACCTTGCTATTGTCGATTGCTGCCAACCGGCGTACTTATATGTAGTCAACCACCATGAAGATAGACTCCTAAAACAATGGTGTAAAATGTTTTAGTGGTGGGGCTGCTGATTACAATGTTCGCATAGTGCATGCATTATTAAAATGCCCGAAAGGCAGGAGTCATTTCGCCTACCTTAATGATGTATTTCTATTCCCTTTTTAATTTTTGGAAATGTGCTCTCAATATGCCGTCCTGTGTTAGCGAAAAAATTAAAAAACGAGTGTAAGCGCTTTTAGCCAAAAGTATGACCATTCAAACAGATTCTAAGCGTAAAATAGACCAGGGGCGTGGCTTAAGCGCCGAACGGGATGGCTGCGTGAGCGAGTTGCTCCGCGCCGAGTCCCGCTATTATCCTGATCGACTTGCCCGTGGCACCCCTGGCGGCCTAAATCGTGATCAGGAGGGGTCGCTGACCCAGGAGGGAGAGTCTGTACCCTATAGGGACCCTGGAAGACACACGCGGCCGGACCTAGGAGCCTGGCCGGCTCGACTGGCGAACAAAGACAAGATGGCGGCGCTGACGGATCGGGAGCGCTAGCAGCCGTGCACCGAGGAGAAGCGAGCGCGGTGGAGACTACTGGGCGGCGCTAGCTGAGCAGAAAGCCGGGGTGAGGATCGTTGGACTGATCCTGAGCGGCGAAGGCGGTCTGCGGCGGAGACCTGGTAGGAGCGGTGCCCCTCCCCCATCCTGCTCTCCGGTCCCTGGCTGGAGGGCCTGGCCTCGACCTGGGCAGGTGACGGAGCTGTTGGCCTGTGAGGGTTGCCCACCGATAGGACTGCTGCTGCTGGGGCAGGGCAGACGGGGTCAGCACTGTTTGGGGGCCCGAGCGCCCGACTGAGGACCGCTGCGGAGCAGCGGCGTGCAGTGGACTAGCCTTGAGGTTGGGCCGGGGTCCGGCCCCCACGGTTCCTGTGTGCCCAGGGGAGCGGACGGACCTGGAAGTGGACGGTGGGCCTGCCACCGGAGGCGGGGTCGGCTCGGTGAGGGGCACTGGGCTGATGGAACAGTGGATGGAAGCCGGTGCACGCTAGAGCCCGCATGCTGGGGTGCAGATGTGAGCGGCGAGCTCAGTTTGCCCAGAACTACATCCGCCAGTTCTTCCTGGAGGAGCGCACTAGGCTCGCTGCCCTAGCCATTGTGGATCCCAGAGGCGCTGTGAACGTGTGGGTGGAACTATGCAGTGCACACCTATTGATCGGTGGTAGGCGGCTGCACGCAGAAGGGGGCCTGTTGGTCTCGTGTAGACGAGCTGGATCTGGGGCAGGGGGTGCTGAACGTATCATTATCTGCCATTGGGCGGTGTCGGGAGGGGCCGGGCACGGTGCGGCCAGTGGGATTGCCACGGTGAGCTGTGATCGGTGGAAGCGACTCGAGTGGCGCGTCTCTCGCAACCAAGATGGCCGCGCTGGGTGCTGGCCTCGCTGCACCGCCGGTGTAGGGGGACGGGAATGCCTTGATCCAAGATGGCGGCGCCCCAGCCCCAGTGGAGGCCTCGCTGCAGGAACAGAGGCTGAACCAACGCCTTGACGCTATTCTGGACGCGATCACTGCTACAAAAGACGCGCTGCACCAAGACATTGCGCAGGTAGTGACGGGGCTGGGCCTGCTGAGAGCAGACCACGCCAAGCTCTCTGATAGAGTGAAATCGAACGAACAACTGCTTCAGGAGCTGAAACCGGCGGTGGTCACCGCGGAACATAAACTGACAGACATTATTGGCCGACTGGCGCTCCTAGAATGACGAGCGGAGGACGCGGAAGGTCGTAACCGGAGGAACAACGTGAGGGTGGTGGGGCTTCCAGAGACAATTGAAAAAGGTGATGCAGTGGCCTATATGGAGGACTGGTTCCGCACGGTGGTGGCGCCGGAGGGTCTGTCCCCCTTCTTCTCTCTGGAAAGGGCGCACAGGGTGCCTGCCAAGCCGCCCCTAGAGGGCCGACCACCTCGACCGATGGTGGTCAAATTGTTGCACTATAAAGACCGTGATCTGTTAATACAGAGGGCGATATCCCAAGGTCCCTTCCAGGTGGATAATAGCAGGGTCACGATCTTCCCAGATTACACGCAGGAAGTGCAGCGGGGCAGAGCATCCTTCTTCTCAGTGAAGAAGGAGCTGCGGGAGGAGGGGATCCAATACTCCTTGCTTTTTCCCGCCAAGCTGAGAGTGGTCGTTGATGACAGAACCCACTTTTTCCAAACACCCGACGAGGCATGGTCCTGGCTTGAACTATATCGTGCGGGGACGGATCGTGCACACAGAGCCAACAGGGATCGGCAGCAACCAGTCAAGCTCAGGAAATCCCAGCGCATCCGCTCCCGAAATAAGCTCCAGCGGGCCGAGCGAGATGCGCAAATGCTGGCCGATAGGAAGAGTGCGTTGGCGGCCACAGCGACCATCACGGGATCACAGCAGGAGAAAACGTCTGGAGGCTCGGCATCGGAGGGGGAAGGGGAGAAGACCGGAGACGACGATTCGGATGTGGGGGGCGCACGGGGGCCGGAGGTCACCCCGCAAACTTCGGATGGCATGTTTAACGAGTGAGGATCGTGGCTAATGAACAATTCAGGAATGCCTGTCGGTATGGACTCTCCAGACTTACATTGGACTGCCAGGTATGGGGCTGCGTAAGCAGTTTGGGACAGCGGGCGCGGGGTGGTAGCTCTGCCGATCTGGTTCGGGGCTCCATTGACCTCTTCAGACCCTTTAGGTCTTCTGTGGTGACGACCACAGGTTAGTGTGATGTGTGGGGTGTTTAAGGTTTGGAACGGGGCTGAAGCTGGGTTATTAGGTCCTGTCCTGGGGAGGGGGGTAAGGGGAGTTTTGGGAACTGTTTTGAAGGGGCTGTACAATTGCTGCAATGCGGGACTCATTTATTGGCTAGCGCCACTGTGTAGACCGATACTTTATGGGGACGTTACCTAACTTGAAATGTGTCACATGGAATGTCCGTGGTATTCGTACGATGGTGAAACGCCACAAGGTGCATGCCTACTTGGTGAGAAGGGGCGTTCAGATTGCAATGCTTCAGGAGACTCACTTGACCAAGAAGGAATGCGGGGCTTTACAGAAGAGGTGGCGAGGTCAGGTATTTGGCACGACATACTCGGCATTCGCCAGAGGGGTGTTGATATGGATACGGGCGGGTACGCCATTTCAAGTCACGAGCCAGAGAGTGGATCCAGAGGGTCGATATGTGGCGGTTGAGGGACGTCTATATGGTAGGGAGGTGGTGCTGTGTAACATATATGCCCCCAACTCTGATCAAGCTCGTTTCTTTGAGGATTTATCGCGCTCACTGGCGTATTATTTAGCGGGCCCTATTTTACTGGCGGGGGATTTTAACTCCATCTCTGATGTGCTGTTGGATAGATCACACCCACCACTAGTAGACTCCCCGGTACGCCGGCTAGCAACCCACAGGCGGGAATGGCAGGACAGGTGGGGGTTGGTGGATGTGTGGAGGGCACAACATCCTGAGATATGGGATTACTCTTATTTTTCCATGCTGCACGACCTACATGTTAGACTAGATTCAGTGCTGTGTGGCAGCTCCTTGGTGAATGTAGTGACTCATTCTGAGTATCTGTCCAGGACCATTTCGGACCATAATCCCCTGTTGATCTCCATGCAGTGGCAGCTGACGAGATCGGCAGTTCCATCATGGCGACTGCGTCCGGACACACTGGAAGACCCGGTGTTCAGCGACACGGTCCGTCAGGGCCTTGACAGCTATTTTACAGACAATGCAGGTTCAGCTGCGACAAGATCGATTGAATGGGATGCAATGAAAGTTGTGGTGAGAGGGGTGTGCATGGGTAGGTTTCTGAATGTGAGAGGGACGGTGCTGAATGACCTTGCGAAAGCGGAGGAGGCGTTGAGAGGGCTGGAACAGCGAAGACCCGAGAGGCCGGAGTTGCAGGAACAACTGATGCAAGCTAAAGAGGTGGTGGCGACTGAGACGGAAAGACTGCGGTGCTATGACTATAAGTTGTATGTTGTTAAAGTGCATGATGAACGGGATAAAGTGGGCACGCTCCTTGCCAAGCTGGCCGATCCGGTACCTAGAGGGTGCCCGATCATGAGTATACGACGCGAAGATGGGGAAGTGATTTATTCTCAATCGGCGGTCTTGGAGCGGTTCAAGTCCTACTATATGGGACTGTACGCGAGCCACCTGGTGGCGGAGGCTTCGGAGATAGGTGAATACCTGGATCCGATCCCCTTACCGTCACTGGATAAAGAGGAGGCGAAGGACCTGGGGGGCCCCATCACTTTAGCAGAGATAAGAGGGGCGATTAAACACATGGCACGGAACAAAACGCCAGGGGTGGATGGGTTACCGATTGAATTCTACGCCAAATTCGTGGATATCTTGGCGCCCAGACTGCTGATAGTGTACGCGGAGGCGAAACGGGTGGGGCGGTTACCTGAATCCATGAGGGAGGCGCTGGTGGTGCCGCTGTTGAAGCCAGGCAGGGACGCGTTAGACGTGACCTCTTACCGCCCATTGTCTATGTTAACGGTGGATTACAAGATCTTATGTTAGGGGTGTTACAGGTCGTCTAGCTTAATGAGTTAAATCTGGTTACATGGTTTAGACTGTGCTTCATTACAATTGAGTGAATTGTGTATAATGTATAAATTAACTCTGAATATTAGTTTGAGTGTTTAAACTGTAAAATATTCTTTGTAAATAAGAGTTGCTTTTAGCAATGCTTGTTGTGTGGTTCCTGTTAGTGAAAGGAGCCTTCATTAATAAGCTTAAGATTGTGCGCTCCTTGAGAGTAAGGCTCGCGCTGGTCCTCGTGAATGGAATTCCTGTGGGTGGAGGCTCGTGCAGGCTCTCGTGGCAAGAGCTGAATCTATTTATACAGCTGCCTTTCCAACGGTCGGCGCTTCGTCTCTCGTTGGGTTCGACGAGCGCTTCTGACCGTGTTAGCTGAATCTTGATCCCGTCATCCCTGTCCTTTTTAAAACCCATCTCCGAGTCCCCTTCCTTAAAAAATACAATCTCCCAACTCCTGGTCGGGTTATCTGAAATAGCGGCCCTTTTTGGAGAAGCTTCGCGGAGAGCTGGAAGCACCGTGTCTTTTCTCAGTCAGGCGGCTGAGATCGCGTTTCATTTCCCAGCGCGTCTGAAGGCGGATCGAGGCTGCAGTCAGGCGGCTGTCTTCAAAGGAGACAGTAGGTTATAAATTTTAATTATTTATCCGGAGGAGCTTGTACACCGTCTGAACAGTCACCAATAACTTAATTTTAAGTAAACTCGCCTCAGATCTTTTAAAGGCGATTGCTCAGCTGGGTCTAAACAAACCTTGGTAAAGACAAGTTATTCTGTGGATTAAATTTTTGAGTTCACTGGAGATCTGCGTGGGATTAGGTTGCATGAGACTATCGACCAACAAACCTTGGTAAAGACAAGGTTATTCTGAGAACTCAAAAAGGTGTCTAGTCTTGTAAAACAAACAAACCTTGGCAGAAACAAGGATTTAAATGTTAAACAGGAAAGAACAATATTGTATGTAAATAGGTAACAGTTGAACTCTGAGAAGTAGGGGTCTGATGGTTAATGCACTGCTGTAAATTACTATTAGACAGTTGCAGTATAGAAGTAGGTTGTTGTATTCTTCTTCTGTCACCCCCTTGCAGAGATTTCCTTGATTGACAAGTTGCTGAAGTTTTCAGGAATCCTGAGAAAGTGATTTGGCAATTCAGGATCATCAAAGTGTGAACAAAGGCCACTAGACTCAATGGTCAGTAACGAATTGTCTAGCCAATATTCTGATATTTGGTTTAAGTTAAGAAGAGTAATTCATTGTCAATTTCTCAATTGTTGAATTGTGTAGAAGTTGATGCGCAATCAGAAGAAGTCAAAGGCCTGGAACACTACCCAGAGAAACAACTACAGAAGCCAATATTTCTTTATGTGTTGTTAGTTTTCTCTGTCCACTTCCCCTTTCCCTGAGGGGAAAGTTAATCCAGTCAGAGTTACAATCCTGATTGTGTTGATTGATCCTTGAGGGAGTTGGGAGTTTGCAGCTTAAGAGGAAACATCAGAAGAGTCTCGCAGAACTTCGCAACAGTAGACAAAGCCGCAAAAAATTGTTTCCTCTTAAGTCTGTAAATTTGCCCTCATGGATGTATCTCAGTTATCGCAATTAGTGCAGAAATTGACTGTGGAAATGAATAATTTACGATTGGAGAATCAATCGCTTCGTCAAGAATTAGAAGAAACTAAAGCGGGTTTCTCAGTTTGGAGGGATCCTTCTAAGGAGAAAAAGCCAGTCCTAGCGCCAACTAGATTTGGTGCTGATAGCCGTCAGTCACACTCCATGGGTGATCAGTTAGAAAGTCAACCTGTCCAGGTCACGGTTGTTACGCCTTCACCTGTTCCCTTGGCAAATCCAGAAAGATTTTCTGGGGATAATTGTAGGTTTGCTACTTTCATCAGTCAATGTCAATTGCATTTTATGTGTAAACCTCAAATTTTTTCTTCTGACACTTCTAAGGTAGCTTTTATAATTTCTTATCTGGGAGGGGTGGCTGCAAATTGGGCAATGCCCTTGGTGGATAATAATGATCCATTGCTTCATAATTTACAAAATTTTAAGGTGGCCATGTCCAACTTATTTGCAAAACATACTCTAGTACAGGCATCTGATAACGAGTTATTGAATCTTCGTCAAGGAACTAAGGATCTCATTTCTTATATTACTTCTTTCAATAGACTTTTGACCGAGACTCATTGGCCTGAGGAGAAAAGAATTTCTTTGTTTTATAGAGGTCTTAAGGACGAATTAAAAGATTCCCTTGCTCACATAGTTAACTTACCTGAAGATTTTAAAGAATTTCAAGATCTGGTGGTGAAGCTTGATCATAGATTGGGTGAACGTAAAAATGAAAAATCTAGGGGTGAGTTTAAAAGTTCGCAATTTAAAGTTGAGAAAAGAGAGTCAGAAGTCAAGGGTACCTCAGTAGAACCTGTCTTATCGGGTGGGTTTAAGGGTCCTTTGGCTCCTGAAGAAAAAGAACGTAGGCGTAAGGGTAATTTATGTTTGTACTGTGGTAAGCCTGGGCATTTTGCTAAGGATTGTACTGTTAAACCTACCAAAAAGAAAGTTTTGGTAATTGAAACCCCTGTGAAAAATCTGTCGGAAAACAAGAATTCTCGAGGGAAGCTGAGATCGTTCTCTCGAGTAAATCTTCATCGAAGATCTCTCAATTTGTCACTAATGTAACCACTCTTATTCCAAGACATTTTACTATTCGAATGGTTTTTATTTTAACTACCCTTCAGAGACATAGTATTCCTGTACTTTTGGACTCTGGGGCCACTGGAAATTTTTTCGATATTGGGTTTGCTCATAAATTGAATTTAAAATTCGTGGCCAAGAAGGAACCTGAGCCGGTGAGAGCTGTTGATGGTTCAGTTTTGTCTTCTGGGATGATCCGGTTTAGTACTGAACCATTAACTTTATTGGCTGACAATGGGCATACTGAGAGGGTGGTTTTTGATCTAATTGATGCACCAAACTTTGGAGTGATTTTGGATATTCCTTGGTTAGAATTACATAATCCAAGAATTGATTGGATTAAAAGAACTGTTACATTGGAGTCCTCTTATTGTAAATTGCATTGCTACCAAGAAACCAGTGATCCGGTGATGCCTCTTTTTTGTGCTACTTCAAATACAGAAATAGATAGGCTCCCCGTAGAGTATAAAAAAATTTCTAAGGTTTTTGATCCAGTTGAAGCAACTAAACTACCACCTCATAGAGATTATGATTGTAGAATTGACTTGGTTCCTGGAGCTGTTTTACCTTGCAGTAGAACTTACGCGTTAACGGAACCTGAAAATGATTATTTGAGGAAATATTTGGATGAACTTTTAGAGTTAGGATTTATTCGGCACTCTACTTCTCCTGTCTCGTCTCCGCTTTTCTTCGTAGCAAAGAAGACGGGAGATTTGAGAGCTTGCATTGACTATAGAGCTGTCAACAAAGCAACAATTAAGAACAGATATCCATTACCTCTAATTCCTGTACTTTTAAATCAAATTAAGGGTTCAAGTGTTTATACCAAACTGGATCTTAGAGGAGCTTATCATCTGATTCGAGTTAAGGAAGGTGATGAGTGGACAACTGCTTTTCGTACCAAGTTTGGTCTTTTTGAATATACTGTCATGCCGTTTTGTCTTTGTAACGCTCCGGGAGCTTTTCAGTATTTTATTAATGAAGTTTTGCATGATTTGCTGGATGTCTGTTGCATAGTTTACATTGACGACATCCTAATTTATTCTAAAAATACAGAGGAACATGTGCAACATGTTCAAGCTGTTTTACAAAGATTAAAAGATCATTCCTTGTTCGCTAAATTGGAAAAATGTGTATTCCATGCATCCAAGGTGGAGTTTCTTGGCTATTGCTTATCTCCTGAAGGGATTCATATGGATCCTAAAAAGGTAGAAGCAATTCTGACCTGGCCAATTCCAGTTTCAATTAAGGACACACAGAGAATTTTAGGTTTTGCTAATTTTTATAGGCGGTTCATTTCTAAATTTTCTGAAATTGTTTCGCCTATTACTCAGCTTTTGAAGAAAGGGAAAAAAAATTCTTGGACTGAAGAAGCAGATCAGGCCTTTTCTTTATTGAAAAGGGCTTTTACATCAGCTCCGATTTTAGTTCATCCTGATCCTGATAGGCCATTTTTTGTTGAAGCTGATGCTTCTCAGACTGCTGTTGGTGGAGTGTTGCTTCAAAAGGATTCAAATTCAGGCCATTTACACCCTATTGCTTTCTTTTCAAGGAAACTTTTATTAGCTGAACAGAATTATACAGTCGCTGAACGGGAACTCCTCGCTATAAAAGATGTGTTTCAGGAATGGCGACATCATCTCTTGGGTGCTAAACATACTATCACTGTATTTTCAGATCATAGAAATTTACAATTTTATTCCACAGTAAAAGCTTTCACTCCCAGACAGATGAGATGGTTGCAGTTTTTTAGTGAATTTGATTTCCTAATCACATATCGGCCTGGTAATAAACAGTTATTATCTGATACACTTTCAAGATTAGTTTGTGAGAAGGATTTGATTGCAGTTAATGAGCCACCAAGTATTTTATCTAAAGAAAAAATAGCTGCAGGGATTCATTCTGAAAACTTTTTGGAGTCTGTTAAAAAAGAATTAAAAACTTTTGACATTCAGGAGTGGTTATCTAAGAAAGGGAATTCTGTCAGAGAGGGTTTGTTTTTTCATGATAATAGGTTATTTATTCCTACTAAAAAATTACAAGATGAAGTTATGCATTGGAATCATGATTTGGCAATTGCTGCTCACCCTGGCGTTAATAAAATGTTGGATTTATGTCAACGCCATTTTTGGTGGGAAAAAATGATTCCTGCAATTCAGCAGTTTGTAAAATCTTGTCCAGTATGTTCAAGACAAAAAGCCTTACATGCAGTTCCTATGGGTCTGCTTCAGCCAATGACTATTCCTCCTCAACCTTGGCATACAGTCAGTTTAGATTTTATTACAGATCTTCCTAAATCTAATCGATTTACTACTGTGTTGGTGGTGATTGATTTGCTATCGAAAATGGGACATTTTATTCCTTTGCACAAGATTCCCACTGCTGTAGAATTTAGTACTGTGTTTTTATCTAATATTGTTAAACTTCATGGTCTTCCATCTAAAATATTTTCTGACAGAGGCCCTCAATTTATATCGAAATTCTGGTCTCAATTGAGTAAACAACTGGGAATTGAATTGGCCTTGTCTTCTTCCTTTCACCCACAAACTGATGGTCAAACTGAAAGGGTTAATCAACATGTTGAACAGGGTTTACGGTGTTTATTAACTAATTCCTCTGGTCATTGGGATGAAGTTTTGCCTTGGGCTGAATTTTCTTATAACAACACCACCCATTCAGCTTTGGGTTGTTCCCCTTTTTACTTTCTCACTGGTCTACATCCTAGATCTCTTCCTATTCTTTTACCTGAAGATCAGCAATTTATGCCAGCAGTTGCTGATAGATTGACTTCATTGTTTGATATTCAGGAAAAAGCTAAGAAACAATGGATTAAAAGTAAGATTACTATGAAGAGAATTGCTGATTCTCATCGAAGATCCTCTCCTATTTACAAGGAAGGACAATGGGTTTGGCTGTCTACAAGAAACATTCAGTTGGAGGGTCCAAGGAAGTTGAAACCTAGGTATATTGGGCCTTTCCAAGTTGAGAAAATTCTGAATCCAGTATCCTTAAGGTTAATTTTGCCCGATGAATACACTATTCATCCTGTATTTCATGTATCTTTATTGAAGCCTTTTGAACCGTCTACTCGACCTGATAATCCACCCCCACCTGTGGTTATTGGGGATCATGTTGAGTATGAGGTTAAATGTATTTTAGATTCAAAGAGAATTCGAGGTACCTTGTTTTATTTAGTCGATTGGAAGGGTTATGATCCTTCAGAACGATCTTGGGAACCAGAAAAGAATGTGCATGCTCCTAGACTTATTAGGTCTTTCCATGCTTTACATCCTGACAAACCTCGCCCTGTGAGACGACCTTTGGGGGGAGGAACTGTTAGGGGTGTTACAGGTCGTCTAGCTTAATGAGTTAAATCTGGTTACATGGTTTAGACTGTGCTTCATTACAATTGAGTGAATTGTGTATAATGTATAAATTAACTCTGAATATTAGTTTGAGTGTTTAAACTGTAAAATATTCTTTGTAAATAGGAGTTGCTTTTAGCAATGCTTGTTGTGTGGTTCCTGTTAGTGAAAGGAGCCTTCATTAATAAGCTTAAGATTGTGCGCTCCTTGAGAGTAAGGCTCGCGCTGGTCCTCGTGAATGGAATTCCTGTGGGTGGAGGCTCGTGCAGGCTCTCGTGGCAAGAGCTGAATCTATTTATACAGCTGCCTTTCCAACGGTCAGCGCTTCGTCTCTCGTTGGGTTCGACGAGCGCTTCCGACCGTGTTAGCTGAATCTTGATCCCGTCATCCCTGTCCTTTTTAAAACCCATCTCCGAGTCCCCTTCCTTAAAAAATACAATCTCCCAACTCCTGGTCGGGTTATCTGAAATAGCGGCCCTTTTTGGAGAAGCTTCGCGGAGAGCTGGAAGCACCGTGTCTTTTCTCAGTCAGGCGGCTGAGATCGCGTTTCATTTCCCAGCGCGTCTGAAGGCGGATCGAGGCTGCAGTCAGGCGGCTGTCTTCAAAGGAGACAGTAGGTTATACATTTTAATTATTTATCCGGAGGAGCTTGTACACCGTCTGAACAGTCACCAATAACTTAATTTTAAGTAAACTCGCCTCAGATCTTTTAAAGGCGATTGCTCAGCTGGGTCTAAACAAACCTTGGTAAAGACAAGTTATTCTGTGGATTAAATTTTTGAGTTCACTGGAGATCTGCGTGGGATTAGGTTGCATGAGACTATCGACCAACAAACCTTGGTAAAGACAAGGTTATTCTGAGAACTCAAAAAGGTGTCTAGTCTTGTAAAACAAACAAACCTTGGCAGAAACAAGGATTTAAATGTTAAACAGGAAAGAACAATATTGTATGTAAATAGGTAACAGTTGAACTCTGAGAAGTAGGGGTCTGATGGTTAATGCACTGCTGTAAATTACTATTAGACAGTTGCAGTATAGAAGTAGGTTGTTGTATTCTTCTTCTGTCACCCCCTTGCAGAGATTTCCTTGATTGACAAGTTGCTGAAGTTTTCAGGAATCCTGAGAAAGTGATTTGGCAATTCAGGATCATCAAAGTGTGAACAAAGGCCACTAGACTCAATGGTCAGTAACGAATTGTCTAGCCAATATTCTGATATTTGGTTTAAGTTAAGAAGAGTAATTCATTGTCAATTTCTCAATTGTTGAATTGTGTAGAAGTTGATGCGCAATCAGAAGAAGTCAAAGGCCTGGAACACTACCCAGAGAAACAACTACAGAAGCCAATATTTCTTTATGTGTTGTTAGTTTTCTCTGTCCACTTCCCCTTTCCCTGAGGGGAAAGTTAATCCAGTCAGAGTTACAATCCTGATTGTGTTGATTGATCCTTGAGGGAGTTGGGAGTTTGCAGCTTAAGAGGAAACGTCAGAAGAGTCTCGCAGAACTTCGCAACAGTTGAAGCCAGGCAGGGACGCGTTAGACGTGACCTCTTACCGCCCATTGTCTATGTTAACGGTGGATTACAAGATCTTGAGTCGCATTCTGGCTGCCAGGCTCCTACCGCAGATGACCACCTTGGTACATACGGATCAAGCGGGATTCATCCCGACCAGGAGCACCTCGATGAATATCCGTCGACTGGTCCGGGTCATTGACGATGCCGCTACAACGGAGCGGGATCCTGTGGTATTGGCAGTTGATATCGAAAAGGCGTTCGATAGCTTAGAATGGGAGTACCTGGATGGTGTGCTGCTGAAGTTTGGAATTGGGGAGGGGTTTCGGAGTTGGACGAGAGTGCTTTATTCCTCAGCGAAGGCGCGAGTACGGCTGGGGCCCATAGTATCTCCAGCTTATTCGGTTTGTAGGGGCACGCGGCAGGGCTGTTCGCTGTCTCCTCTGCTATTTGCCTTGGCGATGGAGCCACTGGCTGCGCAGGCACGGTCAGGCACCGTATATGACGGGATAGCGCAGAGACCTGAATAGCACTACATATCACTATACGCCGATGATCTGTTATTATACCTGGCGGATCCTGGGAGAGCTCTAGAAGGCGCGGTAGACATGCTGGGCAGGTTCAGGAGGCTATCAGGCCTCAGGGTGAATTGGACCAAGACCTTTGTATTCCCTTTGCGGAAGACTACGCTCTGCCCACAGCTCACGAGAACGGTGGTATGGGAACCCTCCTGTTTCATCTACCTGGGGGTGCGCATCTACCACGACGCAGCGGACCTCTTAGAGGGGAACGTGGAGCGCTGTATTCGAGCGCTGAAGGGCTGCATGGATTTCTGGGCGTCTCTCCCACTGTCCGTGTTGGGTCGGGTAGCACTGCTGAAGATGGTGGCACTCCCGCAGCTACTCTATTACTTCCGGACACTGCCGGTGTGGACCCCGCAGAGAATCTTTAGAGAGTTGAAGACATTGGTGACCGGCTTCCTCTGGGGCCACGGACGACGAAGGGTGGCACTGACTACTCTGATACGGCCCAAGAGCGAGGGGGGGATGGCCGTTCCCGACTTTGAGTTATATTATCTAGCGGCGCAACTCCAGGTTTTGACGCAGAATGTGGCCAGGGAATTCAGGGGTCCGGATCGCGACCGGGGGATTGGCATCCAGAGACATGTCTTGTCGTCTATCGTAATGCAACAGAAACTGGATGTGAGGGATCTTACGATAGAGGAAAAGACGCTCAAATTGTGTTGGAATAGGAGCCTGAAAAGAGCAAAGAAAAACCGGCCGTATGCACCGGAGATACCGCTGGGAATGTTGACCGCGCTACCGCACGGGGGCGATTGGTCCAGATTATTGACGTGGGAAGAGCTGGGCTTGCAGATGGTAGGAGACCTCTATATGGACGGGACGCTAGTTCCGTACCAGACTTTACAGGAGCAATTTGGCTTACCAGATGGAACCTTCTTACTACATGCAGCGGTGGTGACAGCGATGCAACGATATTGGGGGGGGGGGGCTGGCGGAGCCAGAGGTGACCATGGCATGCCAATATGTGGTAATGGCCGCGGGCGCCGTCAAGGCTGTGACTTGCCTCCACACCAGAATGCTGAATGAAGGACTAGCGCCCTTGTTGGCACTAAAGTCGCGATGGGAGGTCAGCTTCGGTAAACAAAGACCAGACACCGTCTGGGGCCAAGTGTTGCATAGGACCTGGAAGGGAACGAGGAATGCACGGTTTCAGCAGGTGCATTTTTTCATTGTCCATAGGGCGTACTTGACTCCGGAGAGGTTGCGACGGCACTTCCAGGTGCTTGACGCCATGTGCCCGAGATGTTTGGAGCCAGAGGTAGATCTGGATCACATGCTGTGGGGATGCCCGCAGTTAGGGGAGTACTTGCCGGAAGTTGGTGAACTCCTGAATGCTGTCACGGACAGGGAGATAGACTTTGATATGGCTGCGTGCCTGCTCCTCTGGTTCCCGCATACCAGGAAGACTAAAGTAACGAGCAAGCTCATTGATTTGGGGATCATGCTGGCACAGCGTGAAATAACTTGGCATTGGAAGTCTAAGGAAGGCCCGTCAGTGAGGAGATGGAGGAATGAGCTGTTGAGGTGGTCGGGCTGCGAGAGTGTGCTTAAGATGCGTCAGGCAACTAGAACTGGCAACAAGAAATGTTTGGAACTGGCGCGGTCCTGGGAGTTGGTAGTACAGGCGTTACGGGACTACGTAACAGAAGATGCAGAGGAAGATTAGAGTTAGGATGGAATTCCATGTGATATGCATGTTTGTCTGAATATCCTGATGGATGACGTACCTCAGAGCTGGGAGAGATTCTGGGTGCCCGCATTAGCAGCAGTTGTGGGGGGAGGAGGGGGGGGGTGTTCGTGGAGTAGGTGGTTTAGCACCGCGAAGCAGTTTATCAGACCCGGATGGCCCAGTGAGGAATAGATTGGATTTGCAGGGAGCGACCATAGGTGCAGCCTGGGGCTTGGCGGTGCAGGGGGGGGGAGGGGTGTTGTGGGGTAAAAGCAGATATTACACGACATAACTGACCTACAGCCCGGACAGGGCACACACTGAGGCATTTCCCGAAGAATGATACTTTGAAGCGCCGCCCAGCCTCCGGGATGTGGGCTAAATGGCTGTGTATTGCAATTCTGTCATACTAACTATCGGGAGGCCATAAGTGTGTGGGTTGGCCTATTGAATGGTTTTATTTCTGATTCTGCAATAAAAATATATAAAAATAAAAAAAAAAAGCGTAAAATAGACCAAAACATGTCCTGGCATTTACCTGCTCGAAAATAACAGCACGCCGCTGGTGTGATCAAAGTTTTCTCACAAGAGGTGGCCGCGCAAGCACTTCCTGTATTTAAAGCCCACTTCCAAAAAAGGGCATGATGGGACTTGTAGTGTCCTCAAACTTGAGCTACGAGAAAATTATGTTTAGTATGGGAAGCGCATATAAAATCAGAGCGCGCCTGCTACATAGTGTCATTCTCAATGAATAGAGTCAGAAAATCTATTTTTTAACTATTTTAGTTACGCGCTGGGTTTGAGGTAAAAAAAAACTCAAAACTTTATTGGCAACTCGTATCGGAACACTAATGTTAAAACGGGCCATTTCATTTAAATTTCATAAATGCTGATTTAAATAGCATTTATGCCACAAGTACGGCGAGCACATTGAGGGTCATTATTGTAATCGTGTGTTGCATGCACCCTTAAAAAAATAAACTTTAATAGCAGAGCATGTGGGGAGTCTGTAGGTGACGCTGCACCCATTATTAAGATTGCATATATCTACCTGCCAGGCAGTGGCCACGCTTGTTTTTTATATACAAGATGTATTAGTGAAAAGAGGGCGTAAGGCTACAGATTAAGTCCAGGGATGTCTAACAGATGCCAATCCGCTATACTATGAGTCTCTGCCAATTATATATGGGCTATCTCGGACAAGCTGTTAAGGCCTGTTTGAGTGCTATTGTATTTCAAAATGAGATAAGCCTCTTTCTGCAGTAAGGCACGATCAATATCGTGGCATTTTGTCATTGAATTCTCAGTGAATAACACCGACCATTTAAATTCATGTTCGTTATGGCCTTTATCACAGAAGTGCTCAACCAGCGGAGCGGTCATTATTTTTTTCTTTATGCGTGATCGATGCTGGCTGATCCTTTGGTTGACTTGTTGGCTGGTCTTGCCTATGTAGATTAGTGAGCACGGGCAAAGTATTCCGTAAACGACATTTTTCGTTTTGCAGTTGGAGAATTCTGTATGTCTCCACTTAGTTCCCTGATGGACAAATTCATTGCCCTCAATTGTGGTAGAACAAGCAACACAATTGCCGCACCTGTGATGACCTTCCACGGGCTTTAGGTTCCATTGTGCCAAAAGGTCACTTTTAGGTTTTGGAATGGTAATGTCAGCTCTAATCAATTGTTCGCCAATACTTCGATTTTTTCTGTAAGCGAAGATGGGCTTAGGAAATGGACAATTCAAATCTTCTAATAGATGCCAATTCTTTAAAACCACTTGGCGCAACTTGTGGGTGTCGGGGCAGAACGTTGTGACGCACACCATTTTGTTCATCGCTGGGCGTTGCTTAAGCTGCAGCAAGCATTCTCTCGGCGTGTATCTAGCACGTTTGAATGAGTGCTTAAGCAGCTTCTTAGGATAGCCCCTGTCCTGCATGTCATGACAAAAAGATCTCGCATGTCTTTCATAATTAGCCACATCCGAACAATTACGCCTAATTCTGAGCAATTGCCCATAGGGCAGATTGGCCTTTAAATTGCGTGGATGGGCACTTCTGTGGTGCGGAATGGTGTTCCTATCAGTCGCCTTTTTATGGAGCAATGTTATCAATCGTCCTTCCTCGCATCTCACTTCAACATCCAAAAACGTCATGCGACTAGTGCTGTTATCTATTGAGAATTTGATGTCCCTGTGTCTTGCATTGAGCCATCCATGGAAAGACATTAGCTCCACCTGGATCCCCTGCCACAGGAGCCAGACGTCGTCAATGTATCGATACCACTGTAAAATTCGATCTCTGAATGGGTTATTAGCTTCCACGAACTTCTGTTCCTATTGTGCCATGAAGAGAATCGCCATTTCTGGGGCATAAGGACACCCCATGGCGGTCCCCTTCACTTGCATGTAAAACTCACCATTAAAGGTGAAATAGTTTTTCTTAAGTGCTATTTACGCCAATTCTAAGATGAAGGCAGTGGGGACCCGGTGTGGTCTTTCCCTCTGGTCAAGATAAATCTCCATCACTTGTAGAGCCTCTTCTTGGGGAATTTGAGTGTATAGCGACGTTACATCCATCGTCACCATAATTTGAGACTGTACATCAAAGCTGGTTCCTTCAACTTTAACCAAAAAATCAGTCGTATCTCGCAAATATGACTTTACTTGACTCAAAAAAGGTTTTAAGAAAAAGTCCACATACTGTGCGATCGGCTCTAGACATGAGTCGCACCCCGAAACTATGGGGCGGCCAGGGGGCTCTTGCATGCTCTTGTGGATCTTCGGAAGAAGATACAGGAGGGAGTCCTAGGACATTTCTTAAGAAGGTAGTCGTGTTCCTTGTTTCCCAAGAAGCCATTCTCTTTGCCATAATGTAAAGCTTTGGCAATTTGTCCCTGAATGTCTTTAGTTGGATCCTCCGATAGTGGGCGATACCAAGTGTTTCTCACCTTCTGCCAGGTACATCGGGCGGGGCCAGATGACTACTGCCCCGCCTTTATCTGCTTGTTTGATGGCGATGGATGGGTCATCTTTAAGCAAACCAATTGTCTCTCGTTGCTTCTTATTCATGTTCTGGTGGGTGAAGCTCTTACTTTTCTCCATCTTATGGATAGAGGAAAGCAGTACCTGCTCAAATGCCAGCACCTGTTTAGGGATGTTGGTATAAGGGACAAATTTTGACTTGTTTCTAAGTCCTGTTGTTTCCGTACTCTCAGTAGGTGGATTATTTGCAAAAAATGCCTTCAATCTTATTTTACGGCAAAACTGTATCACCTCTAATTTGAGTTTGGTATAGTCGGTATTCTTACTTGGCACGAATTTCAAGCCAAGATTAAGTACTGTTTCCTCTTCACTAGATAGAGCTCTTGAGGAAAAATTAACAATCGTTGTAGGTCTTCCTACGATTTGTTGTTGCTGCTCCTGGTTTGCATATCCCATGGTACCTTGTACCTGGGTTTTGTTTCTTTGCCCTTCTCTAAAAAAGTCACCCCTTTCTTTTGGTTCCTATTGTCTGATCCCGAAGAATCAGAGGAAGATGTACTGGAAAAAGTAGTGAATCGATTCCTGGACCTGCCTTAATAAGTTGACAAGGCTTGGCGAGAGTCAGACTGCGAGAAGTAATCCTCACATAGAAAAGGATATACCTGCTCGATTTTAAATGACTTTACGTCACGTTCGTACCTGTTGTTCTTATCATTGATGGTATTATCCCTAAAGGACTGAATATTTTTTCGATCTTATCCATAAGCGACTTAGCATCTGTGACCACCTGGCTGGTCTCTATAGCCTTAGTTAATTCCTCTATTTCTTCTGCCTCTTTATTACACAGTCTTTGTGCCGTTTCGATGGTATGAACCATCAAATCACGGCTACACTTGGTGTTAATATAACTGAAGCCCTTACGATACTCTAGATCTTCCGTAAAAATAACCGGGATGTTCTTGACCTGAAGGCCCCAAGGGATTGTGCCACCCTTGAGGTGCCTTAGGAGGAAGTGCCCGTGCAGCTCAGTTCTGACGTGCTTTTTGCACAATCGAATTAGCTTGTCCGTTTCGTTCTGCTGTTTAGCACCAGTGCTCAGCGACACTGCTCAAAAAGGAGATGAAGCTATTAGGTTTTGAATGTGGGTCTCACTAAAGGACAATGTGTCCTTTTCTGCCATTCTAAGGAGAGACTTGCAGTCCCTCCGTTCAAATATATGTGTGGTATTTACTGGACTCCTTCAAGTCCTGAATTCCCTCGCGAGTAGCAACCCGCCCTAGATTCTAAGAACAAAAGGGGATAGGTCCATAAACACGTGGTGGGGGCTAGACCATTTATAGAATATATAACACAAATTGCCCGAACCACAAAATCTCCACAAGCTTATAAGGAGGGAAAAGATCAATTTATTGTGATCCCCCTCGACATCCTACTTAGTGTCAATGTTTTTTATCTTTTTCAAGTTATAACAAGCTGTATGACAGAAAACAACAATACATTAAATATTTACACACCTATATATACTTTGTACATACATGAAAAACAAATTCTTTACACAATACAAAAAGAAAATTTCTTGCATCAAACATTACAAAAACCTAAGAATACATCACAAACAACATTAGAACAAACATTACAATAAAAAAATGAGAAAAATAGGAACAACCAATCCTAGGGGGAATTATAATCAAATGAATGGCTCTTAAACAAATCAATACTGGACCAGCCGGTCCTAATACTATAGAGATGACATGCTTGTTTGATGACGATGGATGGGTCATCTTTAAGCAAACCAATTGTCTCTCGTTGCTTCTTACTCATGTTCTAGTGGGTGAAGCTCTTACTTTTCTCCATCTTATTGATAGAGGAAAGCAGTACCTGCTCAAATGCCAGCACCTGTTTAGGGATGTTGGTATAAGGGACAAATGTTGACTTGTTTCTAAGTCCTGTTGTTTCCGTACTCTCAGTAGGTGGATTATTTGCAAAAAATGCCTTCAATCTTATTTTACGGCAAAACTGTATCGCCTCTAATTTGAGTTTGGTATAGTCGGTATTCTTACTTGGCACGAATTTCAAGCCAAGATTAAGTACTGTTTCCTCTTCACTAGATAGAGCTCTTGAGGACAAATTAACAATCGTTGTAGGTCTTCCTACGATTTGTTGTTGCTGCTCCTGGTTCGCATATCCCATGGTACCTTGTACCTGGGTTTTGTTTGTTTGCCCTTCTCTAAAAAAGTCACCCCTTTCTTTTGGTTCCTATTGTCTGATCCCGAAGAATCAGAGGACTCCTGCCTTTCGGGTATTTTAATAATGCATGCACTATGCGAACATTGTAATCAGCAGCCCCACCACTAAAACATTTTTCACTGTTGTTTTAGGAGTCTATCTTCATGGTGGTTGACTACATATAAGTACGCCGGTTGGCGGCAGTCGACAATAGCAAGGTATGCTTGATTTAGTACTGGGTGACGGTTCAGTAATGAAACCACAAGCTGGTTAGATTCACCAATGCACAATAATTTCTTTAAATTTCTTGTAGGTTGTCCTGCCTGGCCACATTTAGAAATATTTGGTTTGAAACCCTTTATGCCTTAATGCCCTGCTCTACTTACAACCAAGTTTGGTATGTAGCAATTTTCTTTCTCAGACCATTGCCCTAAAAGAAGTTTGGTTTTGAGAAGTGATGAGTAAAATATTTTCTTTGCATCTTGCAGATACAAAGATTAAAACAGCCCTGATGAGAGATCAGCGACATTGTGCCTGATCTCGAAACGCGTCGGCACTTTCATAGGAGGAATAAAATGTCATCTCTATAGTACTAGGACCGGCTGGTCCAGTATTGATTTGTTTAAGAGCCATTCATTTGCTTATAATTCCCCCTAGGATTGGTTGTTCCTATTTTTCTCATTTTTTGATTGTAATGTTTGTTCTAATGTTGTTTGTGATGTATTCTTAGGTTTTTGTAATGTTTGATGCAAGAAATTTTCTTTTTGTATTGTGTAAAGAATTTGTTTTTCATGTATGTACAAATTATATATAGGTGTTTAAATTATTAATGTATTGTTGTTTTCTGTCATACAGCTTGTTATAACTTGAAAAAGATAAAAAACATTGACACTAAGTAGGATGTCGAGGGGGATCACAATAAATTGATCTTTTCCCTCCTAATAAGCTTGTGGAGATTTTGTGGTTCGGACAATTTGTGTTATATATACTGGTTTTGATGAGGGCTGAAATCCCCAAACCGGTCCTAGAATGCTTGTTTCCAGTCCAGGGAAGTCCTGGCCTGGCAGTTCGAGCTGGACTGTTCCCATTGGATGCAGGGTCAAGACTGATTTGCATATGGCTGTGTCCAAACTGGAATGGCATTGTGAGCAAAATTGGATTTAGGCCCAGATCTCTGTACTGGGGTGCATGTATGACATTGTTCTGCATTCTGTCCATCATTTGTTCTTTTTGCACTGGTTCTGGAAGTTGTCAGAAGCTTCCAGACTTGGATTTGAAGTGCATAGAATTTCCTGCCTCTCCTACCCTGGCTCAAAGTCGGCTGAATTGGCAATGCAGGGTTGTTAGGCCCTTTGTGTGAGGCAGAGCACAGACTATTGAGGTGTAAGTAGGGCTGTGCTCAGCTCCGTCCCCTCCATTCTGCTGAAAGGTGGCCCACGCGGGCACACCTAATTCCTCTATAGTGTGACTGTCTGGGAGGGATTCACAAAGTCTGTCAGTTATACCCAGTCATTTGACCCCGACCAGGCTATAGGTACAAAAGACTAAAACCGAAAAATACTTTCTAACAGTAGCATTTTTAAATTGTGATAAAAAACCTGGCTTTACCACGAAATAGGGCTATTCACCCCAATTCTTAAGACACCAAACATGAGCTGGTTATCTCGTCCCATTTGGAAATTACACTTATAAAAAGTAATAAAGTAACTCCAATGTTATCCTACTGGAGAGATAGGCCTAACAGTAGTGAAAACAAATGTAAGATTTTCCCACTAAGAGGACATGTAAAACATCAAAGTATGTGTCCTACATTTTAAATACATTGCAACCTGCCCTCTGGGAAGTCCAAGGCCTACCCTAGGGGTGGCTTATATGGATGAAAAAGGAAGGTTTCGGCCTGGCAAAAGGTTTATTTTGCCAGGTCGAAACAGCAATTTAAAACTGCAAACACACAGGCTGCAATGGCATGCCTAAGACATGTTGAAAATGCTACTTAAGTTGGTTGAACAATCAATGCTGCAGGCCCACTAGTAACATTTAATTTACAGGCCCTGGACACATTTAGTGCACTCTACTAGTGACTTATAAGTAAATGAAATATGCCAAAATAAGCCAACTGTACAATGTTTTAAGGAGAGAGGAGAAGCACGTTAGCAATGGTAAAGTTTATAGAGTCCTAAGACCAGCAAAAAGTGCAAGGCAAAGGCAAACGTTTTGGGGGTGACCCTGAAGAAAGGGACAGGTTCAACACAGGTCCTTCAAAAATAGGAATTCAACTTGCATGTAAAGGTCTCATATTTCACAACCCAGCAGAACTGGATTCCATCATCTAAGACTTACAGCAATCACTAATGGAGACGTAAGGAATTATATTTTACTGTCTGACAAATGATAATCTAAATTCTATTGATAGGGTAGCCAGGGATCTGATTTTTATTGGTTTGTGTCAGGATCTGGATATGTAGTCTTTATATTTACTAAATTTATTGGCTAATGTTTATTTCACTCAATCTGTGTGCTTAACAGCCAATAACTGTGTGATTAACTAAACATATCTGGTTGAATATAGTCAACAGGAGTTTAGAGTTTCTATATAACATTACAAATCAATCCAAGGCACTCTAACCATCTACTATGACTAACTCATATATAGCATATGAGATTCTACATTGAACAATCATTTTTAAGATATCGGGTATACACTATATAATTAGAAACCTGTAAGTTCATAGTACTTAGGGCTCAATTCACACAACTAACTTAAGACAAAATCCTAAACTTACTACCATTTTGCTATTCACAGAAGGCACTTACTCATTTTGGTATTCACAGAAGGCACTTACTCATTTCGGTATTCACAGAAGTTAGTAGTCCTAACTTTAGGACTCCTAAATGTGTTCTGTGAATACCGAAAGTCTTAAAGTTAGGATTTTTCTCAATTTAGTAGTAGCAAAGTTAGGACTCCTAACTTTAGGACTCCTAAATGCCTTCTGTGAATACCGAAAGTCTTAAAATTTGGATTTTTCTCAATTTAGTAGTAGTAAAGTTAGGACTCCTAACTTTAGGACTCCTAAATGTGTTCTGTGAATACCGAAAGTCTTAAAGTTAGGATTTTTCTCAATTTAGTAGTAGTAAAGTTAGGACTCCTAACTTTAGGACTCCTAAATGCCTTCTGGAATACCGAAAGTCTTTAAATTAGGATTTTTCTCAGTTTAGTAGTATTAAAGTTAGGACTCCTAACTTTAGGACCCCTAAATGCCTTCTGTGAATACCGAAAGTCTTACATTTAGGATTTTTCTCAACTTTACTACTACTAAACTGAGAAAAATCCTAATTTTAAGACTTTCGGTATTCACAGAAGGCATTTAGGAGTCCTAAAGTTAGGAGTCCTAACTTTACTACTACTAAACTGAGAAAAGTCCTAATTTTAAGACTTTCTGTATTCACAGAAGGCATTTAAGAGTCCTAAAGTTAGGACTCCTAACTTCTGTGAATACCGAAATGAGTAAGTGTCTTCTGTGAATACCAAAATGAGTAAGTGCCTTCTGTGAATACGAAAATGGTAGTAAGTTTAGGATTTTGTCTTAAGTTAGTTCTGTGAATCGGGCCCTGTGTTATGTAGGATGATCTCAGAATGGAACACTCTACATTTGACAGTTTAGGCTCCTACCTACTAGTTACTGACATTATTTACTATATGATGACCACATTGTATAACCTACACTAGTTCCTACTTTAATATTACTGCAGACAGTATGTGCACATAAAAGGAGATTATCAGGCATTTCCTTCAGAAAACTTCATTTTCTATTTAAACTCTTGTTGCTAACTGGTCATTCGTTGGGGGGTTAACTCTAGTGAATTCCAACTTCACCCTATAGCCCTAATGAGAAATTGGGCTGTTGGTTGAGTGCTGTGGAAATCCTGCTCAAGCAACAGCCACGATCAGTGTCAGGGTGAAGCACTAAAGTCATAAAATTAACCTGTTCTGAACCCTCTGATAGCTTGGCACAAAGCAGTGAGGCATAACTTAGAGGCAATGTATAAAGTACTTGTGCAGCACACAAACAGTAAAAAAGTGAAAACATAACATGAGAAAACCTCCACACCAATATAGAATGATAGTGTAGATTTTAATAAATCAATTGAGACCTAAATGACAAAACTCCAATCAGTCGCGCAGGGCCGGGTCAAAGTCGAAAAATATAGCAGACCGCGATGGAGCACGGGTCAGATACAAGAAGTGGATTGGACCTAGTTGGCTCTTAATTTTGTACTTCATACTGACCTTCGTAAGGTTGGCGATAAGGTCACTGATGCTGAGGGGAATATTGCGGAGCTGCAGGGTGAGATGGCCACTCTCAAAAAATCAGTCATGCACCTCACGGCTGCGGCGCAAGCTCTGGAACGAAGGGCTGAGGATGCAGAAGGAAGGGCACATCGAAGCAACATTCGGGTCCTTGGGGTGCCGGAACGGCTGGAAGCGGGGAACGCTGAACGCTTTCTAGAAACATGGATCCGTACAACGCTGTGCCCTGTGGGCCTCTCAGACGTCTTTGTTATCGAACGAGCGCACCGCGCTCTGGTCCCGCCGCAACGCCCCGGAGCGCCCCCGCGAGCCTTGATTGCCAAAATCCTGAACTATAAAGATCGCGATTGTATTCTGCGGGCAGCACGGGAAACAGCAGATCTCACCATCGAGAATAGCCGGGTGTCCATCTACCCTGACTACACTCAACAAGTCCAGGAACAGAGGAAATCCTATTTGGGAGTGAAAAGGAAACTACGCGAGATGAAGCTGCAATATATGCTATTGTATCCCACAAAGCTCAAGGTACTCTCACAAGGGAAGGCGCACTTTTTTGACTCTCCGGCGGAGGTTTGGGAATGGCTGGAAATCCGAGGCGACGACCTCCCGCCCGGGGAATGGGGGGGGGCCCCGGGAGACCTGGGGAACACGGCCTTCACGAAGACGCCGTAGCAGACGAAGGCGAGGATCTGGGTCGGCTGACCCGGAGGAACCTAGGATTACGGTGGGCAAGGACGGTGCAATGCTTCTGGAGCCTTTGCCGGGTGTGTCTGAGTGTTTGGGAACCCCAGTCAGGGGGATCCTGAGGAGGTCCTGGTCCCTAACACCTTGCAAGACACACTACAGAACACACTCCTCACTGCTCCTGTGATCCCGGAAACTGGAGGGTCTGAGT